>NC_044361.1:0-600000 GCF_007364275.1 Archocentrus centrarchus
TGCCACTGAGGCACACCTGTTTGTAATCTGCTCATCTTTTTTTTTTTTTAGCTTGTCATGTCTGGCAGTTTTTGCAGTCAGAATGATGATCCAAATGCACTGTTGTACCAAACATATTTGCTTTTACAAGAACAGTTCTATAATTTTTTTTATAGGCTATTCTTGTTACTGTTTGTATTTTTATTTTATTTATTCATGCCAGGTCTGACAGGCAGGAACAAAGGGGTAAAAAGGGTAAAAAGGCCCTGGTGGTCTGGTGTCCAGGGTATTGTCATGTCCTGAGTTTTGAATGCTCATTTTTGTGGGGGTTTTTTGGACTTTGGCTTTGTGTTTAAGTACTCTGGGTTTGCGCATTGAGTTTTGGTTTTCAGACTCCTCACTTTATAGTCAAGGTTTTCTTTAACTCTGCTGCTTTGTAGGTTTTTTTCTGTTGGTGTTTATAGGTACTTACATTTGATTCTTTCTTTTAGTTTAGTTCATAGTGTCTTCTAATATCCAGTGTTCATCTCTGTCTTAGGTGTTTCTCTGTGATGTTACTTCTTGTTTTATTGTGATAGTCCTTTGTCTCTTGTGTCTTTTAGTTTTACTTCCCCATGTTTTGGTTATTTAATTCAACTCTATTTAGTTTCCCAGGTGTTTCCACTGTACCCTGATTGCCCTTCTGTGCATATATAGTTTCAGTGTCCCATTTCTCTTTTGCCATATTATCTGTTTATCTTGCTTCTAGTGGATTCTTTGGAAGTTTTGGAACTTGCTGCATCCTTGGATTTTGTTTGTTCATGGACCTGCACATTTGCCTTATTAAAGGTCAATTTTTGTTCAAGTTTTAGCTGTTAGTCCTGCGTTTGGGTCCTTTTCCCCCCACGACAGGTATGCTCCACAATAAGTGTGTAGTTCCAGTCAGACCCCACCCTCCACCCCTCATGAAACCACATCTGGTTTCAAAAAGATAGTTACAGTGAAAATACTCATAATTGGAGTACATAACAGGACGTTATAAACCAGAGAGTGATGTCATGGTGCCTACATCCATCTTTTGCACTGTCTGTGACAGACCTGAACACACACTAACAGCCACCCACACCAGCAGCTCCACCCCCTCTCTTCCTCAGTTCACTTTATTACACTGCATTATGTTCAGCCAGGTACCTAATAAGCTGAAGTGAACTCACCTGAAGTGTGGGATTGCAGCAGCCTCCAGAGTGACCTATTCCTGCAGAAAAGCCACACAGGGACAGCCCGAACAAACAAAGAATGGCTGAAAATCCTGAAAATGCGCTGTTGGACTGAAAGAGACACAAACATGCTGCTGATGTTTCTTCACTTTAACTGAAACCTGAAACAGTTCCTTCTCTAGGGCATGTTGGTCCAATAGAATCACAGTGTGTGCACACGGTCAGCTTTACGCCTGTAATCTCTGCTCCTGTGCACCACAGATCTACAGGCCATTCTCAGGTATTAAAACCCGTCCGTGTGACTTGTAGGCTAAATACATGTTTCATTTCATGTGACATGAAAGAAAAAAGTCTCACCATGTCCGTTGTCTGAGTGCCAAAATGGAGGCTTGCTAGTATTAAACGCATCAGTCACATCCAGGAAGAAGATGATCGAAGAGGACAAGTGAAGCCACACCAGCAGCTACATTTAAAGCCACAGCACTTTTGAACCTGCACAGTGAAGACATATCAGCACACCTGGACACATGGAACCTCCTGATATCACCTGAAAACCTTACTCAGCTGTATGAGGCAACTCTTTTCATTGCTTCACACAGTCACTGAGAAAGCAAAGTGTTTAATACATGAAAAAGTCAGCATAACACACGTTCAAAGGAACCTGCAGATACTGCTGATGTTTTAGGAAGACTTCTTTAATGCCTACCTTAGCTGAGGATCATCTGACATACAGGTAAGGTGATGTCACAGTGATGAGTTACTGACCTTAGGTCTCTGTGAAGTCCCATCATATATGGTCATACAACCAGCTACAATGAGCTGAAAGAGAGAGCAGTGTAGCTGCTTCATTTCTTGTACCAGAAATTATATGAAGGTGAAGAAGTGTCAGCTGACTCACGTTACTGGTCCCCAGACATACACCAACGAATCAGACACCAGATTTTGGGAGTGCGTTGCCCTCAGGATGCCAAGAACGAGAACAATCAGAGCAACCATGATCTGAATCACCTGCAGGAAGACACAAAGTCTCAGATGAAGTATTCAGATCCTTTGGCTAATTCAAACTTTCTAAGTAGAACATTTTATTTTTTTTACACACACATGCAGTGAAATTCAGTCTCCCATCACACACAGCACAATATGTAGAACAAATTTGTTCTAGCTAAAAAACAAAGGTTATACCAATCAAGGTTAAACTGACTAAACTACACAAATTTGTCAATAAGAAAAAAGAAAATACAAGCAATACAACATACAATACAATAAATGCATAAGGAAACTACACGCAATTTTCATAAAAGGTATAAGTAATTGAAACAAAATTAATTGTTCATATTGATTGCAAAAACACATGTGGTCTCATGATTGGATTAGGATAAGGTGCTTGTTATACAGAATGTTGACAGATGTGATGTGTTATGAACCAATTCTTTAGTTGTTTTTTAAATTGATTATAAGTGGCAGATGTTCTGATTGTCTGAGGAATAGAGTTCCACTCACACGCAGCTGTAACTGAAATGCACTCTGACCAAAAGCACTTTTCCGGAAAGGAAAAATGCAGTCTTCCCGGATTGCTCCTGTTGTTAAACGAGATGTGTTGTTCCTTATATTTACAAACTGAGTGAGTGGTGGAGATGGCAGACCTTTAACAATTTTGTACAGAAGACAGATTTGAGAATTTAATGACATTCTCCCAACCCAGGAACCCATGTTTTTCTAAAATATTGCAATGATGATATCGTAATGTTTTTTTTGTCAAATATTTTGATTGTTTGTGTAATGACTATGGATTTCAGTGTTGTTTTATTTGCTTTGACCAAGTTATAAGACAATAAGTTACGTGTGTTAAAACCCATGCATGCATAAACAATTTAGAAGCCTGTAGTGATAACTGTGGTCTTAAAAACCTAAAAATTAACAAACTAAATTTAACATGATTGCAAACTTTTTTTTAATCTGAGGTTTAAAAGTGAGTTTTGAGTCTATTATGATACTGTCACGGCTGGGTGCTGCAGGCAGGGCAGAGAGGACCTCAAAGCAGGACGTGAAACGGGAGCAGAATTGTGCTTAACGTTTATTGAAAGTAACACAAAAACAAGCTGGACAGAGGCCAGCTACACGAAGACTAAATACTTGAAAAAACTGGAAACTCGAAAACTCAAAACACTCAGCACGAACGTTAACCTAAACGTAAACAGACTTAGGACCCGACAAAGGACAAAGACCAGAGCAGACACTAAATACACAAGGGTAAATGAGGGGAGTGACAACAGGTGGGAAACAGCTGACCATAATTACGCAGACAGGAGGAAGCAAAACTGATACACACACATGGAACATTCAATTCAATTCAATTCAATTTTATTTATATAGCGCCAAATCACAACAAACTGTCGCCTCAAGGCACTTTGTATTGTGGGTAAAGACCCTACAATAATACAGAGAAAACCAACAGTCAAAACGACCCCCTATGAGCAAGCACTTGGCGACAGTGGAAAGGAAAAACTCCCTTTTAACAGGAAGAAACCTCCAGCAGAAACCAGGCTCAGGGAGGGGCAGTCATCTGCCGCGACCGGTTGGGCTGAGGGGAGAGAAAGACATGCTGTGGAAGAGAGCCAGAGATTAATATCAATTAATGATTAAATGCAGAGTGAAGTATAAACAAAGTAAATAAGGTGAATGAGAAACAGTGCATTATGTGAACCCCCCAGCAGACTAGGCCTATAGCAGCATAACTAAGGGATGGTTCAGGGTCACCTGATCCAGCCCTAACTATAAGCTTTATCATAAGGAAAGTTTTAAGCCTAATCTTAAAAATAGAGAGGGTGTCTGTCTCCTGAATCCAAGCTGGAAGCTGGTTCCACAGAAGAGGTGCCTGAAAGCTGAAGGCTCTGCCTCCCATTCTACACTTAAGTATCCTAGGAACCACAAGTAAGCCAGAAGTCTGAGAGTGAAGTGCTCTGTTGGGGTGATATGGTACTATGAGGTCTTTGAGATAAGATGGTGCCTGATTATTCAAGACCTTGTAGGTGAGGAGAAGAATTTTAAATTCTATTCTAGATTTAACAGGGAGCCAATGAAGAGAAGCCAATATGGGAGAAATATGCTCTCTCTTTCTAGTCCCTGTCAGTACTCTAGCTGCAGCATTTTGGATCAGCTGAAGGCTTTTCAGGGAGCTTTTAGGACAGTCTGATAATAGTGAATTACAATAGTCCAGCCTAGAAGTAATAAATGCAGGAATTAGCTTTTCAGCATCACTCTGAGAAAGGATGTTTCTAATTTTAGAAATATTGCGCAAATGCAAAAAAGCGGTCCTACATATTTGTTTAATATGTGCATTGAAGGACATATCCTGGTCAAAAATGACTCCAAGATTTCTCACAGTGTTACTGGAGGCCAAAGTAATGCCATCCAGAGTAAGTATCTGGTTAGACACCATGTTTCTAAGATTTGTGGGGCCGAGAACAAGAATTTCAGTTTTATCTGAATTTAGAAGCAGGAAATTAGAGGTCATCCAGGCCTTAATGTCTTTAAGACATTCCTGCAGTTTAATTAATTGATGTGTGTCATCTGGCTTCATTGATAGGTAAAGCTGAGTATCATCTGCATAACAATGAAAATTGATGCAGTGCTTTCTAATAATACTGCCTAAGGGAAGCATGTATAATGTAAATAAAATTGGTCCTAGCACAGAACCCTGTGGAACTCCATAATTAACCTTAGTGTGTGAAGAAGACTCCCCATTTACATGAACAAATTGGAGTCTATGAGATAAATATGATTCAAACCACTGCAGTGCAGTACCTTTAATACCTATAGCAAGCTCTAATCTCTGTAATAAAATGTTATGGTCAACAGTATCAAAAGCTGCACTGAGGTCCAACAGGACAAGAACAGAGATGAGTCCACTGTCAGAGGCTCTAAGAAGATCATTTGTAACCTTCACTAATGCTGTTTCTGTACTGTGATGAATTCTGAAACCTGACTGAAACTCTTCAAATAAACCGTTCCTCTGCAGATGATCAGTTAGCTGTTTTACAACTACTCTTTCAAGAATCTTTGAGAGAAAAGGAAGGTTGGAGATTGGCCTATAATTAGCTAAGACAGCTGGGTCAAGTGATGGCTTTTTAAGCAGAGGTTTAATTACAGCCACCTTGAAGGTCTGTGGTACATAGCCAACTAATAAAGACAGATTGATCATTTTTAAGATTGAAGCATCAATAATTGGAAAGACTTCTTTGAACAGTCTAGTAGGAATGGGATCTAACAAACATGTTGCTGGTTTGGAGGAAGTAAACTATTGAAGTTAACTCTGAAAGATCAACTGGAGCAAAAGAGTCTAAACAAATACCAGCAGTGCTGAAAGCAGCCGAACATGAAGAATAATCTTTGAGATGGTTATGAATAATTTTTCTTGAATGTCTAAATTTTATTTGTAAAGAAATCCATGAAGTCACTACTAGTTAAAGTGAAAGGAATACTCGGCTCTACAGAGCTCTGACTCTTTGTCAGCCTGGCTACAGTGCTGAAAGAAACCTGGGGTTGTTCTTATTTTCTTCAATTAATGATGAATAGTAAGATGTCCTAGCTTTACGGAGGGCTTTTTTATAGAGCAACAAACTCTTTTTCCAGGCTAAATGAGCATCTTCTAATTTAGTGAGACGCCATTTCCCTCTCAAGCTTTCGGGTTATCTGCTTTAAGCTGTGCGTTTGTGAATTATACCACGGAGTCAGGCACTTCTGATTTGAAGCTTTCCTTTTCAGAGGAGCCACAGTATCCAAAGTTATACGCAGTGAGGATGTAAAACTATTGACCAGATAATCAACCTCACTGGGAGCAGAGTTTAGGTAGCTGCTCTGCACTGTGTTGGCACATGGCACTGAAGAGCATAACAATGAAGGAATTAGATCCTTAAACTTAGTTACAGCACTTTCACAAAGACTTCTACTGTAATAAAACTTATTCCCCACTGCTGTGTAATCCATTAAAGTAAATGTAAATGTTACTAAAAAATGATCAGACAGGAGGGGGCTTTCAGGGAATACTGTTAAGTCTTCAGTTTCTATGCCATATGTTAGGACAAGATCCAGAGTATGATTAAAGTGGTGGGTGGGCTCCTTTACATTTTGAGAGAAGCCAATTGAATCTAACAATAGATTAAATGCAGTGTTGAGGCTGTCATTCTCAGCATCTACATGGATGTTAAAATCACCCACTATAATTATTTTATCTGAACTGAGCACTAAATCAGATAAAAAGTCTGAGAAATCAGACAGAAACTCTGAGTAGGGACCAGGTGGACGATAGATAATAACAAATAAAACAGCTTTTGATTTTCCCAATTAGGATGGACAAGACTAAGAGTCAGGCTTTCAAAAGAATGAAAACTTTGTCTGGGTCTTTGATTAATTAATAAGCTGGAATTGAAGATTGCAGCTAATCCTCCTCCTCGACCTGTGCTTCGAGCATTCTGACAGTTACTGTGACTCGGGGGTGTTGATTCATTCAAACTAACATATTCATCCTGCTGTAACCAGGTTTCTGTAAGGCAGAATAAATCAATACGTTGATCAATTATTAAATCATTTACTAATAGGGACTTGGAAGAGAGAGACCTAATGTTTAACAATCCACATTTAATTGTTTTATTTTTTTTTGGTGCAGTTGATGAAGCTGTATTATTTATTGTTTTTGAATTTTTATGCTTAAATAGTTTTTTGCTGATTTTAGCTTTGGTTTTTGGTGGTCTGGGAGCAGGCACCGACTCTATGGGGATGGGGTTTTGGGGGGATGGCAGGAGGAGAGAAGCTGCAGAGAGGCGTGTAAGACTGCAACTCTGCTTCCTGGTCTCAACCCTGGGTAGTCAGTTTTTAGGAGGGTTAATAAATTTGGCCAGATTTCTAGAAATGAGAGCTGCTCCATCCAAAGTGGGATGGATGCCGTCTCTCCTAACAAGACCAGGTTTTCCCCAGAAACTTTGCCAATTATCTATGAAGCCCACGTCATTTTTTGGACACCACTCAGACAGCCAGCGATTCAAGGAGAACATGCGGCTAAACATGTCGCTCCTGGTCTGATTGGGAGGGGCCCAGAGAAAACTACAGAGTCCGACATCGTTTTTGCAAAGTTACACACCGAGTCAATATTAATTTTAGTGACCTCCGATTGGCGTAACCGGGTGTCATTACTGCCGACGTGAATAACGATCTTACCAAATCTACGATTAGCCTTAGCCAGCAGTTTCAAATTTCCATGAATGTCGCCTGCTCTGGCCCCTGGAAGACATTTGACTATGGTCGCCGGTGTCTCTAGCTTCACGTTTCTCAAAACAGAGTCACCAATAACCAGAGTTTGTTCCTCGGCGGGTGTGTCGCCGAGTGGAGAAAAACGGTTAGAGACGTGAACAGGTTGGTGGTGTACCCGGGGCTTCTGCTTAGCACTACGCTTCCTCCTCACCGTCACCCAGCCGGCCTGTTTCCCTGCTGCTCGGGATCTGCTGGGGGGGAGCTAACGGCGGCTAAGCTACCATGGTCCGCACCCGCTACAGGGGCCTGGCTAGATGTAGGATTTTCCAGGGTGCGGAGCCGAGTCTCCAGTTCAGAAAGCCTAGCCTCCAGAGCTACAAACAGACTACATTTATTACAAGTACCGTTACTGCTAAAGGAGGCCGAGGAGTAACTAAACATGTGACACCCAGAGCAGGAAAGTGCAGGAGAGACAGGAGAAGAAGCCATGCTGGTAGTGAGTCGGCTAAGGGCTAAGCTACTAGCTGAGCTAAGCTAGCGAATTTCTAAAAACAAATAAAGTGAGTAATGTGAATACAGGTGATTCAGCAAAGAGTATGCTATTTAAAGTAGGTGAAGATTACACTAAAATATGTTATTATTCAGATAAATCGAGTTATACAGATATAACAGCTAACAGACAGCAAAACACTGTGCTCCGAAACAGGAACAGGAAGTGATACAATACCGCAGTGAGAGCCCAGTACCGCAGTGAGAGCCCAGTACTTCAGTACTGGACAGGTTAAAAGTCCTTGTGCAGTGGTTTAATTGTTTCCATCTGTCAATTTGAGTACATTAGGATGGAAAGGTGTCTCACCCCCAATATCGGTAGTTGTTTCCTGGTGATGGAGTTCTGGGGTAAAACCACAACCACACTGCCTGAAGCCGCCCCTGCTGATGAAGGTTGCTCCATGTCTGAGCTGAGGAGAGTGAAACTGCTGTGCTAACTAAGCTCTGAGTTAATTATTGACCTGAATTATGATACCAGATCATTTTACCTCAGACACACCTGAGCGGAAATGAGGTCAGTGTAGAGTCATGGAAATATTTGGACTTTGACTGTCAGCTCTCATTTTATTATCTCCCTGGGAACAATAAAAACCCTTATCGGGCTTAATAACCTCTTTTCAATCATCATGTGAGACTTTTGCAGATTCATAATGAAAGTCACTCCCTCACCTGTGACCAACTCCGAGTCATGTCTGCAGGTCAAGGCCAAAATCAGAGAAGTTAAATATAATCAGATAAAAACTTTTCTAAGCTGACTTCTGTACAATGAGGTGATCTCACTATCAGTCTGCTGACTCTCAGGGATCCACATCTTCTTTTCTCAGCTGAACATTAAATCATGCATGTCTGTACATGCAGTGACAGCCATGTTTTGAGCTTTTTTAAAATATTTGTAGGCCACTGTATATCTCTATAGAACAATGTCTTTGATGGTCTCTGATTGTGCTTCTCAGACTGTTGAGTTTTGTTCCCTGTTCTGCTTTCAGAAACTGATGTCCGATATCTTAAATTTTTCAGGGAACTAAAGGTTCCTTCAGTTTGTTTTCATCAAGGTCTGAACCCTATAAAGGTTAACCAACTCATCATCAGTGTTTCAAAAAGGTTCCTGCCCAATAACTTGAAGTGCCCATGTTCTCACTCTAGTGTTTGTCTTTAAATCATAGTAAAGGTTCCACGTGCATATAAAGGATTGCAAAGGGAGTTAATGTATTCTCTCAGGAAATGCTTTTTTGTGGTCCAGTTGCCATACTAGAGGCAGCATTTTCACAAAGTTAAAAAAAAAAAAAAAAACATTAATTCAGATTTTTACAGCTGGTATTTGAAACTACAACCGCAGCCTTTTATTGTGATGCTTCTTCTTGAACCTGGCAGAGTTTAGTGCTGGACCAGATATTCAATTCAATTCAATTTTATTTATATAGCACCTAATCACAACAACAGTTGCCTCAAGGTGCTTTATATTGGCTTTATATTGTAATATAAAGATCTACTATAATACAGATAAAATCCAGCAATCAGACAACCCCCTTATTGCTTTCCCCACTTGGTAACACACCCACCGAGGAACAAATTCTGGTTATTGGTGACTCTGTTTTAAGAAACATGAAGCTGGCGATGCCAGCAGCTATAGCTGATTGTATTCCAGGAGCCAGAGCAGGCAACATTCAAGGAAATTTGAAACTGCAGGATAAGGTTAAATGTAGATTTGTTAAGATCATAATTCACGTCAGCAGTAATGACACCAATTTAACCAAACAACTGACGAGCACTGTTAGCACTGTTGCCTCACAGCAAAAAGGTCCTGAGTTTGAATCCACCCTTTGGCTAGGCCCTTTCTGTGTGGAGTTTGCATGTTCTCCCCATGTCTGTGGCCCTTTTTCCACCGACCAGGTGCCAGTGCTTGTGCCAGTATTTGAACCATTCAGCATTTTTTTCCACCACGAACGCACTCGGTGCTCGGCCGAAAAACGGGTTCAATTCCAGCACCACAAGCTAGCTGGTCTGGAACCAAGAATGTGTGACAAAAGCGGCAGAAGGACATGACTCTGCCATCTCGATGTAAAGTTTTCTACCACTATTTCACTGCATGGTGTGTATTACATGAGAAAAGCAATTTTCATAGCTGTGAATTAGGATAGGCCCTAAGGCTGAACTTGCTGCTTTGTATCAATTCATATCACAGATAAAAGGATGCAAAGTGCATACTTGTCATCTTGCTCATAATTGCTGTCTGTGTTTACCTTGTGCCACACACAGATGCTGCAGTAGTAAAATATGTTTGCAGCACAACAGCGTGTTCTCCCACGCTTGTGTCCTTCAGCTTCTGTGTACAGACAGGGACCCGCCCACACTCATATGTAAAGGATCAGTTCACAAAGCGTGGTGGAAATGCAGGCCCATTCTTAAGTGTTTTGCCAGTTCATTGAAACTAGCACTGGTACCTCGGAGGTGGAAACCTAGTATGTATGGATTTTCTTCGGGTACTCCGGTTGTCTCCCACAGTCATGCAGTTAGTGGGGTTAGGTTAACTGGTGATTGTAAATTGCCTATAGGTGTGAATGTCTCTCTGTAGCCCTGTGACAGGCTGGTGACCTGTTCAGAGTGTACTGAACAGATCACCTTACCCACTGGCAGTTTGGATAGGCTCCACCCCGTGACCCGACCTGACCCCAACCCGACCCTGAAAAGGATAAGCAGAAGAAAATGGATGGATGGGGATCATCTGATCACTGGGATTCTTTCTCCTATATTGTACTGTTAGAGAACTGGCAATGCACCCATGGAAAAGTTTCCACATGACTCTCTGCAGTCCTGTGAAAAACTGATTCAGCAGCTTGTAGAACCTTCTTTTTAGCAACAGTAAGTGTATAGTTTTCTGTTTGACTCATCATTGTCCTATTGATGAATCAGTTTGATCCTAGCTTTAGCTAGGCCTCACATTTATCTCTAGAATACTTTGGTATACAGAGGAGTTCATGGTCCACTCAGTGACTCTATGAAATCTATGTGAATTTATGGAAGCAGTACAGATGGACTTAGTTTTTTCATAGGGATGCAGAGATTCCTGTGAAAACATTGTTTTTCACAGAACTGTATATATACATTTATTCATATTTAAAACTGAAGTTGTGTGTTAAGCTGTGAGATGAGATTACACATAGCAATGTCCAGCAGGACACTCCTCAGATTACAGAAATTGTTAACCCATTTATTAATAAAAGTGCTCCTTATGTAAAACTTGCTAACATCTCAGAATAAAACCAGAGGACTGAGCTGTCTGAGCTGTTCCTTCAACAGTGCCCCTTGTGTTCAAACAGGCGTAGTCCCATAACCAGGGCTGGACTGGCAATCGGGCGTACCGGGCATTTGCCAGGTGGGCCGACAGTCCCCAAGGGCTGATGCCGTTGGATTTTTTTTTTTCTTCCATTTTTTTTTTCTAAGAGACGGGCCCAAATTTTAGAGGGGGCGGCCCATTGGCCCATCTTCAATATAGACTGTGGACAGAACCAATCAGGATATAGGATGAAAGCGGCCCCACCCTTTCTCTGCGTGGTGCAGAACACTGAACAGGGTTCGTACGGGTGCTGGAAATCCTTGAAAATGCTTGAATTTTAATATTGTCCTTTCAAGGTTTGAAAAGTGCTTGAATTTTGGATATAGTGCTTGAAAGTGCTTGAAATTGTAACCGCTTTTTTTTGTAAATAAAAATATAACTATCTGGTTGAACAGTTCGCTTATGAAACGTAGAAATAAAATGAGTCATAAAGTCTAAAATGAAAATTTCTCCGCATGGGTCTGGCCTGCCCGTCTGCATGTGATCTGTCAGTCTGTTTGTGACCACGCCCCTCCCCCGAAGACAGAGAGTGGCCGTTTTAATGAGTGTTCACTGGAAAACTGCAAACTCCAATTATGGATCAGACGAATATGGAATACTTTTAAGTCAAAAGTTACAAACATAATCCCCGCAAATAATGTCATTCCTCGCGAGTAAATTCAACAGCGTAGAACTCAGCGCATCCACGGAGGCGCTCTCGTTCACTTGTACACCACTGCGCCGTTCTGTGGTCTGCAGCGATATGGCCTCCGATCTGGCGGATCAATTCAAAGGCTTCATTGAATTTTCTAAAATAGGCCATCATCGATTCACAGAAAGACTCAATAACGATATTAGACAGGAATAAGCTGTGAGTGCGGCGCAGCAGGTGTGGAAAGCAGCCAAAACCGCCGAAGATAAATTCAACAAGGAAGCGGAAGTATTGTTCCAAAAAGCTGAATCAAAAATGTAAGCCGTACGCAGTAAACCGCAGAAAACCATGATGGATTTTATTCAGAAGGTATGTACATTAATTCTATATGTTCCTGGCGTGTTGTCATCTATGCTTATATTTGTACGCAATCTGGTGATTGGCGGCTGGCACTGCTGCCAAGTTTTGTGTAAGAAAACTCGCTGTTGGCTGTCTTAAAACTCGCCAAAGGACGAATCGAGGACCGGGGGTGGGGTTAGGTGTCCCCCTCGGTGCCGAAGAGAGGTCCGGGCGATGCCACAGCGTAGGAAGGGCCGCAGTATTGCTGTATGTACACAAAACACGGCGACAACGGAATTTTCATGTTTCCGGTGTTGTGCCAAAAAGTGATTTCCGATTTTATTTTTTTACTGTATTATCTTTCTTATATCGGTAAATAGACTGTGGCGCACAGGATTTATCCATCCATCCATTCGCTTCCGCTCATCCTGTTCAGGGTCGCGGGGGGGCTGGAGCCTATCCCAGCTGTCACAGGGCGAGAGGCGGGGTACACCCTGAACAGGTCGCCAGCCTGTTGCAGGGCCAACACAGAGACAAACAACCTTTCACACACACATTCACGCTGTCATTCACACCTATGGGCAATTTAGTGTAGCCAATGAACCTAACCCCAGTAAGTGCATGTCTTTGGAATGTGGGAGGAAACCGGAGTACCCGGAGGAAACCCACGCAAGCACGGGGAGAACATGCAAACTCCACACAGAGAGAGGGAGAGGCCCGGGCCAAGGTGGAATCGAACCCAGGCCTTCCAGATGTTATTCTAACTGTGAGGCAGCAGTGCTAACCACTGCACCACCGTGCTGCTGCACAGGATTTATGAAGGGCTTATATATAAAATGAAGAAATGACTTGTTTTGCAAATATATTTATGACTGCATTACTGTATCAGCATTATAATCAGTCCAGTCGTTTTTGGCTACCCTTTATAGAACTATAATGTTACATTTGTTGCAATTTCTGCAGCCCTCTTGGCAGATCTCTCAGGAAAAAAGACATTTTTAATGTCAATGATAATTTTTACCTTCATTAATAAAGAATATATGAAAGGCACTTTGCCAAGAAGTGATTGCAGCTTCTACCTGTGACAGGAGTGTTGTTTCTCGCTCAGAATGACATAATATCATTCACGAGAGATGTGTTTGACACAGATGTTTCACAGATGTTAGGCCAAAAATTAATCTACAGCCATTTAAATACAACCAATAATTTTTGGGGGGGGAAATACTGGAAATCATTTTTTTGGAACAACACGGCATATCTCTAAAACTCTTCAAAAGTCCCCGATGACACCGGGAAAAGTCACTAAGTTGGCAACACTATCTGCCGGTGTTGCCAAAAATTGCAGCTTCTACCATGTGACAGGAGTGTTATTTATGACTCAAAATGAGTTGACATCATTCATGAGAGATAATATTCGAGATATGCTTGACAGACCATACGTCAGCAAGTAATTTACAACTATATAAATACCAGCAATCATTTTTTTGGAAAATACTGGAAATCATTTTTTGGCACAAGACCCGC
Source organism: Archocentrus centrarchus (assembly GCF_007364275.1). Lineage (NCBI taxonomy): Eukaryota > Metazoa > Chordata > Actinopteri > Cichliformes > Cichlidae > Archocentrus > Archocentrus centrarchus. Next base: position 13,799 of record NC_044361.1, read on the forward strand.
TATTCAGATGATACAGTGGTATGCAAATGTTTGGCCACCCCTGATAATTGTCATGATTTTCCTTTATAAATCATTGGTTGTTCAGATCAGGAGTTTCAGTTAAATATATCATAAAGCAGATGAACACAGGGATATTTGAGAAGTGAAATAAAGTTTACAGGATTTACAGAAAGTCTTCAATAATTATTTAAACAAAATTAGGCAGGTGCATAATTTTGGGCACCCCAACAGAAAATTTCATCAATATTTAGTAGATCCTCCTTTTGCAGAAATAACAGCCTCTAAACTCTTCCTATAGCTTCCAATGAGAGTCTGGATTCTGGTTGAAGGTATTTTGGACCATTCTTCTTTACAAAACATCTCCAGTTCAGTCAGGTTTGATGGTTTCTGAGCACGGACAGCCCTCTTTAAATCCCACCACAGATCTTCAATAATATTCAGGTCTGGGACTGAGATGGCCGTTCCAGAACGTTGTACTTGTTCCTCTACATGAACGCCTCAGTAGATTCTGAGCAGTGTTTAGGGTCATTGTCTTGTTGAAGTATCCAGCCCCGGCACAACTTCAACTTTGTCACTGATTCTTGAACATTGTTCTCAAGAATCTGCTGATATTGACCGGGATCCATGTGACCCTCAACTTTAACAAGATTCCCAGTACCTGCACTGGCCCCACAGCCCCACAGCATGATGGAACCACCACCAAATGTTACTGTGGGCACCAAGTGTTTGTCTTGGAGTGCTGTGTTCTTTTCCCACCATTCATACCGCCCCTTGTTATGTCCAAATAACGCAGTTTAGTTTCATGAGTCCACAGCACCTTATTCCAAAATGAAGCTGGCTTGTCCAAATATGCTTTAGCGACTCTGTTTGTGGCGTGTGTGCAGAAAAGGCTTCTTCTGCATTACTGTCCCATACAGCCTCTCCTTGTGCAAAGTGCACTCAATAGTTGAATGATGCACAGTGACACCATCTGCAGCAACATGATGTTGGAGGTCTTTGGAGCTGCTCTGTGGGTTGACTATGACTGTTCTCACCATCCTTCTCCTCTGCCTATCTGAGGTTTTTCTTGGCCTGCCACTTCAGGCCTTAACTAGAACTGTGCCTGTGGTCTTCCATTTCCTCACTATGTTCCTCACAGTGGAAACTGACAGCTGAAATCTCTGAGAGAGCTTTTTGGATCCTTCCCCTAAACCATGTACATTTTGCATACATGCAGTGCAATACAATGTTTTAATGGATAGGCAAGAGTATATTTACTACCAAGATATCCAGAATTTTTCAACACCTGGATGTGTTTTTAATACTTCCTATTACATTAAAATACCACCAAACCAGGAGAAATTAAATGTCATTAAAAAATATCAACATTTTCTTTGTACACTTTTGGGGAGGGGGTCTGAAAAAGAGTAAACTTTGGAAAATGTTGATAATTGTGAATGACCCCTTAATGTGCTGGAAAATCATGAAAATTGACCTTGGAAGTGCTTAAAAGGTGCTTGAATTAGATCCTGGAAAAGGTGTACGAACCCTGACTGAAACTACTCCCGCTAGTAGTTTCAGTGTTGAGCGCGTGTGTTAAAGGAGAGGCAATATGGAGAAACCGAAGCGGCAGAAAGGGGGTGAAGAGAAGTTACGTGCGAAGAAATTGAAGTGTCACTGTAGATGCTACAAAATGTGTAAAGATCACAGACATGTTCGCTGCTGTAGCCTCCACGTCCTCTGTAACAGTAATGCTGCAGCAACAGCAGCTGTAGGCAGAGCCGGCCAGAGGCATAGGCGACATATGCGGCTACATAGGGCCCCCTGACAACCAGGGGGCCCCCCCAAGCTCGCCCACATTTGTCATGAAACTTTTTTGGTTTGTTTTCATTTTTTACAAATTCCAATTTCCTAAAAGAAAGAAGAGACTATTCTGTCCAGATTTGTACACTTGTAACAAGACTAATTTAATGAGTAGGCTACACTCTAATATTTCTGTCTCAGGCTGATGCTAAAAAGCTAATTCATGCATCTGTTAGTTCTAGGCTGGACTATTGTAATTCATTATTATCAGGCTGTCCTAAAAGCTCCCTGAAAAGCCTTCAGCTGATCCAAAATGCTGCAGCTAGAGTACTGACAGGGACTAGAAAGAGAGAGCATATTTCTCCCATACTGGCTTCTTTTCATTGTCTCATAATACCGTATCACCCCAATAGAGCACTTCGCTCTCAGACTGCTGGCTTACTTGTGGTTCCTAGGATACTTAAGAGTAGAACGGGAGGTAGAGCCTTCAGCTTTCAGGCCCCTCTTCTGTGGAACCAGCTCATAGTTTGGATTCAGGAGATAGACACCCTCTCTTTTTTTAAGATTAGGATGAACGATGGGTTTTCTCTGTAATTATTGTCAGGTCTTTACCTTACACTATAAAGTGCCTTGAGATGTCTGTTTGTTGTGAGTTGGCACTGTATAAATAAAATGTAATTGAATTGAAAAATGTAATTGAAAAGGCTGAAACTGTAATATATCCTAAAAAAAAAAAAAAAATCAACTTTAACCCTCCAGCATTAATAACAATTAAGTTCAGGGGACAATGAAATGGTATTGAGGGGGCCCCAAATCAAATATTGCTTAGGTCCCCTTCAAGGCTTGGGCAGACTCTGCTGTAGGTGAAGACAGCAGCAGTGTGATGAGCAATGGTGACTGATTAATATTAATATTTATTTACATAATCATACTTCCACAAATCTGGCAAGCATGGCACCTTAATCTGAAAAAATAGCAAACGGTCAAGGCCGAGAAGAGTTGGATGAGCACCAAGTGTCCATTTTAGGCCGCATCATAGCATTTTAGATATTTAGGTTAAAGGTGTGTTGGAAGGCTGCACAGTAGCTTGAATTTGTAGCCTCTGTGCTGGTTAAACATGTTTTAAAAAGCCCTCAAGCAGGTGAACTAACAGATTTAAAAAAAAAATAAATGATACGTCAAAGCTTTGCAATTTAAGCATTACTATAGTAAGTTAAAAAAAAAAAGTATAGAAGTATTATTAGCAAAAGGTATGCCCACACTGAATAAGAGTAAAACAGTGTCAAATGCTTCTAAGACATAGTTGCGGGCCGGTCTAAGCCAAAAATGCCAGGGACTAATTTTTTGTCCCAGTCCAGCCCTGCCCATAACAGTACAGATTTATGATTTTCAGTAGTTACAGTGTGAGCAGGTTTCTTTGGAGTTTTATAAATAATAAACCAAATTCAACCAAAGTATCACCTGTGAAAGTACAGAAACAGGAAACAGTAAGATAAAGACGAGTTTCCACAGAAATACCAAATATTATATTGACTATAGATCATTACAGTACATACAGCGCAGTAGGTAGTTTTATACATCTTCAATCAAACAGGAGCTTATAAATAATATGTCAGCTTCATGAATGACAATGAGTTTGCAGCAGGACGTTCATGTCTCCATCTGACAGGGGGAGGAAAATGGAAACAATCTCAGTGCAAATTGTGCATCTGTAAACATCAAAGGAGTCTGATCATTTTGCTTTAGGTCAGTTCAGGTCTGAATTGATGAGAGGAGGAGGAGTTCAGGAGAAGCTAAAGAGCTTCCTGTGCGTAAACATCCAGACAATGAAATGAAAGTGAGGAGAGCTGCACCCGCAAGTTTCAACTTCAACCCGCTGAGAAAGCCTTAACAGTGAAACCCATTTTCTGAGGCCACACGCTGGAAATCAATTACATCTGTGTATGAGTAACTATGTTAAAAATCTCTGGGTTACTGGGTTATTTCAGTAATGTGAAGCAGTTCATCAAAATTTCCTTTGGCATGGAAATGATTGGTGCATCTCCTGCTGGTCATGTAGTAGTACTGCAGTTTGTGATGAAACGATGCAACAGGAAATTTTAATTAAAGTTCTTTATTTCAAATATGGAAGTAATTTTCTGTTTGCCACACTAGGAAGAAGTAACCATGATGTTACTGGAAGACATGAAACACTGTATCAAATCTATGGCCCACAGTCAGATTCACAGCTGTGGTGGTGCCAGCTTTACTGCGTATGGAAAGGTTGAAGTATTTCTCAAAGTACTTCTCCATGTTGTTTGACTCATAAAGAAGTTAAATATGAGTGCTTTTTAGTTCCAGAATAGTCAACATTAAGGTTTTATGCCTCTGCAGACCCAGTGAGATCAGCATGCACCATATGAGAAGCAGCCACAGCCAGGAGTTGTCACACAGGTGATCACAGGTGTGTCACATACAGATGGAATTCTTAGAAGTTGCTTAACAAGGTTTATTAGGAACTGAATGCATGCAGACACTCTGAAGAATCTTTATGCTGAGTTTAAGTATAAATCTGAGAATTTTTGTTCGTGTATATTAGATGCCTCATTGGTCGCTGCTGTTAGTGCAGTGGCCATGTTGGTCAGGGGGAGCCGGGCCTCCTCATGAATGAGGCAGATGCAGATACACATGATGGAAAGTTCTCACAATTCAAACTGATTGTCGAGCAGTTTGGTTTGTTAAAGATACCAGAACTCTATTTATGATCAAGAATACTTAGTTCAGCTTAAAATGCAGGTTTCACACTAAAATGTTGAGATCATTAAAAGTCTCATTTAGGACTACCTGTGGTTACAGTCCTGATAAATTAATTTACTGTGAGCTTCATGTGACTTAGTGTCACTGAACACATTAAAAGTCACATTAAAAGTAGCATGACTCATTTTCATACAGGAAATCAAACACTTTCAGAGCAGCAGATAAAATACCTTCTCACATGTTGAAAGATGTTCTGTTTCTTCAGTTTGACAATCATTTAATTAAAATGTTGAAAGCAGCAAGTCTGGTATTTTCTAGGAGAACAGCTCAGAGCCCAAAGTCAAAGTCCCTGAGCAAGATGGCAGCAGCAGAGATGCATCTCACAGCCCAAATGCTGCATTTACATGTAGACATTGTATATACCTATAAATTCTTATATACCAGTGTTTGACCCGAAGGCAATTGGACTTCTTTTTTAGGTTCTTGAAGGCACTTCACCTCTTATCAGAAAGGCTTCTTCAAGAACCTAAAAAGAAGTCTAGTTGCCTTCAGGTCAAGACTACCATGACCTGCATGACTGAGAACCTGCACAGACATGTCAATGAAATCCTCATATTCTCAGAATAATCTGAATCCTGAGAATATGATCTTATGTGTGGAAGGTCATCTGCAAGATTAGGCTGTTTTGTAATGTGTACATTTCTGCAGCTTCCAGTCAGACTTCAGGGCCCTCTTTGAAATCTAACTGCATATGTCGATTAAATTTCATGTTGGCTTGAATTAAACTCATACTGACCTCAAAGAGTATCACACAATAATAAACTAAACCTAAATTAAACCTGAACTCCTCTAAGGTGAATTGAGTCCTTGTTAGTGCAGCTCTCCTTAAAGACCACGCCATGGTTTTAATTCAAGTTCATCAGTGATGATCTAATGGAGAAGCTTCACAGTAAATCACCACCCTGATGAGTCTCTGCAGCTACCCTTTGGTTTACTCCATCACCCTCTGTCATCAATCCCCATTGGACTCAATGACTTTCTCTGCCAGAATTTCCTGGAAGGTGGAGAGCTGCTTCATCTGCTCTGTCTGCATCGAATGTCTCCTCATCAGCTTCTTCTTCATCTTGAAGTCAGGGCCACGTTTGGGTGAGGCTGGGGCCACCGGGACCAGGATCTTGTGTCCAGAGTGGATGGGGGAGGTGGGTTTCCCATTGGCCCGGATGTCAGGGATGGGTCTCTGGGGGTTGATGTTGAGTGGAGGCAGGAAGCCAGGCCTGGTGTGGGAGATGTGGTCTAGCAGCAGGGTCCCAGAGCCCCGGCGCTCCAAGAGCCCTGGGCCGCGGCGGCGCATGGTAATGGGGGACACTGAGTTAGGGATGTTCTCCAGAGACTCCTTGGATGAGCTAGTGACCAGGGACAAGGGGGAGGCGTTGTATCTCCTCCGCTCTACAGACACTCTCCCAGAGTCTGGTGATCCGGGGACTGACTCTGGGCAAAGGTGGGTATCTGACTCGTAGTGCTCCATCCGTGTCAGTTTGGGGTGAGCCAGGGCTCGGGTCACAACTGCCCCAGGTCCTCCAGCATTCTCCTGGGACTCTGGAGCAGTGTTCCTGCGGTAGAGGATCTGGTGCTGCTGGACTTTGTCAGCCCATGATGGACCAGACAGCGCTGCACAATCCTCAGAGCAAGACCGGTCAATGAGTTTGGGGGAACAGGGGTCATGCGTCTCGATGCTGTGACGTCGTGACAGCAGAGGTCTCACTGGTTCTGTGATTGACAGTCCATTCATCTCTGTGATCGTCTTGTTTAGGTCACCGCTGCCCTCCTCCTCCAGATCGCCATCCACCCGATCCTGGGGAACCCCACTCAGCACCGAGGGTGCCACCAGACCCCATGGCTCTGAGTTCAGACGTTTCAGCAGCTTGCGGGGTGGCGGTCTCTTCTCACCTGGAGGTCGAGCTGATGGTAAAGGTAATGCTGAGGTGAGTTTGAAGCTGAAGATCCCCTCCTCATCTCCTGCAGGTGAGGAGGTGCCAATCTCCACCTCAGAGGGTGACATACAGGCTGGAGTCAGTTTGTCCACAATGCCTGGGGACGGCGGGGAGTTGAGGTACTGTTTGGTCTTCTTCGTGCCTGATGGAGATGTGTCGGTGGTGATGATGATCACCTCCTTGCCCTTGGCCTTGCAGGCATCCAGCAGCACCTGCAGGGTGTCGCGGTCCCCCTTGTTGATGGCATGGACGAGGGCAGAGGAACCAGAGTAATCTTTGAGGCTGGGATCGGCTCCATTCTCCAGCAGCAGTGACACCACCTCCTTCCCTGCCTGTTCCGCACAGGCATGCATCAGCGCCGTCCGGCCACTCTTGTCGGGGATGTTGGGGTCAGCTCCTTTCTCCAGGAGGTACCTCACCATCCTCTGCCGCAACTGTGGGTCATCGTAGGTTGCTAAGCAGGCAGCAGAGATAGGCGTCTCTCCACGCTCATTGCCCTCATTGATGTAGGCACCACCCTCCAGCAGCAGGCGGGTCAGCCTCAGCTTCCCCTGGAAGACAGCTTTGAGGAGGGCATTCCCCTCAGACTGCAGAGGTCCTCCATCACCCATGATCCCTCACCTCTCCTCAGACCTCCTGCCCACAGGATGCTGGCTTAACACTGACTGTCCATCCTCTGTGATATGTCACATGACCTGCAGGAAAGATACACTGAGGTGAGTAGGTGAGTCCATCTGAACACCAACATGCTAATGTGATGGCACAGAGACATAAGCTTGCATATGATTGGATGAGGTGCTGATAAAGAACTAAAGAGAAACTGTGTTTCTCTCTCGAGTTTATGTTACTGTTTTTCACACAAAACATATGACAAAATAAAACATATAAAACACTACTGCAGTGAACTCCAGACAGTTTTAACTGCAACAAATGAGTCAGATAAAGAAATTTAAAAGTGTAATTTATATTTCAGTTGTTAAAATCCAAACACACATGACTTTAATGTCTTCACTGAAATAATCTGATCATTATTTCTCCTGTGTGAGGTCTAATTGGACCTGCATTATAGTGGAAACAGCCTCAACAGCTGCCTTATACCTGCATTCTCTCTGATGTCCAGCAGGGGGCTACTCCTCTGGTCTGATTGTATAGAAGTGTATCCTCCTGGGACCCAAGAAAAATAAGTGTCATCAAATTTCTTTTCTTTCTAATTTCCTACATCCTTGGGGTCAAAGAAACATCTCACAGTTTAGACTTTTTCAAATTTATTTTTAATTACATTTTTTCTGCATGTCCACATTAGTGGACAGTGGGATGATCTTCATTGTTTTCAATAACTGAATGATTTAACTAATTATGGTCCTTAACCAATAATACAAAAAAAAAAAAAAAAAAAAAAAAAGCACTCCATAGGCAACAGAAAGTGTGATATCTTATTCTAGATGGATTTTGCATCCCCTATTTGTCAGGAAGTGTGGATACTTCTTTAAGGCATTCTGACTTGCTCAGCCAAGCCCCACAGCTTATCCATAAAACAGCTGTGCTAATGTGAAGTCCCTGATAGTTTGATTATAACCTGTACTCTGGATGGGAGAAAAGTACCTGAAAATGCATATGCCTGCTGAAAGTGGGTCTGTCTTCCTAAAAGTCTGAGTGTTTTTGATATACTCTGTCAAGACCCAGCCAGAGCTATCTCCTGGTCTATGCTACTAGTGGCAAGACTGGGACAGGTGGAATTCAGATAGCGCCTTTGGCAGAAATGTAGAGTTAGGCTGAAGGATAATGCGATCATTCTGGCAAAAACCTGCAGCAATCCCAGTTAACTGACAAGAGCATGAAGTGCGCTAATGCTCCTGGCAGATGTTATGGCAGGAAAGCTGTTTTGAGGGAAAGCGATTTCAAATCAGCATCTTTGAAGTGAGCAAAGTGGGGATGCTGAAGAGCATCAATGGCTATGGGGTTCCATGGGGGAAACTGAGGGTCACACTGTAAGGCACCTTTAAGAAACTGGGAGATCAGAGATGACTCATCCCTATTGAGCGCTGAATGACTAATATGAACTGGCTGAATCGCTGCCACCATACCACACAGGGTAACTGTAGATTTGTCCAGCATGGTCTTGCTGTGGCCTCACAGGGGTTGATCTGGTGGACGGCACACCAAGAGGAAACAGTCCCCTGCAGTATGAGTAGGGACGGGAATTGATAAGAATTTAGCGATTCCGATTCCATTATCGATATCACTTATCGAGTCAATTCCTTATCGATTCTCATTGGGTTAGTGAATAAAATATACCACAAATGGGTTGGTTTGCATTAACTCTTTTTAATGTAAAGTCGAACAAAATTAAAACTGGTGTAAAAAAAATAAGAATTCCTAGTTCAAAATTAACACTATTGATATTTTTTAACATTTTAACATAAAATACAACTGCAAGGTGTGCGAGAACCAACCTCTGAGCCAGCCAGACTGGCTGTCCTCATCAACTAAATGTTACAGGAGATGGAGATGATTCATACAGTATAGTGAAAGCAGTACTGTCATGTCCTGGGCCGTTGGCCCAGCGTTTTGTGTTAGTTTATTTCCTAGTGTTGTGATATGTCTGCGTCTCTGTCCTGAGTCTGTGCCTGTTCCCCGTGTTTAGTCAGTATGTTCCTTGGTTTGTCACTTCCTGTTTATTTTGACAGTCTGGTTTTCCTGTGCTTTGTGTTCAGCTTTGCTTCCCCTGTGTAATTAGTTTCATTTGCCTCACCTGTTGTTCCCTGCTGTTTCCTCTTGCCCTGATTACCCAGTGTGTATTTAAGCCCTCAGTTTCCATGTGTTCCTTGTCGCGTCGTTGATGTTTTGTGCCCGCATGTTCCTGTGTTCCCTGTGCCTGCCCTTCGTCTCCCTGTGCCTCCCTTCCAAGGTTTTTGTATTTGTGTTTCCCCCGTTGAAATAAATCCCTTTTATGTTACGCTGACTTCTGGAGTCCTTCGTGTCAGCCATTCCTCGTCCATTTCCTCCCCGGCCATGACAGAACGACACGACCATACTAAAGACCCTGCAAGCTCCGGCCGCTACAATGGCACTCGCCTGGCGCTGGGGGGACCAGCTTTTTTGAACGGTCCCCGGCGACGCCGCTCACCGCCCCCGCCTAAACCGCAGGTCTGCCGCGTGGGCGGACTGTTTTTGGCGCCGGCCGCTCCCTCACCTGTCACTCCGCTCGCTGGCCCCTCCTGTCCTCAGCAGTCGCCGCAGCCACGGAGGACGAGATACCGGAGGAAGCGGAGAGACGTTTTCCTGGAGCCAGCGCCCGGAATGACTCCAGAGGAGTCATTTTTCCGATTCCTGGGTCACAGGGGTCCCTGGCCTCCCACCACTTCCGCGTCACCACTGCCTGCTGCTGACGGAGGAAGACCAAGCTCCCGGCAGCATCAGAGAGAATCGCCGCGGGAGCAGAGCGGTATAACGCCGCGGAGACGGTCACTCTCGCCTCAGTCAGCTGTAGCGCCAGCTCATTCTCCGTTTCCCCAGTTAGCCGTAGCGCCAGCTCATTCTCAGTTTCCCCAGACAGCTGTCGTGCCAGCTCAGTCTCAGCCTTCCCAGTCAGCCGCAGCTCTCCCTAGCTCTCAGTCGCAGTGTTCCCAGTCAGCTGTAGCTCCAGCTCCGCCTCCGTCGCAGTGTTCCCAGTCAGCTGTAGCTCCAGCTCCTCCTCAGTCGCAGTGTTCCCAGTCAGCTGTAGCTCCAGCTCCCTCTGCTCACCCTGCTCCCGCTCCCTTGGCTCCAGCTCCCCCTGCACCCGTACCTGTTCCGCGGGTGGGGGCAGCCACGGACGGGCTGACCTCTGCACCCGTACCTGTTCCGCGGGTGGGGGCAGCCACGGACGGGCTGACCTCTGCACCCGTACCTGTTCCGCGGGTGGGGGCAGCCACGGACGGGCTGACCTCTGCACCCGTACCTGTTCCGCGGGTGGGGGCAGCCACGGACGAGCTGACCTCTGCACCCGTACCTGTTCCGCGGGTGGGGGCAGCCACGGACGGGCTGACCTCTGCACCCGTACCTGTTCCGCGGGTGGGGGCAGCCACGGACGGGCTGACCTCTGCACCCGGTCCTGTTCCGCGGGTGGGGGCAACCAGGTCCAAGCCTTCGCATCGGTTTTCTGTGTTAGCTGCAGCAGCAGGGTCTCAGTCAGCTCTAGCTCCAGTCGCTCCCCCTCGCCTTCAGTCAGCTCTAGCTCCAGTCGCTCCCTCTCGCCTTCAGTCAGCTCTAGCTCCAGTCGCTCCCTCTCGCCTTCAGTCAGCTCTAGCTCCAGTCGCTCCCCCTCGCCTTCAGTCAGCCCCAGCTCCAGTCGCTTCCCCTCGCCTTCAGTCAGCCCCAGCTCCTGTCGCTCCCTGTCCACTCCAGTCTCAGTCAGCCCCAGTAGCTCTTCCTCGGTCCCCGGTGTCAGCTGTTTCTGTGCCCTCTCAGTCTGCTCCCTCCGCTTTAACGTCAGTTAGCTCCGTAATCCCCTTGGACCCTTCAGTCAGTTCGGTTTTGGTCTCTTCATCTGCAGTTTTTCCATCTTTAGTCGCAGTTCCCTCAGCTCCGGCTCCCTCGGTAGCTCCAGTAATGACAGCTTGCCCAGTGTCAGCTCTTCCTAGCTCTCAGTCAGTCTCCACGCAGACTGCTCCCCGTAGCGTTCAGTCAGCTTCCACGCAGCCAGATCTCCCTAGCTCTCGGTCAGCTTCCACGCAGCCAGATCTCCCTAGCTCTCGGTCAGTTTCCACGCAGCCAGATTTCCCTAGCTCTCGGTCAGTTTCCACGCAGCCAGATCTCCCTAGCTCTCGGTCAGTTTCCACGCAGCCAGATCTCCCTAGCTCTCGGTCAGTTTCCACGCAGCCAGATCTCCCTAGCTCTCGGTCTGTTTCCACGCAGTCGGCATGCTCTAGCTCGCAGTCTGCCTCCACGCAGTCTGCTCTCCCTAGCTTGCAGTCTGCTCTCCCTAGCTTGCAGTCTGCTCTCCCTAGCTCGCAGTCTGCTCTCCCTAGCTCTCAGTCGGGTTCCACGCAGTCGGCATGCTCTAGCTCGCAGTCTGCCTCCACGCAGTCTGCTCTCCCTAGCTCGCAGTCTGCTCTCCCTAGCTCGCAGTCTGCTTCCACGCAGCCAGTCGTCTCCCGGCCTGCTTCCACGCAGCCAGTCGTCTCCCGGCCTGCTTCCACGCAGCCAGTCGTCTCCCGGCCTGCTTCCACGCAGCCAGTCGTCTCCCGGCCTGCTTCCACGCAGCCAGTCGTCTCCCGGCCTGCTTCCACGCAGCCAGTCGTCTCCCGGCCTGCTTCCACGCAGCCAGTCGTCTCCCGGCCTGCTTCCACGCAGCCAGTCGTCTCCCGGCCTGCTTCCACGCAGCCCATAGCGTCAGCTCCCATGCAGTCCCCTGCACCTTGGCTATTCCCCGAGCGGCCCCTGCTGCTCAATAAAGCAGCAGTGTGCCCTGTTCCGCAGTCCCAGCCTGCGCATCCGGAGCCTCACCATGTAGGCCCCGTTCAGCCCAAGGGCTCAGCTCAGTCCGAGCCGCCAGGGGGTTCCGCTCAGTCCGAGCGCTCCGAGCCTGAGGGTCCCGCTCAGTCCGAGCCGTTGGGGGTCTCCGCTCAGTCCGAGCGCTCCGAGCCTGAGGGTCCCGCTCAGTCCGAGCCGTTGGGGGTCTCCGCTCAGTCCGAGCCGATGGGGGTCTCCGCTCAGTCCGAGCCGATGGGGGTCTCCGCTCAGTCCGAGCGCTCCGTGCCAGAGGGCCCCGCTCAGTCCGAGCCGATGGGGGTCTCCGCTCAGTCCGAGCCAGGGGGTCCCGCTCAGTCCGAGCCGATGGGGGTCTCCGCTCAGTCCGAGCCAGGGGGTCCCGCTCAGTCCGAGCCGATGGGGGTCTCCGCTCAGTCCGAGCGCTCCGCGCCAGAGGGTCCCGCTCAGTCCGAGCCGATGGGGGTCTCCGCTCAGTCCGAGCCGATGGGGGTCTCCGCTCAGTCCGAGCCGATGGGGGTCTCCGCTCAGTCCGAGCCAGGGGGTCCCGCTCAGTCCGAGCGCTCCGCGCCAGAGGGTCCCGCTCAGTCCGAGCCGATGGGGGTCTCCGCTCAGTCCGAGCGCTCCGAGCCAGGGGGTCCCGCTCAGTCCGAGCCGGTGGGGGTCTCTGCTCAGTCCGAGCGCTCCACGTCACCCGAGGGTTCCCCACCAGAGCCCGGGGTCGCCCTTCTCCGCCGCCGCATGCCCCGCGGTCGGCCTCCAGTGTCTGCTCCCCGTCGCCGCCGCCGCACGCCTCGCGGTCGGCCTCCAGTGACCCCTCCTCGTCGCCGCCGCATGCCGCGTGGTCGGCCTCCAGTGACTCCTCCTCGTCGTCGCCGCCGCCGCTGGGTGCGCGGTCGGCCTCCAGTGACTCCCCCTCGTCGTCGCCGCCGCCGCTGGGAGCGCGGTCGGCCTCCAGTGACTCCCCCTCGTCGTCGCCGCCGCCGCTGGGAGCGCGGTCGGCCTCCAGTGACTCCCCCTCGTCGTCGCCGCCGCCGCTGGGAGCGCGGTCGGCCTCCAGTGACTCCCCCTCGTCGTCGCCGCCGCCGCTGGGAGCGCGGTCGGCCTCCAGTGATTCCTTCTCGTCCTCGTCGCCGCCGCCGCTGGGAGCGCGGTTGGCCTCCCTCGTTGGGATTTTGCTTTGTGGCCCCTTGGCCTCTGCGGCCTCCTGAACTGTGTGTTTTTTGTTTTTGGATTTCCCACTGACTCCCCTGAACTGTGGACTGTTTTTTCCCCTGCTGTTTTTTGTTTTTTCATAGCTCCTGGACTGTTCCTTGTTTCGACCCCCTGTTTTGGACTGTCTCCGGCCTTGTGCCGTCGCCTTTTGTTCTGGTCCTGTGTTTTTGTTTTCTTCCGGTACGGGTTTGATTTGTTTTGTTCACGCCCTGTGATTTCTGTTTTGCTCCCTGTCTTTGTTTTTGTTTCGGGCCCTCCCTCCTGGTCCCCCGCCTCCCGCCCTTGTCTGGTTTTGTTTTCTGGTTTTGGCCGTCGGGAGCCGGCCTTTGAGGGGGGGGTACTGTCATGTCCTGGGCCGTTGGCCCAGCGTTTTGTGTTAGTTTATTTCCTAGTGTTGTGATATGTCTGCGTCTCTGTCCTGAGTCTGTGCCTGTTCCCCGTGTTTAGTCAGTATGTTCCTTGGTTTGTCACTTCCTGTTTATTTTGACAGTCTGGTTTTCCTGTGCTTTGTGTTCAGCTTTGCTTCCCCTGTGTAATTAGTTTCATTTGCCTCACCTGTTGTTCCCTGCTGTTTCCTCTTGCCCTGATTACCCAGTGTGTATTTAAGCCCTCAGTTTCCATGTGTTCCTGGTCGCGTCGTTGATGTTTTGTGCCCGCATGTTCCTGTGTTCCCTGTGCCTGCCCTTCGTCTCCCTGTGCCTCCCTTCCAAGGTTTTTGTATTTGTGTTTCCCCCGTTGAAATAAATCCCTTTTATGTTACGCTGACTTCTGGAGTCCTTCGTGTCAGCCATTCCTCGTCCATTTCCTCCCCGGCCATGACAAGTACAGCAAAATAGGGTTGCAACTACCAATTATTCCATTGATTAATCGAGTGATCTGATTAGAACTACTTTTTTCTTATTAACAATCCATCTGCATATTTTAACTTCCATACTGCAGTTTTTTTTTTGCTGTGTGAAACAAACATCAGTGGATTGAGCAGCTACAAAGTTCTCTTTTCTTCACGTTGGCACTTACTGATCAGGTGGTTGATGAAGGACCTCCAGCTGTTTTAAAGTAAAGGTTTTAACGGTGGTTACAGGAAGAAGCGCTGCTGCTTTGGATGCGAGAAACATGTTTCCTTTCGCTCCACCCAAGCTCACAGTCTCGGTAATAGCTCCGCCTTTTTGCGCTTCCTGTGTGTGCACAGACTGCACGTTAAAACAGCTGCTGCTGTTGCTGAAACACTGTGAATATAATTTTGTAATGCTTTTTATCTTGACGCTTCTCTCTTCACGCTGTTGGATATATTCCGAACCAAATAAGGCCCATGTGTGATACAATCACGTAGTGTTGTAGTCAATTCAATTCAATTCAATTTTATTTATATAGCGCCAAATCACAACAAACAGTCGCCTCAAGGCGCTTTGTATTGTGGGTAAAGACCCTACAATAATACAGAGAAAACCCAACAGTCAAAACGACCCCCTATGAGCAAGCACTTGGCGACAGTGGAAAGGAAAAACTCCCTTTTAAAAGGAAGAAACCTCCAGCAGAACCAGGCTCAGGGAGGGGCAGTCATCTGCCGCGACCGGTTGGGCTGAGGGGAGAGAAAAGACATGCTGTGGAAGAGAGCCAGAGATTAATATCAATTAATGATTAAATGCAGAGTGGAGTATAAACAAAGTAAATAAGGTGAATGAGAAACAGTGCATTATGTGAACCCTCCAGCAGACTAAGCCTATAGCAGCATAACTAAGGGATGGTTCAGGGTCACCTGATCCAGCCCTAACTATAAGCTTGATCATAAAGGAAAGTTTTAAGCCTACTCTTAAAAATAGAGAGGGTGTCTGTCTCCGGAATCCAAGCTGGAAGCTGGTTCCACAGAAGAGGCGCCTGAAAGCTGAAGGCTCTGCCTCCCATTCTACTCTTAAGTATCCGAGGAACCACAAGTAAGCCAGCAGTCTGAGAGCGAAGTGCTCTATTGGGGTGATATGGTACTATGAGGTTTTTGAGATAAGATGGTGCCTGATTATTCAAGACCTTGTAGGTGAGGAGAAGAATTTTAAATTCTATTCTAGATTTAACAGGGAGCCAATGAAGAGAAGCCAATATGGGAGAAATATGCTCTCTCTTTCTAGTCCCTGTCAGTACTCTAGCTGCAGCATTTTGGATCAGCTGAAGGCTTTTCAGGGAGCTTTTAGGACAGCCTGATAATAATGAATTACAATAGTCCAGCCTAGAAGTAATAAATGCATGAATTAGCTTTTCAACATCACTCTGAGAAAGGATGTTTCTATTTTTAGAAATATTGCGCAATTGCAAAAAAGCGGTCCTACATATTTGTTTAATATGTGCATTGAAGGACATATCCTGGTCAAAAATTCAATTCAATTTTATTTATATAGCGCCAAATCACAACAACCCGTCGCCTCAAGGCGCTTTGTATTGTGGGTAAAGACCCTACAATAATACAGAGAAAACCCAACAGTCAAAACGACCCCCTATGAGCAAGCACTTGGCGACAGTGGAAAGGAAAAACTCCCTTTTAACAGGAAGAAACCTCCAGCAGAACCAGGCTCAGGGAGGGGCAGTCATCTGCCGCGACCGGTTGGGCTGAGGGAAGAGAACTGTGGAAGAGAGCCAGAGATTAATATCAATTAATGATTAAATGCAGAGTGGAGTATAAACAAAGTAAATAAGGTGAATGAGAAACAGTGCATTATGTGAACCCCCCCAGCAGACTAGGCCTATAGCAGCATAACTAAGGGATGGTTCAGGGTCACCTGATCCAGCCCTAACTATAAGCTTTATCATAAAGGAAAGTTTTAAGCCTAATCTTAAAAATAGAGAGGGTGTCTGTCTCCCGAATCCAAGCTGGAAGCTGGTTCCACAGAAGAGGGGCCTGAAAGCTGAAAGCTCTGCCTCCCATTCTACTCTTAAGTATCCTAGGAACCACAAGTAAGCCAGCAGTCTGAGAGCGAAGTGCTCTGTTGGGGTGATATGGTACTATGAGGTCTTTGAGATAAGATGGTGCCTGATTATTCAAGACCTTGTATGTGAGGAGAAGAATTTTAAATTCTATTCTAGATTTAACAGGGAGCCAATGAAGAGAAGCCAATATGGGAGAAATATGCTCTCTCTTTCTAGTCCCTGTCAGTACTCTAGCTGCAGCATTTTGGATCAGCTGAAGGCTTTTCAGAAAGCTTTTAGGACAGCCTGATAATAATGAATTACAATAATCCAGCCTAGAAGTAATAAATGCATGAATTAGCTTTTCAGCATCACTCTGAGAAAGGATGTTTCTAATTTTAGAAATATTGCGCAAATGCAAAAAAGCGGTCCTACATATTTGTTTAATATGTGCATTGAAGGACATATCCTGGTCAAAAATGACTCCAAGATTTCTCACAGTGTTACTGGAGGCCAAAGTAATGCCATCCAGAGTAAGTATCTGGTTAGACACCATGTTTCTAAGATTTGTGGGGCCGAGAACAAGAATTTCAGTTTTATCTGAATTTAGAAGCAGGAAATTAGAGGTCATCCAGGCCTTAATGTCTTTAAGACATTCCTGCAGTTTAACTAATTGATGTGTGTCATCTGGCTTCATTGATAGGTAAAGCTGAGTATCATCTGCATAACAATGAAAATTGATGCAGTGCTTTCTAATAATACTGCCTAAGGGAAGCATGTATAATGTAAATAGAATTGGTCCTAGCACAGAACCCTGTGGAACTCCATAATTAACCTTAGTGTCTGAAGAAGACTCCCCATTTACATGAACAAATTGGAGTCTATGAGATAAATATGATTCAAACCACTGCAGTGCAGTACCTTTAATACCTATAGTATGCTCTAATCTCTGTAATAAAATGTTATGGTCAACAGTATCAAAAGCTGCACTGAGGTCCAATAGGACAAGCACAGAGATGAGTCCACTGTCAGAGGCTGTAAGAAGATCATTTGTAACCTTCACTAATGCTGTTTCTGTACTGTGATGAATTCTGAAACCTGACTGAAACTCTTCAAATAAACCGTTCCTCTGCAGATGATCAGTTAGCTGTTTTACAACTACTCTTTCAAGAATCTTTGAGAGAAAATGAAGGTTGGAGATTGGCCTATAAATTAGCTAAGACAGCTGGGTCAAGTGATGGCTTTTTAAGTAGAGGTTTAATTACAGCCGCCTTGAAGGTCTGTGGTACATAGCCAACTAATAAAGACTGATTGATCATTTTTAAGATTGAAGCATCAATAATTGGAAAGACTTCTTTGAACAGTCTAGTAGGAATGGGATCTAATAAACATGTTGCTGGTTTGGAGGAAGTAACTACTGAAGTTAACTCTGAAAGATCAACTGGAGCAAAAGAGTCTAAACAAATACCAGCAGTGCTGAAAGCAGCCGAACATGAAGAATAATCTTTGAGATGGTTATGAATAATTTTTTCTCTAATGTCTAAAATTTTATTTGTAAAGAAACCCATGAAGTCACTACTAGTTAAAGTGAAAGGAGTACTCAGCTCTACAGAGCTCTGACTCTTTGTCAGCCTGGCTACAGTGCTGAAAAGAAACCTGGGGTCGTTCTTATTTTCTTCAATTAATGATGAGTAGTAAGATGTCCTAGCTTTATGGAGGGCTTTTTTATAGAGCAACAAACTCTTTTTCCAGGCTAAATGAGCATCTTCTAATTTAGTGAGCCACCATTCCCTCTCCAGCTTTCGGGTTATCTGCTTTAAGCTGTGCGTTTGTGAATTATACCACGGAGTCAGGCACTTCTGATTTGAAGCTTTCCTTTTCAGAGGAGCCACAGTATCCAAAGTTATACGCAGTGAGGATGTAAAACTATTGACGAGATAATCAACCTCACTGGGAGCAGAGTTTAGGTAGCTGCTCTGTACTGTGTTGGCACATGGCACTGAAGAGCATAACAATGAAGGAATTAGATCCTTAAACTTAGTTACAGCACTTTCACAAAGACTTCTACTGTAATAAAACTTATTCCCCACTGCTGTGTAATCCATTAAAGTAAATGTAAATGTTACTAAGAAATGATCAGACAGGAGGGGGCTTTCAGGGAATACTGTTAAGTCTTCAGTTTCTATGCCATATGTCAGGACAAGATCCAGAGTATGATTAAAGTGGTGGGTGGGCTCCTTTACATTTTGAGAGAAGCCAATTGAATCTAACAATAGATTAAATGCAGTGTTGAGGCTGTCATTCTCAGCATCTACATGGATGTTAAAATCACCCACTATGTGGGATTCCAAGATGGCGGCTGGAGAGTAAGACGTGTTCCGCTCGGTCTCCGCTACTTCTCATTTTCCTACCTCAGTTTTGCTTAACCCTCTCTTTTGTTACCTATTAGTGATACTATAACCACTTTTATTAGTAGCTGCGTCTGACTTAGAGAATGTCCTCTAAAGCAACGAAACAGAGCAAGAAGGAGCAGGCCACTTCGCCTGACGCCCAGGATCAGCAGGTTAGCTTCGCTCAGCTAACCGCCCTGCTTGAAGAACATCGCAATGCCATCTGCGCGGATCACAGACTTGCACTCTCTACGCTGGAGTCCAAGATGGACCAGTTGCAGCTCACGGTAACTGACCACGGTCAAAAAATTGCTTCTCTTGAAACCAACTCGAACTCGTTGGACGAACGGGTTCGGACGCTGGAAGCGACATGCTGTGAGCTTACACAGGTTAATGCTAAGCTGCACGCTAAAATGATTGACTTGGAGTCTCGCAGCAGACGCAATAACATCCGTGTTGTTGGTGTGCCGGAGTCAGCCAAAGGTCCGCGCCCTACCGTTTTCTTCGCTGATCTACTGTCAGAGGTCTTTGGTGATGTGCTCCCCTGTCCGCCAAAGATAGATCGTGCTCATCGGGCTCTGGCTAACAGGCCTCAGAATGCTAACAAGCCCAGGGCCGTTATCATCAGGTTGCATTATTTTCAAGATAAGGAGAACATCATCCGCGAAGCTCGCTCTAGAAGAGGCAATCTGCAATACTGCAGACGCCTTATTGCTATTTACGAGGATTATGCGCCTGAGGTCCTTGAACAACGAGCGGCATATAGGGATGTGCTTAAGAGGCTGTACGACGCGGGCCATCGCCCGGTGTTACGCTTTCCTGCTAGACTTTTCATCTCCTGTCCTGGTGGCGACAAGAAAAGACTTAACTTGGTTGCCGAAGCAGAGGACTTTCTCAGATCACAGCGATCCCCTAATTCGTAATGTGCTGTATTATGATCGTTTGAGGGCTGCCCTGGACTGGCGATCTTTTGGCTGTAGACTGTTATGAAGCTGGCTGCTACATGCGGCTACACACATTGTTCTGACTGACAGCTTTAAGTGACTTTTTGTTTAGGCCATTTTTTATTGTTTTGCTAGTTGTCAATACTCCCTGACGGGTTTTCAGTTCTCTTTTGCTTTTTTTGTTCTTTTTGCCCCTTCCAGCTATTTTATTTTCAATAATGGTTCGTTGTTTTGGTTTTTTTTTTGGTCTTTTGCTGTCAGTGCCCCATTTTCTCCTTTTTTTTCCTTCCCTTTTCTCTTTTTGTTTTTTTCTCTGAGGGTTATCCATTTATGCTCGGAGACGGAGCATTGAGAGTGTTAGATAGATTTAGTTTGGAGGCTTAGTCTTTTGGACTGTATGGGGGTGGGATTAGGGTATGTTCATGGCGTTAGAATATCGATGTTGGGTTTTTGTATATGTGGGAGTGTGTGTTTTTTGGCTGTATATTTGGTTTTTTTTGGGGGGGGGGGTTTGTTTTTTGATTTTTTTTTTCTCTTTCTCTTTTTTTTTTTCTCTTCTCGTCAGTTCACCCCCTGTCCCCCCTCCTCCCCCCTCTCATTTCTGATTACTGTTCTGCTGGTTCCTATTGTGCCTTTTTTTCATGATATGCCAACATGGCTGTCAAACCTCCTGGTCTTCAGGTGATCTCTTGGAATGTTAACGGCCTGAACAAAGCTATCAAAATTGGTAAGGTCTTCTCTCGACTCAAACACCTTCAGGCCCACATTATTTTTTTGCAGGAAACTCATCTCAAGACTTCAGAGGTCCACTGTATTAAAAGGTCCTGGATGAATAATCTTTTTCACTCCAAGTATTCAGTTCGGGCAAGGGGGGTGGCTATTATTATTCACAAGGATATTGATTTCGAACCGATTGATACAATCTCAGACCCCAATGGTCGTTTTGTGATCGCATCTGGCGTATTGCGTGGTTTTCCAGTAAAGTTGGCCTCTATTTATGGCCCTAACTGGGATGACGTTGCTTTCGTGGACAATTTTTTTCTTAGTCTCCCCAATGTAGATACGCACCATGTCATTATTGGTGGTGATTTTAATTTGGTACAAGATACGTTATTAGATAGATCCTCCCCCAGGCATGCAACTATGTCTAAATCCGCGGCTCAAGTGCTCCATTATGCTTCCCAACTTGGTCTCTCTGACCCTTGGAGAGTTACTCATCCCCTTGATAAAACTTTTCATTCTTTTCTGGTGTTCACCACACCTACTCCAGGATCGACTTTTTTTTACTTGATGATAAATTACTTCCACAGGTTTCATCCTCGGTTTACCATCCCATCATTATCTCAGACCATGCTCCTGTTTCTATTGAGTTATGTCTTCCTAATGTCATTTTTAGCCAGAGACATTGGAAGTTTTGCTCTTACATGTTGTCGGATGACGACTTTAAAAAGTTTATTACATCCCAAATTGATTTTTATTTTTCTGTTAATGCGTCTAATGAGGTTGGGATCCACTCTGAAGAAGAAGAAGAAGAAGAAGAAGAAACAGCCTTTATTGTCCCACAGAGGGGAAATTTGGGTGTAACAGCAGCCGCAGTTATTATAAATATAAGTAAAAATATAATAATTCACACTAAGAAAAGAATATAAATATATATAAAATCAACAAACAATATTAACCTTAATACTACTAATAATAACACTATATACAATGTACATGATGTGCCTGTGTGTTGAACCTTAACAGGCCGGACTATTTACAGTATATTATATATTATCCTACATTGTGTAGGTTATTGTGGTTTTTGTTGGGAGCAGTGATGATTATAAAGTCTTACAGCTGCTGGGAGGAAGGATCTACGGTAACGCTCCTTTGTGCATTTAGGATGCAGCAGTCTGTCACTGAAGGAGCTCTCCAGCTCAGCAACAGTTTCATGCATGGGATGGGAGACCTTGTCCATCAGTGATGTTATTTTGGTCAGAGTCCTTCTGTCTCCCACCACCTGCACTGAGTCGAGAGGACATCCTAGGACAGAGCTGGCTTTCCTGATGAGCTTGTCTATCTTCTTCCTCTCAGCTGTAGATAAGCTGCTGCTCCAACATACTGCTGCATAGAAGATGGCTGATGCCACCACAGAGTCATAGAAGGTCTTCAGGAGTGTCCCCTGCACTCCAAAAGACCTCAGCCTTCTCAGCAGGTAGAGTCTGCTCTGACCCTTCCTGTAGAGCGCATCAGTGTTATGAGTCCAGTCCAGTTTATTGTTTAGGTGAACACCCAGGTACTTATAAGAGTCCACTATCTCAATGTCCACTCCCTGGATGTTCACCGGTGTCCGTGTGGTGGGTCTGCGCCTGCGGAAATCCACCACCAGCTCCTTGGTTTTAGCGGCGTTGATCAGGAGGTGGTTCCGCTGGCACCAGTCCACAAAGTCCTGAGTCCACTGTCTGTACTCTGAGTCATCCTCACCTGTGATGAGGCCAACTATGGCAGAGTCGTCAGAGAACTTCTGCAGATGGCAGCGTGGGGAGTTGATGGAGAAGTCTGCAGTGTAGAGGGTGAAGAGGAACGGTGCCAGCACAGTTCCCTGTGGGGCCCCCGTACTGCAGACCAGCCTGTCAGAGACACAGCCCTGTGTCCTCACATACTGTGGGCGGTCAGTGAGGTAGTCCAGTATCCACTCGGAGATGTGGTGGTCCACTCCTGACAGTTCCAGCTTGTCTCTCAGAAGTCCTGGCTGGATGGTGTTAAAAGCACTGGAGAAATCAAAGAACATGATCCTCACAGTGCTTCCAGGCTTCTCCAGGTGGGTCAGAGCTCGGTGCAGGAGGTAGATGATGGCGTCATCCACCCCGATGCCAGGCCGGTAGGCGAACTGCAGCGGGTCCAACGAAGACGACACCATGAGGCGTAGATGGTTGAGGACCAGCCTCTCGAGGGTCTTCATTAGATGCGATGTCAGGGCTACCGGCCTGTAGCTGCTAAGATCCTTTGGATGTTTGGTCTTTGGTACCGGTACCACACAGGAGGTCTTCCACAGTTGTGGTACTTTCCCCAGCTTCAAGCTCAGGTTGAACATGTATCCCATGATGCCACACAGCTGATCTGCGCAGCACCTCAGGAGCCTGGAGCTGATGCCGTCTGGACCAGCAGCCTTTCGCACCTTGATCTTACGTAGCTCCTTCCTCACATGATGAGTTGAGAGGGACAAGATGGAGGTGGGGGTTGTGAGATGGAGTCCTCAGAAGTGAAGGGGGTGGGTGATGGCTGAGAGCTGAGAGGTGTGAGGTCCCAAGAAGAAGAAAGGTTGGCAGTCATTAAAGATGGTGGGGCTGACAGCAGGGGGGACTGGGCTGGGGGAGGGGTGGGTGGCTGGTCAAACCTGTTAAAGAACTGGTTCAGGTTGTTAACCCACTCTAAGTCTCCCACAATCCTAGGGCTTGGTTTGTGGCCTGAAATTGAGTTCAAACTCCTCCAAACCCCACTGATGTTGCTCTGCTGTAGCTGGTCCTCCATCTTCTTCCTGTAGATGTTTTTTCCATCCCTGATTTTCCTTCTCAGATCCTTCTGCACGGCTCTCAGCTCCTCCTTATTTCCTGATCTAAAGGCTCTCTTCTTCTCCTTCAGGAGAGCCTTTATTTCGGAGTTGATCCAGGGTTTGTTGTTTGAAAAACACCGTACCCTCCTGGTGGGCACAGTGTTTTCCACGCAGAAATTTATGTACTCAGTGATGCAGTCCGTGATGCTGTCGATGTCCTCCCCATGAGGGGCACAAAGCTCTTCCCACACAGTGGAGCTAAAGCAGTCTCTCAGAGCTTCTTCAGTCTCCTCAGACCATTTCTTCACTGTGTGTGTCACAACTGGTTCTCTGTGTACCAAGGGTTTGTACACAGGCTGGAGATGAACCAGGTTGTGATCTGAGCCCCCCAGGGGAGGCAGAGGTGATGAGCTGTATGCCTCCTTGATGTT
Source organism: Archocentrus centrarchus (assembly GCF_007364275.1). Classification (NCBI taxonomy): domain Eukaryota; kingdom Metazoa; phylum Chordata; class Actinopteri; order Cichliformes; family Cichlidae; genus Archocentrus; species Archocentrus centrarchus. The sequence goes on from NC_044361.1 coordinate 37,184, forward strand.
GGCATACAGTAGATCCAGTGTGTTGGTATTCCTGGTGTGGCAGGTGACATACTGGGTGAAGGTGGGGAGAGTGGAGGACAGGGAGACGTGGTTAAAGTCCCCTGAGATCAGAAAGAGGGCCTGTGGGTGCTGTGTTTGGAGTCTGCTGGTAGTAGCATGGAGGACATCGCAGGCTGCAGCAGCGTTAGCAGAGGGCGGCACATACACAGTTATCACAATAACATGTGAAAACTCCCGAGGAAGATAGTACGGCCTCAAGCTAACAGCGAGCAGTTCAATGTCCTTACTGCAGAGCGTCTCTTTGATGGTTAGATGTCTGGAGTTGCACCATCTATCGTTCACAAACACAGCCAGACCCCCGCCCCTCTTCTTACCACTCTCCTTGGTTCTGTCGGCACGGATCAAATGAAAGCCATCCATGTTTATGTGTGAGTCCGGGGTTAGCTCGGTTAGCCACGTCTCCGTCAGGCACATGAGGCTGCTCTCCCGGTAGCTCCTTTGATGTCGCGTTAGCGCCGCCAGCTCGTCCACTTTGTTGGGAAGAGATCTCACGTTTCCCATGATGATGGACGGGATGACGGGCCTGTACCTTCTCCTCTGGCAACGACGACCTATGCCCGCACGTCTCCCGCGTCTCTTCCTTCTCAGTTCGCGGGGAATATCGAGTCGTTCAGCAGGAGTAGGCACAGCGGAGCTCCCGATGGAGAACAGCTGGTCCCGAGAGTAAACAATAGGAGTGTGGCCACTCTCGCAGTCTCCAAACATAAACACCATAAAAAGGGTAAAAATCAAAAACAAAGTTTTCCAGAAAAAAGTCTGCTCCATCATGGGGAAAAAGAGCAGAAGATACAGAAACACAAAAACACATCTAATACTAAACAAAATGAGAAAAAACACGAAATGAGTGCGGAGCTGCTGAAACTGGCTGCCTGCTCGCGCGGCGCCGGAAGCGGAAATGGGAGGCCTTTAAGGCTTTCATTCGGGGCCATATTATTTCATTCATATCGCACTCCAGGAGGACAGAGAGGCAGAGATTAGCAGAGATTGCAGATGAGTTACGCAGTCGATGCAGCCTATGCGATTAATGTCTCCTCTGTGCTTTATAATAAACGCCTCCAGCTTCACTTAGAATATGAGCTTCTTATGACTCGTAAAATTGAACTGCAACTGAGACAGTCTAGGTTGCACCATTATGAGCAGGGCGACAAGGCTGGGAAACTCCTGGCCCATCAAGCCAGACGTGCTTGGGCCTCTAGGCTAATTCCAAAAATTAAAATCCCGTCGGGTGACATAGTCGCTGACCCTAACTTGATCAACCAGACTTTTAGCGATTACTTCTTAAATTTATACGCCTCTGAAACATGCATTTTAAACCAGTCAGAGTTATCTATCTTCGAGACTCTTCCCTTTTTGCAGGTGCTACATGCCATCTCCGAGGAGATAAGTTCTCCTATTTCCACTTCTGAGGTACGCAATGCTATCAGGGCCTTGCAAGCTGGTAAATCCCCAGGCCCGATGGTTTTACATCAGAATTCTACAAAGAATTTTCTTCACTTCTCTCTCCATTCCTGGTTAGGGTGTACAATGAATCTTTTATTGCTGGTTCGCTCCCCCTCTCCATGTCACTTGCCAGTATTTCACTTTTACTAACGAAAAATAAAGATCCCACCCTCTGTGGGAGTTATAGGCCGATATCATTACTTAATGTGGACTTTAAGATCCTGGCTAAGATCCTTGCCTGTCAACTGCAGCGGGCTTTGCCAGATCTAATAGCTCAGGATCAGACGGGTTTTATGCAGGGGAGGCATTCCTTTTTCAACACTCGAAGGCTGCTTAATATTCCTTACTGAACAGAACCAGCCTCACCCCAGATCAGATTTGTGCACTTTTAGATCTCTGCCTTACCACAACATATTTTAAATACAATGATGGATTCTACAGACAGAAGCATGGATGTGCCATGGGCTCCCCAGTGTCTCCCATTGTAGCCAACCTTTACATGGAGGAAGTGGAAAGTAAAGCTCTTGGTTTTTTCAAAGGGATGGCACCTAGCCACTGGTACAGATATGTAGATGACACCTGGGTCAAAATCAAAACCCATGAAGTAGAAGCCTTCACTCGTCACATCAACTCAGTGGATAAATACATACGTTTTACCAGGGAGGACACCAGAGATAACAAGTTACCATTCCTGGACTGTGCGGTGCTTATCGAGGAAGATGGAAGCCTCAACATTGAAGTTTACCGGAAGCCCACACACACAGACCAGTATCTCCTCTTTGACTCCCACCACCCTCTGGAACACAAACTTGGGGTGATCAGGACCCTACAACACCGTGCGGAAAGTGTTCCCTCTAAGGCAGAAGGGAAGCATAAGGAACACACACACATTAAGAAAGCCCTCAAAACATGCGGTTACCCCAACTGGGCCTTCATCAAATCAGCTAAGATGCACAGGAATGAAGGCCAAACACAAACTACAGAGAATAGGAAGGACAAGAGGAACAACATTGTCATCCCATATGTGTCGGGCTTGTCAGAGAAACTCAGAAGAATTTTCTCCAAGCATGACATCTCAGTATACTTCAAACCAAGTCACACCCTAAGACAAAAACTGGTTCATCCCAAGGACAAACCCGCCAAACACAAGATCAGCGATGTAGTGTATGCTGTTCAGTGCAGTGAAGAGTGCTCGGACCTCTACATTGGTGAAACCAAACAGCCACTTCACAAACGAATGGCACAACATAGAAGAGCCACCTCGACAGGACAAGATTCAGCAGTACATCTGCATCTGAAGGAAAAAGGGCACTCTTTTGAGGATGCCAATGTTCACATTTTGGACAGGGAAAACAGATGGTTTGAAAGAGGAGTGAAAGAAGCCATCTATGTCCACTGTGAACAACCATCATTGAACAGAGGAGGTGGATTACGTCACCAACTTTCCCCCGCTTACAGTGCTGTCCTGAGCTCCCTTCCCAGATGTCTCAACCCCCATTCACACCTTTGTTCCAGTGACCTCAATAGGCCACAGGAAACAATGGAGCGGAGTCCTAAATTGGTTTCAACTGAAACCACTGATTAAATATGACCCATGCCCTCTTCACACCTGGGCACATGTGTTCACGCACATGATCAATAGAGGGTCATAACCACCTCCAGGGGACTACGCCCACAGGGGTTTAAATACCTGGGTCTCTCCACCATTTGGTTGAGAACTGAAGAAGCCTTTCGGATGAGAGGTGAAACGTCTTCAAGAAACAAAAAGAAGTCCAGTCGCCTTTTTCAAGCTCCAGAGACTACTATGACCTGGATGACTGAGAATCTACACAGACACGCTGCTTAATATTCTTTATACATATTCAACCGATAGTCCTGAGGTAGTGGTGTCCCTTGACGCTGAGAAGGCTTTCGACAGAGTCGAGTGGAATTATCTGTTCTATATCCTTAAGAGGTTTGGGTTCTGCTTCAGGTTTATTTCCTGGATTCGCCTTCTGTACTCAGCCCCAATGGCGTCAGTTCTGACCAATGGAACCCTTTCATCCCCTTTCCCTCTACGGCGCGGCACCCGTCAAGGGTGCCCTCTTTCACCTTTGCTGTTTAACTTGGCAATAGAACCTTTGGCCATTTGGCTACACCATCATCAGCAGTTTGTGGGGATTACGCGATTTAACTCTGTTCATAAACTTTCTTTGTATGCAGATGATCTCCTTCTTTATATTTCTGACCCCATCCAATTGCTCCCGTCAATATTGGAAATTCTTCAACGTTTTGGTAAAGTGTCAGGCTATAAGTTAAACCTTCAGAAATGTGAGCTGTTTTTAGTTAATGCGGCAGCGCTCTCGCTTCCTTTAAACTTCTTCCCCTTTAAAATGGCCCATAAGAAATTTAAATATTTAGGCGTTACCTTTACCCGCTCTTTTACTGACTTGTTACATGAGAATTTTGCGCCTCTGCTCGAGCTGACCGCTATGACTCTAGAGAAGTGGGCTTCTCTCCCCCTGTCTCTGGTTGGGCGTATTAATTTAATAAAAATGAATATTTTGCCCAAATTTTTGTATTTGTTTCAACACATTCCGATTCTGATTAATAAAACCTTTTTTGTCAAATTGGATAAAATACTGATTCCCTTTATCTGGGGCAACAGACCTGCACGCCTGAAGACTGTATTTCTTCAGTGCCGGAAGGTGGATGGGGGGCTGGGGTTGCCAAATTTGCATAATTACTATTGGGCCTGCAACATTTTGAAACTTCTGTATTGGGCTAAAGGTAATTTCTCTTATACAGGCCCATCCTGGTTACAGCTTGAGATATCATCCTCGCAATATTCTCTTCATTCTTTAGCGTGCTCTCAACTTCCTATTTCTCTTAAAGGACTCTTGACAAATCCTGTTGTTCGTGATTCTCTCAGGATTTGGATCCAACTTAGGAGACATTTTGACATTCAAAATGGTTCCATTTTTACCCCTATTGCTCATAATCCCCAGTTTTTGCCAGCATGCACGGATGAAGCGTTTCAGTTGTGGTCAGAGAAGGGCATCACGAGCATCAATGACCTCTATGTGGATGGAGTTTTTATATCCTTTTCAGCCCTGATGGAGAAGTTCAAAATACCTAGTAGCCATCTATTCCATTTTTTCCAAATCAGGCACTTTGTTCATCACCTTTTTCCTCACTTTCCCAGCCGCCCTCCCGAGACAATGCTCGATGTCCTCCTCGCTTGCGATCCAGCTCATAGGAGACTGATCTCTAAAATTTATACCATTATTAACTCTCCAGATGCCGGCCTAGCGAACTCCCTCAAACTCGCCTGGGAGCAGGAGCTGGCAATGTCCATTCCTGACGAGCAATGGTCTCTCGTGCTAAAAAGGGTTTACACCTCCTCTATTTGTGCTAGGCATTGGCTCTTGCAGTTCAAGGTCCTACACAAACTCCATCTCACTAATGCTAGGCTAGCTAGAATTTTTCCAGGACGTTCTGATGCGTGCACCAGATGCGGTCACTCATCTCATCGGGGTTAGTCCGTTATGTCTTTTTATTTATTTATTTATTTTTTTGCTGCTGTTGTTGTTGTGCATATAACTATTTGTGTCTTTAGATCCCTATATGTGCATGTGTACAAGTATGTGTTTATATGGGTGTATGTGTATGCATATATAATTATGTATATGTATATGCAGAGTTATTTGTGTGAATTATATTATATTTTTTATTTATTTTGTTTTATTTATTTTATTTTGCCTTGTGAGGCAAGCACCAAGGGTTATAGATATGCAAGTCAGTCTGTGCCTACAGGTGCCTAGTTTGGAGTCTTTTGTGTGTGTGTGTGTGTGTGTGTGTGGGGGGGGGGGTCAATGTGGTAGTGTAGGAGGGGTGAGTGTATATGTGAGTCTATATTCTTCCGCTGTATTCGTCGTGTTTATGTACTGTTGAATGTTCTATATGTACCATTCATACCCTAACTTTTTTTTACAAGGGGGGGGGGGGGGGGGGGGGGGGGGTTGATTAATGCTTTTTTGTTTGTTTTTTCTCTTTTCAGTCTACCTTTGTATAGCTGTTTTACAACATTACAATGACTGGATATAATATTTTATACTCTCACTGATCTTTGTTCTTTTTTTCCCCTTTTTTTTTTCTTTCTTTTCTTTCTTTCTATACTTTACTGGTGTACTTATCCATTTATTTGCTTAGTTACTTTCCTTCTCACATTTCGGTAATTTTGTAATGCTGGAAAATGTTAAAGAAATTTGGAAGAAAAAAAAAATCACCCACTATAATTATTTTATCTGAACTGAGCACTAAATCAGATAAAAAGTCTGAGAAATCAGACAGAAACTCTGAGTAAGGACCAGGTGGATGATAGATAATAACAATAAAACAGGTTTTTGATTTTCCCAATTAGGATGGACAAGACTAAGAGTCAGGCTTTCAAAAGAATGAAAACTTTGTCTGGGTCTTTGATTAATTAGTAAGCTGGAATTGAAGATTGCAGCTAATCCTCCTCCTCGACCTGTGCTTCGAGCATTCTGACAGTTACTGTGACTCGGGGGTGTTGATTCATTTAAACTAACATATTCATCCTGCTGTAACCAGGTTTCTGTAAGGCAGAATAAATCAATACGTTGATCAATTATTAAATCATTTACTAATAGGGACTTGGAAGAGAGAGACCTAATGTTTAATAATCCACATTTAATTGTTTTATTTTTTGGTGCAGTTGATGAAGCTGTATTATTTATTGTTTTTGAATTTTTATGCTTAAATAGCTTTTTGCTGATTTTAGCTTTGTTTTTTGGTGGTCTGGGAGCAGGCACCGACTCTATGGGGATGGGGTTTTGGGGGGATGGCAGGAGGAGAGAAGCTGCAGAGAGGCGTGTAAGACTGCAACACTGCTTCCTGGTCTCAACCCTGGGTAGTCAGGTTTTAGGGTTAATAAATTTGGCCATATTTCTAGAAATGAGAGCTGCTCCATCCAAAGTGGAATGGATGCCGTCTCTCCTAACAAGACCAGGTTTTCCCCAGAAACTTTGCCAATTATCTATGAAGCCCACGTCATTTTTTGGACACCACTCAGACAGCCAGCAATTCAAGGAGAACATGCGGCTAAACATGTGGCTCCTGGTCTGATTGGGGAGGGGCCCAGAGAAAACTATAAGACCACCTAACCCGAGACCGAGACAAGACCAAGACCAGAGTGTATCGAGACCGAGACAAGACCAAGACTTTTAGGGTCCAAGACCAGTCGAGACCAAGACCGAGGGAGGGTGAGACCGAGACAAGACCAAGACCAGTGCCTGACGCTACATGACACAATAAAATGTGAAACATGATCAAAATCACTTCTCAAATTGATCTGAAAGATCCACATTCCCATAAAATCATCCTGGTATTAAACACTCACAGCTCAAATAAATATAACCATTTTTATTTAATCCTCCTAGGTGACTTCCATCATTTATCACAGAATGTGAAACAGTTATTCATAGTTCATCACAATAGTCTTAACTTTTCTCTGCCTTTCATAAACAATGCATAAAGTTATGCTGTTTTTAAACCAACAATGTTTGTAAAAATGGGTGCTTTTTCAAAACCACATAGCTAAATGTGTAAAACTGAAAAAATGGCAAACACTCATCGACAGTAAGAACTAAAGCCTTTAATCTTATACAGATTAAAGCTACAGTTTGTAACTTTTATAAAAAATCTGGTTTTTACATATTTGTTAAAACTGTCACCATGTCACGACAGTATGAAACCGATAATCTGCGAAAAAAAAATGGAGCTCTTCCACCTCCTCCCTGAACCGCTCCTAGTCAAAAACAACCAATCAGAGCCAGGAGGAGGGTCTTAGCACTGTCAATCACTCCTCGTGTATGCTGCTCAATGTAGTTGTGTGCGATACTTCAAGATTTGGTATCGATCCTATGCCAAGTAAACACAGGGCCATTATCACTAATACTGATACCGATACTTAATAATTATAAAGAATTTTCATGAAGTTTAACTGGTTTGAGATTTTTTTCCTTTGGATCATTAATTAGTTAAAACCCAGGATAGAATTGGGCAAAGTTTATATGTAAGTAGAAAATACTTTATCAAAATAAAATTTATTGTTCTGAAACAATAGAACATTAACAAAACAATTTTCCCCATACAGTCTGGATTTTTTTTCATAAATGAAGTGTACAAAATCATCACTCAAGAACAAATGCAAACTTTTTTCCAGGTAGATTGCTCAGAAAGTATAATAAAAAAATTTGATAAAAAATGTCCCTTCATTCACTAATTTTCTACAAATTGAAACTGAAATTTGCTTTAAATGTTTCATAGCAAAATCCTTTTTTTTTTTCCCCAAATAAAATATGTTATGTGTCACATGACAGTATAACAAAACACTGTGGGGAGGGGAGGAGCAAAGTGTGCCTGCTCTGTGCTGTGACAGGAGCGACACTTAGACAGTCAGCTCGCACCTTTGATGAAACCGCAGCACTGCATACAGGAGAGAAACTGAAGCCAAAGTATCAATCTCATTACACTGATATTGATCAATACCAATACCAACATTGGTATCCATATTATCGATATTAGGATCAATCTGCCCACCACTAGCTCAATGTACTAATGGCGGAGAAAACAACTTACTTTTCTGCCGTTACCATTGGTGGTGGCTTCAGGGTTCTAGCAAGAAATATTTCTCACCCCAGCGCTAACGCTAATGCTAATTAGTAAGCTAATGCTAACCACTAAATGCCGCTCCCACTTGTTAATTGAGTGATGGGGCCTAAGATGTAACTGGAAAGCAGTAATCAGTTTTTTTGGACATGTAGTTACATTTCTCAAGGTGCATGTCAGGTTTGGTTCAGAGAGGATTTTCAGTTATACACAAAGGACCAATGCAGAACTCTAAATCGGGCCTTATTAGATTGATAGAATGATCATTTTTGCATATAATCCAGAAAAGTTACATTTATATATCAAGCATTTAATGTGTCAAAGAGTGCAGTTTCCTTCCACTGTGTTTGCAGAAATCACATAAAAAACATACCCAACAAAAACATAATCCAGATTCCTCAGCTGCTAAAAGCATTTCCTACATTTGAATATCAGCCACCATGTTGTGAGCATAAACTATCACGTTTTTAATGCAACAGTAGGAAGTGACATCATCTTGCTGGGAACTGTAGTTATTTTATTCTTGAAGGCTCTCATAGCTCTACTGGTGCTGAAAACTAATGTTTGACTATGGCTTTCTGAATACAAGTAGGGCTGCAACTATCAATTATTTTAGTAATCAAGTTTTCAACTGATTACTCCATCAATTAATCAAGTAATTGGATAAGAAATAATTTTTCATTTTAACAATTCATCTGCATATTTTAACTTCCGTACTGCAGATGTTTCTCTGTGTGAAATAATCAGAATCAGAATCAGAATCAGAATACTTTATTGATCCCAGAGGGAAATTTCTGTTGTTACAGCTGCAACCGTTTCATTTAGACGAGTAAACCAAAAACACAATAACATACACTAAGGCATAAAAATATAAAGACTAAAGAGATAATTTGACTATAAACACATCTAAATCTATACACATATGAAACTTGTGAGTGCAAAAAAAATTTTTTTTAAACAGGTATATATTTTTGTACAATGTATAAGTGTATGTACAATGTATATAGTGTATGTACAATGTATGTGGAAATTTAAACAATTTTATGTACAATTGAATAATGATAAATGAATGACACTGATGAACCACAATGTCACCTATTAAGGGAGAAGTTATAGAGTCTGATGGCCACAGGTAGAAATGACCTCCTGTGGTGCATTTTGGTGGGATGAGTCTTGCACTGAATGTGCTCCTGTGTCCCATCACTGTGTTGTAGAGTGGGTGGGAGCCATTGTTCATAATGGCCTGCAGCTTAGACAGCATCCTCCTCTCCGACACTGCCATAAGCAAATCCAGCTCCACTCCCACTACATCACTGGCTTTGTGCACACAGCCATTTCTTGTTTTTTATTTTGATTTGTTTAGTTGCACACAATCGATTGTGTTGAACCATTAAGTGCTTATTTGTTATGGGCACCATTGCGAAATAAAATGAGATGAGCTTCACTTCAAGGATTTGTGGATGGCACTTATTTTTTAACCAACGAAGACGTGTCAAGCAAGCAATCGCACCGGCATAGCAGTCCCTCGGTAGTGGCCTGTAAAGTGGTCAATCAAGTCACTATACTTGAAGTCAAAAAACTCTGCTGTTCTTTGGGCATTGGGCCAGCATAATAGACTGCACAGGGAAGAAAACATCTGTTATTGGGATATTAAATCAGGAGAGCTTTGAGTGGATTTGCCGCTGGATTAAAGTTCTGTTTGGCGATTTGGAGTGTTCGTGTGTGGAGCGAGGAAGAAAGCCGAAAGACACGGCCACATCACGTTGTGTCTCCCAGCCGAAAAGCGGGGAGCCAAAGGCACAGCACTGCATGGGAGGACGCCGCTGAGAGGGACCAGTTACATCTTCAGGCGCCCAATGTTTTACAGAGGTATGTGTAGCACTACCGGTATATGATGACCATCCTTTACTGTTGTGTGCACACATGTAACAGACGTTAATCCAATGCATTGGTTGCTGAATAAAACATTATAAACGATCGGATGTGATTTTTGTGACTATCATTGGAAGAAATAAGACAATGAGTGAATGTAAAAACTTTTCTGGTGTCTGCGCGGTGGCAGAGGCAGCCACATCAGAGACAGTGGACAATGGGAATAAAGATGAAATAAAATCTGATGTGAAGGTGAAAAGGGTTGGTAAAATGACTTATAAAGCACTGATGGAAAAATCTGAACGTTTACAAAAGAACCAGGAAAAATAAACTCAATAAGATTAAAGGTTTTAGAGAAGAAATTAAAGAGTATTTGAGTAATGGTAACATAACAACTGTAATATGCAATCTTGAAAAAGTGCCTGATTTGTGTGGGGAAACAAAAGAGGTGCATGATTCTCTGGTGTCTTTAATGCCTATTGATGAAAAGGATAGACAGAACACGTGGTTTGCTGCAAAAATGCTTGTTGAAGATTTTTATTTTTGATGTGAAAAAGGAGTTGACAAATGTTGATGAGAACCCAGACTCTATTCACCCTGGTGGTAAAAAGGTTGACCTGGATGATGATATTGGGCCTGATGATAGTATATCCAATTGTAGGCCGCGCCTGCAACACGGAGACTGGACCAGTGACTAAGTTCGGGAAGGGAGAACCAGAAAATGCGGGACTCTCAAGGAAACAGCTGGAGATTTGAGAAGGTTTGATAACTTTGTTGGAAAACACACAATTAACAGGCAACTACAAATAGAATAAAATAAAATACTTAAAGGATCTACCACAGTGGTAATCTCAATACACTCTACCCCTGGTCTCAAAACAGTGTTCATAAAAAAACATCATAATCCAAGGATAAGAAAAGAAAACAAAGAAGTCACAACTATGTAGGCATGTCTTCACAATCAGTGTGAGAAATGAAACGATATCAATAACAACAAGTCTTTCCTTATAGCTCACTGTGGACCTGAGTCTCATCAAATTCAGTCACGATTCCCCAGTCACGTGATCAGGCACCCACGCAGTGAGCGATAACAGTCACGTGATCACTTCCGTCTCCAATCCGAAGAATAGTGAGTTAAGTCTGGAATCTCCTCTTGCACTCACCCAACACAATTGGTGTGCAATAGTCAATGACTGTGTGTGTTTATATCAATCCTACCACAGGCGACAGGTTCACTTGTACCAGGGGAGGAATGAGTGAAGTTCTCTATCGACATCCGAAACCAACGGGTCCTTGGGTAGCTCGCCACCTCCGCACCACGGAGGAAATCCTGAGTCCAGGTTCAGCTGTCAAAAGGGATCCACGGGAAAAAAAACCCAGCCTGCGTAACAATAAATCCTTATTGCACACAGTTCTGGCATTACAATTGTGGGTAGCCATATTTTGATGCAAACCACAACTACATCTTCCTACTATGCAACTTTTCTCACAGTGGGTTATGCATAAAGGGTTCTCACAAAACACTGAATAACTTATCATTGAACTACTTTACAAACAACAATTACGCACACTACAGTACTTAATTGCATAAAACAAAACATTCGCAGACTCAATTCACTGGGCAACATGAAATACACTCACTTTTAAGTACACAGCACTAAAACACGATTAACTTTAATACCGCCAATTAGCATCAATCAAGAATACCCGTCCCCAGTTAGCACCACTCTCAGCGACACACCCCACTGACCGGCGTGCTAATGCTAGGTTTGCTATCTTAGCTTAGCTACAGCTCCTGTTGCGTCTACTCACCAAGATGACTAGCGAACGGTCAAGCTGTATTAACTTGTCGCTCGCCGTTTCAATCGGCCTTACTTTCTCCCACAACCACTTCAGAGAAATGGGAAAAGCGCATCTCTTCACTTCGTTCCTTTCTGAAACTTCGCTCTCGTCTCGCTCGCGTCACTTGGGGTGTCCGCTCTAGCTGCACCGTGCCTGCTCGGTGAGGGGAGGGCAGGGCACATTTTCTCCCTCTAATAGGATTTTAGAAATCTCATGTAACTAGGGAAGTTAGAACTTTTCAAAATAAAATCGGAAATGTGTATTAAATCAAATAACCCCTCTTTTTTTTCTTTTTACCCTTCCCCACACAAATATAATACTGAACATTGAATAAACAGTTTGGGAAAATGTAGCTTTCTTTTCACCGGGCTACACTATGCACTCAGTAGACACAGCCAGGGGAGTTCACTGACTGGTAAAAGCAATAAATGCAGCAGCAGAAGTGTCAGAACAACATCATCTGCTCGCATTAAAGAAGAAGCAGAAAAAGCTGCACTTCTCACTCGTGCAGCAGCTTTGAAGGAGAAGCACGCTCTGGAGGAACAGGAGGAGCAACTGAGGAGGAAAAGGGAGCAGGTCGAGCTGGAAGCTGAAATAGCTGCAATTACAGCCAAATTAACAGTTCTACAAGCTGCTTCAGAATGTGGCTCACAAGCATCAGCAAACGGGATGAATTCTTATCTGGAAAAGGCTGTCAGACACGATGTATATTCCTCAAAGCTTAATCCTGCTACAAATGCATATGAACCCTTAAGGAGGAATCCTATTCCACAAGATGTGCATTTAAAATCACTGAAGGATCCAGGTCCACAGGAGAAGTTGTTAAAGATGCTGGAGAGCAACAGGCATCCGCAAAGATGCAAACTCTAAAGTCATTGAAAAGGGAAACTCAAAGGTATCAAACTCAACAACTGAAGTCACAAATTTCCCTCACAACAGCGTTTAATGAGCAATGGGCCCCAGAGTTCAAACAGCCACATGCAGATTTTGTACCCACTCCGGACATGTGCACAATAATGGAGAGACAGAATGAAATTACAACTGTCCTAGTCAAACAACGCCTCATGTCTTTACCATCAAGAGAGATTCCAATATTTAATGGTGATCCTCTTCATTATAGAGCATTTATAAGAGCATTTGACCATAATGTTGAATCAAAGGCAAACAGAGAGGGTTGTTTATATTTTTTGGAACAATTTACAAGAGGACAGCCTAGGGAGCATTCAAAGCTGTCAGCACATGGCACCAGATAGAGGCTACATCATGGCAAAGGAGCTTCTGCAGGAGCATTTTGGAAATGACTATAAGATTTCTGCAGCACATATAGAGAAAGCCCTGGCGTGGCCCTCTATAAAGTCAGAGGATGTGAATGCACTACGGTCATATTCTTTGTTCCTTCATGGCTGTTGCAATGTAATGCAAGAGCTTCAGTACATGCAAGAGCTCAATATGCCCACTAACATGAGAATGATTATGACAAAAATCCCATTTAAGCCCCATTTAAGCTGAGAGAGAAGATTAAGATTTAAGATTAAGATTTAAGATAGTGTTTATTTGTCACACGCACAGTTATACACAGTACAATGCACAGTGAAATGTATTTTGTACCTGCAACCATATATACACACATATAAATAAGAAGAATAAAAATAAAAAAATAAGCAATTCACACTATACTCTATATACTATACACTATACACACTTTTACATGGAATTATAGATTATAATATTTACATTGTGCAATAATAATCCTAAAACAGCCCAGCCACCCCGGACACTCTCTCTTCCTAAAACAGCCCAGCCACCCCGGACACTCTCTCTTCTCCCTGCTCCCATCAGGCCGGCGTTACCGCTGCCTGAGGGCTAAGACTGAAAGGTTGAAGAAGAGTTTTTACCCACAAGCCATCCGTCTGCTCCACTCTGAGCCCTAACTGGACCATTATTGCACAATGTAAATATTATAATTTATAAAAGTGTGTATAGTGTATAGTATATAGAGTATAGTGTAGAGTGTGAATTACTTTTTTTATTTTTATTCTTCTTATTTATATGTGTGTGTATATATGGTTGCAGGTACAAAATACATTTCACTGTGCATTGTACTGTGTATAACTGTGCATGTGACAAATAAACACTATCTTAATCTTAATCTTAATCTTAATAGTCCAGTTAGGGCTCAGAGTTGAGCAGACAGATGGCTTGTGGGTAAAAACTCTTCTTCAACCTTTCAGTCTTAGTCCTCAGGCAGCGGTAATGCCAGCCTGATGGGAGCAGGGAGAAGAGAGAGTGTCCAGGGTGGCTGGGCTGTTTTAGGATCTTCATGGCCCTCAGCCTGCACTGCTTGGTGTAAATGTCCTGCAGGTTGGGGAGGGTGGTTCTGATGGTCCGTTCAGCTGAACGAACCACCCTTTTTAGAGCCATGAAGTCCTGCTTAGTGCAGTTTCCCATCCAGGTGGTGATGCTCCCACGCATGATGCTCTCGATGGTGCAGGTGTAAAAGTTCCTGATCACCTTGAGTGAGAGCTTGAAGTCTCTCAGCCGCCTGAGGAGGTAGAGACGCTGTCTGGCCTTCTTCACAGTGATGTTAATGTGATGAGTCCAGGACAGGTCCTGTGAGATGGTCACTCCCAGGTATTTGAAAGTGTCCACTCTTTCCACCTCAGCACCACTGATGACAAGTGGATGGTAATCCCTCTGCTGCTTCCTGCTGAAGTCCATAATCAGTTCCTTCGTTTTGCTGACATTGAGCAGGAGGTGGTTCTTCTGGCACCAGTTCTCCAGGTGGAAGACCTCTTTCCTGTAGGCTGTCTCCTCATTGTGGGAGATTAGTCCCACAACAGCAGTGTCGTCAGCAAACTTGATGATGACGTTGGACTCTGACGTGGCCTCGCAGTCATGGGTGTACAGTGAGTACAGCAGAGGGCTGAGCACACAGCCCTGGGGGGATCCGGTGTTGAGGGTGAGGGAGGATGAGGTGAGGTGACCCACTCGTACCACCTGTGGTCTGCTGGTCAGGAAGCTGTGAACCCACCTGCACAGGGATGGGCCCAGGCCCAGGTCCAGCAGCTTAGAGACCAGCCTGGAGGGAACTATGGTGTTGAATGCTGAGCTGTAATCTACAAACAGCACTCTCACATAGTTCCCCTTACTGGTGTCTGTGTGCGAAAGGGTCTGGTGGAAGAGGAAGGATATGGCGTCATCTGTGGATCTGTCTGGCCGGTATGCAAACTGTAGTGGGTCGAGGGTGGTGGGCAGTGAGGAGGTGATGAATGTCTTGATGAGTCTCTCAAAACATTTCATCACCACAGAGGTGAGCGCTATGGGCCTGAAGTCATTGGGGCTGCTGGGGTGTGGTTTCTTTGGGACAGGGACTATGATGGACTTTTTAAAGCAGGTGGGAATCACACACAGTTTCAGTGAGAGGTTGAATATCAGTGTAAACACAGGTGCCAGCTGGTCAGTGCAGGTCTTAAGGACACGTCCACTAATACCGTCTGGTCCAGCCGCTTTTCTGGTGTTTACACTTCTAAACGCCCTCCTCACGTTGCGCTCAGTCACAATTAGTGTCTCCGCCCCTCCGGCCGGGAGCGCAGCAGGCTGTCGGCTTCCCGACTCGAAGCACGCGAAGAAGTTGTTGAGTTCATCAGCCAGAGAAGCATTGGCATTCACCGGGGATGTGTGTGGTGCTTTGTAGTCCGTGATGGTGCGTAGTCCCTGCCACAGTACCCTGGAGTCAGACTGTTGTAGTTGCTGTTCCAGTCTGCGGCTGTAGCGATGTTTGGCCTCTTTCACCACTCTGCGGACGTTGTATGATGCAACCTTGTAGTACTCCATGTTCCCAGAGGCGAGGCCGGAGTTGTAGGCAACGGTGTGGGACCTCAGAGCGTTGCAGACAGATTTATCAACCCACGGCTTCTGGTTGGGAAAGGTCCTGATGGTCCTCCTAAGCGAAGTGTCATCAGCAACTTTCCCAATAAATCCCACAACAGTTTCCGTAAACTCCTCGATGTCTCCGCCCGCGCTGCTGCGAAACATGTCCCAGTCGGTTGAATCCAACGCACCCTGCAGAGCGGTCTCTGTTTGGTCAGACCACCGTGTCACTTCTCTCACAGCAGGGGGTTCCTGCCTGAGCCTTTGTTTGTATTTCGGCATGAGAAGGACAGAGGTGTGATCTGACTTCCCAAAGGGCGGAAGAGGCTTTGCTTTGTAGCCCTCTTTGAATGGAGAGTAGCAGTGGTCTAGGGTCCTCTCTCCTCTGGTGGGGCAGTCTATGTGTTGAGTAAACTCCGGTATCACCTTTTTCACGTTTGCACTGTTAGTCCCCGGCTACGATGAGAGCCGCATCATGCTGGTTAGCCTGATAGGTGGAAATAGCCTCATGTAGCTCGGATAGTGCAGTGTTTGTGTCCGCCTGAGGTGGAATATAGACGGCACTGAAGATGACCGAAGTGAACTCGCGGGGCAGGTAGTGGGGCGGCATTTCAGGGTTAGGAGCTCCAGGTTAGGCGAACATGATTGTTTCAGGGGGACAACATTCCTACTGTCACACCAGTTGTTATTAATCATTAGGCACACACCTCCTCCTCTTGATTTTCCAGACTCACTCGTTCTGTCCGTGCAATGAACACTGAAGAATTCCGCCGGCTGTACGGCATGGTCCGGTATGAGGGGGGTCAGCCATGTCTCCGTGAGACAGATGATGTTGCAGTCCCTTATGTCCCTCAGAAACTGTATCCTGGCCCTGAGTTCGTCCAGCTTGTTATCCAGTGACTGGACATTAGCCAACATGATGCTCGGCAGTGGCGTTTGGTGCGCTCTACGCCTCAGCCTCTCTCTTACGCCGGCTCTTTTCCCTAGGGGCCTTGTCGGTGACCTGGGTGCGCCGCGCCCTCGTTTGTTTGAGCTGGCCCACTGGCGCAGGATCTCCTGGGGCCAAGCCGGGTCGGGAGAAAAAGGTGTCAGAATACAGCCAGAGTGCTGTATTCTGATATTAAAAAGAGTCTGTCTGTCATACATGATATGACACAGAGCAGGCGGAATTATAAAGTCGAAAATTAAAGCTAAAGCTAATATATACAGACAAAGCGTAGGAGCAGGTACGACGGCTGCTGACCTCACCGGCGCCATCTTGGTGTATCGTAGCTCATGATATTTTGGAAAGATCTAGCCATAAAGCACAATTTCATGACCTGATAGCGTTTGTTGAAAGACAAGTGAAGATCCTCTGTGCCCCACTTTTTGGTGACATCAAGGACACTTTGTGTAGTCCAGTAGAATGGAGTGCTAGCCGGTCTAAGCCTCTATTGAAACCCATAAAGACTAAATGTAATAGCTTTGCAACCAATTTTGCTATGCCAGATGCTAAAGGTGAAAGGGGAAGTTTACATTCAGAGAATGCATGCATGTGTTGCTCACAGGATCATCCCTTGGAAGAGTGTTCCCAGTTTGTACGCAAGAAGCATAGTGTTAAAATCCTCTTTTTGAGGGAGAGGGGTATTAGTTTTGACTGTCTGTGCAGTGGACAAAAAAGCAAGGAGTGTCATAGTCCTGGGCCGGTGGCCAAGTGTTTTGTGTTCTTTTGGTGCTATTTCAGTTATTTTCTTGGATTATGTTTAGTTCTCTTTTGTATTCCTGTATATTTCTAGTCCCTTGTTTCCCTGTGTCAAGTCTACGTGTACCTGGTCTAGTCACTTCCTGTTTTATTTTGACAGTCTTGTGGTCCCCGTGCTTTGTGTTTAGTTTTGCTTCCTCCGTTATAAGTTTCATTTGCTTCACCTGCTGTGCCCTTGTGTTTCTTCTTGCCCTGATTACCTAATGTGTATTTAAGCCCCCAGTTTTCTTCTGTTCTTTGTCATGTCATCGTCTATGCATCCGTTTGTGTGTGTTCACCGTCCTTTGTATCCTGTGGTTTAATTCTGGCTTCAGCCCAGCCCAGTTCAGTTGTTTTGTTCATTTCAATAAATTACACTAAGTTCATCACTACCGAGTCCTGCTTTTTGGGGTTTTCCTGCTCCTGCCACACACAAGCCATGACAAGGAGTGCGACAGGCAATTAGCTTGCAAGTTTTGTGGCAAGTGCATCCTAGTATTCTTCACATTAATAAGCCAAAGAGCAACATTAGCACTGAAAAAACAAATACCACACCCGTTTCCTCTGAAACATGTGGCCACACAGGGGCTGGAAAGGATGAGGCCATTCTGTCCATCCTGCCAGTGAAGATTAAATCGTATAAAGGAGGAAAGGTGATACAAATCTATGCCTTTCTTGATCCTGGCAGTTCAGCAACTTTTTGTTCAGAACATCTAATGCGACAGATTACTGGCAGGAGAAGTAGTTTCCTGCTACGCACGATGGGGCAGGAAAAGGTTGCCTCTACTAATGTTTTAAATGGATTGAAGGTTTCAGGCCTGTACAATTACATCTTTTATAGTCTCCCAGAGGTATTCACACAGCCCAAAATGCCCGTGACAACAGATAACATTGTGACACAGGAAATGTTGGCAAAGTGGCCATACCTCTCTGACATTCATATCTCTTATATAACAGCAGACATTGGCTTGCTGATTGGCACTAATGCCCCCCAGTTATTGGAACCATGGGAGGTCGTCAATAGTCAGCAGAATGGTCCACATGCTGTTAGAACTGTACTGGGCTGGGTCGTAAATGGTCCATTGAGAGAAAGGGATAACAACAGCACTCAAAAAGTAAGTTCAGTGGCCGCTGTTAATAGGATCTCTGTAGGCAGATTGGAAGAAATGTTGACCAACCAGTGCAATCACAATTTTAATGAAAAGATTGTGGAGGAAAGGGGAAGGTCAAGAGAGGACCTCAGGTTTATAGAGATTATGGACCAGTCGGTATATCTTCAGGATGGACATTACAGTCTGAAAATGCCATTTAGGAATGACCAGCTTACCTTACCCAACAACTGTGCAATGGTTAACCCCTTAACTGGCAGCAAAAAAATCACCTGAAACAACTACATAACACCCTCTGGTTATTATTGGCTCATTAAAACCCATTTCATAGCCTATTAACCGGCCGCGTCTGGTCCGCGGGCCGAATGAAGTGCATTTATATGGCAGGCTAGACCCGCCCATTTTGATTGACACCTCATTCGGCCAATCATGTTAAGAAATAGGTTTCCCAGAGCCAATAATACTCAGAGGGCGTCACGTAGCTTTGTCAGGTGATTTGGTGAAGCCAATTACATGATTGGCCGAATGACGTGTCAATAAAAATGGGAGGGTCTAGCCTGCCATATAAAAGGGACTACAAACGGCCCGTCAACGGGCCCTGGCCAGTTAAGGGGTTAAGCAAAGACTGCTTGGATTGAAAAGAAAGTTTGAGAAAAATGAAACATTTTACAGGAAATACACCAGTGTCCTCAATGATGTAATTGAAAAGGGTTATGCCGAGAGGGTGCCCCAAAGCCAGCTGGATGGTAGAGTCAGAAAGGTCTGGTATCTTCCCCATCATGGTGTAACGCATCCAAGGAAAGGTACCTTGAGAGTTGTGTTCGACTGTGGAGCAGAATACCAGGGAACGTCACTGAATAGTCAGCTTTTACAAGGTCCAAACCTTACAAGATTTCTGTTGGGGGTAATCACTAGATTTAGGGAAGAGCCCATAGCATTAATGGGTGATATACAGTCGCTGTTTCATCAGGTAAAGGTGGCTGAGGAAGACAGAGATTTCCTGCATTTCCTGTGGTGGGACGGGAGCAATATGGACAAAATGGCTGAGTACAGAGTGGTGGTTTGTGTGCCTTGTGCGCACAATGACAATGAGTTGAATCTAATCTAATCTAATCCACCATTAGAAACTCAACTAAAGTCTCTCACTGGAGATATGTCAATACCAAGGACAACCCAGCTGATGATGCTTCCTGGGGGATGAAAGTAAGTGATTTGCTGAATGATGGAAGATGGATTGAAGGCCCAAAATTTCTTTTCAAGCCAGAAGAAGATTGGCCAGCAAAAACAACAGAGTTGGCTATACCAGGTGATGATCCCTAAGTGAGGAGAAATGTCGCTGTGAATGCAACAATTATTGAAAGCCCAAATGCTATGGATTGGCTTATATCCTACTTCTCAGATTGGAGGAAATTCAAAGTAGTAGTTGGGTGGTTCCTCCGTCTGAGGAGTATTCTTCTGGGTCTGAAACAGAGAAGGAAGGAGTTACAGGATGCAGGTTGTTCAGTTAACCATGTTCGGTTAGAGATGGGAAGATTTAAAGAAGCAGTACGAGGTCAAACCTTATTACCAGAAGAACTTGTGAAAGCAGAAATTTTCATCATTCGCTACAGCCAACGACAAAGATTTGAGGAAGAGATAGCAGCATTGTCTGCTGGGAAGTCTGCGGCAAGAGGCAGTATCATTTACAACTAGACCCATTTCTGGAAGATGGACTATTGAGGATTGGTGGTCGTTTGAGCAGGGCAGCGTTGCCAGAGGAAATAAGACATCCTCTTCTCCTGTCGAAAGATCAGTATATCTCTACTCTCATATTAAGGGCCATTCATCAACAGACAGGTCACAGTGGGAGGAGTCAAATATTGTCTACGTTGTGCAGAAAGTTCTGGATTACTAATGCCAACTCAGCTGTGAGAAAGCTTATTTCCCAGTGTTGCATTTGTCGACGTTATAACAGCAGGATAGGAGAGCAGAAAATGGCAGACTTGCCAAAGGAAAGAGTTCTACCTGATCTCCCACCATTTACAAACATCAGAGTTGATTATTTCGGACCTATCGAAGCGAAGAGAGGACGAAGTCGTTGCAAACGCTACGGTGTCATCTTCACATGTCTTGCAAATAGAGCCGTGCATTTAGAAGTGGCATCGTCATTGGATACTGATGCATGTATTAATGCCTCACGAAGATTCGTTAGCTGAAGAGGCCAAGTTACCAGTATGCGTTCAGATAATGGCACAAATTTTGTGGGGGCAGAGAGAGCTTAGGGAGGCTCTAAAGGCTTTGAATCAGGACAAAATACAAAGCGCTTTACTAGGAGAGGGCATCGAATGGCATTTTAATCCACCTGCTGCATCACATCATGGCGGAGTATGGGAGTGTGTTATATGCATGGTGAGGAAAGTTCTTTCATCTGTTCTTCATCTACAAACTTTAAATGATGACAGATTCCATACAGTGCTATGTGAGGCTGAGGCCATATTAAACGATCGTCCGATCACTAAACTCTTTGACAATCCCAATGATCTAGAACCACTTGCGCCAAACCACCTTCTTCTGATGAAAGGCAAACCAGTTATGGCCCCTGGACTGTTTAATAAGGAGGATCTCTATTCAAGAAGGTGGTGGAGACAGGTTCATTATATCGCTGATCTTTTCTGGAAAAGATGAACTCAGGCGTACTTGCCACTGCTCCAAGAGCGGCAAAAATGGAACCAGAAACAGAGAAGTTTTGTTCCTGGAGATATTGTGATAGTGGTGGATACTACAGCTCCTCGGGGAACCTGGCTGCTGGGCAGAGTTTTGAAAACATTCCCTGATAAACAAGGATTTGTCCGTTCTCTGCAGCTCCAAAGACAAATATACTAGAAAGACCAGTGACGAAGCTTTGTCTGTTGCAGGAAGCCACAAATGATTAAGGTTTTGGTAGTTCAATATGATTTTGGCTGGTTCATGTTCAGATGTAATTTGATGTAATGTATGATGTAAATCATGTATGATGTGCATAAATGGCTCTATGAAATATTTGGAATGTAATTGTTATGCCAGGCCATTAACAATTAGGGGCCGGTGTGTAAGAGCCATTTCTTGTTTTTTATTTTGATTTACATTGTTTGATTGTAGTTGAGTGTCTGCGTACTAGGGGGCGGTACAAGGTGACAGGTTAAATAGGTTTGTGAATAATGACAATCAGGTGTGCTGTTGGCCAGGAGGAAGCACACAGTTTTTTAACCGTCACCGTAGTTTTAGGTTGTGGGTGGCCAGCAATTGGGCCTTTCTTTAGTTGCACGCAATTGATTGTGTTGAACCATTAAGTGCTTATTTGTTATGGACACATTGCAAAATAAAATGAGACAAACTTCACTTCAAGGATTTGTGGATGGCACTCATTTTTTAACCAACAGAGACGCATCAGGCAAGCAATCACGCCAACATAGCAGCCCCTCGGTAGTGGCCTGTAAAGTGGTGAATCAAGTCACTACACAGTCATTTTTCAAACTTTTTGGCTGCTATCCTCCAACATTTTTGAGTTTGAGTTTTGATGCACAATGAATCGTGGAATATGGTAGGCCACGAAGGATACACCGGACCCATCCTTCAAATATGAAAAAAGACGGACACATTTGTCAACCGCATTTAGAGGAGTCTTCGAATTTGGACAGCCTTCGTTGCTTCACTGTGACGTAATCGGCCTACAAATGCGGCCTTTGAAGGATGTGGCCCCTGAATTTGGACACAGCTCACGATTCCTCTTCCTGTACCCAACCACAGAAACACTGTAAAAACTGAGCACGTATATGAGTAACATCCCTGTATTCCCTTATATATACAGCACACACAGAAGAACTGCCTCATTCATTCCAGCATCCATCGCATCAGAGAACTAATGAGATTACTAGTGAGGTTAACTAGTGTTCATTAGTTGAATCAATGAGATTAATCCAACTAATGAACACCATGCATGTATGTGTGCCAGTAGTATTAAAAGCATCATCACTGTGACAATGTTCATCTCTGACGAGTTCAATGAATGTTTCATTATCAGCCACTTCGAATTCCTACGATATGCTAAATAATGTGTTAATGAAAGGAATCAATGTAACTGCAAACAGATCATCACGGACAAACGCAGACATGCAGTGGATGAGACACATGGGAATCCAGGGAGGTTACCTGGACCAAAACACTGTGTGGCAGGGGCACAGCTATATACTTTCTGTGGTGTATGCGGACACATTTTTAGCCCCCCCCCCCGCCCCCCAACCCAACCCACCCCACGTGAATACACACACCAATTTTTTTCAAACACCCCCCCCCCACCCCACCCCCCGAGAGTGGGGGTGGGGTCGGGGGGGTTGCTTATTAATGCTAATGCTAATTAATGCTAATGGTAATGCTAATTAGCAAGCTAATGCTAACAGCTAACAGGTCATCTTTGTAAACAGCAGTACACGCACCAAAATGACACGTGGCGTGCATCAGCATGCATACCTGTCAAGTCTCCCATTTTGGCCAGGAAATTCCCATATTTTACCCCTCTGTCCCACCATCATCCCATATTTTTATTTTCCCGTAATTTTCCCTATTTTCAATTTTCAATTTTCAATTTTTTTAAAGCATTCCTGTGCCGCTCCAAACTGAATTGCCACTAGGTTATCACTACGTTACTGCCGACAGCAGGAACAACCCTGTAAAAACAACTGGACCTCTGGCTCAGTGTTGCCAACTTAGCATTTTTTTCCCCATAAACCGACAGCAATATCCTCTGCTGTCACCATGTTTTGAGTACATAAATCCTTCTTACTACTAGGGATGACACAATACCACTTTTTTATGTTCAATACGATATGTTACATTTGGATATCTGCCAATACAGATATAAATCAGATCTTTTTTTTTTAAATTGTTTTTAAATGCCTGGATCAGTTTTTTATATAAGTCAATAGTCTCTCTCACACAAAAAAAATAAAACACAATATCAAAATTTTATGTTGTGTTTCCTCCTGTAGGCTCACCACCCGCAGGAGGTGTCGTAGGGGTCGGGTGCAGTGTGTGTCGGGCAGTGGCCGAGGGCGGAGGCCCTGGCGGACCGATCCCCAGCTATCGAAACTGGCTATTGGGACATGGAATGTCACCTCTCTGGTGGGGAAGGAGCCTGAGCTAGTGCGTGAGGTTGAGAGATACCAGCTAGATATAGTTGGGCTCACCTCAACGCATGGCCTGGTCTCTGGAACCAGTCTCCTGGAGAAGGGCTGGACTCTGTTCCAGTCTGGAGTTGCCCTCGGTGAGAGGCAGCGAGCTGGGGTGGGTATTCTTGTATCCCCCCGGCCTAAAAAGTTTACACCGGTGGACGAGAGGGTAGTTTCCCTGTGCCTTCGGGCTGGGGAACGGGTCCTGACTGTTGTTTGTGCTTATGCACCGAATGACAGTTCAGAGTACCCACCCTTTTTGGAGTCACTGGGCGGGGTGCTGGAGAGTGCTCCATCTGGGGACTCCATAGTCTTGCTGGGAGACTTCAACGCTCACGTGGGCAATGACAGTGAGACCTGGAGGGGCGTGATTGGGAGGAACGGCCTGCCCGATCTGAACCAGAATGGTGTTTTGTTATTGGACTTCTGTACAAACCACAGTTTGTCCATAACGAACACCATGTTCGAACATAAGGATGTCCATAAGTGCACATGGCACCAGGACACCCTAGGTCGCAGGTCGATGATCGATTTTGTAATCGTATCATCAGATCTGCGGCCGTATGTTCTGGACACTCGGGTGAAGAGAGGAGCTGAGCTGTCAACTGATCACCACCTGGTGGTGAGTTGGATTAGGTGGCGGGTGAAGATGCTGGACAGACCTGGCACACCTAAACGTATTGTGAGGGTGTGCTGGGAATGCCTGGCAGAAGCCCCAGTCCGGGAGATCTTCAACTCCCACCTCCGGCAGAACTTCGACAGCATTCCGAGGGAGGCTGAGGACATTGAGTCTGAATGGACCATGTTCCGCACCTCCATTGTTGAGGCTGCTGCTCAGAGCTGTGGCTGCAAGGTGGTTGGTGCCTGTCGTGGTGGTAACCCCCGAACCAGATGGTGGTCACCGGAGGTGAAGGGAGCCATCAAGCTGAAGGAGTCCTATCAGGCTTGGTTAGCCTGTGGGACTCCGGAGGCAGCTGACAGGTATCGGCAGGCCAAGCGGAATGCAGCTTGGGCAGTGGCCGAAGCAAAAACTCGGGTGTGGGAGGAGTTCGGTGATGCTATGGAAAAAGACTTTCGGACGGCATCGAAGCGATTCTGGCAAACCGTCAGGCGACTCAGGAGGGGAAAGCAGTGCTCCACTCACACGGTTTATAGTGCAGGTGGGGTGCTGCTGACCTCAACTGAGGCTATAGTCAGACGGTGGAAGGAATACTTCGAGGACCTCCTGAATCCCACTGACACGCCTTCTGTAGTGGAAGCAGAGTCTGGGGATGAGGGAGATGACCTGACCATCACTGGGGGTGAGGTCACTGAGGCAGTTAAACAACTCTTTGGTGGCAAGGCCCCTGGGGTGGACGAGATTCGCCCTGAGTTCCTGAAGGCTCTGGATGTTGTAGGGCTGTCTTGGTTGACACGCCTCTGCAACATCGCGTGGAGATCTGGGGCAGTGCCAATGGATTGGCAGACCGGGGTGGTGGTCCCCATCTTTAAGAAGGGAGACCGGAGGGTGTGCTCCAACTTTCGGGGGAATCACACTCCTCAGCCTCCCCGGTAAGGTCTATGCCAGGGTGCTGGAAAGGAGGGTCCGTCCGTTAGTCGAACCTCGGATCCAGGAGGAACAATGCGGTTTTCGTCCTGGTCGCGGAACGCTGGACCAGCTCTTTATCCTCTCAAGGATATTTGAGTGTGCGTGGGAGTTTGCCCAACCAGTCTACATGTGCTTTCTGGACTTGGAGAAGGCATTTGACCGTGTCCCTCGGGGTGTCCTTTGGGAGGTTCTGCGGGAGTATGGGGTGTCTGGCCCGTTGTTGCGGGCCATTCAGTCCTTGTACAACCACAGTGAGAGCTTGGTCCGTATAGCCGGTAATAAGTCGGATTCGTTTCCTGTGGGTGTTGGACTCCGTCAGGGCTGCCCTTTGTCACTGATTCTGTTAATAATTTTTATGGACAGAATTTCTAGGCGTAGCCAGGTGGTGGAAGGCTTCTTCCTTGGTGGCCTCAGAGTCTCATCTCTGCTTTTTGCGGATGATGCGGTTCTGTTGGCTTCATCAGGGGGGGGCCTCCACCTCGCAGTGGAACAGTTCGCAGCCGAGTGTGAAGCGGCCGGCATGAGAATTAGCACCTCTAAGTCTGAGGCCATGGTCCTCAGCCGGAAAAAGGTGGAGTGCCCTCTCCAGCTCAGGAAAGAGTTCTTGCCCCAAATGGAGGAGTTCAAGTATCTCGGGGTCTTGTTCACGAGTGATGGAAGAAGGGAGCGGGAGATCGACAGACGGATCGGGGCTGCTTCTGCAGTGATGCGGACGCTGCACCGGTCTGTCGTGGTGAAGAGAGAGCTTAGTGTAAAAGCGAAGCTCTCGATTTATCGGTCGATCTACGTTCCTACCCTCACCTATGGTCACGAGCTTTGGGTAGTGACCGAAAGAATAAGATCGCGAATACAAGCAGCAGAAATGAGTTTCCTTCGAAGGGTGGTTGGCCTCTCCCTTAGAGATAAGTGTGGCCATCCGGGAGGGGCTCAGAGTACAGCCGCTGCTCCTCCACATCGAAAGGAGCCAGTTGAGGTGGCTCGGGCAGCTGATTAGGATGCCTCCTGGCCGCCTCTTGGGTGAGGTGTTCCGGGCATGTCCCACCAGGAGGAGGCCCCATGGTAGACCCAGGACACGCTGTAGGGATTATATCTCTCGGCTGGCCTGGGAACGCCTTGGGGTCCCTCTGGATGAGCTGGAGGAGGTGGCTGGGGAGAGGGAAGCCTGGGCTTCTTTGCTTAGGCTCCTGCCCCCGTGACCCGGCCCCGGATAAGCGGGAGAGAATGGATGGATGGATGGATGGATGGATGGATGGATGGATGGATATTGTGTTTTAATTATTGTACAGTACCTTTCTATCTGTGAAAAGCACTATATAAATAAACTAGGGGTGGGACTCGATTAAAAAAATTAATCGAATTAATTACAAGCTTTGTAATTAATTAATCGAAATTAATCGCATTTTAATCGCATTTCAATATTTAACATGATAAATATTAATTTAAGTTTAGTTGATGAATGAATCAATATATATAAGCTTAAACTTCAAGATTTTGTTCATTTTCCCACCAGTCTACTACACAGACCAACGAAGGGTGGAAGTGCTCCTGTGATAAACTCCTGAAATTAAAGTTAAGCATCATAACTGGATAGTTTTATTCAACATTAATGTCTCACTTGTTATAATGGAAATTAATCATTCTCTCAGCTGTATTCCTTGATGTTGAAATGTGTTATGCTTGTTTTAACAGCTTATTTTGAATTAAAGACTTAAAATTAAACCACAAAAAGGAGAAAAAGTTCGTTCTCAGTTTAACAGCTGCTTTACACAGCTGTGCTTCGCACTCACGGTTGCTAGGCGACATGAGCTACGCAGAGGTGACAGCAGGCGACGCTGATATGAAGGCTAGATGCTCACTTCCGGCCTTTGTGCGCTGCGAAAGACGTGGGCCGGGTCCTTCGCAGGATGCAGCCCCTAATTTGGACATTTTGCGTCGATATAATCTGTATGCCTGGAACTCGTGCACTGAGAAATGTTCCACGGTGCAAAGTGCGATTAAAATGCGTTAAAAATTTTAACGCGTTAATTTCCCTGTAATTAATTAATCGAAATTAACGCGTTAAAGTCCCACCCCTAAAATAAACTTTACTTACTTAGTTACAACAATTGCTCTATCACCTGAATCATGTTGCTTCTATGTGAGAAGGTTATGCATTGGCTTATGGCATGTTGCAAATTTCATTAGGGCTGCAACTATTGATACTACTACAGTAGTACTGCAGTTTTTCCCTGTGTGAAACAAACAGGGTGGATGGAGCAGCTATAAAGTTCTCTTTTCTTCACTTACTGACCAGATGGTTGATGAAGGCCCTCCAGATTTTCCCCAGTAAAGGTTTAATGGTGGTTACAGGGGTGACCTAGAAAAACATTTCGTTCTGCTCCATCTGAGCTCACCGGCTCCACCTCTGCACTTGTGCAGACAAATTGCACGTAAAACAGCTGATTGCTGTTGTTGCTTATCAGTGTTTATGTTGAAAAATTGGGGGCTGCGAGAGCGTAATCTTGTAATTCTTTATATTCACAAGCATTCTCCTGAATACGTTTCTACTGCAGGTCTATATTTAGTCACTAATCAGGGATTAAAGTATAAAAAAAAAATATTTTGACGGGGAAGGGGTCCTTCCAGTACCGGACGATCACCAGTGCTAATAGCTGCGCTCGCTAGCAGTATGTCCGGGAGCTGAAGTAGAGAAAGAAATAACAGCTGAAATTCTCAGCACAACACACAAACACAGCAGAGAGCGGTGGGGGCGTGGAAAAACATGTCAGCGATTATCCTCTTAGTCTCAAAGGGAATCCGTCGCAGCGACGGAGAACTTTATAGAATCTGAGGAGGTTGTTTTCTAACTCCTGATCCCCACTCCATTCCGGTAGGTGGCGTAATGCAGCTCTAAACTGGTTTGGTCAACCACAAACCCACAAGAAGAAGACGATAGAGCACTGTAGTGCAGCTAATGTGAGCGAAATGCTATTTGATGTATCGGATTCCATTTTTTAAAATTTCTTTCCGATATCCGATCCAGTAATTTAGGCCAGAATCGGACCGATACCAATACTTAATATTGGATCAGCGTATCCCTACTTACTACGTCCCTTCGTACGCTTTGGCATCGCCCAGCCCTCACTTCGACTCCACCCTTAAACCCCTGGACCTCACCTAAACACCAAGCCTGCCCACCCACTCCCTCCGCTCCCATCCCCAGTCCTCACTTCGGCCTTTATCAACCTTGGAGACAGGTGACAGCAAGTTTTCTTACACAAGTTGGCAACAGTGGCCCAGATAAAGTAGAGGGTTGAATGTAGCTAGGGGTCTCACCCCACAGTGTTTTCATTAAATTTGATATTCTAACATTAAACAATATGGGACAAAATTGATGTATGTAATGTAGGTCTAGGCAAAGCATTGAATATTAAGTTATTTCATAAAGTTTATTTGTAGTTCTAAACATATTTATGGTGTTTTGTTTTGTTTTTTTCACTTTTTGTCTCTCCAAAGATGATTTTCCTCTCTCCTGCAGCCTCGATTGTAACTACAGTACATCCATATGAACAGTTATGCAAATTAGGCAATGACGTCATATAGTGACCTCTATTTTCAGCAGCGGAAAATTTCCCATATTTTTAAATACAAAACTTGACAGGTATGCAGCATATCGCAGCTCTCAGTTTCCTGTTTGGATCTTTATTCCAGCACTGAAGCTGTGGCTCTTTTTTCTGAGATCATTTAACTCCAAGTATGAACAGTCACGGGGTTATGATGTCAACGTTTATGGAAACAACCAACACAACTATAACCACAGCCAAAGGTGGCAGCAGCAAAACAAACCACAGCAGCTGTGGCCATCTTTTATTTACAGTCCAACTGTTTGGGGACTCTGTGTGTGTGTGTGTGTGTGTGTGTGTGTGTGTGTGTGTGTGTGTGTGTGATGCTCAGTCTGTACAGTTTCTCTGCAGCTCAGTTACTCAGTTATTAAGTATTTGTATACAACTGTACTGTGATGATACCACAGTACTGTGGTTGTATGTTTACTGCAGTACTGTGGTAGTATCGTACTGCAGATACAGTACTGCAGTACTGTGGTAATATTACAGAACATTATTAGTGCTGTTGTTTGACCTCCAAAGCAGAGCAAACCCAAACAATCGCCTGCAAACCATCTGATCGACCACTTATTATGATCACCTGACATACAGGTGACGCCTTCAGCTCACCATGATGATGATGATGATGAAGGTAGGCTGTGGAGGAATGCGGATCTCTCCGTTTCTACGTCATTGCGCCGGTCTGACGCACGCGGTTCTATATTTACACACGCGTGGGACATGTGCACGCGCGTGTTTTACCGCGACCAACACGCGCGCATATAGCATGAAGATAAACGATGTTTCTGCACCACCACCACCACCACCATCATCATCATCATCCTCCTCCTCTTCAAACTTCTGGTGGCTTTACGGCGATCAAACGGACACGCGCGTGTTACCGCGGCTCCGGGAGCAGCGCTAATGAAGATGGAGGCTGATGATGATGATGACGGTGGAATGCTACAGTGATGCAGGTGATGAACATGATGAAGGTGCGTTTTCTGTTCTTACCGTCGGCTCACCGACCGTCTGACTCCGTCACCCACCGACCAACCGACCGTTGCTGTTTACCGATGGACTGACGGAGCCGCTCCTCCTCCTGCTCTACGTCTTCCTCCTCCTCTTCCTCCTCAGTCTGAGCTGCTCACAGCGGATCCCCCCACCCCACCCCACGGCACAACCGGACACTTAAAATTTTTTTAATGATTCAGTTAGAAATGAACCTGATCAGTAACCCGATCGATCGCTGAGAAAACGTCTGATTTTACTTTCGATGCTTCATTTTACAGCCACAACGTATCCATGACAACCGTACACTTCCTGTTTCTGACACGGTTCGCAGGAGGAAGACCTGTTGTTAAAAAAGCCTTCCAATGTTCCCAGCTCACAGACCAGTACAGACCACAACACACCAGTACAGAACATAACAGACCAACCCCTCTGCGGTACACGGCACTGATTATTGTGGGATGTTTTGTCTGTAACGTTCAGTGAATGCAGGTCAGAGGCTCATCATCATCATCATCAGTCATGGAGCTGAAGACAAAAATAAAATACTGCAGCACACACGTACACACAGACTGGTGCTATTATAGAAACACAGTTTCTATGGTAACTGATGTGCTGAATTCCTGCAGAAGTGTTCCCACGGTGACACAGCTCCTTACCTCGTTTATACACACACACACTGAGAGGATGGTGTTTTGCTGACAGAGCTGCAGTGAAACAGTGATAGTAGTACTACAGGAACATGTCTTTCTCTCTCTCTCTCTCACACTCACACACACACAGACACAGTTTTACTGTGTCTGTGTGTGTCTGGTCACTATTAGCATCTCGACAGATCAGCTGATGATCTGTTTTTGATGAACATGCTGCAGCCTCTTCTCCACCACAGTCAGAAACCTTCATCAGTGATGGTGAAGCACCACCATCATCATCATCTTCCTCCTCCTCACAGAGGCACTGAAACAGGTGTGTTCTCCAGTCCCTGTTTAGGTTCTCTCCAGGTTCTCCAGTTCCGCCCTCAGGCTAAATACATGCTCATTAGGTTAATTGGTGATAATAAACTGGCCAGTGGGTGAATGATGGTCCGTCTCTGTGTCAGACTGATGGACTGTCCAGGTGTATCCCTGAAGTGTATAAGCATCATTCCATGAAAAATCAGTGAGTGCCCCCAATGAGTCAAAATGACTTATTGAAGAGGAGAAAAAACAGGCTAAATGGTGGTTTCAGAGAAACCTGCTTTTATTTCAAAAGGACGCTGCTGGAAAATGTTAAACAGAAAAAAATATATAACAATGATAAGATTTATAATGAGACATGCTAATAAAACAATTCCATTCATGAGCCATTTTAAAATTATTTTTCACACATATTTCATATCAGGTAGAGTTCCATCCAAAATGAAAAAGTGGAGCTCTGTTCTATAACCACAGACCTTTTTCATTAAAATTCATCATTTAGAGACTGACTACCAGTTTGGCTTTAGAGCAAGTCCAGATATATGAAATGCCTGGAGATCAGAGGGATCAGGGGGATAGCATACTTGTGGTTAAATAGTTACCTTGATCAGAATGTACAAATAATGTCATTTTTGATTTCCTGAAGTTTAGTTTTTGGCTTACACAAAGTTTAGTGTTGCATCATAAATTGTTGATAATGTGTGTAAATAAATTGAGCAAAATTTCACTTCATTTGCTGATGACACTAATTATTTTGTTATTATTTTTGGAACAGCATCTGAATGAAATCTCAATGGAAAGGGAACTGAAACTTTTAAAGAAATTGATATTAATAAATTATCTCCAAATTACAGGAAAAGAAAGCACATTAATTTTAGTAACGTGCATGATAGTTGATCACAAATAAATAATTTAAGAACTGTAAGGGATATACTGGCTAGGTGGTGTATACAGGTCTGGCCTAAGTCTTCAGTTAGAAAGACTGCAGCAACCCAGGAGTGTAAGGGAACAGTCTTTAATAAAGTTTCACAGGTGAATCACAATGGAGGAACAAAGTCGGTAACAGGTAGGTAACTGGGTAGATAAAAGATGTGGTTTGGCTTCATGAACGCACACCCAGTCCTCAGAAACTGTCCTTTAACCATGATGCTCCTTTGTCGTTTTATTAGGTACACCAGTCTGCCGTGCAAGGTGTAAAAAACTAGCACCAGGGTCCTGCAGTTGTGACATTCAACTCTCGCGCTAACCTCCGAAGCAGGGAGATTTGGCACAAAGAACAAAGATGTCTCAAACTATTGCAATATTATCTGTGAAAGGTAGAAGAGGTTAGCTAAGAAAAAGTGGAATAAGGGAAATAAAGAAAGAAGCCAGGGGTGCTAGGAGGCTAGGTGTACAGCAAAGAGAGGTGGCAAAGGCTTACACTGAGTTATATGTGATGGTGGGCACTAAGGAAAGGACAGGACAGATGGAGGACAATAAATCAGGAAATGCAGTGGATTAGTCAGAAAGAAGTGAGGGCAGCTATGAAAAGGATGAAATTGAATATGTTTTAGTCTCATTCTTGTCTACAGTGTCCTGGTCTGCTGTAATGTTCCTCTTTAACACCAGTGGAGCTGCTAAAACAATGAAACTGTCTCACAGATTAATAAACAGCATAACAATTGTAATCTGTCACATCCTACCATGTCTTAATAACTGAGCTGGGTTTGGTGTAAGTTAATACACTGAGAAGTGTATTAACTTACACAGTTGCCATTTTTCCATTCTGCTTCCAATAAACTTTATTAATACAGCAGCTCTTTTCCAGTCTTACTGAGGAAAGCTCATAATGTTACCATAGTGCTGTGGTGGTGGCAGCCTGTCAAAGCAGCTCTTGTATGTTGCTTCTTTTTGTAATCGCTTACTGAAATTTTCTTTGGTTTTAATTACTTTGATGGGGGGGCAGTAGAGAGCTGCACTGTTCACACACAGGATCAGGTGCTGAGAACATAATTGATACTAAACAGAACAAGACCTGTGAGGAGCTATGGAGAAATTTAAATTATCCATTCCAGCTGTCATCGTGAGGAATGTAAGGACTTAAGGCAATAAAATGGATGAGCTTGGAGTGCTGATCAAGAACTAAAAGGTAATACTGTGAGTGCAATAAATAACCTTCACAGAAACATAGCCAAACTCACATGTTCCAGACCAGTACAACACCTGGCTTCAGAACTTTTCAGGTGGAGAAAGGTGGAGGAATTGCACTGTTTGTGAATGAAAAGTGATGCAATCCTGGACATGTTACTGTCTCCCCATGTGTTAGGTTCGGACCACCGTTGAATAAAGAAAGACACAGAAACCCGTAGTTGATCTTTTTACCTGCAGGGAGAGTCTCAGTCAGCTCACACCCCTGTGCGTGTCTCAAAGAGAGTCCGACTTCCTTCTTCCTGCCGGCTCTTTTATTTTAGCGTCATGTGAGTGTGTGGGGGTGTGTGTATGTGTGTGTGACGTCAGGAAACAGGCATTACCTGCTTTCCTCACCTGGAGGGTCCGGGTGTGCGTGAGCATGTTTTGTGCTTACAATCTGATGGTCATGTGCATGTTTATGATGAACACATTGTGATACATAGAAAAACAGTTAAACGTTTATCTATTCTAACACCATGCTTTCCTTTGTCACAAGCTGCAAACTTCACCTCTTTCATGTGAATGTACTCACACCTAGAGTAATGAACCCTTAGTTGACTTACTGAGTTGATAAACACCTTTGACAGCTCAGCCTGACTGCCCATTAAGGTAAGTGAAACCGGATGCCTGTCCTCCCTTCATAGTGTAGGCATCTGGACTCTGGTAGTGTTCTAGTCTGTCCTGGTTACTGCTGAGTGCATCGTGAGGATAATGAAGTCAAATGTAATCCTTGATGTGAGTCTCCTTGAGCTTTTCTGTTGATGTGGCTGAAGCATCAGGATGGGCTGTCAGACTGAGGCTTGTCCATCTGAACTTTAAACTCTATTAACACACCTTCATTGGGAAACCGCCTACCTGAGGAGAAAACCTCCAATCTGTCACATCAGCCTAAATTAAACTCAGACCTCTGAAGATTCAGCTTTTTATTATCCAACTGTCAAAAACATGCACACTGAGCATGTGGAAACAATCACATGACAGTCTCCCCCAGCGCCAAGCTAACATATTGGCTAATGCAGATCAGCTGATCAATCAGTCATTTAGTAAACTAGCTTAACTCTGCTCTCAGGTTTATCATTATGTCATCAGCAGAACGGAGATCCATTGCACACAGTGATCTGATTGGTTGCTGTGGTACAAACAGAAGTGTCAGTGTTTTTATGATCCTTTAGTTTTTCGGATCATTGCCTCCATCACCTTCCACTGGTCGGGAGTCACCTGAGACACAAACAGGTGAACACACATTATTAAGGTGCACAGGTGGAGCTGCTGAATGTTCAGGTGTTAAAATAGCAGAGGGACAGATTTCAGTGCGGCACTCACACTGCGCAGCTCGTTAAACTCTCCTGCAATCGAAACGTACTCCCCTCCATCAAACCGAATCACCTGAAAACAAACACATAGGTACTGTTACATCCAGCAGTAGACCTGTTCAGGAAGTCCAATCTACAACCTCCTGACCAATCAACAGCAGTTTGGGGATACCTTAAATGCACCTACTGAACCACCCAACCCCACAGCTATCTGACCTTTGACCCCAGGTCCGTTCAAACTCACAGCTCCAGACATCCAGGAGGCATAATCGCTGCTCATGTAAGCCGCCAGGTTTGCGATCTCTGCTGGCTTCCCGAGTCGGCCCGTCGGGATGCGGTCGATCTTGACCTTCTCAAAGGCTCCGGTCGGGTCCATACGGCTGAAGGCCCCCTGAACACCACAAACAAACAGACAAACAAACATGTAAACAACAACAAACTAAAGATGAAAAAACAACAGCGGGTACAGTCAGGTGGGTGGCACCTTTGTTCTGATTGGTCCAGGCTGGATGATGTTGAATCTGTGGCCATAGCGCCCCCACTCTGCAGCCAGAGACCTGAGACACATCAACAACACTGACAACTGCACAGTGACTGAGGCTATGCTGTGAGAGGTTAAAGGTCATCTAACCTTACAGAGTGATATCTGAAATCAAAATTCAACCTACTTGTAGAGCGCCTCAACCCCAGCCTTTGCCGACGCACTCGGGGCCACAAACCCAGAACCAGACTCGGCGTAGATTGTGGTGATGGCAAGGAAGGACGCTCCTACCACAAACAAATAAACAATAACAACATTTAGCTGACCTCTGACCTTTTAGCCCAAACTAAACCACAGACAGAACGAAACACTCAAAGAGCCCTGAACAGAAATTTACGGGAGAACTCTGTAACACCAAAGATGGTGGGACCCTGTCCCTAACGAGACAATTAACAGCTGAACAGGAAGCATGTGAGCCAATTGTGAGGTTGGCGAGTGATGCTATGAACACAGTTTTTATGGCCCAGCAACCTTTGACAGGGCAGGTGCTCTGAAACCACTGACAGGCATTACCAAGGTGACTGCTGAGCAGCGAGGCTTTTCTACCTTTCTGCTTCTGGATCAACCTCTTTCCAAGTTCCAGGGTGACGAAGGCTGTCCCATTCAGGACAATGTCAATGATGGTCTGCCAGGCGTTTGGCGACAGACGTTCTGATGGACAGACAAAGTTTCCTGCCGCATTGTTGATGATCACCTGCACCAATCAGAATGTAAGCTTCAGGTTAGGGGTCAGTCAATGAGGGGCCTCACAGGTACAGAAAGAGGAGTGTGTTTGGTCTGTGTGTGTGTGTGTGTGTGTGTGAGGTGTTACATCAGGAAGTCCTGTCAGAGCCTCCATTTGATCAATACACTGAGAGACGGCTTGAGGATCTCTGACATCACACTGCACCGCGTGGACCTGAGGACAGAGAGAGGGGGGACCTGGTTAGCCCAGCACAGACCAGCTGAATTCAGCCTGGTTCTGGTTCTGGGTCTGACCTTGTTTCCAGTCTGGCTGCTGATCTCTTCAGCTGTCTGCTGCAGGACTTCCAACTTTCTGAAGGACAAAAAAACAGTCATGGTTCAGTGCTGCAGGTATGGGACTCCTCTTTGAGTTCTGGTGGCAGCCCGGATTTTCAAAGAGGAGAAAAAGGAGGTGCATTCAGAGAAGGAGTTTCCAGCTGTGGTGAAAAAGCCACTGACTCATCTATAAACTTGGGTTGATGAAAAAGATAAATGTGTAACCAACTCAGAGGTTCTTAAATGTTCTTTATGAAACAGATATTCCCTAAAAATTACCAGTCCATCTGTTTATACCTGCACAGGACATCAAAATTAACTCCAAGGTACACCTGATACCATTGTCTCAGTCTGTGAAGATACATTATACTGACAAAAATATTCTTCCACACCAACCTGGCTCACCCATGTCTTTATGGAGCTGCTTTGTGCACTGGTGTGCAGTCATGTTGGAACAGGAAGGGGCCATCCCCAAACTGTTCACACAAAGTTGGGAGCATCAAATTGTCCCAAATGTCTTGGTATGCTGAAGCATTAAGAGTTCCTTTCACTTGAACTAAGGGGCCGAGCCCAACTCCTGAAAAACACCCCCACACCATAACCCTCCCCCACCAAACTTTACACTTAGCACAATGAAGTCAGACAGGTACTGTTCTCCTGGCAACCACCAAACCCAGACTCCTCCATCAGATTGGCAGATGGAGAAGTGTGATTCATCCCTCCAGTGAACACATCTCCACTGCTCTAGAGTCCAGTGACAGCATGCTTTACACCACTGCATCCCACGTTTTGCACTGTGCTTGGTGATGTAAGGCTTGGATGCAGCTGCAATGGAAACCCATTCCATGAAGCGCTCTATGCACTGTTCTTGAGCTAATCTGAAGGCCACATGAAGTTTGGAGGTTTGTAGTGATTGCCTCTGCAGAAAGTTGGTGACCTCTGTGCACTATGACCCTCAGCATCCACTGACCCCACTCTGTGGTTTTACGTGGCCTACCACTTCATGGCTGAGTTGCTGTCACTCCCAATCACTTCCAGTTTATTATGATCCCACTTACAGCTGACTGTGGAATATTTATTAGTGAGGAAATTTCAGGACTGGACAGCTGGCATCCTATCACGGTGCCACGCTGGAGCTCACTGATCTCCTGAGAGCGACCCATTCTTTCGCTAATCTTTGTAGAAGCAGGCTGCATGCCTAGGTGCTTGGTTTATACACCAGTGGCTGTGGAAGTGACTGGAATTCAATGATCTGGACGGGTGAGTGAATACTTTTGGCAGTATAGCATATGATGACTCTAATGAAAGAGGAGCAGTGTTAATTTCGTTGACGAAATATTTTCGTCAACAACCCTTTTTTTCATGACGATAAGACGATAACTAAATACATTTTACACCCTTTATATTTAAGTCAACTAAATCGTCTGTAGATTTAGTCGACTATATTCTTACGATAATTTCGTCGACTAAAACTAAAATAAAACTAAAACTATTCAGATGACTAAATTATGACCAAAACTAAATTACATTTTCGTCAAAAGACTATGACTAAAACTAAATCCAAATTTGCTGTCAAAATTAACACTAGAGAGGAGATGCGTAGATGGAGATCTACAGGATCTCCACACAAGTTTCCCCTAACCCAGGTTCCTGCGATGATTATGAACAGATCTAACCTCCTGCTTTGTTCTGGTCACATAGAAGATGCTCATTTAACCTGGAAAAGAGTTTGTTGCACTATATTAAAAAAAAAAAAAAAAAAAAAAAAGCCCTCCATAAAGCTAGGACATCTTATTATTCATCATGAATTGACGAAAATAAGAACAACCCCAGGTTTCTTTTTAGCACTGTAGCCAGGCTGACAAAGAGTCAGAGCTCTGTAGAGCCGAGTATTCCTTTCACTTTAAATAGTAATGACTTCATGGATTTCTTTACAAATAAAATTTTAGACATTAGAGAAAAAATTAATCATAACCATCTCAAAGACTTATCTTCATGTTCAGCAGTTTTCAGCACTGCTGGTATTTATTTAGACTCTCTCTGATTGATCTTTCTGAGTTAACTTCAATAGTTACTTCCTCAACATGTTTATTAGACCCCATTCCTATTAGACTGCTCAAAGAATTCCTTCCATTTATTGATGCTTCAATCTTAAATATGATCACTCTGTCTTTATTAGTTTGCTATGTACCACAGGCCTTCAAGGTGGCTGTAATCAAACCGGTACTTAAAAAGCCATTACTGAACCAGCTGTCTTAGCTAATTATAGGCCAATCTCCAACCTTCCTTTTCTCTCAAAGATTCTTGAAAGAGTAGTTGTAAAACAGCTAACTGATCATCTGCAGAGGAACGGTTTATTTGAAGAGTTTCAGTCAGGTTTCAGAATTCATCACAGTACAGAAACAGCATTAGTGAAGGTTACAAATGATCTTCTTAGAGCCTCTGACAGTGGACTCATCTCTGTGCTTGTCCTGTTGGACCTCAGTGCAGCTTTGATACTGTTGACCATAACATTTTATTACAGAGATTAGAGCATACTATAGGTATTAAAGGTACTGCACTGCAGTGGTTTGAATCATATTTATCTAATAGACTCCAATTTGTTCATATAAATGGGGAGTCTTCTTCACACACTAAGGTTAATTATGGAGTTCCACAGGGTTCTGTGCTAGGACCAATTCTATTTACATTATACATGCTTCCCTTAGGCAGTATTATTAGAAAGTACTGCATCAATTTTCATTGTTATGCAGATGATACTCAGCTTTACCTATCAATGAAGCCAGATGACACACATCAATTAATTAAACTGCAGGAATGTCTTAAAGACATTAAGGCCTGGATGACCTCTAATTTCCTGCTTCTAAATTCAGATAAAACTGAAATTCTTGTTCTCGGCCCCCGAAATCTTAGAAACATGGTGTCTAACCAGATACTTACTCTGGATGGCATTACTTTGGCCTCCAGTAACACTGTGAGAAATCTTGGAGTCATTTTTGACCAGGATATGTCCTTCAATGCACATATTAAACAAATATGTAGGACTGCTTTTTTGCATTTGCGCAATATTTCTAAAATTAGAAACATCCTTTCTCAGAGTGATGCTGAAAAGATAATTCATGCATTTATTACTTCTAGGCTGGACTATTGTAATTCATTATTATCAGGCTGTCCTAAAAGCTCCCTGAAAAGCCTTCAGCTGATCCAAAATGCTGCAGTTAGAATACTGACAGGGACTAGAAAGAGAGAGCAGATTTCTCCCATATTGGCTTCTCTTCATTGGCTCCCTGTTAAATCTAGAATAGAACCTAAAATCCTTCTCCTCCCATACAAGGCCTTGAATAATCAGGCCCCATCTTATCTCAAAGACCTCATAGTCCCATATCACCCCAATAGAACACTTCACTCTTTTACTACTACTCTACTCCAGCACTCTGAGTAGAATGGGAGGCAGAGCCTTCAGCTTTCAGGCCCCTCTTCTGTGGAACCAGCTCCCAGCTTGGATTCAGGAGACAGACACCCTCTCTATTTTTAAGATTAGGCTTAAAACTTTCCTTTATGATAAAGCTTATAGTTAGGGCTGGATCAGGTGACTCTGAACCCTCCCTTATGCTACTTTCCCACGGCCGAGGAGCCGGTTCGCTTGCCAGTGCTCGTGCTGTTCCCAATGAACCGGCGAAATGCTTAAGAACGGGCCCGCGTTCCCACCGCCTTTCTGTGAACTGATCCTTTACGTATGAATGTGGGCGGGTCCTCGTCAGGACACGGAAGCCGAAGCGCACAAACATGGGAGAACACGCTCCCCTTTCTTATGCTGCAAATAGGTTTTACGATCCAAACCAAACTACTGCAGCATCTGTGTGCAGCACAGAGGGAAACACAGACAGCGATTAGAGCAAGACGACACGTACGCACTTTGTGTCCTTTTATCTGTGATTTTTAACTGATACAAAGCAGCAAGTTCAGCCTTAGAGCCCAACCTAATTCACAGCCATGAAAATCGCCTCGCTTTTCTCATGTAATACACATGTAATATGGTAGAAAACTTGATGTTGAGACGGCAGAGTCAAGCCCTTCTGCCGTTTTCATCACGCGTTCTTGGTTCGAGACCAGCTAGTTTGCAGGGCCAGAACTGAACCCATTTTTCGGCCGAGAACTGAGTGCTTCCACGGTGGAAAACCCGCCTAACAGTTCAAATTAAAGCACCGGCACCGGAACCAGGCTTAGGCTGCTGGGGGGTTCCTATGATACACTGAGGGTTTTTTCATTCACCTCTTCTACTCTGTTTATACCCCACTCTGCATTTAATCATTAATTATTATTAATCTCTGGCTCTCTTCCACAGTTTTGTCCTGATTCTCTCCCCTCAGTCCCAACCAGTCTTGGCAGATGACTGCCCCTCCCTGAGCCTGGTTCTGCTGGAGGTTTCTTCCTGCTAAAAGGGAGTTTTTCCTTTCCACTGTCGCCAAATGCTTGCTCATAGGGGGTCATTTTGACTGTTGGATTTTCTCTGTAATTATTATAGGGTCTTTACCTTACAATATAAAGCACCTTGAGGTGACCGTTTGTTGTGATTTGGAACTATATAAATAAAATTTAATTGAACTGAATGACCTCTGACCTGCTGGCAATGATGCACTGTGCTCCCAGCTGCGACAGAGTGACAGTCATAGCGCGGCCTAGCCCCGTCCCTCCTCCCGTGATTAAGGCCACGCGGTTGTTGAAGGTTCCTGATAACAGCATGGCATTTTCGAGCTGTGGGAAGAAGCCAGTCTGAGGAAGAGAACTGGACCAGAGACCTGCCGACCCATGGAGCCACGACTGGAGCTGCAAGCACACGTGATCAGTCATTTTAATGATCCAGGAAAAGGAGCAACTAATTTCAGAGAATTTAATCAGTACAGGAAAATGATCAGTGAACACTGTGGCTCTACCTGCTGGTCAGAGGGCTGAACTGCAGCTATCAGGGCTACTCGGGAGCCAGTAAAATAAAAGGAATCAATTTCTT
The DNA here is from genome assembly GCF_007364275.1 of Archocentrus centrarchus. Taxonomy (NCBI): domain Eukaryota; kingdom Metazoa; phylum Chordata; class Actinopteri; order Cichliformes; family Cichlidae; genus Archocentrus; species Archocentrus centrarchus. Next base: position 78,118 of record NC_044361.1, read on the forward strand.
TATTCATCTACTCTCAGTAGATTCAGCCTGTTACACTATACGGCTGCAGCCCTGGACACAGGAAGTGTCACTCTTATTGATGTTCCTGATCAATTTTTCACCTCAAATATCAACAAATCAATGATCAAAGCAGCTCCTACAAATCACCTGATTCCTCCTCAGAGTGTGGGGGCGGAGCCACAGCAGATGAGCAGATAATGCTGCCTGACCTTTTTAAACTTTGACCCTTCTTATCATTAGTGAGCAATAAAACAGCTTTCTGCAGCTCCTGATGGGACTGATTGATCAGCTGTGACTTGTTTTTGTTTTGATCAGCTGTTGCCTGTGCCCGCACACCTCAACTGGACAACTGGGTGAAAGGTCAACTTCCTAAAAAGTTCATTTACTCCGTCATCAATCAAACAGCTGTCTCTCTGACGTCGCGGGTACCAGAACGCATGCATCACCAAAGTGTTTCAATCAGTAAATTTTTGTTTCTCACGCGCACAGCGGAGCTCCTCACAGAAACGAGCCTCCCTGCGGTCCTCAAAATGCGCGCCGCCATCTTCTTCTACTCCTGATGACGTCAAAGCGGCTTGTACCAAGATAAGCAGGAGGGCGGGGGGGCTTCTCACACCTGACACACAGAGGCTGCGCAGATGAAATTCTGATAGGTAAACTCGGTTCATTTTACGGACTCGGTTGATTTGATCCGGGTCACCGTTTGAATTTTCATTTCACACACCAAAACAAGACTTAAAAACAAAAACAATAAATTGAACAAAACTGGAAAACTGCAAATACAAGAAAACCAAACCGAGAATACAGCGATCCCTGACCTATGCGGGGTTACGTTCCAGAGACCCCCGCGAAAGGTGAAAATCCTCGAAGTAGCAGCATTATATTTATTATATATTTACTGTATTATTTATCAGTGATGGCATAGTTACCTTGAAAAGTAATCTGATTATTGGTTACTCCTTTAAAAAGTAACTGTTACTTTACTGATTACTTAATTTTGGAAGTAACTAAGTTAGATTACAAGTTACTTTATTAGTTACATTCAACAACTACCGGTGTTGTGCCAAAAAGTGATCATCTGCCAAAAAGCGATTTCTGGTAGTTGCCAAAAAGTAATCATCTGTATTTAAATGGCTGTAAATGACTTGTTGACCTATAATCTGTGAAAAATGTGTCAAACGTAGAAAAGGGTCTTGTGGAGGAGGAAGGTTATGGCGTCGTCTGTGGATCTGTAAACTGCAGTGGGTCGAGGGTGGTGGGCAGCGAGGAGATGATGAATGTTTTGATGAGTCTCTCATCAATCTTTCATCACCACAGAGGTGAGCGCTATGGGCCTGAAGTCATTGGGGCTACTGGGGTGTAGTTTCATTGGGACTATAATGTACTTTTTGAAGCAAGTGGGAATCACACACAGTTTCAGTGAGAGGTTGAATATCTCTGTAAACACAGGTGCCAGCTGGTCAGCGAAGGTCTTAAGGACAAGTTCACTAATATTGTCTGGTCCAGCTGCTTTCTTGGTGTTTACAATTCGAAACACCGGCCTTCCAGCTGGGAAGGGCTGGAGACTAAGAATGAAAAATTAAAACCACTATAAATAAAAACAACAAAGCTGAAACAGACTAAATGTGCAAGTGGCAATAGCATGTGCATAAAATCAGCTGCATAACAAGCACAGATGCATTTAAGTGCTTATTTACTGGATTATTTAACTTATTTACTTAAATCACTGACTGCAGTGACGTCAGTGACCCGGTTCAGCTGCATCACCTGAGTCAGTGTGTTTAAGATAAGATAAAACTTTAATGATCCCACAACCGGGAAATTTGCGCATTACAGCAGCTTAGTACAGAGAAAAATGAAAAGGATGATTAAAAACATATGAACTAAAATAGAATAGACTAGAAAAAACTATAGACATACACATAAGCACTATATACATAAAATATATATATATCAATGTCAATACACACATATACATATACACACACATCAGAACACTATATACAGATATCAAAACATTATATACATTTGTAGCCGGTAAGGTACATAGCAAACACGGTATCCAGTGGGTCCGCTCTCACCAACTTGCCATTTGTACTCAGCAGAAGCAGCAGCTCGTCAGAGGACTCAGATGAGACTGTGGATTCATGATTCATGATTCACTAGAAAGATTAAACTGATTAACCCGGGTGATTCAGGAACCATCCAGCATTAGTTCAATAGAGCCACAACACTCGTGCTGGTGTTAATCACCATATCCCGGTTCACGGGTGGTGCCAGCTGACAGCAGCTAATCACAAACCTGGATATTTTCCCTCCTGGGTCCTCACTCTTTGCTGTGGTCAGCTTTTATAGGTGTAAACATATTTGTCCCTCTAGTTTTTCCACTTTTTTGCTCATTCCCTCATGTCCAACCTGACTACCCAGGGTTGAGACCAGGAAGCAGAGCTGCAGTCTTACACGCCTCTCTGCAGCTTCTCTCCTCCTGCCATCCTCCCAAAACCCCATCCCCACAGAGTCGGTGCCTGCTCCCAGACCACCACAAAACAAAGCTAAAATCAGGAGAAAACTATTTAAGCATAAAAATTCAAAAACAACAAATAATACAGCTTCATCAACTGCACCAAAGAATAAAACAATTAAATGTGGATTATTAAACATTAGGTTTCTCTCTTCCAAGTCCCTATTAGTAAATGATTTAATAATTGATCAACATATTGATTTATTCTGCCTTACAGAAACCTGGTTACAGCAGGATGAATATGTTAGTTTAAATGAATCAACACCCCCGAGTCACAGTAACTGTCAGAATGCTCGAAGCACAGGTCGAGGAGGAGGATTAGCTGCAATCTTCAATTCCAGCTTATTAATTAATCAAAGACCCAGACAAAGTTTTCATTCTTTTGAAAGCCTGACTCTTAGTCTTCCATCCATCCATTCGCTTCCGCTTATCCTGTTCAGGGTCGCGGGGGGGGCTGGAGCCTATCCCAGCTGTCATAGGGCGAGAGGCAGGGTACACCCTGAACAGGTCGCCAGCCTGTCACAGGGCCAACACAGAGAGATGAACAACCTTTCACACTCACATTCACACCTATGGGCAATTTAGAATAGCCAATTAACCTAACCCCAGTAAGTGCATGTCTTTGGAATGTGGGAGGAAACCGGAGTACCCGGAGGAAACCCACGCAAACACGGGGAGAACATGCAAACTCCACACAGAGAGAGGGAGAGGCCTGGGCCAAGGTGGAATCGAACCCAGGCCTTCCAGACGGTATTCTATCTGTGAGGCAGCAGTGCTAACCACTGCACCACCGTGCTGCAGCACGGTCTCTTAGTCTTGTCCATCCTAATTGGGAAAATCAAAAACCTGTTTTATTTGTTATTATCTATCGTCCACCTGGTCCCTACTCAGAGTTTCTGTCTGATTTCTCAGACTTTTTATCTGATTTAGTGCTCAGTTCAGATAAAATCATTATAGTGGGTGATTTTAACATCCATGTAGATGCTGAGAATGACAGCCTCAGCACTGCATTTAATCTATTATTAGATTCAATTGGCTTCTCTCAAAATGTAAAGGAGCCCACCCACAACTTTAATCATACTCTGGATCTTGTCCTGACATATGGCATAGAAACTGAAGACTTAACAGTATTCCCTGAAAGCCCCCTCCTGTCTGATCATTTCTTAGTAACATTTACATTTACTTTAATGGATTACACAGCAGTGGGGAATAAGTTTAATTACAGTAGAAGTCTTTCTGAAAGTGCTGTAACTAAGTTTAAGGATCTAATTCCTTCATTATTATGCTCTTCAGTGCCAACACAGTACAGAGCAGCTACCTAAACTCTGCTCCCAGTGAGGTTGATTATCTCGTCAATAGTTTTACATCCTCACTGCGTACGACTTTGCGACTTCACTGCGTAAAAGCAAGAACAACCAGACTAAAAAACAGTTTCTATCCACAGGCCATCAGGCCACTGAACCACTGACTGATCATCAAACTATGATTACCTGCCTTTTTCATCTGTATTTATTATATATATCTGTACATCTGTATATATTGCACTTGCTTTATTATTTATTTATTTTTACTTTTTCTATATAGTTCTTAAATTTTATTTTAACTTAGTTACTTATTTCAATTGTTTGTAAGGCAGTCGCAAGTAAGAATTTCATTGCTCAGCATAACCACTGTGTTTTGCGGTGTACATGACAATAAACTTCTTGAATCTTGAATCTTTGGATACTGTGGCTCCTCTGAAAAGGAAAGCTTCAAATCAGAAGTGCCTGACTCCGTGGTATAATTCACAAACGCACAGCTTAAAGCAGATAACCCGTAAGCTGGAGAGGGAATGGCGTCTCACTAAATTAGAAGATGCTCATTTAGCCTGGAAAAAGAGTTTGTTGCTCTATAAAAAGCCCTCCGTAAAGCTAGGACATCTTACTATTCATCATTAATTGAAGAAAATAAGAACAACCCCAGGTTTGTTTTCAGCACTGTAGCCACGCTGACAAAGAGTCAGAGCTCTGTAGAGCCGAGTATTCCTTCCACTTTAACTAGTAGTGACTTCATGGATTTCTTTACAAATAAAATTTTAGACATTAGAGAAAAAATTATTCATAACCATCTCAAAGACTGATCTTCATGTTCGGCTGCTTTCAGCACTGCTGGTATTTGTTTAGACTCTTTTGCTCCAGTTGATCTTTCAGAGTTAACTTCAATAGTTACTTCCTCCAAACCAGCAACATGTTTATTAGATCCCATTCCTACTAGACTGTTCAAAGAAGTCTTTCCAATTATTGATGCTTCAATCTTAAATATTAACATGTAGATGGAGATCTACAGGATCTCCACATAAGTTTCCCCTAACCCAGGTTCCTGCGATGATTGAGATAAGAGATAAGATAAGATAAAACTTTAATGATCCCACGACGGGGAAATTTGCGCATTACAGCAGCTCAGTACAGAAAACTAAAAATAGAATAGAATAAAATAAAATAAAATAAAATAGAAAAACACTATACACATATACATAAGCACTATATACAGAAAATATATAGTCAATACACACTTGTACATATACACACATATACACACATCAAAACACTATATACAGATATCAAAATATTGTAACGTTGTAAACACACTTCCAAAGTCGGCGATATTCACAACAAAGGTCGTCTTTATTAACAGAAAAACAGCTGCTGTAGGCCACAGCCACACCAACCACAACTACAACAGCGGAACAGCAACACACACACAGGCAAGCTCTCGGTCTTCTCTCTCTCTCCCCATGCTGCCTTCACGAACCTCCCGAAGAGTCCGAAATCCCACAACATCAACACGCTCTCTAACTAAGAGAATCGCTACAATATTATATACATTTGTAGCCGGTAAGGTACACAGCATACACGGTATGCATTATATGGGTGAGTGTAATAAATAAAATGTATCTGGACTGTATGGATAAAGTGATGGCAGAGGAGGTAAAGTGTCCAAGTGACTCAAGACATCATGATGTGTTATACAGTCTAACTACTGTTGGGATGAATGACCTGCGAAAGCGCTCCTTCCTGCAGCGAGGATGTTTCAGTCTCTGACTGAAGGAGCTGCTCAGCTCACCCACGGTCTCATGCAGAGGGTGATGGGGGTTGTTCATGATGGATGTCAGCTTTGCTAACATCCTCCTCTCACCCATCACCATCACAGACTCCAGAGGACATCCCAACACAGAGCTAGACCTCCGCACCAGTTTGTCGATCCTGCTCCTGTCCCTTTCGGTGCATCCACCCCCCCAGCAGGCCACTGCATAGAAAAGGGCGGATGCTACCACTGTGTCATAAAAGGTCTTTAACAGAGTCCTGCAGACACCAAAGGACCTCAGTCTCCTCAGCAGGTGGAGTCGACTCTGGCCCTTCTTATACAGGACGTCTGTGTTTGTAGTCCAGTCCAGCTTGTTATTGAGATGAACACCCAGGTATTTGTAGGAGACCACTGTCTCAATATGCTTTCCCTGGATGTTCACCGGTGCTGTAGGGGGTGGCTTCCTCCTGAAGTCTATGACCATCTCCTTCGTCTTGCTGGCTTTGATTTGGAGTGCGTTGTTCTCACACCAGCCGACAAAGTCACTGATGACACCCCTGTATTCCTGGTCGTTCCCATCTGATACACATCCAATGATGGCCGTATCATCTGAGAACTTCTGTAGGTGGCAGTGGTCCGAGTTGTACCTGAAGTCTGAGATGTACAGACTGAACAGAAAGGGTGAGAGGACCGTGCCCTGTGGCGCCCCCGTGCTGCAGACTACCACATCAGACATACAGTCATGGCACCTCACATACTGTGGTCTGTTGGTGAGGTAGTCGATGGTCCATGCCGTCAGCTGACTGTCTACTCCGGCTCCCTCCATCTTCCCTCTCAGTAGTGCAGGCTGGATGGTGTTGAAAGCACTGGAGAAGTCAAAGAACATGACCCTCACAGTGTTTCCTGCCTGCTCTAGGTGAGAGAGGGATCTGTGCAGCAGGTAGATGATGGCATCGTCCACCCCAATGCCGGGCTGGTAGGCGAACTGCAGGGGGTCCAGCGCTGAGCTCACCAGTGGGCGGAGGTGATGAAGGATGAGCCTCTCCATGGTCTTCATCAGGTGAGAAGTCAGGGCCACAGGTCTGTAGTGGTTGGACTCCCTGGGCTGTGCGATCTTTGGCACTGGAACTATGCAGGAAGTCTTCCACAGTTCAGGAACCCTCTCCAGATTCAGGCTCAGGTTGAAGATGTGCAGGACCACCTGACAGAGCTGGTCTGCACAATCCCTGAGCAGTCTGGGGCTGATTCCATCTGGACCCGCTGCCTTCCTGATCTTCGTCTTTCTGAGCTGACTTCTCACCTGATCAGCTGTGAGGTGGATGTGAGGCCTGGTTGGGGTGGGTGATGGGGCTGGCTCCGCTGTGGGTGAGGGTGAGGGTGAGGAGAGTGCAGGCAGTGATAGCACTACACCAGGAGTTAAGTTAAGATAGTGTTTATTCGTCACATGCACAGTTATACACAGTACAACGCACAGTGAAATGTATTTTGTACCTGCAACCATATATACACACACATATAAATAAGAAGAATAAAAATAAAAAAGTAATTCACACTATACACTATACTCTATATACTATACACTATACACACTTTTACGTGGAATTATAGATGATAAATTATAATATTTACATTGTGCAATATTTGGTCCAGTTAGGGCTCAGAGTTGAGCAGACAGATGGCTTGTGGGTAAAAACTCTTTTTCAACCTTTCAGTCTTAGTCCTCAGGCAGCGGTAACGCCGGCCTGATGGGAGCAGGGAGAAGAGAGCGTGTCCGGGGTGGCTGGGCTGTTTTAGGATCTTCATGGCCCTCAGCCTGCACTGCTTGGTGTAAATGTCCTGCAGGTTGGGGAGGGTGGTTCTGATGGTCCGTTCAGCTGAACGAACCACCCTTTTTATGGCCATGAAGTCCTATTTGGTGCAGTTTCCCATCCAGGTGGTGATGCTCCCACGCATGATGCTCTCGATGGTGCAGGTGTAAAAGTTCCTGAGCACCTTGAGTGGGAGCTTATTATGAACAGATCTAACCTCCTGCTTTGTTCTGGTCACATAGAAGATGCTCATTTAACCTGGAAAAGAGTTTGTTGCACTATAAAAAAAAAAATTAAAAAAAAGCCCTCCGTAAAGCTAGAACATCTTATTATTCATCATGAATTGACGAAAATAAGAACAACCCCAGGTTTCTTTTTAGCACTGTAGCCAGGCTGACAAAGAGTCAGAGCTCTGTAGAGCCGAGTATTCCTTTCACTTTGACTAGTAGTGACTTCATGGATTTCTTTACAAATAAAATTTTAGACATTAGAGAAAAGATTAATCATAACCATCTCAAAGACTTATCTTCATGTTCAGCAGTTTTCAGCACTGCTGGTATTTATTTAGACTCTCTCTGATTGATCTTTCTGAGTTAACTTCAATAGTTACTTCCTCAACATGTTTATTAGACCCCATTCCTATTAGACTGCTCAAAGAATTCCTTCCACTTATTGATGCTTCAATCTTAAATATGATTTTATTCGTTGGCTATGTACCACACTTGACCCAGCTGTCTTAGCTAATTATAGGCCAATCTCCAACCTTCCTTTTCTCTCAAAGATTCTTGAAAGAGTAGTTGTAAAACAGCTAACTCATCATCTGCAGAGGAACGGTTTATTTGAAGAGTTTCAGTCAGGTTTCAGAATTCATCACAGTACAGAAACAGCATTAGTGAAGGTTACAAATGATCTTCTTACAGCCTCTGACAGTGGACTCATCTCTGTTCTTGTCCTGTTGGACCTCAGTGCAGCTTTGATACTGTTGACCATAACATTTTATTACAGAGATTAGAGCATACTATAGGTATTAAAGATACTGCACTGCAGTGGTTTGAATCATATTTATCTAATAGACTCCAAGTTGTTCATGTAAATGGGGAGTCTTCTTCAGACAGTAAGGTTAATTATGGAGTTCCACAGGGTTCTGTGCTAGGACCAATTCTATTTACATTATACATGCTTCCCTTAGGCAGTATTATGAGAAAGCATTGCATCAATTTTCATTGTTATGCAGATGATACTCAGCTTTATGTAACCCATGTGTGTGTGTTACGCCTATTGAAAGCTGCGTTGTGTTCTGGCGTGAAATGATGAGGCAGGAGACAGAACTGGATCTCTGGTTCGTTTAGTGATGGTATACTGTAACACAGGAATACAAAAGCCCATGAGCCGTGTGTATTGTGCATTCTGCCAGACCTGGCTCTCCTCCGGCCATGTTGGAAAGCTCTGTGTCTATTCAATAACTCAGAATAACATAATAAGGTAACAAATTTACAAAACAGTCATTTAAACATAAGCTCAGGGTTACCGGAACCATAAAAATAAATGCATGTCACAGTTAATACAACTTAGAAAAAAGAACACACAAAATACATAACTCAGAAAAACAAAATCCTCATTTGTAATCAAGATCCTTTTGGTACTTTTAAATACAATATGAAACACATTAATAGTTTAATATTTAACCCTATTGCACTAAAATCACATTAACAGGCGACTAACAGCCTTTACTATACAACCTGATCCTATTATACAAAAAGAAATACCTCCATACCTGTAACACAGGAATACAAAAGCACATGAGCCGTGTGTATTGTGCATTCTGCCAGACCTGGCTCTCCTGGTGAGAGAAAATGTGCGCCATTAAAACACAGTGGACATCTCCCCTGCTCGCGACCAAGCTAATTTAGCACGCTAGCATTAGCCTTGTACCCTCGAGCTGAAACTTTTAAGAACTTCAAATAGCGAACTCAAACATCTGCAAAACGTACACAGGACGAGTCAGACAGCAAATAGAACAAGATACAACAGTGTGATCATATACAGATTACAATTAATAGCTTTAACAAACTTCCGTCGATCAGAGAGCAACGAGTCAGCAACCTACCTCCGGCCATGTTGGAAAGCTCTGTGACCGGAGCACATGCGCACGTGCCTACGTCATCACGCGGTGCACGCACACACACACAGACTCAAAACACACAGGCAGGAGGTTGTAACCCAAAGTAAACATACAACATAAAAGAGGGATTTTGGTGAATATTCATAAGATTTTTTTACACACCGCTACATTTACCTATCAATGAAGCCAGATGACGCACATCAATTAGTTAAACTGCAGGAATGTCTTAAAGACATTAAGGCCTGGATGACCTCTAATTTCCTGCTTCTAAATTCAGATAAAACTGAAATTCTTATACTCAGCCCCACAAATCTTAGAAACATGGTGTCAAACTAGATACTCCAGTTAATCTGGATGGCCTTACTTTGGCCTCCAGTAACACTGTGAGAAATCTTGGAGTAATTTTTCGACCAGGATATGTCCTTCAATGCACATATTAAACAAATATGTAGGACTGCTTTTTTGCATTTGCGCAATATTTCTAAAATTAGAAACATCCTTTCTCAGAGTGATGCTGAAAAGATAATTCATGCATTTATTACTTCTAGGCTGGACTATTGTAATTCGTTATTATCAGGCTGTCCTAAAAGCTCCCTGAAAAGCCTTCAGGCAACAGTGGGAAGGAAAAACTCCCTTTTAACAGGAAGAAACTTCCAGCAGAACCAGGCTCGGGGAGGGGCAGTCATCTGCCGTGACCGGTTGGGGCTGAGGGGAGAAAAAAAACAAAGACATGCTGTGGAAGAAAGCCAGAGATTAATAACAATTAATGATTAAATGCAGAGTGGAGTATAAACAAAGTAAATAAGGTGAATGAAAAGAAACAGTGCATTATGGGAACCCCCCAACAGCCTAGGCCTATAGCAGCATAACTAAGGGATGGTTCAGGGTCACCTGATCCAGCCCCTATAAGCTTGATCATAAAGGAAAGTTTTAAGCCTAATCTTAAAAATAGAGAGGGTGTCTGTCTCCTGAATCCAAGCTGGAAGCTGGTTCCACAGAAGAGGGGCCTGAAAGCTGAAGGCTCTGCCTCCCATTCTACTCAGACTGCTGGAGTAGAGTAGTAGTAAAAGAGTGAAGTGTTCTATTGGGGTGATATGGGACTATGAGGTCTTTGAGATAAGATGGGGCATGATTATTCAAGACCTTGTATGGGAGGAGAAATACTTTTAAATTCTATTCTAGATTGAACAGGGAGCCAATAAAGAGAAGTCAGTATGGGAGAAATATGCGCTCTCTTTTTAGTCTCTGTCGGTACTCTAGCTACAGCATTTTGGGTCAGCTTAAGGCTTTTCAGAGAGCTTTTTCATAATCAACAGATGGATAGAATAGAATAGAATAAAATAGAATGCCTTTATTGTCATTATACAGGCTATACAATGAGATTGGAGGGCCACTCCTGTTCAGTGCCATGCAATAGAAAGTCAAACTTTCTAAAATATAAATTAGATCTTCGAAGGAGGATACTTCGAGGACCTCCTGAATCCCACTGACACGCCTTCTGTAGTGGAAGCAGAGTCTGGGGACGAGGGAGATGACTTGACCATCACTGGGGGTGAGGTCACTGAGGCAGTTAAACAATTCCTTGGTGGCAGGGCCCCTGGGGTGGACGAGATTCGCCCTGAGTTCCTGAAGGCTCTGGATGTTGTAGGGCTGTCTTGGTTGACACGCCTCTGCAACATCGCGTGGAGATCTGGGGCAGTGCCATTGGATTGGCAGACCGGGGTGGTGGTCCCCATCTTTAAGAAGGGAGACCGGAGGTTGTGCTCCAACTTTCGGGGGGTCACACTCCTCAGCCTCCCCGGTAAGGTCTATGCCAGGGTGCTGGAAAGGAGGGTCCGTCCGTTAGTCGAACCTCGGATCCAGGAGGAACAATGCGGTTTTCGTCCTGGTCGCGGAACGCTGGACCAGCTCTTTATCCTCTCAAGGATATTCGAGTGTGCGTGGGAGTTTGCCCAACCAGTCTACATGTGTTTAGTGGACATGGAGAGGGCATTCGACCGTGTCCCTTGGGGTATCCTTTGGGAGGTCCTGCGGGAGTATGGGGTGACTGGCCCGTTGTTGCAGGCCATTCAATCTCTGTACAACCGCAGTGAGAGCTTGGTCCGTATAGCCGGTAATAAGTCAGATTCGTTTCCTGTGGGTGTTGGACTCCGTCAGGGCTGCCCTTTGTCATCGATTCTGTTCATAATTTTTATGGACAAAATTTCTAAGCGTAGCCAGGTGGTGGAAGGCTTCTTCCTTGGTGGCCTCAGAGTCTCATCTCTGCTCTTTGCAGATGATGTGGTCCTGTTGGCTTCATCAGGGGGGGGCCTCCAGCTCACAGTGGACTGATTCGCAGCCGAGTGTGAAGCGGCCAGCATGAGAATCAGCACCTCTAAGTCTGAGGCCATGGTCCTCAGCTGGAAAAGGGTGGAGTGCCCTCTCAGGCTCAGGAACGAGTTCTTGCCCCAAGTGGAGGAGTTCAAGTATCTCGGGGTCTTGTTCACGAGTGATGGGAGAAGGGAGCGGGAGATCGACAGACGGATCGGGGCTGCTTCTGCAGTGATGCGGACGCTGCACCGGTCCGTCGTGGTGAAGAGGGAGCTTAGTGTAAAAGCGAAGCTCTCGATTTATCGGTCAATCTACGTTCCTACCCTCACCTATGGTCACGAGCTTTGGGTAGTGACCGAAAGAATAAGACTGCGAATACAAGCAGCAGAAATGAGTTTCCTTTGAAGGGTGGCTGGCCTCTCCCTTAGAGATAAGGTGAGGAGTGCGGCCATCCGGGAGGGGCTCAGAGTAGAGCCGCTGCTCCTCCACATTGAAAGGAGCCAGTTGAGGTGGCTCAGGCATCTGATTAGGATGCCTCCTGGCCGCCTCTTGGGTGAGGTGTTCCGGGCATGTCCCACCAGAAGGAGGCCCCGTGGTAGACCCAGGACACGCTGGGGAGATTATATCTCTCGGCTGGCCTGGGAACACCTTGGGGTCCCTCCGGATGAGCTGGAGGAGGTGGCTGGAGAGAGGCAAGCCTGGGCTTCTCTGCTTAGGCTTCTGCCCCCGCGACCCGGCCCCAGATAAACGGAAGAGAATGGATGGATGGATGGAAATTAGAACTTCTTAAAATATATAGAAAATCAAACAGTATGTATAAAATATACAGAAAATAAAATGTATAAAAAAATACAGAAAATAAGAGAATGTATGTAGGAAAAAAAGGCCAGCCCAGTGAGACTGAGGGGGCTCAATACACAGCCCTGTGGGGAGCCAGTGCTCAGTGTGCGGGTGGAGGAGAGATGGGGGCCAAGTCTCGTAGTCTGGGGCCAGTTGGTTAAGAAGTCCTTTATCCAGGAACATGTGAGAGGCAGGAGGCTCAGGGTGTGCAGTTTGGTGGTGAGAATGCCTCTGCCATTATCTTATATTGGTAGGATAAATGTAATTAAAATGAATACCATGCCTAAAATACTGTACTTATTCCAAAATATCCCCTTACATCCACCTGAAGATTTCTTTCATAAAATAGATAAACTGTTTGGTAGTTTCATTTGGGAAAATAAAAAAGCCAGAGTTAAACGATCAGTATTATATACACTACAACAAGGGTGGTTTAAAGTGTCCAAATATGATTTGGTATTACTGGGCTGTGCAATTAAGAGCAATAAATTTCCACTTTGAGACAGAGTTTAGTCCACATTGGCGGGAAATGGAATCTGAAGGGTTAAATTTACCTTTCCCTTTGTATTTGAACTCTAATAAACAGTCCAAATTGATTGCACAAACAAATAATCGTATAACAAAGAATATGATTATGCGGCCAAGGGGTGGCCAAGGGTCTAAAATCACAACGCTGGATAAACGAGTCTCTGAAGCTGAGGGCTGTATTTCAAACACTGAGGATGCCACAGCGATCCACACCAAGCAGTTGTCTGAGGTCGAGGGGAAGCTGGAGGCGGCCTTGGACAAGATAGACGATTTAGAGAACAGGAGTCGGCGGTGCAACATACATGTCATTGGTCTTCCAAAGCAGCAAAGGTACTAACCCGGTTGCCTTCTTTAAGCCCTGGCTGCTGGAGCTACTACAGATTAGCTTCAAAGGAGGATCTGTTAAACTGGACCGCTGCCATCGCGCCTTCGCACACCATCTGAGCTCTGACCAGCGGCCCTGGGCAGTCGTATTGAAGTTCCACAACTTTCAAGATGAAACTCGGATTATGCAAGCGGCAAGGAGGGCTCTGTCCCTGACCTACAAAGGCGCCAAGATCATGATATTTGAAGATTTTTCTGCGGCTGTTGTAATGAAGCAACAGGAGTTCTACACAGTGAAGCAACAACTTAAAGAGAGAGGGATCATGTACGCTATGCTGTATCCTGCTGTGCTCAGGATTAAAAATAACAGGCAGGTAAAAGTCTTCAAACACCCCAAAGATGTGGCTGCCTTTTTGAGTGAGTTTTCCCCTGAGATCCCAGATGATTGAGCGCGCCTCTCCAGGTTTAAACAGCTGTGAAGCGGATTTTTGGGCCGCACTTTATTCAAGGCGCCCACTTATTGGACTTAATATAATTATTATTTTTCATTTTCATTTTATTTTTTTTTAAGCCAGACCTTAACATATATGTATGCCCATGTAGCACAGACGGAAATAATGGGCCTAGTCAGATCCCATGCAATATTTTTTTTTTCCAAAGCACTGTGGAAATACAGAGAAAGTTTTATTTTCGGAGTACACTCGGTGTAAAGTCTGCCATTACAGCTGACTAGCCTTCTTCTTCTGCTGTCAGCTCCTTATGCATAACACATTACATTAATACTGTGAAACACAAACCATATTAATTCTGGACAGTTTCTCTGATCACCATGTTGGTGTATCTGTACCCACAGTTTTACACATAACTTTATAAATTCACAAAATAATAATATTGACTTTCCTCTACAAGCAGATTCTTTTAAGAACTCAAAACACAGTGTTATATTAAATTTACTCTTCTTGGGGCACCTGGGTGGCTTAGTGGTGAAGCCGGCGACCACATACATATGCCGCGTGATGGAAGTCCACGGGCTTCCATCACAACTCAGTAACTGGGTCTGTAATAATACACAGCCACCACTTGGTGCTTTAGCTTAGCTTTACACTTAGCTCTGATGTCATGTCATTATCCTGACACACTCACTCTATGCAACTTTAGACCAAATACAACTCATCTCCATCAGAAGAATTAGGCAATGAAAGGCAATTAAGACCGCTCTGGAGGCTTTACTGACGAAGAAGGCTGAAAAATCCATATTTTTCATGAGGCAAAAGATGTATGAGTTTGCTAATAAGCCCAATCGCTATCTGGCTAATCTTCTTAGAAGCAAGGCCCCAACTCAGAATATCTCATATATTAAAGATTCATCTGGTATACGCAATTATAACAATAAAGTAATCAATGACACTTTAAAATCATTTTACAAGCAGTTTAACCCGTCTTCTGAGCACGATACCTAAAATTTCAGCTGAGCAAAGAGACAACCTGTGCAAACCAGTGACTCTGAGTGAAATTAGGAATTGTATCCAATTCCTTCCCAATAACAAAGCCCCAGGCCCTGACAGTTTTAATGCTGAATTTTACAAAAAGTTTAATTCCATTCTAATCAACCCTTTATTTGATATGCTGAACACTTCGTTTCTGGCTGGGGCTTTCCATCCATCCCTTATGGAGGCTAATATTTCCCTGGTGCTGAAAAAGGGGAAACCGCCTGAAGAATGCTCTTCATACAGACCTATCTTGGTTCTAAATGTAGATCTGAAGCTTTTAGCAAAGATCCTGGCTTTGCAGTTGGAAAAGGTTCTTCCCTCGGTCATTGCCACTGACCAAACTGGTTTCATACGTGGAAGGTTCTCTTCACACAATATGAGGCGCCTACTCAACATTATTCAGCATTCTTCAATATAAGGCAGAAGTCCTGGTCATTTCGCTTGATGTGGAAAAGGCGTTTGATAGGCTGGAATGGCCCTACCTTCTCCACACACTCCAAAAAAAAGGCTCACAGAATGCATCACAGACTACATTAACTTCTGTGAGGACACCATTGTTCCTACCAGGATTGTAAAATGCTACCCAAACAACAAGCCGTGGGTAACAAAGGACATTAAAGCACTTCTTAACAATAAGAAGAAGGCCTTCAGGCCTGGCAACAGGGAGGAGGTGAGAACGATCCAGAGGGAACTTAAAACAACAATTAGGGAGGCTAAAAACAATTATAGGAGGAAGCTGGAGCTGAAACTCCAGCAGAACAACATGAGGGAGGTATGGAGTGGAATAAGAACCATCACTGGCTTCAGGACCAGCAACAACAGGGGAATGGAGGGCAGTGTGGACAGGGCCAATGAGCTAAATCTGTTCTTTAACAGGTTTGACACTGCAGGCTCTGTCATCCCTCGTCCAGACAGCTCTGCTGCCGGTCTCCAGAAGTCCACTCCACCCCCACACTTCACAATAGCCTGCTTCCTTCCTGTGATGGCCCTCTTGACGTCGCCACCCCTCCCCCACCCGCCACCTCTACAGTTAGTCTCACTGCTGACCAAGTGAGAAGACAACTTAAGAGACTCCACACAAACAAGGCTGCAGGCCCTGACGGGGTCTCCCCCAGGGTGCTTAAAGCCTGTGCCACCCAGCTTTGTGGAGTACTGCACCATGTCTTCAATACGAGCCTGGATCTTCAGAGGGTCCCTGTGATGTGGAAGACATCTTGTATCGTTCCGGTCCCGAAGATGACGCGACCCAGTGACGTCAAGGATTACAGGCCAGTGGCACTGACTTCCCACATAATGAAGACCATGGAGAGGCTCGTCCTGGATCAGCTCCGGCCCATGGTCCAGTCATTTCTGGACCCCCTCCAGTTCGCCTACCAGCCCCGCCTGGGAGTTGAGGACGCCATTATCTACCTGATAAACCAAGTCTATGCTCACCTAGATAAGCCGGCCAGCACTGTGAGGGTCATGTTCTTTGACTTCTCAAGTGCATTCAACACCATTCAGCCTGCTCTTCTGGGTGATAAGTTGACAGCGATGCAGGTAGATGTCCCCCTTGTGTCCTGGATTGTTGACTACCTGACTGGCAGACCACAGTATGTATGGCTGCAGCACTGTGTGTCTGACAGAGTAGTTAGCAACACTGGAGCCCCACAAGGGACTGTCCTCTCTCCCTTCCTCTTCACCCTCTACACCACAGACTTCAGCTACTGCTCAGAGACCTGCCATCTTCAGAAGTTTTCTGATGACTCTGCAATAGTTGGATGTATCAGCAGGGGTGATGAGGATGAGTACAGGAGGACAGTGAAGGACTTTGTGACATGGTGCAAGCGGAACCATCTAGAGCTCAACGTGACAAAGACAAAGGAACTGGTGGTGGACTTGAGGAAAGACAAGGCACCGGTGGCCCCTATGTCCATCGGGGGGGTCAGTGTGGACACCGTAGAGGACTACAAATATCTGGGAGTACACATTGACAACAAACTGGACTGGGCTAAGAACACTGATGCCCTATACAGGAAGGGCCAAAGTCGTCTCTATTTTCTGAGACGCCTGAGGTCCTTCAACATCTGCCGGACTATGCTCAGGATCTTCTATGAGTCTGTGGTGGCGAGTGCCATCCTCTATGCTGTTGCATGCTGGGGCAGCAGACTGAGGGCAGCAGACGCCAACAGACTCAATAAACTGATCCACAAAGCCAGTGATGTGGTGGGAGTGGAGCTGGATTCGCTTATGGCAGTGTCGGAGAGGAGGATGCTGTCTAAGCTGCAGGCCATTATGAACAATGGCTCCCACCCACTCTACAACACAGTGATGGGACACAGGAACACATTCAGTGCAAGACTCATCCCACCAAAATGCACCACAGAGCGCCACAGGAGGTCATTTCTACCTGTGGCCATCAGACTCTATAACTCCTCCCTTAATAGGTGACATTGTGGTTCATCAGTGTCATTCATTTATCAGTATTCAATTGTACATAAAATTGTTTAAATTTCCACATACATTGTACATACACTTATACATTGTACAAAAAGGACTGTGCATATATATATATATAATGACACCTATTTAAAAAAATTTTTTTTGCACTCACAAGTTTCATATGTGTATAGATTTAGATGTGTTTATAGTCAAATTATCTCTTTAGTCTTTGTATTTTTATGCCTTAATGTATGTTATTGTGTTTTTGGTTTACTCGTCTAAATGAAACGGTTGCAGCTGCAACAACAGAAATTTCCCTCTGGGATCAATAAAGTATTCTGATTCTGATTCTGATTCTGAAATTTGGCCTGGGAGAAGCTTTTATTAAATGGATTTTGTACACTTCGCCTCTCTCAGCCGTGATCACAAATGGGCTCAGATCTAGTAATTTTAAAATTGAACGATGTACTAGACGAGGCTGTCCTTTGAGTCCATTGCTATTTGCACTAACGATGGAACCTTTAGCTTCTGCCATTAGACAAGATGTTAATATTAAAGGAAACTCTCTAAATAATCGTGAGCATTGGATTTCGCTGTACGCGGATGATGTTCTGATATTTTTAAACTCTCCTGCACACTCTATCCCTAAATTGCCTCTCTGCCGTTCACAAACCCTGGATTCAAACATTTCACACCCCTTCCATTGGTCTCTGATAGGATTCTTATATCTGGGTATAAAAATTTCACCAAACTTGAATGATCTATACAAATTAAATGTGGTACCTCTCATACAAACCATAAAACGGGACCTCGATAGGTGGTGTGGTTTGCCCCTGTCTCTTCTGGGTCATATCCATCAGTGTTAATTTGGACAGCAAATTTTGATTTAGTTTTAGTCATAGTCTTTTGACAAAAATGTAATTTCGTTTTAGTCATAATTTAGTCATCTGAATAGTTTTAGTTTTAGTCTAGTTTTAGTGGACGAAATTAGAATATAGTCGACTAAATCTACAGTCGATTTAATCGACTAAAATATAAAGGGTGTAAAATGTAAATGCTTTTTCTTCAGTTCCCTTGAATTAGTCATTATACACACTTACACAAAATTAAACATTTATTAAAAGTTATGCAATATTATTAATAGTATTAACATTAGCGTTTCACCTGCTTCCCACACACCTGATTATTAACACCACTTTACTGAGATAATCCGAGCGTTTTACAGCAGGACACGCTCTGAAAGGTACAGGGCAGTGTTCAGGACTAAGATTAGGAAAGGCTAATCCACCGCGGTGTGGAGATTTTCTCTAAACACAAGTGCTAAACGGGGAAAAACACTTTACCCTGCATGACATTAAAATGCTGACCTTTGCATTGGAGATCTGGGTGACTGGTTTGCAGATGCCGTTTAAGATTTGTCGTGTTTTTACCCGAGATAGTCGCCCCACATGGTTTACACATCGTTTTGTTTGTCACGGTATTAAAGGACAAATGTGTCCATACATCGGCTCTTCTCTTTCTCCCTGCTGACATTGTTTACAAAACTTAGTTCTACTGGAAGTAACGACCAATCACAGGCTAGTTTGTCCTTCCCAGGTTTAGAGCAAATTTGCGCAACTGTGCGTTTGATTGGATGTTTTCCTAACTTGTCCCGCCCTGTCACAAAATTAACTCAATTTTGATTGGATGTTTTCCTAACTTGTCTCATCCTCTCACAAAATTAAGTAAGTTCTGATTGGATTTTGTCCCCGCCAAGCATTATCATCTCGCTTTAATTCGTTGACAAAAGTGTCAGTTAATTTCGTTATTGTTTTTATCTATTTAAGTAGTTTTTATTTAGTTATCGTCTCGTTATCATCATGAAAAAGAGGGTCGTTGACGAAAACTATGACAAAAATATTTTGTCAACGAAATTAACACTGGTGTCCATCTGATCACAATGAACATTCTCCCCCACCTCCTGTATTATTTTCAGATGTTGCCAATTTGGTTGTCAAGAAAGGCCATTGCAACTTTAAATTGTTCTATTATTTCTTTTATTTGGCGTAATAAAAGACCCAGATTAAGATACAGCTTTCTCTGTTTACCGGTTAAAAGGGGGGGATTAACTGCACCTTCATTTCCTCTTTACCTA
Source organism: Archocentrus centrarchus (assembly GCF_007364275.1). Lineage (NCBI taxonomy): Eukaryota > Metazoa > Chordata > Actinopteri > Cichliformes > Cichlidae > Archocentrus > Archocentrus centrarchus. Next base: position 97,679 of record NC_044361.1, read on the forward strand.
TGGGCTGCACAGTGTAGGTTTCTTCTGGAATGGTTCATAGATGACCCTGACTCTGCATGGCTCAGTTGTGAGTCAGCCTCCTTAGACAGGATGCCCCTGCGGAATTTGTTATCTCTCCTGTCTCTCCTGATAGGGCTGCAGCATTAGTAAAAGACAATGTGCTTTTAAAGAATATGTTAAATATCTGGCATAAAGTCAGGAAATCAGAAGGATATAACTGTTGTTTTTCCTTGCTAACTCCTATTAATGAGAATCCTGACTTTCAACCTGGGCTTCAATCTGGGCTTGCAGACTGGGAATGCAAAGGTATAAAAGTTGTAAGAGACATGATTCAAGATGGCTCAATTCTCTCATTCCAACAAATTAAAATTAAATATGGCATCCTCAATAAAGACTTCATTAGATTCCTGCAAGTCAGAAACTTTATTCAGTGTAAGTTGAAAAAGTTCACGGACGGTGTGGCCATTTCTTCAATAGAATCTCTGTTAGCGAATAATACGCAACTTAAATCCTTCACTCAGAAAGTGTATAGGGCCCTCAGTGATCTCAATGTAGATAATTCTGTCAAAGTAAAATGCAAGTGGGAAACTGATGTGGGTATAATAGAGGCTGAGGACTGGGAAGCCCTGTGCAGCCGACCCTCAAAGGTTCTGGTGTCTAACTCCTTTTGGGAGAGACAATTTAAAATCTTGCACAGGCTATATATTATTCCTGAGGCCAGACACAGGATGAACCCAACACTGTTGGAACTCTGTATTAAATGAAAATCCAGTGTTGGATCATTTATTCACTGTTTCTGGACTTGCCCCGATATCCAACAGTTTTGGGGTGTAATAGCTCAACAGTTTGAAAAAAATTTTCAGCGCAATTTGCTTCTGAGCACAAGGACTTGTTTGTTGGGACTGACTGAGGAACTTCCTGCTGACCTTCACAACAACAGGCTTTTACATATTCTACTTCACTGTGCTCAAAAATGCATACTGGTCGTTTGGATCAGCAATAAAGTCCCCACCCTCAATCAGTGGAAACAGACTGTGGTTGGTATCATTCCATATGAAGCATTCTCTACAACACTGAAGGATAAGCCCTTTTTATTTTATCGGACCTGGGATCCATTCCTTACCTACCTAGGTGCCACTGCATCCTGCAGGATGAGATCAGGTCTTATAGACCTGGCCTGGGATAAATATGCAGACCTATATTTGATATAAGCTTTACTATATTTGCATATATTACTGTTTTTTCCTAGTCTCCCTGAGCTATTCTGTCCAAATAATTTACTTTACATGCCCTGTTGGGTTTTTTTTTTTTGTTGTTGTTGTTTGGTAATGCAGCTGCCAGCTTACCCACTAACATATGATATTATATTTTGTTTTGTGCTGCTTGGTTTGTCTGTATTCTGTACACTGTTGCTTGTACTTGTACTGTATTGTACTTTGTCTCTGTCTTACCTACTTTGCAAAAATGTTCAATAAATATATGTTAAAAAAAAACAAAAAATAGGATTAAAGTATGGTTTGAGGTGAAAAAGAACATTAAAGAGTCTAATATAATGTCTAATGTTTAAGTACTGGGGCTCTAAAAGATTAAAAAAGATTCAAGATTTATACTATACTGAATCTAATAATATGAGGTCATTTGAAGAACTCAAGCATAAATACAAATTGGATAACAAATATTTTTATAAATTTTTACAACTCAGAAATTACATTAGGACTAGTCAAAATGGGCTCATAACCAAGCCCCCAGAATCACAACTGGAAAAACTTATGGTTATAAACAACTTAAGCAAAGGAGCAATATCATAATTTTACAATCTATTAATGACAACTTCATCAGAAAATTGTGATACAATTCGAATAACATGGAGTGAGGAACTAGGAGTGGAAATTACCCCTGAGAAGTGGAATTTAATTTGCACCAAAGCTCACACTCAACCCATTAGTACAAAGTTTATTATAATTCAATTCAATTCAATTTTATTTATATAGCGCCAGATCACAACAAACAGTCGCCTCAAGGCACTTTGTATTGTGGGTAAAGACCCTACAATAATACAGATAAAACCCAACAGTCAAAACTACCCCTTATGAGCAGCACTCGGCCACAGTGGGAAGGAAAAACTCCCTTTTCACAGGAAGAACCTCCAGCAGAAGCAGGATCCAGGAGGGGCAGTCATCTGCCATGACCGGCTGGGCTGAAGGGATTTTGTTGCATTGCTTATGGCAATGCAACAAAATCACAGCCTTTTTGGAGGAGGTTAGGAAAATAACAGCAAAAATTATTTCAAAAAATATTTTAATGGATCCTGCCCTATTTATTTTTGGATTATATCCCAGTGGTCATAAATATAGCCAGAATGATCGTGTTTTGATAGACATGTGTCTCTTACATGCCAAAAAATCTATTGCACTCTTTTGGAAAAGAACAGATAGTCCAAGTGTTATATTTTGGATTAGATAAATGTTGGCAACCTTCCCTCTGGAAAGAATAACATATATACAGAAAGGGAAGCAAGAGAAATTTGAGGAGGTTTTTCTTTCTGGGGGGGGTGGCCACAGCGGCTTTTTGTTGGCATTATAGAGACAGGAAATGGGGTGAAGACACGTGGGCAAATCAGCGTCATGCCGAGACTCAAGCCCACGCCCACACTGCAGGGTGGCATATGTATGTGGTTGCCTGCTCCACCACTGAGCCACCCAGAAATTTGAGGAGGTTTGGGCTTCATTTTGCTTGTTTGTTAAAGATGCAAAACTCATAGATGAGGAAAATGAAATATACAATTTGTGGGACCCTGGTAAATAAGATTAAAGAAATTGTTGATGTTTGAAAATGTGATTGGTTTCTATTGTTCCTGTCTGAGAGGGGTTTTTTTTGTTGTTGTTTTTTTGGTTTGTTTTTTTACTTTTCTTTGTATCTCCTTGTGGTATGTTTTGACTTAATTCAATTCAATTCAATTCAATTTTATTTATATAGCGCCAAATCACAACAAACTGTCGCCTCAAGGCGCTTTGTATTGTGGGTAAAGACCCTACAATAATACAGAGAAAACCCAACAATCAAAACGACCCCCTATGAGCAAGCACTTGGTGACAGTGGGAAGGAAAAACTCCCTTTAACAGGAAGAAACCTCCAGCAGAACCAGGCTCAGGGAGGGGCAGTCATCTGCCGCGACCGGTTGGGCTGAGGGGAGAGAAAGACATGCTGTGGAAGAGAGCCAGAGATTAATATCAATTAATGATTAAATGCAGAGTGGAGTATAAACAAAGTAAATAAGGTGAATGAGAAACAGTGCATTATGTGAACCCCCCAGCAGACTAGGCCTATAGCAGCATAACTAAGGGATGGTTCAGGGTCACCTGATCCAGCCCTAACTATAAGCTTTATCATAAAGGAAAGTTTTAAGCCTAATCTTAAAAATAGAGAGGGTGTCTGTCTCCTGAATCCAAGCTGGAAGCTGGTTCCACAGAAGAGGGGCCTGAAAGCTGAAGGCTCTGCCTCCCATTCTACTCTTAAGTATCCTAGGAACCACAAGTAAGCCAGCAGTCTGAGAGCGAAGTGCTCTGTTGGGGTGATATGGTACTATGAGGTCTTTGAGATAAGATGGTGCCTGATTATTCAAGACCTTGTAGGTGAGGAGAAGAATTTTAAATTCTATTCTAGATTTAACAGGGAGCCAATGAAGAGAAGCCAATATGGGAGAAATATGCTCTCTCTTTCTAGTCCCTGTCAGTACTCTAGCTGCAGCATTTTGGATCAGCTGAAGGCTTTTCAGAAAGCTTTTAGGACAGCCTGATAATAATGAATTACAATAGTCCAGCCTAGAAGTAATAAATGCATGAATGAGCTTTTCAGCATCACTCTGAGAAAGGATGTTTCTAATTTTAGAAATATTGCGCAAATGCAAAAAAGCGGTCCTACATATTTGTTTAATATGTGCATTGAAGGACATATCCTGGTCAAAAATGACTCCAAGATTTCTCACAGTGTTACTGGAGGCCAAAGTAATGCCATCCAGAGTAAGTATCTGGTTAGACACCATGTTTCTAAGATTTGTGGGGCCGAGAACAAGAATTTCAGTTTTATCTGAATTTAGAAGCAGGAAATTAGAGGTCATTAGAGGTCATGTACTTAACTGTTCAGTCATTTGTTTCTGACCTAAATGTTCAGATCATATGTCTATTCATATGAATATGCATGTGTAATTGGAACCCATACAAACGTGGAATATATGTGTGCCTTGTATTTCTACTATCATTAAAAATATAATGAATGTGTAAATGGTTCCTATGGAAATTTCAAATAAAAATAATATTTTAAAAAGACAGAACCTGATATCATATTTGGTCATAATGTGTGTGCCTCAAACAATGCAAAGATGCTTCAGATCATTGAGGTGTGTGCGTGCATGTGTGTAACTAAAAGCATTGCACTTTTCCAGGAGAGGGCGCTATAATTGAAGCTTCGAGTAATGAACCCATTTTCGAAACAATTGGTTCAAGTGGTTCAGTGCTTCAAAAAAGCTTCATTTTCCCATCACTACCTGTTGGACTTCATATTATATTTACGTCAGCAGTGATGAAACATGACATTAAACAATCTAAAAACACCCCTTCATCCCTGCACAGTGGTTCAGACCAGAACTGACGACGATCACGTGTTAACGTAATGCTGCTAAAAGAGTGCGTGCAGAACGGAAACCGCTTTGTTTTGTCCACAAACAGTGTCACACGTCACAGATCGATATCCAGTCGATTTGTATTGACTGTCGATCTGATTATTGATCTGATGAGCCTTCAGTGACCGATTGCCTGCGCCCTGAGAGGACTTTGATTTTGCTCTTTCCCGTCTGCTGGGAAAGTTACGGTTGCGGTCCGCCTGGTCTGACCGGAACTTTGAGCTGATGAAGAGTAGCTGATCGATACGCGCAGAGCTGATCGGAGATTATTGCTCAGTGATGGAGGACCGGGTCTCTGAGCCTAGCCTGGTTCTGGTCTTCAGCGGGAAGCGGAAGTCGGGAAAGGATTACGTGACGGAGCTGATCCAGAAAAGGTAAAACACACCTGGAACACCTGTCCCTGTTTGCCTCACTGCGCTGACTGTCACGTGTTGCAGGTTGGGCTCTGAGGTGTGCTGCGTCTTGCGCCTTTCTGGACCCCTGAAGGAGCAGTATGCTCAGGTGAGAGCCACGTTCTCCAAACGCACCTTCACACATACACACGCGTGCGTGCGTACGTACGTACGTACTTTCACTTCCATAGGCGTAGGACCCCCCCCCCCCCAAAAAAAATATTGGAGATAGGCGCATTTGTCCCACCCAAAAATTACACCGCGGAGGAGAAACAACATAGCGTCGTGTCACTGCGCTCCCCCCCCGCCCCCGCTGAACGGCTAATGTTTGGGAAGCGGGAGGAGTCAGAAACTCTTGAATGAGGTAAAACGGTCTGTCGCGAATGTTGCCGTGAATATGGCTTGTTGATAACGTCTTGTCAGTTTACTTTCATATATAGAAACCAAATCTTTTTAAGTCATCTTAATCCTGGGGTGGTCACTCATCCAATATTTACTGGACAAGAAGAAGTCAATTTGCAAGCAGTTTGTGAGAGGGGGGAAAAACATTTTGGCTCTTTTGCCTAGGCCATAGGTGTCAAACTCTGTAATTATATTTTGGCCCGTGAAGACATACCAAATGACAATTGGAGCTGGCCCGCCAGTGATAATGCTATAATGAGGCCCCGTGAATCTGTCGAATCTTTCCGGCCAACTGATTCGCCAAAAGCCTGATCACACAAAGCCCCATTAAACAGTTCATTTTGGAGTACTGATATCTGCTGGACATTTGATGTACAGCGTTCCTGCTGTTCTGTGACAGTTTGACTGGTGGATCTGTAATTTCTGGAAAGCAAAGGGAAAGACGCAGCTGAGCTCCGGGACCAAAAGGTTCTGTGTGACCTGGCCTTTATGTGTGACATCACGATGCGCTGAACCTGCAGCTTCAGGGACAGGGGCTGATCATCACAGATATGTACGCTGCAGGGAGGGTTTTCAAAACTGACTTGTACCTGTGGAAGAATCAGATGCTACAAGGAAACCTGGGCCATTTTCCCTGCTGCCAAACAATGAACTGGTAGATCTCCACTGCTGTGTTCCCATGTGCACAGTTTGCTAAAAAACGCGATTTTCCGACTTTGATGCGCAGAAATGTCGATTTGAACCGCTCACTAATCCGTTTACAGTTGACGTGGAAAACGCACCATATTCAGTTTTTAAGCAAAACTATTTAAGGTCCATATGAAAAGGTTCATTGTTATATCTGGAGAAAGATTTCTTTCAATAAATATTAATGTTGGCCCGTGACTTTGTCGCAGTTTTGAATTTTGGCCCACTGTGTATTTGAGTTTGACACCCCTGGCCTAGGCCAATGTTTTTTAACCTTGTGTGCTCCGGCACCTGTTTGGCCAATTATTAAATGCAGGGCTGTAAAGTGCAACAGCACACTGTGTTGTCAGTGAGGTACACAGCTTGTCTATTAAATGTGAGAGGTATCACTTTTATTTATTTCTGTTGGTTATTTTTTTATTTGATTTATTAGCGTTTCAAACTGAACAGGCATATTTTAATAGCTGTTTATTATTTAAGCTTGATATTAAAAAGTGAATGTGCATTTTTGACCGGTATTAAATGTTTTTGACCAATAAAACATATCAAATGTTGCGATTGTGTGCTACTAAATTATTTTTGTGCTACTGAAATATTTAGCTTGCTAGTACCAGTGCGGCCACTTGATAAAGTAAGCGTACAGCCTGGAATGACATGGTCTTTATGCTTGATAAAAGACTCAAGCCATTTTGTTTGGTGGTTTGCCCACGTCTTACGATTATAAAACATATACCTATGTAAATTATACATACAATAATATAGGTGTACACAACACTATTTTTCCAAGAAACATTTGAAAAAGAAGAAAATAAAAGCTCAAATATCATTTTTTTTTTTTTTATGCTTTGCTCAGAGTATTTATGGATCTGTCAGGTTTCTGATATGTGTCCCCCCCGAATAGTAAACTCATTCCTACGCCCTTGTTCACTTTGTACTCACTGGTAGATCCTGGGTGTTCGTGTGTGGGTGCTCTCCTCGTTCCCTGGCTTCCTCCCACAGTCCAAGCAGAGTAGGTTGATCAGAAGGTGTGAAGGATTACCTGGCTTCCTCGTTTTGTTTTTTGTTTTTGTTTTGTTGAGCTCGGTCTTTGAAGCATATCTGCTGCTTTGTGAACATGGAGGAGTGGAGCTCAGGTGAGCTCAGACTGATGGGTGGTGAAGAAGGTTTGCAGCAGGTTTGGAGCTCTGCAGAAACCACAGTTTGCAGGTTGGGGCTGAGATTCGAGCTACAGAATATTCTTTAAAACAGTCCAAACCTGATGAATGTTTCACACTCATTATAAACACATCACCCAGCTTCAGGCTGAAATTCCCACCATGGAATAAACAGCAGGTTTCTGTCCACGTCCAGTAACTAAGTCTTAGTTTTCAAATCCAAACATCCCACAGATATTTCAAATTCTGATCATGTGGATTTGCTCTGAATCGTTTGTTCTGATTTGTTCTGATTTGTTTGGATTCATTTCGATTCATTCTGCCTAATTTGAGTCATGTCTGACGTCCCGTCATCAGGATCAGGATGTTTTTTCAGAGTTTCCTTCGCTTTCAAAACATTAGACTCAGACGTATGGAAAAATCCTAAACAGAGAGATACCTATCAGTCCTTACCTGTATGAGGTCAGTCACCTCACACAGGTGAAGCTGGTCTTTCAGGTCATTCTGGTCCTGTACCTCAAGATGACAGACCAAAACAAGAAACTGTAACAAGAACCTTGATCCTAATGTTCATACTGGTCCTGGTTCTGGTCCTGCAGGAACATGGGCTGGACCTGGACCAGCTGATGGGTCCTGGTCCTTATAAGGAGCGCTATCGGGCTGATATGATTCGCTGGGGAGAAGCGTGCCGTCATCAGGACCCCGGCTTCTTCTGTCGCCTGGCAACCAGAGGAGCCCGCCAACCAGTGTGGGTAAGTGAGCGCTGATGATGTCACTGTGATGTCACTGTTCAGACAGCTGAGCTGTGCTCTGTGATTGGCCAGGTTGTGAGCGATGCACGGCGGCTCTCAGACCTGCAGTGGTTCTGGGCAGAATTTCCTCAACAGACTCGAAGTGTCAGAGTACAAAGTTCAGAGAACACGAGGTCACAGAGGGGGTGGAGCTTCACCACAGGTGGGACTGTCTGGCTCCTCCCATTCACTGTCTCTCTCACCGGTCTTTGTGTCTCAGTGTATATATCTCACCTGTCTTTCTCTCACTGTGTCTCAGGTGTCGATGATGCAGAGTCAGAGTGCGGGCTTGACAGTGGCGTTAAATTTGACTGGATCATCATTAACGAGGCCAACGCCCCCTCGTTAGACGAGCAGCTGCATCCGATACTGCAGCTTGCTGAGGAAGCAGCTTCATCATCATCAGTCACAGCTAATCAGTGATTTCACTGACGACTGATCAGGTGGTGAATCCCCACCCGACGAGCTGACTAGCTGACAGATGTTGGAAGCAGCTGGTTACCGGCAGCTGCTGCCTTTGTGTCTTTGAGCAGCTGAGGCAGGTTTCTGATGTGTTTTGAAAGATGGAGGACGGCGTGCTTTCAGCAGGATGTAAAAACTAAAAAATCTTCATTTATCAGCAGAAGAATAAAGTTTTATTTAACATGTATTCAGGCTTTGAAGGATTTTTAACGGGTTGTAGCTTGAATGCCCCTCAGGTGGGTCCATCTCACAGCTGTTAACAGGTGTGTCTGTGTAGGTTCAGTCAGCCAGGTCATGGTTGTCTCTGAAGCTTGAAAAAGGCGACTGGACTTAAAGAAATTTTTGAAAACTGTTTTTACCTCTCAACCAAAATGCTTCCAGGGTTTCGGCTGAATCTAATGTGAGACCTTGCCCTGCTCTATCATGTGACCTGTTGAAGTTACCTGAAGAAAGGTGAGAGCGGGGGTTGTCGGTTTTGCTATCCACCTCCTCCATCAGTGATGGCAGTTCACAGTGGACTTCTTGTACTCCTTACTCAAACCATCTGTCCAAAATTACTACTTTTCCACCGCAGAGGTGCTGGTGCTCGTGCCAGTGCTGATGTTGGTTTCCGGCAAAACACTTAAGAACGAGCCCGCGTTTCCACCGCGCTTTGTGAACTGATCCTTTACGTAAGAGTGTGGGCGGGTCCTCATCTGGAAAAGGAAGATGAAGGGCACAATCGTGGGAGAACACGCTCCCCTTTCTTGTGCTGCAAACACATTTTACAGTCCAAACAAACTACTGAAGCATCTGTGTGCAGCACAGAGTTAAACACAGACGGCGATTAAAGCAAGATGACAAGTACGCACTTTGTGTCCTTTTATCTGTGATATGAACTGATACAAAGCAGCAAGTTCAGCCTTAGAGCCCAACCTAATTCACAGCTGTGAAAATCGCTTCGCTTTTCTCCTGTAATACACACCATGCAGTGAAATAGTGGTAGAAAACTTTACATTCAGATGTTAGTCACACCCTTCTGTTGCTTGCGTTACACATTCTTGGTTCAAGACCAGCTAGCTTGCAGGCCCCGAGTTGAACTCGTTTTTCAGCTGAGCATCGAGTTCTTTCACGGTGGAAAAACCGCTGAACCGTTCAAATACTGGTACCAGCACCCCATTGGTGGAAAGGAGGCCAATGTGAACGCTGGCCTCTTCAAAGAGTGACCTCTGACCTTTGGGTGCAGATGTATCAGATCCTTATTTATTCTATTTAGTATTTATATTTCTTATTTCTGTTGTATTTATTATTTTGGCACCTGTAGGATGGCACCAACAAAATTTAGTGTGCAATGAAAACAAACATATCTTATGTCTGTAGAACATGTCGTATTTGAAATGTTGTGGTCAGGCAGAGGTCTAACATTGTGCAGATCTGATCCAGGGTAAAGCCAGTTCTGTTTTGTAAGGGGTTGTCTTCCTGTAGTTGCTTCTCTCCACTGCCTCAGTTGCAGGTATGTAAGTGAAAAGTGAAACCACATCAAGGACACCATGGTTTCATCTTCAGTGCAAGATTACGGACCTTGTTGGTGAAGTAGGTGCTTGGAAAGTTGTAGGTGACTGAGTTTACTGCTGACGATGGGTCTGAGTGGGACTCTATTGTGGATCTTCAGAAGTCCATATAAGCATGGTGTAGCATTCCTGGGATAGAAGCGCTAGCATGTAGGGCGGTCGCTGTTTCTGTGGTTGTGATGTGATCTGCTATTGGCAGCTGTTATTCTGATGTTTTCTCACACCTCAGCTCATGTGATGACACACATGATCAATAGTAGGTCAACGACCACCTCCAAAGGGGAAAATCCCCAGTAGTATTTAAATGCCTGGGACTCTACGCCTTTTAGTTTTAGGACTGAAGAAGGATGAGCGATGAAATGTCTTCAAAACTTAAGTCCAGTCGCCTTTTTTCAAGCTCTTGAGAGATTGTTCAATTTTATTTATATAGAAACAAATCACAACAGTTGCCTCAACGTGCCTTATATTGTAAGGTAAAGACCCTCCAATAATTACAATTACAGAATAATTACACCTCATTTCTCAGTGATAGGACAGTTTACAGGCTGAGAAGCAGACTTTTTTTTTTTTTAATTTCTATCATCGCCCACAACAGTAAGATCCAAAATGACCTGCAGGGCATCACACGGGTGGCTTTGTTACGACAGAAAATCGTAAATTTAAGAGAAAACTCTTAAAAATAAAAGTGAGGTGTAACATCTAGCGATGGTGAAATGAAGCTTCATGAAGCACTGAAGCTTTCCATTCAATCAGTGAACCCATGGGCTGAAGCTTCATGGTGCTACTGCACCATCAAGTGGACATTAACAGGCAGTGATTATACTCACACAGTGGCTTTGGTGTGTGACACTTAACTTAATGAATGTTGTTTGTGATGCCAGTACATACAGTGTATCACAAAAGGGGAAATGACAAGCAGTGCTCAATTTGGACATTTACGGGTGTAGTCTCTTAGGGGTGTATTCACTTTTGTTGCCACTGGTTTAGACATTAATGGCTGTATATTGAGTTATTTTGAGGGAAGAATAAATTTAGTTATATAAGCTGCACACAGACTACTTTTCATTGTGTCGAAGTGTTATTTTGCCAGTGTTGTCCCATTAAAAGATATACTTAAATATCTACAGAAATGTGAGGGGTGTACTCACTTTTGTGATACACTGTACATTCTGAACTTATTAGTATGGTCTTATGTCTATGTCAAAGTCAAATTTATTCATATAGCACATTTAAACAACCAGAGTGGACCAAAGTGCTTCACAGGTAACCAAAAAGTAACATACGTAGGAAACAAAACAAAAAAAATACAGACAAAATATAACCCAAAAGAACCGGCGAAAAGCTCCTCTCGCTGTGCTCTCGTTTTTGTCGATGGTTGTTGATGTGTTTATTTTTTGCATTTATTTTGGAACATTTCCTTTTTTTAAACCATGGGTCCAAAGAAAGCGAATGCCAAGATTGGTGCTGAAAAGATGATGACCATGGATATAGAGCATAAAATTATCGAAAAACACGAACAAGGTGTGTTGTCTTGGTGAGGGTAAGAGTGTGCCAAAAAAAAGGCAAAAGAAGGAAAAGAAGATCATGTGAAGTGAAAAAAAGGAGCATTAAGTTTAGCGATCATCTCCGCTTCCATCTCTGCCAACATCTTTGTCTTTCACTTAAAACCAGTTTATTTCTTTACATTCTCTTTTGTTATACTGTATACAGTATTATTTTTTCTACATTACTTGTTTATAAAGGCATTTTCTTATTAATAAATGTTAAAAAAAATGTGGTTTTGGGGGGGCAGGAACAGACTGACATTTCAATTCATTTCTATGGGAAAATTTGATTTGACATACGATCAAATTAACTTACGAGCTAAGTCACAGAACAAATTAAACTCGTATGTGAAGATACCACTGTACTGGTACGCAGAAGGAATCTGGCTCTGCAACTGGAAGGAAACTGTATCAAACCGTTCATCTTCTCGAGCCTATTCTGAGTAGCCGTGTGTGGGTATGGACGTATGTATATTTTTCTTTTATAGTATTACTTTGATTATATTTATATTTCTTCTTTAAGGGCAACATTGGGACCTGAGGACAGAAATTTTGTTCCACTGCATGTAAATGTGATGCGAATGACAAAGAATCATTGAATCATTGAATCCTTAAACGAGTTTTTCAGCCCAGAAGTTTCCTGTGGATAACAGAGACTTATGTATTGTATGGTGTATTTTTACTGCATGCTTCCAGTACTTTTACTAAATGATTCAGTGAAACTTTATTTTCAGAGGAAAATTTGTTTTTCAATCTTTTGGATGGACCAATAACCCACTGACTCAGTGTTTGGGTCTACATACGGTGCTTTTATTTTATAAAATCCTGTTTCATGATTTATTACAATGAGCTGTGACATCAGCAGTAATGACATCACCTGCTTCAAGGTAAAAACTTCTCTAAACTTTATTGATTCTGTCATCAGGTCAAAGAAAACAGGAGACATGTCTGGCTTCTAATTGGCCCCTTGGGTCACCATATTTGGCAGTGGAATGCCGCTCTGATTGGTCACTCCATTATGCCACATCCCCCAGGACAAAAACAATCATTGGCTAACAGGAGGCTGTTTTTAATCAATTAAAAACAAACAAAAAAACCCAACACTTGTGGCAAGTTGAACTAAAGCAGGAACAACAAACCGTTAAGACAAACATGTCATTAGATACTTTTTTTTTTTGGGGGGGGGGGGGGGGGGGGGGAGGGAATTAGTCACTCATTACTCCCTTAGAGACAAAAAAAATTGGGGGGGGGGGGGGGGGGGGGGCTGTAAAGTAGGAATGTGAACAAAAAGAAAGAAATGAGGGGGAGGAGCCAGAGGGGGAGGGAATACCACCCAAAACACCTCCCACCTCCTTCTGGGCAGGAGCAGCAATTGCAGAGGAGGAATGTCATCAAGTTTCTGACCTCCAGAAAGCAGCGGTAAAGGGGAGGCGCAAAAGGAAAAAGGGGAGGAGAAAAAGGGGAGGAGGAATGTTTTGGCCACAGTTTCCTGACATCCACCTGATAGGTGAGGGGACCTGGGGAAGTTCAGCAGGAGTTGAGCTCCTCCATGGTCTGGTTCAGAGTTGCCTGGAGCTCCAGGTTGGCATTTTTGGCTGAAGAAAGAGCATCTGAAACAGAGAGGAGGGGCCATTCAATCACAGGCTGCATCATCTCCATTTGGAAGCTAGGTTCTGGGTCGTTTCTCTGTGGTGTTCTCATTTTACTTTGTGACTCAATTAGTTTTTATTCTAACATCTTTCTGCCTTCCTCACCACTTGAGCACCGTGACCCCAAAGGAGCTGCCGAGACCTCCGGAGGTCACCACTGTGAGGGTGACGAGCAATGGCCCTACTCAGAGGGGGCAGGGTTTAAGGCAAGATGGCAGCACGCACAGACTCAGCGGCTCACGGCTCTTCCTTTCTGTGCTTTTTTTTGTACTTTTTGTATCTCTTATTTGTCAGTTTTTGTGCATTTGTCTCCGTGAACAACTGCTACACACTCCAGGATCTTGTGGACATTGGCTACCAAGTCAAGTCACATTTATTTACATAGCACATTTAACAACAACAGTTGACCAAAGTGCTGTACATAAATTTAGAATTTAGAGTCAACTTAGGGCCAAATTATTGTTACATGTCAATCAAAACGAGCATTTTAAGAACACCCATCCAAAAACAGAGACAAAAGAGATAAGTGTTCCGCTGCCTACCAGCACAAGATATCAGTATCGAGTGATTTTCGCTACACTCATACATCCCAGACGACATAGCGAGACCGCCGGGTGCTCTATGGATTGTTATCGGGTCTGGAAGGTGCCACCGACGGTGGAGAGAGAGAGAGAGTAAGCAGAAGCGGGGCCTCAGGTCCCGCCATATGCTGAAGCTAAAAAGTCAACCACACAGGTCCCCTCTGCTGAGCCTGTATATCTCCAATGCCAGATCCATGCTAAATAAAAACAGACAATCTAGAGTTACAGCTGGCTAGAAATCACTATGTTCGTGACTGTTGTGTAATGATTATCACCGAGACCTGGCTTCACCTGCAGATCCCCAATGCTAGCGTGCAGCTAGCAGGCCGCACTCTGCTACACTGGGATTGGACAAAGGACTCCGGTAAGAGGAGGGGAGGGGGGTCTCTGTATTTACATGCATGAGGACTGGTGTAACAACGGAACAATCATAGACAAACATTGTTCCCCAGACCTCAAGTACATGTCTAAGATGTCGGCCTTTTTTTCTGCCTATAGAGCTAACAGTAGTGATTGTCACATATAACACTCGATGCTAATGTTAGCACGGCACTCTCTCTCCTGCTGAACACCATTAATAAACAGCAGCGGGTCCACCCCGACGGTGTTCTTATTATTGCGGGAGACTTTAACAAGGCCAACTTGAAGACTGTACTCCTGAAATTCCACCAACATGTTAAATGTTCTACAAGAGGGGAGAACACTCTTGACCATGTTTACTCCAACATTAAGCACGCTTACAGAGCCAAACCCCTCCCCCACCTTTGCCAGTCCGACCATCTTTCCCTGCTGCTCACCCCAGCATACACCCCCCCTCAGACGGAGAGCCAGGCTTACTGTAAAATCCATTAAACCTGGCCTGAAAACGCACTCTCCGACCTACAGGACTGCTTCACACACACAGACTGGGACTTATTCAAACACGAGGACCTGGAAACATTCCCACGGACGGTACTGGACTACATTAAATTCTGTATCGGAAATGTGAATGTTAGCAAAAACATCCGAGTTTTCCCTAACCAGAAACCCTGGATGAACAGCCAGGTCCGTTCACTCCTCAAAACCCACGATGCTGCCTTCAGGCAACAGAGCTCTGTACAGTGCTGCTCGAGCTGACCTGAAAAGAGAAATTAAAAAAGCCAAGGCGGACTACAGGAGGAGAATAGAGTCCCATCTGTCCAGCAATAACACACGGGAGGTGTGGCAGGGCATTCAGAACATCACAAACTTCAGAGGCTGTGATGTGACAGCAGGAGACCTGAGTGTGCCACTAGCAGAGGAACTTAACTGTTTCTTTGCTCGCTTTGAGACACCTCAGGACCACCCATCTGCTCCCCACCACCACTACCGGGCTCCAGCTCCACTCCACTCACTGTCCAGGAGCATGAGGTACAGCGCGTGTTCTTGGCAGTGAACCCCAGGAAGGCTGCTGGACCAGATGGAGTACAGGGCAAGGGGTGCTCACCAGGTCACCCTGATTCTCACCAGGATTTTCAAACACTCCCTGGCCCAAGCAGTCACCCCCCCCCCCCCCCCCCAGCCACAATCATCCCCGTGCTAAAAAGGTCATCCATCACCAGCCTAAATGATTACCGCCTTGTGGCCCTCACACCAGTAATCATGAAGTGCTTTGAGAGTCAAGACAGCACAAAGAATCGTTGGCTGCCCTCTCCCCTCCCTGATAGACATCTACACCTCCCGCTGCATCAGCAGAGCAGGAACACCCTGGCTTTGAACTGTTTGACTCTGACTGTGCAATACCCACATCTCTGTGTAATATTATATTATTCATACTGAACAAGTTGATCACAATATATCACTCCTATATTGTGTAATATCCAATATTCATTCACTAGTGCAATACACACCATCTTCATTATTTTTTTTTTATAATGTATATATTTTTATCCATTCTTTTATTTTCTGTATATTTTTAGAAGTTCTATTTTATATTTTAGAAAATGTGACTTTCTACAGCATGGCACCGAACTGGAGTGGCCCTCCAATCTCATTGTACATTCTGTATAATGACAATAAAGGCCCTCTATTCTATTCTATTAAATGCGTGACCCTTATCTTTAATTCTTTCTCACCTTCCAGACCATCAATTGTTTTCTCCAGTTTGGCCACTGTGCGCTCAGCGAACTCAGCTCTAGTCTCAGCCTGAAACACAGGAAGTAAACAGGAAGTCAAATGAGGGAAAAAGGGAGGAAAAAAGTACGGAGGAGCAAGTTGAAAATTACTTTCTGCGTTTCCACCCATTTCTGAATTCTGTGTTTGAAAGTCTAAAGGCCTTGTTTTCCTGTTGCCTATCTTTGCTGACCCAATTTCAGATGTAGCACACCTGAGCATGTCAAGCTCAGGTGCTCTATAAAGCAGCCTGGCCTGGATCTATAGGAGGCTTCTTTAAACTTCATGTTAATATTCATGATCAGAGACTTTCTTCAGAGTCAGTATAAAATCAATTTATTAATAAAATAAACCATATCTATTAATAGAAAATTGCAAAACCAAAGGCAAGACTTCATTCTAAACCTACAAATCAGCTGTAAGTACCTCTGACGTCCCTCTAAGAACCTTCATTCAGCGTTTGCTCCCGTACTGTACATCAAATGCTGAGGGCTTTGATTGTGAAAAGAAGAAACAGGAAGAGGGTCTCTTCGCACACGTGCAGAACAAACCAGGATGCTCACAGGTGAGGATGATCTAGATGAAATGTGACTCACCTCCTTCAGTCTGTTGCGCAGGCTCTTAATCTCCTCTTCATACCGGTCCTCCTTCTGAGAGTACTGACACACAGAGATAGCAGCCAATCAGAGAGCAGGTCAACACACATGTGACAGGTGTGAGGATGAATTGTTTCTCTGACAGTGAAACTGGTTCCAGTCCACTGAAAGACGAGTCCACCGACTGTCACCTGTCAGCTTTACCTGTGCCGTGAAGCCCCACCCCCTTCTCCTACCTTGTCAGCTTGGGCCTCCAGAGACTTTGCACTGGTAAACACAGTTTTCAGCTCTTCCTCCAACATTCGGATCTTGCTGCAGGTCAAAGGTCACATCAGAGGACATAGTGTGTCAGACAGATGTACGGGCAGGTAGGCTCAGGTGATGTCAGGTTTCACACCTCCCTTACAGCTCAACAGGCATCTCATATTGTCACCTACGTCAGTTTACCTTGAGACTGAGGCCCCGTTTACCTGAGAGCGTTTTCAGTGGAAACTGTGTCGTTTTGTAAAAAGTAGCACATTCAGACGGAAACGTTTCAGAAACTATCTTCATTTACACAGAAACGGAAGATGTTGAAAAGGCTGCAGTTCCTATTGCCATGCCACAAGTTGGCGGCGTGGATACCTGCAACCATAGTGCACATGTGCAAGTGCCCCCGTTTTCAAAAAGCAGCGTTTTTAGCTGTTTACACGGAAACGAAGGCCAGAGTGTTTCAGAAACACTCCACTTTGGACCCCATTTCCAACAAGTATCATTTTCATATCATTCTTGTGTAAATGGGAGGCCAAAAGCAATCAAAACTTAGCCGCTTTTATCTGGAAACATTCTCATGTGAACAGGGCCTGAAGTGTAGATAAACTCCCAGCTGTCAAAGCCCTTCTAGAATCCACTCAGCAACCATCTTGAAACCCCTCTGGGCAGTTATTTCAGTTAAACGTGCTCTCATTGGTCACATATATCCTCCAGCTTTAACATTCCTGTCTCCAGATTATGATGCAGGTGCACCTCTGCTGCTCCATCTGTCAGACTCAGGTGAGACTCAGACTAAGGCTCTAATTTACTCTGTTGCCGGGCAGAACAGTGACGGAACGTCTGATAAACATTTGCTTGTCTTTCACAATGAGATAATACTCATTGCCATGGTGATGCTGACATGATAGAGAGGAGGTTCAGGTGGAAGATAAACTGTGGTATGATCCTGCAGGCCACACCCTCTCACCTCAGCGCTCATTTTCCCAGGTCACCTGGTTCCAATCTCTGGAACGCTGTCAGACCAGCGGCACACCACACAAACCTACAAGAGGGTTCTTTACCAGCAAAGATGGCAGATGCCCTGCCTCTTCCTCCAAAAAGCTGAAAAATGAATTCTGTCGAGCTTGTCGCTCACTTCTGAGATCCCACTACTGGTACCAACGGGCCAATCAGAGCGTGGCTCTAGCAGTGACTTAACATTTTGTTCCATGACCTCACTAAACAAATCCAAAGTTTTTCTTCGATGAGCTTTGAAGCAACTTTGGCAAGCCATCATGTGACTCAGCCTTCCTGCTCACTTCTGTGGGGGACAGGGTGCTGCTGAGCGCGTGGAACAGGAGATGTACAGGACTGTCATGGCATCTGCAGTGATGTGGGAGCTGTAGGTCTGTTGTAGCAAAGAGAGAGGTGAGGACAGAGTTCAAGTTGTTGATTTTTATTCCTACCCTCACCTACAGTTACAAGCTTTGGGTGGTGACTGAAAGAATGAGAGCACCGATACAAGTGGTGTGAATGAGTTTCTTTTGAAGACTGTCTGTCCCTTAGAGATGGGGTTAGGAGCTGAGTCAGGAGCAGCTCAGAGTAGAGCCGCTTCCCCTCTACATCAGAAGAAGCCAGTTAAGGAAATGCCCTACCCCAAGGTGAGTTGTTTCATGACACACTGGGAGGAGACCTTAGGGCAAACCCAGGACACTTTGCAGAGATTACATCTCTCGGCTATTTTGAGAACACCTCGGTGTCCCCGCAAAGAGCTGGAGGAGGTGGCCGGGAGTGGGAGGTCTGAAGTCTCTGCTTAGACTGCTCCCCCTACAGCTTAGAAATAACTGTTACCAAGATGGTTCCTGAGACTCTCTTCTAGAAGGATTGAAATAAACCTGACGCCACCTGAGCTTACTGTCAGGCGTTTCTGTACGAGGAGGTGTAATGCTAATAAGGCATTAATGATATGGAATCAGTGTTTCATCCATTAAAATCAGTTTAATCTATAGGTGTTCTGTGGGATGTCATGTCAGGTGTTTCATCTGTTGTCAGGTGCTATTTGAGCCTGCAGCAGGTAAATTCATGCAGAGCAGCAGCAGCAGCAGGAGGAGGAGGAGGAGCTGAAGCAGCAGGTAAAGGTCAGAGATCATGGAGGCAGCAGGAAGTCAGGAGGAGGAGCTTCACTTTGACTGACAGCAGGTAGAGGTCACGTGATCCTCAGTACCTTATCCTCAGACGCCTGCAGACTCTTCAGCGAGTGGTCGAAACTCCTCAGCTGCTCCTCCAACCTCCGAACCTTACTGTGAGACAGGTGGAGACGGACAGAGAGAAAGACAGGTAGCAGGACATGCAGCCAGTTTCCGTGGAAACAGACAGGGAGAAAGAGGCGGAGCTGTTAGAGAAGCAATGCAACATCGCACTGAGTCATCAGCGTGACATAACAGTGAGGTCATCAGTTATCAAGTGCATCAGAGCAACTTCATGCTGTTACACAGGCGGGTGAGTCCACTTTATTAGGAAACACCTTACAATCACCTGATCGCCAAAGTTGTTCCAAATAAAGTGGCTCTGAAAGATTATTCTGTAAGGCTGCTGTGCTGTATCTAGATCGTGTGTGTGTGTGTGTGTGTGTGTGTGTGTGTGTGTGTGTGTGTGTGTGTGTGTGTGTGTGTGTGTGTGTGTGAGAGAGATGAACCTCTCGGCCTGCTCCGCTCTTTCTTCAGCTCGCTCTAGTTCTCCTTCCACCATCACCAGTTTACGAGCCACCTGTCAATCAAACATACAGAGTGTTGAGGACCGCCCGCACAACAGTGACAGTGTCCCCTTTCATATTGATCTATGGTCATCGCTAATCAATTACAGTGACAGCAGGACCAATCAGCTTGTTAGGATTATCAGATTAGTTCACAGCAGCAGAGCTTTGTGCTTTAAACATAAATTCAGTCAGCCTCCTGAGACATCCAGTATTCTACACCACCATGTTATTGCATTACCGTGTAATATAGATAGTACTGTGGGCATTACTGCAGTACCTCCTCATACTTGCGGTCGGCCTCCTCAGCAATCGTTTTGGCCTCCCTCAGCTGAACCTCCAGCAGCTCCATCTTCTCCTCGTCCTTCAGAGCTCTATTCTCGATGACCTTCATCCCTCTGAGGGACGAACAGACAGAGGGACGCGTCATGTGATCAGATTTAACCTTTACCATTCCTCACTGCTGCTGCTGTTTAAAACCATGACACCTGCACTGCTGCAAATATCTAAACTGCTGCAACTGCTGAAAAACCTGCAGAGTGACTCTTTAAAGCCACGGTACTCAAATTACGGACTGCGAGCCATTCTGTGCCCTCTGGTGAGACAGGTACAGAAACACATTTCATCGCCATTTAAATGTTTCAGCTCAGACTGTGAAAAACACACCGAATACACTGAACACTAATGCATACACGATATAAACAATCCCACTTCATCCAGAAAACCACAAACATGCACCAACATGATGACACTTCAGATTACACCCTGTTTGGCTCCACAGGAACACACTGCTCAGGTGTGACTCAGGTAAAAAGGTGCCAGAGTTAGCACACAGACACTCAGTAAAAAAGCTACAAACTCTGTGAAACCAAACAGAGTGAAAGGAACAGGAAGTGTGCTCAGCATGAGGTTCAGAGTGAGTGAGTGTGTCCACAGAACTGAGACCAGCTCCGTGGAAATGAGCTGCTCTGCAGCAGTACCAACAGCATCAGGGCGAACACTGTCCAACAATATTAGTGTGTAGTACTATTTGCAGTATTTTTCAGTGTATTGCGCAGTATTATTAACAGTGTTAGTAATATTTGCGTAGTGCAAATACTGTCTGACCTCTCGCTCTCGTCAGCCGCCTTCTCCACCTCGTCCAGCTTATGCAGCGCGGCAGCGAGTCTCTCCTGAGCGCGGTCGAGATTCTCCTCGCTGAGCTGCAGACGTCGACCCAGAGACGTCACCTCGGCCTCTGCCTGCAAGACAAGAGCCCACAGGTCAGCTGACACACACTGAGCTCTGACCCACAGGGTTCAGAGATCTTTTAATTGCAAGGGCCCTATCGCTACCTGATCCAGTTCCTTCCTTTCACAATAAAACCTGACACACAGACTGTGACAGCGGGCATAAAAAGCTTCACATGGAATAGATTTCTAACAGATTAAACAAACATTTTTATGTTTTAGTTTACTCGTTATGAAAGATTTGTTTATTAGTAAACAATATTTTAGCTGGTTTCAGGGTTCATACACCTTTTCCAGGATCAAATTCAAGCACTTTTCAAGATTTTCCAGAACATTAACACTGCAACATATTTTTATACAAATACACTCAAAATTATTTCACATTTTTTAATCACATTAAAAAGATGGTATTATGCCATAAGTCACTTGACAGAAAACAACTACTGATAGTTAATTCAGGAAACTTTATTCTCCAGAATGTGAGTAAATCTAGTTTAAAACAGCTCTTATGTTGCTGTCACAGTGTAACTCGGTCTAATGCACTAACCTGAACCATCCATCAAAGTGACGAATCACATTAGGCTCTACCCAAATGGTCAAAAGTCAGTTTCATCACAGGCATAGAATTCAGCTCCTCACACATAAAGTTTCCTCACAGAGCGTGAACCTGCAGCAGCACTCACACAGCAGACACTCGTGTGCGCCATGTTTCTTTGTGCGCTTGGATTCTAAGCACGCGAGTTGTTAAATTTCCTCTCGAGGACTGAATACCTGTGCTCGCAGAACGACATTATTTGTGCAGATTGTTTTTTCTCACACCTGACTTTAAATATAATTCCATACTTATTCATAATTGGCATTTCCAGTCTTCAAACCAACACTCATTAAAACACAGACTCGCTGTCTTCGAGGGAGGGGCAGGGTCACAAACAGATTGCAGACGTGCGGGCCAGGCAGATAAATTTTAATTTTAGACTTTCCAACTCATTTTGTTTCTCATAAACAAACTATTCAATCAGAGAGTTTGCTTTTTATTAAAAAAAAGAAAAAAAAGCAGACTCTCAAGCAGTTTCAAGCACTATATCAAAAATTCAAGCACTTTTCAAACCTTTAAAGTACAATATTTGAATCCAAGCATTTTCAATGATTTCCAGCACCTGTCCCTGTGGTTTGGTTCAGAGTGCCTCACATAAGACACTAACTAAAAAGAAAATTACATCCTGTTAATCTGTATGAATGCCTCTGACAAAAACTTTGCATTAACTGCAGAAAGCAAATATAATTACTAGGGGTGGGACTTTAACGCGTTAATTACGATTAATTAATTATGGGGAAAATAAGGAATTAAAAAATTTAACGCATTTTAATCGCACTTTGCACCGTGGAACCACCACCCTCCACAAACGCTGATGACCCTATGTCTATGCACCTGTCTGTTTGCACTGATGTACATATTACTGGACTATAGTTTACATTCTTTTATCTTTTAATTATTCTCTGCACTGTATATTTTGTAATATTGTCTTATAGTTTTTATACTTATTTGTTTTTTGTGTAAGCACTTAGAACCGCAGCTATTTCCTAATGCTGTGAACCTGTTCTCCCATATGGCAATAAAACCTTCTGATTCTGAACATTTCTCACTGCAGGAGTCCAGGCATACAGATTATATCGACACACAATGTGATGAGCGTGATGAGCTGTGTCCAAATTCATATCGCTTAAGAGCTCCGCCGTTTTCGGAGCTGTCCGTTGCTGCTGCTCTACCAGCAGCTCGCCTCGCTAGCTGTCAGCTGACCGGACTATCGAGGTTTGCTTTAGCCGGAGAGAACGTCCGATTGCTGTCACATCATTTTCAACCTCCCACTGGTTTTCGCCGCTGAGTGGAAGTTAAACACGGATATAACTCATTCAGACAGGGGCGTGGTGGCTATCGGGAGTTTCGGGAGAATTTTTTTTTTTTTTTTTACCCAATTAAGCACAGCAGCACTGGCTGCTGCAGCTCTCGTGGCCACAGGTGCAGTCCGCACCTGCAAATAAAGTTCTCTTGTCTTAAAATTATGGTTTGTCCATTTGCCTCTCCAAACCAAGCTCCCAGGCTGAATTTTAACCCCAGCCCGCCCCTGGTTGGAAATTAATCATTCACTTTCTTGATGTTGAAATGTGTTATGCTTGTTTTAACAGCATATTTTGAATTAGATTTAAAATCAAACCACAAAAAGGAGGAAAAGTTCGTTCTCCGTTTAACCAGCTGCTTTTCCACAGCTGTGCTTCGCACTGTCACGGTTGCTAGGCAACATGAGCTACGCTCAGGTGAGGGCAGGTGACGTTGATATGAAGGATAGACCGTCCAATTTCACAGACGTTCACTCACCGGCCTTTGCGGACTATGTGGGCTGGTTCCTTCAAAGGATGCTGCCCCTGAATTTGGACACAGCTATGGAGATGACGGATGAGACTACGCTGGTGGATGGGAAATTTAAATACAAGAAACTTCCAGATGGAAGTACAAACAAAAATGCTGAGTTTGCTTATCACAGGAGCACTTCCACCCTTTGTTGGTCTGTGTAGTAGACTGGTGGGAAAATGAACAAGATTTTGAAGTGTAAGCTTATGTATATTGATTCATTCATCAACCAAACTTAAATCAATATTTCTCATGTTAAATACTGAAATGCGATTAATTTTGATTAATTAATTACAAAGCTTCTAATTAATTAGATTCATTTTTTAATCGAGTCCCAGCCCTAATAATTACTCAAACTGTAGAAACTTTTATTTAAACTTAAACTTGTTTTTTTGTGCTGTAAACCTTACACGGTGCATCTGTGTAAAGACACAGATTAACAAATTTGTTTCTGCACCAAGTCAAGTTCCTCTTCAACAGAAAATGGGTATTTGTTTATGACTCTGAACGTAACGCACAGACGTCTGCTCACATTGTAACCAGCAGGAAGACAATCCTTTGATCTGCAGGAAACAGGAAGCCGAACACTCCAGGTTTCCTGTAAGGATCGGGTCACGACAGTCCTCACAGAGAAGGAACTCTGCGTGTGTTATCAGCAGTTTAATGCTGCAGTTTATCAGCATGTCACACCCCGACACACACACACACACACACACACACACACACACACACACACACACACACACACACACACACACACACACACACACAGAGTACCCGGAGTATACTCTTCATTTCATGCTGATAGAATATGAAGCTGTTCTCCTGCAGCTTTAAATCTAAATTTGACCTTAAATTTAACTGCCCTTACTTGCTGTGAATTGCTGATCAACACGGAGTGTATCACCACTGAGGCGGCTGAGCAAAGGTTGAATTACTGTAATGATGCGACCGTTTGTCCTATCTGAAAAATTCAAACTGTTTCAGAAAGCTTAGAAAATGAGCTTCACAGCCAATATGGGGTTATTACAGTAATTGTTGCCGGAAGTCGGCGCATGGCGGCACTTTTGAAGTTCTGTCACCAGCGACAGGTTCAGTATTTAAAGGGTTAAAGCAGCCGCCGCCCTGCAACCCACAGTCCAGCCAGGTCTGACACCACAGCCAGTCTGAGCAGTGATCAATGATTATTCATCACTTCCTGTTCACACCGAGTAACACCTTACTGAGGATTTATGCTTCGGTGGGAAATCTACGTCATAACCTGATGTGCACCTCCAGGGGTCGACGCAGCCAGCAGCTGCTGAGATCAGCCTGTTCATAGCCATCAATTCTTCCCAAGATTTCCAGATACCCTAACCCACTGCAGTTTTTGAATTTAACAGTGAGAGAATAATGATCGTCATCTCAGTACAAGGAATAATAATCACAGCATCAATATAAGGACTAAACAGATGTCGATAAATTCCTGAAAAGAGATTACTTATTAGTTTCTTTCGGCCAGTACCACCTGCAAAACTCAGGGACACAACCACACAGTGATTAACCTGCTGTACCAATGCATTTAAATGTGCGCTGGCCTGATGTTAATGTCCCACTTCAAACGCACTGAACTCACTCAAACCTTTTTTATTCAGATTACCAACTCAAACTGACCAATCAGAGGCAGCAGCAGCAGGTACATGCTGTTTTGGTGAATGAAGTCTGATGGCGAGTAATGACATCAGTCCTGTCTGACAGCAGGTAAATGCAGTGTCAATTAAACCCCATAACGACTCTTTCAGATGTGTAAATCCACAGCAGTACGGGGCTCTGGGGGGAGTGACCTCCTGTCACCTGACAAGAAACAGTTTAAATAAACAGGAAGGAAGACAGGAATAAACTTCCTGTAAAAGCAGTCACTCAGAAAGTGTGATTACAGGTGTGTGTATACCTCCTCCCGGCTCCTCTTCTCCTTCTCCACCTCCCTCTGGAGCCTCTCCGCCCGCTCCTCTGCCTCCTCTGCCTGCTCCTGCAGGACTTTGATCTTCTTCTTCACGGCCTCGATACTGTTCATGCCACCGCTCATCTTTTCTTCTTCTGTTGCACAAAAACCAGCACAGAGTCAGACCAGTATGAACACATCATTACACCAACCTGTTCGTCAGTGAAACAGGAAGTGACTGATCCTGGACCTCAGTGAACTTCCTGTTGCGTCTGAAACTCACTGAGCTAAGATTTTAATTTCAGGCATAATTTTGTCTTCAAGTGATTATAAATGAAATAATCCACTTGTTTCTATTAATTAACTACTAGTTTTTCTAAATAAAGCTCTGTCCCCTTCCTTCTCTCCATTTAAAAGTTGAAACTGAGCACACCATCTCTGTAATAGCTCCGCCTCCTCGCTCTGTGTATGGACTCCACCTCCATGTTAAACTACCTACACAGTGACAACCAAAGTTATTATTGTTAACAAAAATTAACAAAATAACCAAAACTGAAATTGAAAAACATTTTCATTAAATGAAATAGTTAAAAGTGATAATTAAAAGGAAAAATCGATAACTGAAACTGTATTGTTTGTTTACAAAACTAAAATGAACTGAAATTATGGATAAAATACCTTCATTTTCATGTCTGTGTAGATTCTCAGTCATCCAGGTCATAGCATTCTCTGGAGCTTGAAAAAAGGCGACTGGACTTCTTTTTGTTTCTTGAAGACGTTTCACCTCTCATCTGAAAGGCTTCTTCAGTTCTCAACCAAATGGTGGAGAGACCCAGGTATTTAAACCCCTGTGGGCGTAGTGTCCCCTGGAGGTGGTTATGACCCTCTATTGTTTATGTGCGTAAACACATGTGCCCAGGTGTGAAGGGGGCGTGGGTCATATTTAATCAGTGGTTTCAGTTGAAACCAATTTAGGACTCCGCTCCATTGTTTCCTGTGGCCTATTGAGGTCACTGGAACAAAGGTGTGAATGGGGGTTGAGACATCTGGGAAGGGAGCTCAGGACAGCACTGTAAGCGGGGGAAAGTTGGTGACGTAATCCACCTCCTCTGTTCAATGATGGTTGTTCACAGTGGACATAGATGGCTTTTTTCACATGCGGTTACCCCAACTGGGCTTTCGTGAAATCAGCTAAGATGCACAGGAATGAAGGCCAAGCACAAACTACAGAGAATGGGAAAGACAAGAGGAAGAACATTGTCATCCCATATGTGTCAGGCTTGTCAGAGAAACTCAGAAGAATTTTCTCCAAGCATGACATCCCAGTATACTTCAAACCAAGTCACACCCTAAGGCAAAAGTGGACACTTTCAAATACCTGGGAGTGACCATCTCACAGGACCTGTCCTGGACTCATCACATAAACATCACTGTGAAGAAGGCCAGACAGCGTCTCTACCTCCTCAGGCGGCTGAGAGACTTCAAGCTCCCACTCAAGGTGCTCAGGAACTTTTACACCTGCACCATCGAGAGCATCATGCGTGGGAGCATCACCACCTGGATGGGAAACTGCACCAAGCAGGACTTCATGGCCCTAAAAAGGGTGGTTCGTTCAGCTGAACGGACCATCGGAACCACCCTCCCCAACCTGCAGGACATTTACACCAAGCAGTGCAGGCTGAGGGCCATGAAGATCCTAAAACAGCCCAGCCACCCCGGACACTCTCTCTTCTCCCTGCTCCCATCAGGCTGGCGTTACCGCTGCCTGAGGGCTAAGACTGAAAGGTTGAAGAAGAGTTTTTACCCACAAGCCATCCGTCTGCTCAACTCTGAGCCCTAACTGGACCAAATATTGCACAATGTAAATATTATAATTTATAATCTATAATTCCACGTAAAAGTGTGTATAGTGTATAGTATATAGAGTATAGTGTATAGTGTGAATTACTTTTTTATTTTTATTCTTCTTATTTATATGTGTGTGTAAATATGGTTGCAGGTACAAAATACATTTCACTGTGCATTGTACTGTGTATAACTGTGCATGTGACGAATAAACACTATCTTAATCTTAATCTAAAAAAACTGGTTCATCTCAAGGACAAACCCCCCAAACACAAGATCAGCAATGTAGTGTATGCCGTCCAGTGCAGTGAAGAGTGCTCGGACCTCTACATTGGAGAAACCAAACAGCCTCTTCACAAACGAATGGCACAACATAGAAGAGCCACCTCGACAGGACAAGATTCAGCTGTACATCTGCATCTGAAGGAGAAAGGGCACTCTTTTGAGGATGCCAATGTTCACATTTTGGACAGAGAAGACAGATGGTTTGAAAGAGGAGTGAAAGAAGCATCTATGTCCACTGTGAACAACCATCATTGAACAGAGGAGGTGGATTACGTCACCAACTTTCCCCCGCTTACAGGGCTGTCCTGAGCTCCCTTCCCAGACGTCTCAACCCCCATTCACACCCTTGTTCCAGTGACCTCAATAGGCCACAGGAAACAATGGAGCGGAGTCCTAAATTGGTTTCAACTAAAACCACTGATTGAAATGACCCACGCCTCCCTTCAGACCTGGGCACATGTGTTTACGCACATGAACAATAGAGGGTCATAACCACCTCCAGGGGACTACGCCCACAGGGGTTTAAATACCTGGGTCTCTCCACCATTTGGTTGAGAACTGAAGAAGCCTTTCAGATGAGAGGTGAAACGTCTTCAAGAAACAAAAAGAAGTCCAGTCGCCTTTTTTCAAGCTCCAGAGACCTTCATTTTCATGTTTGTCAGTTTATCTAAAAGCCTTGTGGTTTGATACAAAATCACTTTTTATGCTGTAGCACACCCCTGTGCCGACCCCTCGGCAACCTGCGGCTCATCCAGGCTTAATCCGCGGCTCTGTGCGGATCCGGAAGTAAATTATAAGTATCCAATTGAAGTGCATTTTATTTTTGTCAGTTCGGTTTTTGTTGTAGTTTTAAATTGGAACATTATTGTGATCTTGAAATATTAAAATAAAATCATCTTATTTATCCATTTGTTTATCTTCGTTTCTCAATATATGCGTCACTCGCGGTAGCCACTACCGGCGACCAGCTTCCGCTAGTATTTGCGGCTCTCACTGTTTTGTTTTCCGTGGAAACCAGGTTCAAATGGCCCTTTCCGGATTACAGGTTGCCGACCCCTGCTCTAGCAGTTTTAGCAGGGAGTATCATCCAGTACCTCACTGTGTGTGTGTGTGCACGTGCTCACTACACAAGTCTGCGAAATAATGGCAGATTTCCTTGAGTATGATAGATCGAAGCGAGTGTCGTGGATGACGGCAAAACGTGTGGAACACCTCTCACGGAGGAAAAACCACCAACCTCAAAGTCCACCTGAGGAGGGCACACAAGGCGGCTACGGAAACCCCTCTGAACCTATGCAGTAACCTACGATTTAACATGACCTGCACCTCTCAAGAAATCTAACTACACGTTGGGTCCACACAGCCCGGAACAATTGTGATTGGCCTATTCAGCACTGCCGAGTCCTCTCGTGCATTTCCGGCTACTTTTCAACACAGTTTTTGAATTTATCAGTGAGAGAATAACAATCAGGAATAATAATAAAAGCATCAACATAAGCATTCACAAATTCCTGGAGGGAGACTGCTGAAACTATTCATGGATGTGAAGGAATGAACAAAGTGAAGAAAAAAAAAAAAAAAAAAAAAACAACAAAAACCTAGAGGGTCCAGACAAAGAGCGGTTCAGAAGACCCCTATGTCTATAAAAGCAAGGGAACAGTTTACCCTGCCCGGGATAGGGTTACCGGGGCCCCACCCTGGAGCCAGGCCTGGGGAGGGAGCTCGAGGGAGAGCGTCTGGTGGCCGGGCATTAGCCCGTGGTGCTCGGCCGGGCGCAGCCCGAAGAGGTTACATGGGCCCGCCCTCCTGTAGGCCCACCACCCGCAGGAGGTGTCGTAGGGGTCGGGTGCAGTGTGTGTCGGGCGGTGGCCGAGGGCGGAGGCCCTGGCGGACCGATCCCCGGCTATCAAGACTGGCTATTGGGACATGGAATGTCACCTCTCTGGTGGGGAAGGAGCCTGAGCTAGTGCGTGAGGTTGAGAGATACCAGCTAGATATAGTTGGGCTCACCTCAACGCATGGCCTGGTCTCTGGAACCAGTCTCCTGGAGAAGGGCTGGACTCTGTTCCAGTCTGGAGTTGCCCTCGGTGAGAGGCAGCGAGCTGGGGTGGGTATTCTTGTATCCCCCCGGCCTAAAAAGTTTACACCGGTGGACGAGAGGGTAGTTTCCCTGCGCCTTCGGGCCGGGGAATGGGTCCTGACTGTTGTTTGCGCTTATGCGCTGAATGACAGTTCAGAGTACCCACCCTTTTTGGAGTCACTGGGCGGGGTGCTGGAGAGTGCTCCATCTCGTGACCCCATAGTCTTGCTGGGAGACTTCAACGCTCACGTGGGCAATGACAGTGAGACCTGGAGGGGTGTGATTGGGAGGAACGGCCTGCCCGATCTGAACCCGAATGGTGTTTTGTTATTGGACTTCTGTACAAACCACAGTTTGTCCATAACAAACACCATGTTCGAACATAAGGATGTCCATAAGTGCACATGGCACCAGGACACCCTAGGTCGCAGGTCGATGATCGATTTTGTAATCGTATCATCAGATCTGCGGCCGTATGTTTTGGACACTCGGGTGAAGAGAGGAGCTGAGCTGTCAACTGATCACCACCTGGTGGTGAGTTGGATCAGGTGGCGGGGGAAGATGCTGGACAGACCTGGTGCACCTAAACGTATTGTGAGGGTGCGCTGGGAACGCCTGGCAGAAGCCCCAGTCCGGGAGATCTTCAACTCCCACCTCCGGCAGAACTTCGACAGCATTCCGAGGGAGGCTGAGGACATTGAGTCCGAATGGACCATGTTCCGCACCTCCATTGTTGAGGCTGCTGCTCAGAGCTGTGGCTGCAAGGTGGTTGGTGCCTGTCGTGGTGGTAACCCCCGAACCAGATGGTGGTCACCGGAGGTGAAGGAAGCCATCAAGCTGAAGAAAGAGTCCTATCGGGCTTGGTTAGCCTGTGGGACTCCGGAGGCAGCTGACAGGTATCGACAGGCCAAGCGGAACGCAGCTCGGGCAGTGGCCGACGCAAAAACTCTAGTGTGGGAGGAGTTCGGTGA
This sequence comes from Archocentrus centrarchus, assembly GCF_007364275.1. NCBI lineage: Eukaryota > Metazoa > Chordata > Actinopteri > Cichliformes > Cichlidae > Archocentrus > Archocentrus centrarchus. The sequence goes on from NC_044361.1 coordinate 128,016, forward strand.
GGCTATGGAACAAGACTTTCAGACGGCATCGAAGCGATTCTGGCAAACCATCAGGCGACTCAGGAGGGGAAAGCAGTGCTCCACTCACACGGTTTATAGTGCGGGTGGGGTGCTGCTGACCTCAACTGAGGCTATAGTCAGGCGGTGGAAGGAATACTTCGAGGACCTCCTGAATCCCACTGACATGCCTTCTGTAGTGGAAGCAGAGTCTGGGGACGAGGGGGATGACCTGGCCATCACTGGGGGTGAGGTCACTGAGGCAGTTAAACAACTCCTTGGTGGCAAGGCCCCTGGGGTGGACGAGATTCGCCCTGAGTTCCTGAAGGCTCTGGATGTTGTAGGGCTGTCTTGGTTGACACGCCTCTGCAACATCGCGTGGAGATCTGGGGCAGTGCCAATGGATTGGCAGACCGGGGTGGTGGTCCCCATCTTTAAGAAGGGAGACCGGAGGTTGTGCTCCAACTTTCGGGGGGTCACACTCCTCAGCCTCCCCGGTAAGGTCTATGCCAGGGTGCTGGAAAGGAGGGTCCGTCCGTTAGTCGAACCTCGGATCCAGGAGGAACAATGCGGTTTTCGTCCTGGTCGCGGAACGCTGGACCAGCTCTTTATCCTCTCAAGGATATTCGAGTGCGCATGGGAGTTTGCCCAACCAGTCTACATGTGCTTTGTGGACTTGGAGAAGGCATTCGACCGTGTCCCTCGGGTTATCCTCTGGGAGGTCCTGCGGGAGTATGGGGTGACTGGCCCGTTGTTGCGGGGCATTCAGTCTCTGTACAACCGCAGTGAGAGCTTGGTCCGTATAGCCGGTAATAAGTCAGATTCGTTTCCTGTGGGTGTTGGACTCCGCCAGGGCTGCCCTTTGTCATCGATTCTGTTCATAACTTTTATGGACAGAATTTCTAGACGTAGCCAGGTGGCGGAAGGCTTCTTCCTTGGTGGCCTCAGAGTCTCATCTCTGCTCTTTGCAGATGATGCGGTCCTGTTGGCTTCATCAGGGGGTGGCCTCCAGCTCGCAGTGGAACGGTTCGCAGCCGAGTGTGAAGCGGCCAGCATGAGAATCAGCACCTCTAAGTCTGAGGCCATGGTCCTCAGCCGGAAAAGGGTGGAGTACCCTCTCTGGCTCAGGAACAAGTTCTTGCCCCAAGTGGAGGAGTTCAAGTATCTCGGGGTCATGTTCACGAGTGACGGGAGAAGGGAGCGGGAGATCGACAGCCGGATCGGGGCTGCTTCTGCAGTAATGCGGACGCTGCACCGGTCTGTCGTGGTGAAGAGGGAGCTTAGTGTAAAAGCGAGGCTCTCGATTTACTGGTCGATCTACGTTCCTACCCTCACCTAGGGTCACGAGCTTTGGGTAGTGACCGAAAGAATAAGATCGCGAATACAAGCAGCAGAAATGAGTTTCCTTCGAAGGGTGGCTGGCCTCTCCCTTAGAGATAGGGTGAGGAGTGCAGCTATCCGGGAGGGGCTCAGAGTAGAGCCGCTGCTCCTCCACATCGAAAGGAGCCAGTTGAGGTGGCTCGGGCATCTGATTAGGATGCCTCCTGGCCGCCTCTTGGGTGAGGTGTTCCGGGCATGTCCCAGCGGGAGGAGGCCCCGCGGCAGACCCAGGACACGCTGGAGAGATTATATCTCTCGGCTGGCCTGGGAACGTCTTGGGGTCCCCCCGGATGAGCTAGAGGAGGTGGCTGGGGAGAGGGAAGCCTGGGCTTCTCTGCTTAGGCTCCTGCCCCTGCGACCCGGCTCCGGATAAGCGGAAGAAAATGGATGGATGGATGGAAAAAACTAGAGGGACAATGATGTTTACAGTTAAAAAAAACAAAAAAACAAATGGAGCACAAAGAGGGATGACCCAGGAGGCAAAAAAGCCCCAGCATTTATGTTTCTGTTTCCGCACATAAAACACTGGAAAACGACCACAAAGTATTTTACACACAATCGACATTAGCCACTTACGTACGCAGCTCCCGCAAAGACCCAGCACAGAAGACTAATTGGTTATTGAGTATTTAACCAAACCAGCATCTCTGAGCAGGAGGAAGCACTGATAAATGTGTTACAGACTGGGATGTCCACACCACCGTGACACACAAATACAAACAAACACACCAGCTTTAAAAGCTGTATTTGAGCTTTGAGTTCAGTTTGTTCTTGTTTATAATATTTCGCTGTGTTCTGATGTTAACATTAGCTCCATGTGGTGTATAATTTACTGCACTGAAGCTGGACCTGCATCTAGTGCTAGGCAGTCCAATTTATTCCTCATTTATTCTTAAGATAAATATTTTTATTAATTCTTTCAATTTTTGAGATAAGAGTTTATTCGAGGTTTAAGTTTATTGGGTTTTTCTTTATGTTGCTCCCCAAAGATGTCTCATGATGTTCATTGCACCACAGGGGACAGTTCTATCTCCATTCCTGTTTACCTTGTAAACCTCAGATTTCCAGTACAACAGTAATGCCACATGCAAAAGTTCTTTGATGACACTGCAGTGGTTGGGTGTATTAAGTGTGGGAGGAACCACAGTACAGGGAGCTGGTGAGGAGCTTTGTGGAGTGGTCCAGCAGAAATCATCTCTTTCTCAATGTCAGCAAGACAAAAGAAATGGTGATCGACATCCAGATAGGGCTGCAACTAAAGATTATTTTGGTAGTCGAATAATCTGTCATTTTTGTTATCGATTAATCGATTAGTCAACGATTATTTCAGTCTTAACACCTGTTCAAGCCTGCCCACCTGTTAACATCACCTTGTTCTCTTCTCACAATTAAAATAATGATCCATAAAAATACGAGTTTGGAACTAATCAAATGTATTTTTAACATTAATGTGACCATCACAATAAATATCAAATAAAAAAATGCATATTAAAGTAAATGCAATTTTTATTTTTAAATGAAAATATAATGTGCAAATGAATAAAAATGGCCTCTGTCCAAAAGTTCAACTAAGGCTTCAAATTAAATCAAAAAGTTTTTTTCCGTCCAAAATATCTGAAATGTTTACAGATGATTCAGTTCATACAGAGGTTTATTATTCAGAATGAACGCTGATAAATAATGTGAGAAAACAAATAGGAGCCGATGTAGCTGCTCCTATTGTCCTTCACTCATTAGCTAACATAACTGAAATGGCGGTGATTAGCAAACATTATCCATGAGAGCTTGTTTCCGACAGGTAAACTAACAGAAACATTACTGTAACATTAACAGGTATCAATGACGCACTAACGTACCCATCCAGAGCTGACGTCACAGCTCCAGGGTGCCGGCTTTTTAAACGCTCAGCACTGCAGCGATGCTGCCGTGGAGGGAAAGCTCTGCTCAGTCTGCATTCAGCTTTATTTTTGTTTTCTGTCAAATGCTCCCACACCTTTGACAGTCTGTCTCCATTTTCTTTCATTTTCTCCACCCTCCTCTCTGTTCCACTAGCGTTTAGTGATGGGTCGGTCGTGAACGATCCGGGTCTAAGAGCCGGCTCTTTGAAGTGAATGACGGGAGCCGGCTCACGATAGTGAGCAGTTTCTTTTTTCTTTTTGTTCGTTTGATTTTTATTTATTTATTTTTTTGTGGAAGCCGCACCTGATTGGTTAAGATAAATGGTAGCATATGATCGTCTACACTGAGCGGGAGGGGAGGGTCCACGGACACACTGCAGTGAGTAAACAAACACCAGAGAGGGAGGGGCTCCTGCAAAATTCATTCGGAGACAGGAAAGAGCTAAAGGAAGTTGCTAGAGGCTACGCTCAGAACGGTGAGGAAAATGAGTGAGAGAAAATGTAGTAAAGACTGGACACATTTTAACTTTATACCTCCAAACATGTCGAAGAAGACACAGCGTACTTCAAAAGTGCCGACGTTTGCGGACTTCCGGCAACAAATACCGTAATACCACTACATGACTGTGAAGTGCAATTTCTGAGCTTTCAGGAACCGTTTGATTTTTTCCGATAGCACGAGTGGTCACAGAGTTACGGTAAAAAGCCAGCTGATCAAGTTCCTTTGACCAGCTGACTCTGCGGTGAGATGCTATGTCTTAATCAGCTGTTTGCGGCTAGTAAGGTCAGGAAACCCGCGATTCAGCAGCGATCGCCTGGCGTTAAAGGATTAATGTGATAGAGTGTAGACTGCAAATATAAATTTAATATCGAGCAGGCTGCACAAACAACCTGCACAGGCATATACAAATTGTTCATCCCTCAGTGCAATTAGAAGAACAAAACAGGGCAGGATCAACTCCTCAAAGGCCCTTGTTTTTTCTGATTTCCAATCTTTTGTTTTATAATTTGTATTTAGAGCACTCTATTATATGTTGAGTATATAAAGAAATGTTTGATATAGGCCTAATGTATGTTTTTACATTAGTAATTCATTTCACACTTTTTAAAAATTAAAATCTAAGGAGCCATTTGGGAGCCGAAAGAGCCGGCTCTTCTTTGGGAGCCGAGCCTAAAGAGCCGGCTCTCTGAAAAGAGCCAGAATTCCCATCACTACTAGTGTTACACCGTTCGGTTACTTTTTTCTTCGTTGGTATTATTGTTGCTGGTAAACAATGGAGGCAATACTGCCCCCATATCTTCCTGTAGTGTATTGCAATTACAAAATCACACGATAAGCGGAACAAAACAGATGGATGGGTTTAAAAGTACGACGCTTCGACGATGAAATTCCACGTCGACAAATTTTTGTAGTCAACGTCATCGATTACGTCGATGAATCGTTGCAGCTCTACATCCAGAGAAATAAAACTGCGACTAAACCCGTTACCATCTTGGGAGTGGACGTGGAAATGGTGGACAGCTATAGGTATCTGGACGTTCACCTGAATGACAGTCTGGACTGGAAGACCAACAGTGATACTGTGTATAGGAAGAGCAGACTCTACTTTCTAAGGAAGCTCAGATCTTTAACATATGCAGCAAGATGTTAGAGATCTTCTACCAGTCTGTGGCAGTGACTGCCATCTACTTTGCTGTTGTCTGCTGGGGGGGGGGGGTGCCAACAGGATCAACAAACTGATTCACAAGGCTGGAACCATCATAGGGCAGAAATTGGAGACGTTTGAGTCAGTGAGGGACAGGAGGTCACTGAACAAACTGCTCAAACCCCAACTTTCCTGGAAGTCATTGGATGGATCAACAAAGCATGGGCTTCAGTGACAACTGAAACCATCCTGTCGGGATTCAGAAAGGCCGGAATAATTGGAACCGCAAATGACGACAAGTCTGACAACAGTGACACAAAAGAGGAAGTGGCGCTTCGTCTACCTATGGAGTGTGCGGAGTTGTTTAGAAGTGACACAGAGGATGAAGAATTAAATGGATTGATGGTTTGGTAAACTTGTTAGCATGTCCTTTATGTTATGGTTATCTGAATAACTGTTAATGTTACATTAACATACCAGACACGTACTCAGTTCGTTGTGCGTCATGTAGCTGAATGTGTTACGATAGAATAACGTAGGCGTAACCGTGTTCGGCCTGTTCTTTAATCCATTATTATTCTAACTTGCCTTTCAGATGAAATGTCTGTTCTTGGTCTCGGATTTTATCAAATAAATTTCCCCCCAGAAATACGACTTATAGTCCAGTGCGACATATATATGTTTTTTCTTCTTTCTTATGCATTTTTTGGCTGCTGCGACTTATACTCCGGAGAAACTTACAGTCCGAAAAATACTGTACTTTTTTTTTTTTAAATGGTATAATTTGTTGAGTTCTTATTATGCAATAGTTACTCTTGCACATAACAAAGCATTAAAAATTAAAAACAAGTAAAACCACTCTAAAAACTAATTAAAACTCACTGAAATAGAGAAAAAAATATTAAATAAAGTAAAACTAAACTATAATGTAAAATCCAAAACCATTAAAACCCTGGTGATGACAACACAGTCATGGACTAAACAAAGCATTGAACCAAAAAATTTTAATATAAATGAGTTCCTCAATGAATCCAGGGTTCTAATCAGGAAACAAATTTCAGCCCAGCAGGTATGTTGGGGTGGGGGGCTAATTAGTAGGGATGGCATGATACCACTTTTTTATGTCCGATACCGATATTTTACATTTGGATATCTGCAGATACCGATACAAAGCCAATTATTCCATCGATTACCCAAGTAACTGGATAAGAAATACTTTTTTCGTATTAACAGTTCATCTGCATATTTTAACTTCCCTGTTTTTCCCTGTTTGAAACAAACAGGGTGGATGGAGCAGCTACAAAGTTCTTTTTTCTTCACTTGCTGATCAGGTGGTTGATGAAGGACCTCCAGCTGTTTCCCAGTAAAGATTTTAATGGTGGTTACTAAAAGAAAAAGCTGCTGTTTTGGACGCTGGAAAAAACTTTCCTTTTGCACTACTGTTATAGAGAGCTCACCGTCTCTATAATAGCCTCGCCTCTTTGCGCTTGCGCAGTTAAAACCGCTGCCTGCTATGAGTGTTTTGAAAAACTAGTGGCTGTGGGAGCCATGGCGCATGTGTGAGTAATGTTGTAATGCTTTGTATTCACAAGCATTCTCGAAAATACGTTTCTACTGCAGGTCTATATTTAGTCACTAATAAGGATTAAAGTATAAAAAATATTTTGACGGAGCCCCTCGGTCCTGGGGGGGCGGGCCTTCCGGTACCGAACCATCGCTAGTACTAATGGCCCGCGCTCACTAGCAAACCAGTTCTGGTAGCTACAGCTGAAGTAAAGACAAAAATAGCAGCTGAAATTCTCAGCAAGCACAACACACACAGACACACAGAGAGCAGTGGAGGCGTTGAAATACATGTCAGCGACAGTTGCCACCCGTCCCGTAAAGTACGGAACACGGCATGTTACGGAGCCGTATTCCACGGAGTCCCGTAACATACGGGGTTCTGTATTTTACGAGACAGGTGGCAACTCTAGATGATCCACTCTGTGTGAAAGGAAATCCATTGCAGCGACGGAGAGCTTTTTAGAATCTGTGTGTGTGTGTGTGTGTGTGTGTGTGCGTGCCTGATTCACACTCCAGTCCAGTAGGTGGCGGTAATGCAGTTCTATGTTGGTTTGCCAGCCACCAATAAACCCACAAAAAGACGACGGAGCACTATAGTGCTGCTATTGCTAGATCGCTTACACGCAGACAACTGAGCGCTGCAAAGTTTAAACGAAGCATCGAAACAGTAAATTTGTGTCGATAATTTATTAGAATCGAATTAATTGAGTTAATCGATGAATCGTTGCAGCCCTAAATCTTGTAATGCTTTATATTCGCAAGCATTCTCCCAAATACATTTCTACTGCAGGTCTATACTTAGTCATTAATCAGGGATTAAAATATAAAAAAATATTTTGACAGGGAAGGTGTCCTTACATTGGAAAACAATCACTATTTCTAATGGCGGCGCTCACTAACAAACTGCGGTTATAGTGATCCGTTCTGGGAGCTGAAGTAGAGAAAAAAATAACCGCTGAAATTCTCAGCACAGGGAGCACAACACACAAACACAGTAGAGAGCGGTGGAGGCATGGAAAAACACGGTAGCAATGGTCCACTTAGTGTCAAAGGGAATCTGTCGCAGCGATGGAGAACTTTTTAGAATCTGAGAAACTCCTGATCCCCACTCCAATCCAGTAGGTGGCGGTAATGGAGCTCTAAGCTGGTTTGGTCAACCGCAAACCCACAAGAAGAAGACGATGACAACTGTAATGCAGCTGTGGGTGAAATGCTATTTTGTTTAACTTTGATTAAAAAAAAGTGTTATTGATATAAGTGCTATGGCTCTTTAACAGTTAAAGAATAAATAAGCAACTCTAAACACAGACTTTGCAGTAATATGAATAGACTGTTAAAACAGATAACAAAAAATAAATTAAATTACAAAAACAAAACAAAAAAAACAGTATGATCTGGTATGAATTAATTAGCGTATCCACCCTTGGGTAATCTACAACACACCACAGCAGGGGGAGAAGGTGAACAGGGACCTCTCAAGGTGTATTATGAAGCAAAAGTAGTGGTTGAGCACGGTGTTAAGTCTGAAGCTAGTTTTCATTAATTACTCTGTATGGAGTGACACGTAATATGGTCCAGTACCCAGTAACACTGCAGTGAACTTCAAGTAGTTTATGCTCTGAATATGACGTAACTAGCATTTAATTCTTTACCAGAGGAGTTTTTAAACTCACCAGTGGGGTCCTCATAGTGTTAGCGGTGAGATTAGCAGTCTAATATGGAGTGCAACCTTTTGGCAGGAAATTAACTCCATAATAATAAAAGTGAGATGAGATAGCGGTCTAACGCCAGTCTTCCTTGGGCCCAACAGCTCTCGGCGCGTTTTAGGTCACACAAATTGGCAGCCATCTTGAAATGTTTCTGGGCAGTTATTTTAAAGCACGTCCTAAATCATGGTGTCAAACATATGGCCTGGGGGGGCGCCTGGGTGACTTAGTGGTGAAGCCGGGGATCACATACACATGCCGCGTTGCGGTGTAGGGTTCGCGTCCCGGCTCGTCGCCGATTTGCCCGCGTGTCTTCCCCTGTATCTTTCCCCCATTTCCTGTCTCTCTCCACTGTCACAAAAAGCCGCGGTGGCCAAAAATGCAAAAAAAAATAACCAAAAAAAACATATGGCCTGGGGACTATAACAGGCCCTCTGGATGGCTCTGGAGTGACTGATAGGCTGTCACACCACACCACAGCAAGGATACTTAAGAGTAGAATGGGAGGCAGAGCCTTCAGCTTTCAGGCCCCTCTTCTGTGGAACCAGCTTCCAGCATGGATTTGGAAGACAGACACCCTCTCTATTTTTAAGATTAGGCTTAAAACTTTCCTTTTTGATCAAGCCTATATTTAGGCTTGATCAAAGGCTGGATCAGGTGACCCTGAACCATCCCTTAGTTATGCTGCTATAGGCCTAGGCTGCTGGGGGGGGGGGGGGGGGGGGGGGGGGGGGGGGGGGGTGTCACATAATGCACTGTTTCTTTTCATTCACCTTATTTACTTTGTTTATACTCCACTCTGCATTTAATCATTAATTGTTATTAATCTCTGGCTCTCTTCCACATCATGTCTTTTTTCTCTCCCCTCAGCCCAACCAGTCGCGGTAGATGACCCCCCCTCCCTGAGCCTGGTTCTGCTGGAGGTTTCTTCTTGTTAAAGGGAGTTTTTCCTTCCCATTGTCGCCAAGTGCTGCTCATAGGGGGTCGTTTTGACTGTTGGGTTTTCTCTGTATTATTGGAGGGTCTTTACCCACAATACAAAGCGCCTTGAGGTGACTGTTTGTTGTGATTTGGTGCTATATAAATAAAATTAAATTGAATTGAAATTGAATTGAAATTATGCATCTTCATTCAGACATTGCTCTCCTGCCTCGCTGGTGATATATCCATCGTGGGTCTCACTGGAATTTCCAGCTTGACAGGCTGAAATCTATCCACTCCATCTGGTCCATCACTCATCGGCCTCCCAGAAACACCACCCGGTCTGACGATCTCAATGTGTTAGCCAGCCTAGCCGGGTCAGCTAACCCATGTGTCAAACACAACTCCACCGCTGTCAACTTTGGTCTACTCAACATCCATTCACTCACGCACAAAGGACATCTCACCCAGATCTCCTCACTGACTGCGAGCTTGATTTTCTGAGTTTGACTAAAACCTGGCAACAACCCATGGATTTTTCACAACTTAATAACTGCACTCCTTCTGGCTTTGTTTATATTCGTCAACCCCGTGGCTCAGGTCGTGGTTGACAGATGTAAACAAAGCCACAGTTTGCAACCTCCAAGCCACAGGAATGACCCTTTGGATGATTTTGCTCCTCTCCTGACCCACCTATTGTTGGGAATTTTTTTTTTTAATTGCTATGGTAGTAGTAGTTATAGTATTCATTTATAGTATCATTTATGAGTACTAATAGTGGTCATATATACACCAGCAAGATGTAACTGTAGTTAAAAGTAGTTTAGGGCTGAGGCCTGTCATACTTACATTTATATTTTGCTGCTGTTGGCTTTGCTAACTCACTTGCTTAAGGTAGACACTCTCGGGAGGAGCCTAATACTTTCTTGTGTTTTTGTCTGAAACTTGTGTATTAATAAACTTTTTGCATAAAACCCTTCTTATCTCCCATGACTTTTTTGGAATATCTAGTTTTGATTCCACAGAGGTCAGGATTCGAATCCTCTCAGTCTGAGGAAACCCACGACCCAACACTATCCACTCTCTCACCTAACACAATATTATTGGGGGACTTCAATATTCACAATGGCAATAACAATCTTCCTCTCACGAAACACTTTTCATCCTGCCTTGAGAGTTCTGGATTTCAACAATTCACTGACTTCCCTACTCACACCAAAGGACCTAATTTGTTGTTCTGGCCTCACCCCTTCCAGCTGCTCAGCAAATGAACTTTACTTTATCTACCATTTCTTTCTCTCATTCTGTCTCTCCTTAAATAAGGCACCACAGCTCACCTCAACCAGGAACATCAAGGACGTTAACTCGGAGATCCTCTCTGCTAGCATTGCCTGTACTCTGATTCCCTCACTCTTTGGTTGTCTTTTTAAATAAAGAACTGTTTGAATGTTCCTGAACCCCTTCCTGCACGCGCGCATGAGATCCTCCTACAAGCTCAACACTGTTATCGGTAACATATCGATTATAATCGATTTTACTGGAAGCACGTTATCGCACGTTATCACACGTCTAACTTCCTCCTGTGTGACGTCACTCATCGATCCGCGCCGTTTATTAGCATGTTAGCCCCGGAAGTTAGCCGCGGACACCGCCCTGCTAGCGACTAGCCCGTTAGCTCAGCACAGGTGTGCCGTACCTGTGTGCGGTCCTCTCACCTGTCTTCGGCTCGCACACTTCTTCAGCTGCAGTCACTTCCCGGTCAGCTAGCTCTTAGCTGTTAGCGGCTAACGCCCCGCTCTCACTGAAGTTTGTCAAACTGCGGCTCGCGCTCCGTCTCAACCTCCGCGCACTCGTGCCTCGGGGCCTTTGTGTCGTTGTGTCGGTCCTGTTGCTCCGGTCTCGGGTCCTGGTCACGGGTTTTGGTCTCGGGTCCTGGTCACACTCGGTCCGGATTCCGGTTCCAGCCAACTCCCAACTCAGGAGACTCCGCCCTCATCTGGGTTAAATTTGCTTCAGAGGAAGTGATGCTGAATTTTATCCTTTTCAAAGTAAAAGTCCAGAAAAGGTGTAAAAATAAGCTGCTGCTGTTTCTCCAGAGAACTCATCATTTCCAATCAAACATAAATCAGAGCCGCTGAACTCTGTCTGTAAATGCGTCTCTGACAGTAGAAATTAATGCGCTTTCTGGAAAATATAGAAAGTGCATGAATTCTCTGTATACACGTGACACTTTTAAATGATTTCCAGGTAGAATTAAAACATTTTTGTAAAGAGATCAAACCTAAACAATGAGACTTAACGAAGTCTCCCTGATGAGCTGGATTCCTGTCAGGCTAACTGCAACTTAAGTTAATTTTTACAGGTTTTTATGTCTGTTGGAGCTGAATGAACTCCTGACTGTTCTGATTATTATTTATTTATAATAACAGGTTTTTTTTTAACATGCCAGAAACAAAACCAACAACATTTACTCAAGTTTCTTATTCTGCAGTTTGATTTGATCAGAACTCAGCTTGAATTATACCATGACATTTAACAGCAGTCGCCTCCATGGACTTCATAGTGTGAGCTAAAGACTACAGAAGATCAGAGAGGAGCCCTATGAGCAGCACTGACAGCTCTGCACAGGTGGCACTAACAAAGCTGAGGAACCCAGGCTTATGTTAAAGGTGACCGGAGTCACGCCATCCGCGCTTGAAAAAAAAATTGCGCATCTACATCAGTGTATGCGGTTCAACCCATGCTGCCTTTAGGTGCACCTCGTAAATTTAGCTGTTTATACTTAAACAGACTTAAATAATATAATAAATAATATTGCCATTTTTGATAACTTTACATATTCTATACAAACTAAAGTGATACACAATATAAGCAACACTATACAGGCATATTTACATATCTCTAAGAATATAACTAGGTTGTTACAAGCATATGGAGCCATGTTCCTGCTCAAAGTTTATTTGTGAAAAGACAAGCTTCAAATGGTTAATGCAACATTTGGCTACTATTAGATAATCAATAGATAAGTCAAATGCATTATGATACCTAGATACAACAATATCTAGGTACATGGTTATAACTGTGTGAAAAAGCTCTAATCAAACTGTTATCAACAATTAACCTAAAATTCCTCTTCACCCCATCCTTAGTCATTCTCAAGTAAAATGGCTGTAGACATTGGAAATTTTTGCAGCCTAGAAATAGAAATATGGACACAATCACTGCGGCATCAGCAGATATTCAAAAATACATAAAAAATTAAAATCAAATTGTTTTCTGAAAACTCTAACATATCCTCATTAAACATGTGCTCCACTACACCTGAGACCATTTTCAAGTCAAATAGCTGTAGGAATGTGAAATTATGACACCCTGAAATCACAAGAATTGCCCTTTCACTGCTGCATCAGCAGATATTCAAAAATATATAAAAAAATGAAATCAAATTGTTTTCTGCATGTACCACCATATGCTCATTAAACATGTTCCCAGGTGCCTCTGAGAGCATTTTCAAGTTGTTTGACTGCAGCATTTTGAAATGATTGCTTTCCAAAATCACCACATCATACCATCCACTTCTGTATAAGAAGCTATTTAAAAATCCATGAAAAATATAAATCAGCTTGTTTCTTTGCAAACTCCCCAGTATTCTTGTTCAGCATGTCACTGGGTACTCCTTTTGATTAACTTACATCTTGTCTAACAGCTGCATCAAGGGGCAAGTTAAAGGTCAAAGGTCTCTCTCTCTATTTGTCCCATTAGTGTCATCAGCCTTCCTGCCAGCTCACCCTTAGTACCACCAATAAGTCTCTTTTTGGGTGTCTTGTTTGTCAACAATGTGTTCTCATATTGTTCCAAGTTTTAGAATTTGCCATTTCTCCTGTCTTCTGCAGCTAATACAACAATAAAATGATAATAAAAGACCTATAAAATATTTGATATTTTAGCCTCTTTAATTGTCCGTAACTTGCTTGGTACAAAAGCACAATATTAAAAGCAAATAAATGGAACACATTTATCATTTAGCAGCGTATGAGGAAATTCTTGTGATTTCAAGATGTCGTAATTTCATATTCCTACAGCTTTTTGACTTGAAAATGGTCTCAGTTGTTGTGGAGGACATCTTTAATAAGTATTTGGTAGAGTTTTCAGAAAACAATTTGATTTCAATTTTTTTAATGTATTTTTGAATATCTGCTGATGCAGCAGTGTATGAGAAAATGTTTGTGATTTCAAGATGTCGTAATTAGGGATGCGCCAATCCGATATTCAGTATCGGTATCGGTCCGATCCTCGCTTAGATTACTGGATCGGATATCGGAAAAAAATTAAAAATGCAATCCGATCCGATCCAGCTACTGTGAGCGAAACGTTCACAGTAGCTGCATTACAGTTCTCCGTTGTCTTCTTCTTCTTGTGGGTTTGCGGTTGACCAAACCAGCTGAGAGCTGCATTAGCGACACCTACTGGAATGGAGTGGGGGATCAGGAGTTAGAAAACCCCCTCAGATTCTATAAAGTTCTCCGTCGCCTCGACGGATTCCCTTTGACACTAAGAGGATAATCGCTGAATGTTTTTCCGCCTCCACCGCTCTCTACCGTGTTTGTGTGTTGTGCTCGCGGTGCTGAGAATTTCAGCTATTTTTTTTCTCTACTTCAGCTCCCGGACATACTGCTAGCGAGCGCCGCTTTTAGCGCTAGCGATCGTCCGGTACCGCAAGGACCCCTTCCCCGTCAAAATACTTTTCATACTTTAATCCCTGATTAGTGACTAAATATAGACCTGCAGTAGAAACGTATTTAGAAGAATACTTGTGAATATAAAGCATTAGAAGATTACGCTCATGCAGCCCCCAGTTTTTCAACATAAACACTGATAGCACAACAACAGCAGTCAGCTGTTTTACCTGCAGTCTGTCTGGACAAGCGCAAAGAGGTGGAGCCGCTGAGCTCAGATGGAGCGGAAGGAAATGTTTTTCTAGTGTCCAAAAGAAGCTTTTTCCCCGTAACCTCCATTAAACCTTTCCTGGGAAATAACTGGAGGTCCTTCATCAACCACCTGATCAGTAAGTGAAGAAAAGAGAACTATGTAGCTGCTCCATCCACCCTGTTTGTTTCACACAGAGAAAAACTGCAGTATGGAGATCAACTGTTAATACGAAAAAAGTATTTCTTAATGTAATAATAATAGAATAATCAGTTGCTAAAATAATCGATAGTTAACATATGCAAAGTTATCAAAAATGGCACTAAATTATAGTATTTAAGTCTGTTAAAGTATAGACAGCTAAATTTACGAGGTGCACCTAAAGGCAGCATGGGTTGAACCGCATACACTGATGTAGATACGCAATTTTTTTTTCCAAGCGCGGATGACGTGACTCCGGTTAAAGGGGAGTGTGTGCCAGCCCGGCAGCCAGACTCTTACCTTCAACGGGTAACAGCAGCAGTAATCAGCGTCTGCATGCCAAATTTCGATCATTCGCCACAGGACACGAAATTGTTACATTTCAAATATGCATTGTCCAATCTTTCCCAAACGTCACATCCTTGATTAAAGTGTGAGTCTGGACACATATGCCAATAGTAGGTCACATTGGTAGTGCCACCTCGTGGCAACAGGAAATCAGCTGTAGTTCGATCATCATCATCCCATGAGCATAAAATTTTCATTGGTGGGTCGATGCATTTATGCAGCAGCATTAATTCATCAATTTTTCTAAGATTTATTTACAGCCTCTTTTTTCATCTATGTACTCTGTGATGCTTGTTGGTCACTGACTGTTCTTTGTTTTTGATGGACATGGTGACCCAGGTGTAGAGTAGACTTGGAAAGCTTTACATAGACAGACCAGTAATGTGGGACATTATGACCATCAGACTGCAAGTAGTAGGATTTCTGATCTGTCTTCAGCAGTATTAGTATTTGACAGTTGTGCACTAGGTTGATCTCTGCACTGCTTGTAACTTCCAAGATTCAGGACCCACGTCACTGATTTTCATGTGGAGTTTGAGAGCATCTTTATACCCCCCCCCCCCCCCCCCCCCCCACTCCCACTCCACACCCCCAGCAGCACTGGCCCAAGGCAGCAATTTGGGCAATTCAGTTTTTTACAAATGATGAATGGGCAGTGTCGGTGTATCTGTAAAAAGTGAGTGATTTGCATAAATGTATGTCAGGATCAGGCCTGAAATGTGGTGCCTGCAGAGTGAATCCTGCTCTTTATCTCCTGTTCAGACAGTTTTGCTGTGATTGTGTTTCCAGGGTTTCTCTGCACACCTCCATTGCAACTTCAGCAGCTTCATGGGGTAAATCTGCACACAACCTGCTGAATTAAGTTTGTAACTCAACAGCTTGGTCACTGTGTGTTTATTTTAAAACTCCAATTTGATCGATTTCTGCATCATTAAACAATACCTAAAACTATAAATCACTTATCTGTAAGTAAGAACCAATCAGTATAAAAGTCATTTGTTTGATCTGATGCTAAAAATAAAGAAACAGAAACATAAAGAGCAGCTGATTAGATTTATAAAGAGTACAGCAGGAATCAATTACAGTGATCAGAGATCAATACAAATACTTCAGTCCAATGTTACTACAGTTAAAATACACTGAAAGGAAATGTTACATCGGCACATCTGGATGTTATTTCTTCACATCTGGACATCACAGGATCAGGCGTGCACCCTGGCGAGCCTCCAGCTGTTTGTGTAAACAGAAATTTTTGGACCCCAAAGCTTCAGATTTTAGAAAAAAACAGCGGCAGTGACGTCACATCATTAAACCTGAACACATCAATACGCTCAGTTAGTCCCAGACTTTCAAAGCACTTTTGGGTCCTGATGTTAGAGATTTATTCATGTTTTCAAACTCTTCAGGATGTCATGTGACCTCATGGGGAATGGGACCACAACGCATGTTATCAGGATCAAATCTGATCAGAGCTGATCAGTCAGAGATAATCAAATAGAGATTACAGGTATCAGGACAGTGATTACCAGCTTTCTTTGTTAAAGTGTTCTGCTAAGTTGCTTAATCAGCTTCAAAACCTGCAGTTCCTCTGGCATCCAGCAGAGGCGCCACAGGGAGTCAGTCCCCATAGACTCTCATGTTAAAACATTCCAGCAGAAATAAGCATGTTTACAGTCTGATACAGAAACTGCTTTGGCCTCTGTAGCTAATTTCCCCTTAACAGCTTCATAACAGGGAGGATGTTTCTAAAACTCCCCTGTTTAAACTGCAATATTAGGGGCGCGGTCTCTTTGACTGACCCCCCCCCCCCCCCCCCCCCGTGGTCACATGATCTCATCATCACCATACACAGTGGCGTGTGTGGTGTTGCTTTTTTTTAAAGAAACAAACACGTTCAAACGTTTTCTACATTAAACACCGTCCTTCATTATCATTATCACCACTGCACAACACGAGGAGCTGACATCATTACCTCCACATGCCAAAACAAACAAGGTGATTGGTCAATTCAACCAATGTCCTGCACAAATATAAGAGACACAGCCATGCTAACATGCTAAGAGAAGGCGCTTCATGCTCCTTAAAAACACACCTGATCTACAGTCCAGCACTATGTGACTCCCAATGCCCCAAAACCCATGTCTGACCACACCTCCTCCCAGTCCTCCCTGTGACACGTTTAAAAAAAACGTTTATATAATGTTCAAGTTCTGACTCGGGAGGTGTTTGGTTCCTTGGAATCAGATGCCTCTAAAACTAAAACATTCTGGTCAAATAGCAAATGGCTGAGATGGCTGCTGGTCCAAAGGCATTCTGGGTATTGTAGTGTGGTGTGTCTAAGATTCAAAGAATAAATAAAATTTGGTCTGCTTCAAACAAACTGTAAAAATCATCCAGATCAGACCAGATCCAGGCCCAGCTCCACATCCTGCAGTCACATTTACAAACACATAAACAAACAAACATCAAGGTCGAAGGTCAACCTAGTGATCTGATTACATGACCCAGTTTGCTTGAAACAGAATGAAACCCCAACCCTCAAATAATTTGCCAGTTAGACCCTCCCCTTTTGGCTCCGCCCATTCCAGCAGACACGATGATGTAAACAGGCCACATGGTTTTATTTCCTGTTTCTAACTTAACAGCAACTGTCAGAAAGTGTTCCAGAACAAATGATTTGGTCTAAAAACTGTAAAACAGGAAATGGCATCATATCCAGCAGTCTTAAGAGTCTGATGTCTGTCTGTGACATCACAGTGACATCAGCAGAAGTCCCTGAGGTCGTCAGGTGTAGGTGGGAGGTTAACTCTCGGTCTCCTCAGGGATGTCCTGTAGATCTGAGGAGTCAGAGGTAATTTGTTACCATGGAGACCATCATAATGCCATAGTTTTTCCAATAATCCATACATCCCACAATTATTGACCAGTTGTACTGACCTCTGGGACTGTCAGAGCGAGGAGAGATCTTCATCACTTCCTCCTCTTCATTTCCTTCTTGGACGCCATCTAACTGGTCAACTGGATCCTGGGTGGCTAGTGGGGCGAGGGGGCGGAGCTCCAGTTCCCGACTGCTACGCCTCCTGTTGACCTGTCAACGGATAAGCAAGGTTTATTTCAGTGTCATCAACTCATCGCGCCTCAGTTTCCTGTGAACACTCGACTCACCTGTTCTCCTTTTATGACATCACTCTTTTCTCCATTTTTGCTCCGCTTCCTGCTGCCTGGCTCCGCCCTCTCCCAGTTTTGGTCCTCCTCTCTCAGACGGAGCCGTGTCACTTCCTCCTGCAGCAGCTCTACCTGCCGTCGCAGCAGGACCGCCTCCCCGCTAGCATCCAATCCCGTGTCCCTTGACAGCGACCGGCTGAGGCGGGGGCCAGGGGCGGAGCTGGGGTTGGTGGACGTGGTGGACCCTACATTGACCAACAGTGCTAGGATCGAGTCCTGACGAATCACAGCAGCCTGGGTGTGGAGTCAGTAAGTCAATATGCATCAATAATAAACATGTTGAAAAAATGAATGCTTTAATCATTTATATAAATTAATTACTGCAATAAAAATTAAAAATAAAACAAATATTGTGAAAAAGTTTCAGACCTGCAGGGCATGAAGCTGAGTGCTCAGACTGACCAACCGCTGATGGACTTCCTGCAGAGAGGACAGGTGAGGCTATTAAAACTTCTCTGCATGGATAGAAATGAGGTACATCAAAATATATCTAACTGTGTTCATATTACAGTTGGAACACAGTCGGGACACAGCTGGAAAACAGCTGAGACGCAGCTGAAATACAAGAGGGACACAGCTGGAACACAGCTGGAACACAGACAGTGGGAACACAGGTGGAACATAGTGGGAACATTGGGGGAACACAGCCAGGTTACAGAACACAGCTGGAACACAGCTAGGACACAGCTAAAATACAACCAGAATTTAGCTGAAATACAACAGGAATACAGCTGGAAATGAGCTGGAACACAAGTGAAAATCAGTTAGGACACAACCAAAATACAGCTGGAAAAAAAAGCTGGAACACAGCTGGCATACAGTCAGAAAAGGGCCAGAACACAGCTGAAATACAACAGAAACACAGCCGGGACACAGCTAGTTCATACTTGAAACACAGCTGCATCACAGCTGATACACTGAAATACTTCTGTAGCTTCAGAATTCGTGTAGCTCGTTTGACATGTGGGTAACAGGAGGTCTGAGGATTAGATAAAGAGAGATGCAGTCTCTGTGGTCAAAAAACAGGAAGTAGGCATTACCTCGTTCAGGGATCGTTCCTGCAGCTGGTTACCGTTTCTGTCCTGAAAGAAACAAAGGTTGAAACTCAGTGAAGCGGAGACAAGGTGCTATAGACCTTCTCTTATTCTGAAATGAACAGATACCATTCACAAAAATATAAACAGCTGAGCCGCCGCCCAAATTCTTTTTGTCATTTACACGATTTTTCTGAAGAACTGAGGTCCTGTTCAGCTGAAGGTAAATATTCAAAAACCAGTGAAGGTTCACTGCCTCTCCAACTACAGCTGCTCAAAAATCATCTGAAATATGTGGACTGATCAGGTGATGCCTTCACCTGAAGATACGGACTCTGAGGCAGACCCTGCTCCCTGCGGTCTGCTGAGGAGACTGTTTTATGAGCTGCATTTGATGATGTTATAAATAAATGAAACGCGGCGGACAATCAGCCATGTAAGTCATCTGTGCAGCGAGACATAAATGAGCCCCTCACTCCTGCTTCAGAGTTCGATTCTTTTTAAAAACTAAAGAAACTGTTCAAACACAATCAGAGCGGAAGGTCAAAGGTGAGCAGGATGTTTACCTTTGAGGATTTATCGTTCAAGTCAAAGGAGCCGTTCACAGAACCAGAGTCACTATCTGAGAGAACAAGAGAGACAGGTCATCAAACAGCAGCAGGTCAATGACGTCTACAGTTCTAACAGAAAAGAGCAGAGAGTGGGCGGAGCACAAATAGGTGTCAGGTGACTCACCGCTGATTTCCTGGTTGCCATTGGTTATGGAGGATTTGTGGATGCTGGAGTCTGACAGCAGTTCCGTCAGTCTGTCGACTGAAAAAGAAAACGACCTCTGGTGAATGACTGATCGGCTGGATTAAGTGTATAGAAAGTACTAAAATTAAGAAATAAGTTTAAATAAATATAAAAATAATTACAAAAATGTCAGTGACACGAGGCACTAAACACTAAGTCTTTGAAGTGGTAGTGGCAGTGGCGCAGTGGGCATGTGCTCACCTTGCAACTGGAGGGTTGCTGGTTCGAGTCCCTGTCTGAGTGCATGCTGTCATTGTGTTCCTAGGCAAGACACTTAACCCACATTGCCTAAGTGTGAATGTGGCTGTGTGTTTGGTGGTGGTCGGAGGGGCCGTAGGCGCAAATTGGCAGCCACGCCTCCGTCAGACTGCCCCAGGACAGCTGTGGCTACATTAGTAGCTTACCACCACCAGGTATGATTGAGGTGTGAATTAGGGTTTAATCCCGGGATCCGGGATTCCCGGGAAATGCGATCAGAACCATTTCCCGTTTCCCGGGAAACGTTAGACGGGAAACCGGGAAAAAAGTCGCGCGCGTCGCTTTGACTTTCAGAAAGAAAAGAAAGCTTCAGAAAGTTAAATTTAAGGAAATATTGAGAGAAGGGTTCGTTTAATGCGAAAAGCATTACTCTTCATTTCAGGCACGTTCAGCCTCCGTTTAAGGCTTCAGCCTTCATCTCAAGCGTTTTAATAGAGGTATTACACAGTTGTACTTTTTTCCTCTTTAATTTGTTGAAATCGTAGGCAATGTGTTTACCCTAAGGTATTTTGTATTATATAATTCTATATTATTATATATTGTTATATTGCATTATATAGCCTATAAAATATGCCTGCCCTGAACAATAAAGAAATATCTGTTTAACTTCGAGTGTTTCTTTTCCTCGTTTGCAGCCGCTTACTAACAATCATGAATTAGGATACGGGCCTAATGTGTGAAGAAATTATCATGAAATAGATTGCTTTAACATATTTCGCTTTTAAAATGGAGTTGAGTAAAATGTATATTTTTTAGGCTATAAGGATTGGCCAGTTTTTCAAAAGACGATTCACAGCGAACCTACTTTAACCCTCAGACACGGTGTTATAAATTTGCTGTTGCCAGAATGGCAATGACCAAGTCGTGGTGCATTACTCAAGGCCCTGTGTTATGTCATATTATAGTGAAGTACGGTAGTTAACTTTTCAATGACTATTACAGCGTTCCACTGGTGGAGATATAGCGCAACAGATGTCGCCACGACAGCGTGGCTGAGCCTTTATCAATGCTGTGGAGATGAACCGTATTGTTTTGCACCAGCAGTTGTAAAATAGCTTGTTATAATTCCATGTACAATGGAGGAATATTCGAATTATATTTGTTAAGAGAGTGTTGAGGAACGATACAACACCGCATAGCTCGAGCACTCGAATGTCGAGATGTAGGTTTTATTGCATTAATCAAGCCGACGTTGCCCCCTACTGGGCATAACAGGACATAGCTGGAAAGCTACCTCTACAATATCACAATAGGTTAAGGCCGACACAGGCTACAGAAGGCCTAATTAAAATAAAAAAATAAATAAACTTTTTCCCGGGATTCCCGGGAAATGGCTCATCATTTCCCGGGATTTGATTCATGTCATTTTCGGGAAAAATATTAAACCCTAGTGTGAATGAATAGTGCATGAAATTGTAAAGCATCTTTGAGTGTCTAGAAAAGCGCTATATAAGACTAATGCATTATTATTGTTAGTGCAAACAGAAGTAGCTTATATAGGTACCTGATTAATTTGGTGATATTGGTTGTGTTGGTGGATAGGAGGGGAGGGGTGGTCAGGATCAGGGGTTTAAGTTAACGTTCGTGCTGAGTATTTTGTATTTTCGAGTTTTCTACTTTTTTCGTGTAACTGGCCTGTCCAGCTTAGTCGCTTGTGTTTATTTGGTTAAAGAAAGTTTTTGTATAGTTCAGCTCTTGCCCGCGTCCTCCTTTGAGGTCCTCTCCGCCCTGCCTGCAGCACCCAGCCGTGACATTTAACATCCATGTAGATGCTGAGAATGACAGCCTCAACACTGCATTTAATCTATTGTTAGATTCAATTGGCTTCTCTCAAAATGTAAAGGAGCCCACCCACCACTTTAATCATACTCTGGATCTTGTCCTGACATATGGCATAGAAACTGAAGACTTAACAGTATTCCCTGAAAGCCCCCTCCTGTCTGATCATTTCTTAGTAACATTTACATTTACTTTAATGGATTACACAGCAGTGGGGAATAAGTTTTATTACAGTAGAAGTCTTTCTGAAAGTGCTGTAACTAAGTTTAAGGATCTAATTCCTTCATTGTTATGCTCTTCAGTGCCAACACAGTGCAGAGCAGCTACCTAAACTCTGCTCCCAGTGAGGTCGATTATCTCGTCAATAGTTTTACATCCTCACTGCGTATAACTTTGGATACTGTGGCTCCTCTGAAAAGGAAAGCTTCAAATCAGAAGTGCCTGACTCCGTTGTATAATTCACAAACGCACAGCTTAAATTCGTGGCAGTGGCGCAGTGGGTAGGTGCTCGCCTTGCAGCCGGAAGGTTGCAGGTTCGAGCCCCTGTCCCTGCGCTGCGTTGTGTCCTTGGGCAAGACACTTAAACCACATTGCCTAATGGTAGCGCTGGTCTCTGGCTGCATGACCGCAGATGCTCGTCTCTGGATGAGTGATCTGGAACGATCATTTCATTGTGTACCTTGTGCGCACAATGACAATGAGTTGAATCTAATCTAATCTAAAGCAGATAACCCGAAAGCTGGAGAGGGAATGGCGTCTCACTAAATTAGAAGATGCTCATTTAGCCTGGAAAAAGAGTTTGTTGTTCTAGAAAAAAGCCCTCCGTAAAGCTAGGACATCTTACTATTCATCATTAATTGAAGAAAATAAGAACAACCCCAGGTTTGTTTTCAGCACTGTAGCCAGGCTGACAAAGAGTCAGAGCTCTGTAGAGCCGAGTATTCCTTTCACTTTAACTAGTAGTGACTTCATGGATTTCTTTACAAATAAAATTTTAGACATTAGAGAAAAAATTATTCATAACCATCTCAAAGATTTATCTTCATGTTCGGCAGCTTTCAGCACTGCTGGTATTTGTTTAGACTCTGATTGATCTTTCTGAGTTAACTTCAATAGTTACTTCCTCCAAACCATCAATGTGTCTATTAGATCACATTCCTACTAGACTGTTCAAGGAAGTCCTACATTTATTACTTCTAGGCTGGATTATTGTAATTCATTATTATCAGGCTGTCCTAAAAGCTCCCTGAAAAGCCTTCAGCTGATCCAAAATGCTGCAGCTAGAGTACTGACAGGGACTAGAAAGAGAGAGCAGATTTCTCCCATATTGGCTTCTCTTCATTGGCTCCCTGTTAAATCTAGAATAGAATTTAAAATTCTTCTCCTCACCTACAAGGTCTTGAATAATCAGGCCCCATCTTATCTCAAAGACCTCATAGTACCATATCACCCTAATAGAGCACTTCACTCTCAGACTGCTGGCTTACTTGTGGTTCCTAGGATACTTAAGAGTAGAATGGGAGGCAGAGCCTTCAGCTTTCAGGCCCCTCTTCTGTGGAACCAGCTCCCAGCTTGGAGACAGACACCCTCTCTATTTTTAAGATTAGGCTTAAAACTTTCCTTTATGATCAAGCTTATAGTTAGGGCTGGATCAGGTGACCCTGAACCCTCCCTTAGTTATGCTGCTATAGGCCTAGGCTGCTGGGGGGTTCCCATGATGCACTGTTTCATTTCACTCACCTCATTTTACTCTGTTTATACTCCACTCTGCATTTAATCATTAGTTATTATTAATCTCTGTCTCTCCCCCCTCAGCAGATGACCCCCCCCTCCCTGAGCCTGGTTCTGCTGGAGGTTTCTTCCTGTTAAAGGGAGTTTTTCCTTTCCACTGTCACCAAGTGCTGCTCATAGGGGGTCGTTTTGACTGTTGGGTTTTCTCTGTATTATTGTAGGGTCTTGACCCACAATACAAAGCGCCTTAAAGTGACTGTTTGTGATTTGGTGCTATATAAATAAAATTGAATTGAATTTCACTGTCCTCTAATAAATATCAATTTAAAATATAAACCAGATCAACCACATCATCTCCATGAAATGAACATGATCTGCCTATTAAAGCGTTAGGACTTCTGTAAATGGTCCATCTTTCTGTGCCATACTGGACCAACAGAAACATTAGCACCTCCTCACCTTCACCAATGGCAGTGAGGAGAAGCGGCTCAGCCTGAGGAGCATGAGGAGTGTCAGCTCTGAAGAGGTTCCTGCAGGAGGACGAGATCTTGACCTCCACGTCTTCTTCTTCTTCTGCTTTTCCTCTTCCTGATGCCTCGACCAGGTCAGAAAACAGAGTGACGCGCTCCTGTAGGAGCTCTAGCACCTCCCTGTCCTTCTGCTGGATGTCAGCTGGAAGGAAGAAGACAAGGAGTGGGGAGGTTTCACTTTAAATTGTTTTAGGCATTAGGAGGAATGAAAGGAGAAGGAGCAGTAGGAGGAGCAGCACGAAGAGCAGTACCTCTGAGTCGGCGCAGTAACGCCTTATCTTCAGTCTCAATAAGAGGAAACTCATCTCTGGATGGACAGCTGCAGAAAAAATATGCCAGAACTTCAGAGTCTGCACACAGTAACTACAGTCCACAGTATCCTTTGTACTTTGTATCTTCTGAGCCCTGCTAGGTACTGCAGCTGTGCTCACCTGGTGGCGGCTTGCTGGATGCGGCTCATCCAGGTCTTCCGGTCTTCTTTTGATGACGCATGCAACTCGTACATCTCCGGAGGGGTGGAGTGACTGATCAAGTACATCCCTCGCTCCTGATTGGCTATGTCTCTGACAATCAGGTTTGTCAGTGAGACCACTGGAGACTTGTCCTGAAACACATATGTATATAGACAGGTGAGCCAACAGACAGGTGAGCAGACAGAAACAGAAGCACTTTAACAGAGGTCACCAGTAAAATTCAAAAAGGTTACTGGGGGCCATTTGGGTGTGTTTGGTTGTTAACAGGTGTGCTCAGGTGTGAACAGGTATGACTCACCAGTGATCCAACAAAGGTGAACTTTTGGTCTTTCTCCTGAAGGAAAACCAAGATGTCTGACATCAGCAGGACCTGCACATCTGGAGTCAAACACAGTCATAAGCCGTAAGCCCCCCCACATAGACATCATAGCAGGTTATAAAACCCTCTACCTTTCATCCTGGAGCCCTGGACCTTGCAGAGGAGAGTACCCTCATGCAGGAGCTTCCTCCTCAGCAGCTCTCCTCCTCTGAAAACTCCTCCTTCCCTGACCTCTGCCTGTGCCCGCGGATCCAGACGGGCCTGGATCTCCTGCAGCCTCCTGCTCCGGTCAAGCTCCAGGACTTCTCTGTCCACAGAGCTGATCAGTTCCTTCAGGAGGACCAACGCCCGGCTCAGAGCCTGCGCCTCCTCCTCACAGCCTGCAGGAAGTCACAGGCTCATCAGAGTCAGAAGTCAAATGTTATTAGAGGACGCTAAGGGTCAGAAGTCTCAGGTTACCTTTGGTGTTATCCAGGATTCTCTGGATGAGAACGGGGTACTTTGTGATCCGCTGCGTCACTAGTAGGATGCACTCCTGGACGCCATGACGGCGCAGCAGAGGACCACGACACACACGCTGAGCATTGCGAGAAAAGACAGAGACGGGAAGTCAACATCAGAACACCAGTTCAACCCGAGCTGGACCAGTCTGAACTGAACTGGACCAAACTGAACCAGTCTGCTGTAAACAGGTCCAAACTGGTCTGGTTCAGTCTCAGCAGGTGTGTGTCTCACCCTGATGAACTGTTGCAGTCTTCGGTCACGACCTAAAACTTCTTTGTAGAGTTTCACAGCTTTTGGATGTCGACTGCAAAACTCTGAATAAAGTTTCTTCAAATCATCGGCACTCTGCCCTGAAAACTACACACACACACATACACACACACACATAGATAGATATAGATAAACACATATACGCACACGTGTTGTGTAAACTCTGGTCTCTTTTACGTCTTCTCACTGATGTTCTGTGTTTTGATTCTGAGTTTTGCTGTGTTTAGAGTGGATGGACAGACAGACAGCGACCTCCTGACCTTTCCAAGTGAAATCTCAAGAACCCTAAATGTTAAGTTTACGTTGAAAAACTAAAGTCAGTTCTGGATGAACAGAAACTGAAAGAAGGAAAAAACTCAGATTTTATGTATTACAGTAATCAGGCTATAGCATGTCTACTTTCAGTTGAAGCCCTCGGTGTGTAGTTTCTTTGTTGCCCTTTTGTATAAACCTGTGTTCACACTGCGGGTACGAGGAGCTATCAGCTACATTCAGTTTTGTTTTGGGGTCTTCAATCATTAAAGTGAAACAGAATTGTTTTTTACTTGTATGAAACAAAAGTAGATATTATTAATAAATAATTATATATATTATAATATGTATAAAATTATATAAGTCTAGAAGGAGTCCCCCCCCCGGTTCTCAGCTCTCTGAATAGTCAGAGAGGCCCATGTTAGGTTGCGCACTGAGGTGCAGGTGGTGCTGTCGTACCAGTCGGACCAGCAGGTCTCCCAGCCTGCGCACCGTGAAGTTGGTGGAGCTGCCCTCCACCAGACCCTCTTTCCTCCTGTTCAGCAGCTCTGCCAGGAAGTTGGAATGAAACTCCAGCAGCTGGTCCAAACACGGGAAGATGGTGTGGACCACGCCCGCCTCCAGCATCACCTCCTCCAGCATCCCCCGCCGGTACACCCCCTCCATGATCCTCAACGTGCGGACATGGTGAAACTCGGTCTGGATCAACTCTGAGATAGAGAGACGGGATGAGAGAGACAGCTCGGTCAGTTTTCTTCTTCAGCTGTTGTGTGCACACATACATTAGTTACAGATAAATGTGAGCTCAAAATTCGGACACTGAGTTCAGTTTGATTTGAAACAATTACTCGAATTTCGTCAGCCTCCTGTTTTCAGGCTTCAGCTAAAGCTGACAGTAAACAAACAGCTGATTTTTAACTGTGTGTGGACCTGAGCTCAGGTCCTGCTGATCCCACTGATCCTAGTTTAATGTGTCTAAAGCATGCTGTTCCAGAGCTGCCCAGCCTTTTGTTTAAAAGTCTAATCTTTCAGTTCTGATCAATAATTTGAACCCTCTGGATTTGCTCTGTAATTCTTCTCTTGATGCTACACTTGGATAATTAGATATCTTCCTTCTGGAGAGTCTTCTTCACTTGTTGGATGCTGTGATCTAAGAAATGATCCTAGAATCAGACCTCTCTGTTGCCTCCTGTGTACATACACATTAGCACTGGGTCATTTGTTGAATTCATTCAGTCCCATAGCCACAGGTGTCCAGCACCTGGCCATGCAGGCTGCCTTTACAAACATTTGTGAAAGAATTAACTGTTTAAAGAGCTCACTAAATTCAAACATGGTGCTGTACCACCATTGAAATAAATCAGTTCATGAAATTTCTTCCCTTCTTTTCTTCCAGGATCAACTGTGAGTGGGAATATTGCAAAGTAGAAGCATTTAGGAGCCACAGCAGCTCAGCCAGACCACATAAAGTTAGAGAACAGAGGCACCAACACTCTGCGGACTCAATCGCTGCAGAGTTCCAGAGCGTATTCTGCAGAGCAAAGAATACGCTTTTCTGTCTGGAGATCTGGGAGGATAGCCTGGGATTGGTGAATGCCAGGTGAACGTTGCCTGACTGCACTGTGCCAGCTGTATCATTTGGCTGAAGAGGGGCGGTTTTTCCTAGTATAGTCTGGAAATTTTTTGTTCAATTCAATGCTTCCAACTTTGTGGAACAGTTTGGGGAAGACCCTTTTCTATTTCAGCATCACTCCTTAAACCATTAAGGCTGGTTAGAGTTTGCTGTGGAAGAACTCGACTGGACCATGAAGAGCTCTGACCCCTGGCCTATTAAACACCTTTGGGTTGAATAAGAGACAGCGTGTCAGGCCGTCCCTCTTACATCAATGT
The DNA here is from genome assembly GCF_007364275.1 of Archocentrus centrarchus. Taxonomy (NCBI): domain Eukaryota; kingdom Metazoa; phylum Chordata; class Actinopteri; order Cichliformes; family Cichlidae; genus Archocentrus; species Archocentrus centrarchus. The sequence continues at coordinate 155,665 of NC_044361.1, forward strand.
CTGACCTTACCTGAATGAATGGGCAAAAATTCCCACAGGCACTCTTAAATCCTGCAGAAAACCTTCCCTGAATAGTGGAAGCTGTTATACCTGCTACTGCATATGAATACCTATAGATTTAGACAGGATGTCATAAAAGCTCCTGCAGGTGTAATGTGTAGGTGGCCCAATACTTCTGTCTACATGGTATATGTTTAAATATTTCATACCGTAGATGACGTCCTGCTGCTTGATGAGGTCTTTGTGAAGCGTCTGCAGGAAGCCGGGCTCCACAGCCAGGCTCCAGCTGTCGGCCTGAACACTGCTGCCCTCCTTCTGCAGCTCTTCCAGCAGGGGGCTCCACTCAGCTGTACATAGAAAGAAGGAATCCTATCAGACTCCTGCGCCACCTGCTGCTTGGAGGAGTATATCATAAAAATGCATCATTAAGATCTGATATTGATCGATCAAAGTGATTGACAGACCGTCGTCAGTGAGCGACTCCATAGACAAAGTTCTGCTCCTGAAGTTTAGAGACTCTGTGGACTGAGACAGGATCCTCCTGAGACCTGCAGAGTCCTCTGTAAAACTGAGAGGCACACAGGTGAGACAGGTGAGAGGGAGAGACACAGACAGGTGAGACAGTTTGCTGTAAAATGATGGACAGGCAAAGCGAGCAAATAGTAGGTTGCTGAACTGATTGACTGAAGGTGATTCTGTGAACTTCTTGTGTCCACCCCTTTGTAAATTATAATCCAGCCATATAACCTAAGGCTGGATTTTAAATTAATAACTTAAACAGGTACACATCCACTGAAGCTAACACAATAAAAAGGAGAGCTGACAGAGGTGAGACTGAGAGGCCAGGAGACGACGTCTGGCTTTAAAACCATCTTCGGTGCGGTGCTCTCGTTGTTTTTAATGGAGACTTTAATCCAGCATCTGGATTCTTTTCTTTGACATTTTCCTTTTTCAGTTTTGCATAAATATTCTCACTCTGCACCTGCGTGCTAACCCTCCCCGCAGTGGCTTTCTGCCACAACAAGATGGTGCTGCAACAAAAAAAAAAAGATGCTGGACGTAGGAGGAGAGCGGATCTGTCTGTTTCTCCTCTGTTACCAGCAGGTTACCTGGAGGTTCATTATTTCAGCTCAGTTTTTAATATTCTTACAAACACACGGTGGTCACTTTATTAGGAACACTTGTAGCCTGGTTTAACATCATCTTAGTCTGCACACTTACTGTTCAGTGTTCCTACTCAACCACAATAACTGACAGCCAATCAGCTCCCTGCTCAAACCAAAATCATTATCATTAATGAAAACGAACGAAATAACGAAAACTGAAATTGAAACATTTTTGTTAACTGAAATAATTAAAAATGATAATGGAAATAAGGAAATGATAACTAACTGAAACTGTATTGTATGTTTACAAAACTACCTAAAACGAACTGAAATTATAGCTAAAATTTTCTTTGTTTTTCATCAGTTTATCTAAAAGCCTTGTGGATTGATATGAAATCACTTTTTCTGCTCTAGCAGTTTTAGCACCATCCGGCACCTCGCTGTGTGTGTGTGTGTGTGTGTGTGTGTGTGTGTCTGCTCACCACGCCATGTGTGGAACACTTGTCAAGGGGTAAAACCACCAACCTCAAAGTCCACCTGAGGAGGGCGCACAAGGTGGCTGTGAAAACCCCTCTGAACCTACGCAGTAACCTACGACCTAGCCTGACCTGCACCTGTGAGAAATGTAGCTACACGTCGGGTCCACACAGCCCGGAACGATTGTGATCGGCCTGTTCAGCACTGTTGGGTCCTCTTGTGGATTTCTGGGTATTTTTCAACACAGTTTTTGAATTTCAGTGACAATCAGGAATAATAATTAAAAAAAAAAAAAAAAGCATAAGGACTAACAAATGTCAGCAAATTCCTGGAGGGAGACTGCTGAAACATGAGGGAATGAAGAAAGTGAAAAAAACAAACTGAGCACAAAGAGCAAGAACCAAGGATGGGAAAATTCCCAGCATTTTCTGTTTCTGTCAGCCAGCACCACAGATAAAACACCGCAAAGTCATTAACACGCATAATGTGTGTGACCCCACAAAGACCCAGCGCAGAACTCTAATAAGTGAGTAGCTAAACAAGCTAGCGTCTCTGAGCAGATCTGACAGAGAACCAGCATCGCGGCCATGCAGAAAGGTCACGACCATAATGGACCATTTTCACCAAAAAAATAACTGCTGGCTAGTTAATACCTTACAGTTAATATCTTACACCTGACAAAGTATAAAAAAACTAAAACTATTGAAAAATAACTAAACCAAAACTAAGCCTTAAACAAAAAAATAAAAATTAATAAAAAGGAGCAAAACCACTCTAAGAACAAATTAAAACTAACTAAATTAGAGAAAAAAAAGTTAAAATTAAATAAAGCTAAATTATGATGTAAAATCCAAAACTATTATAACCTTGGGTCAAACTCACCCTGCAATGTTATTGGTGGAGACACTCTTGGCGAGAGAGAGGCCGGATCGAACCCGTCTGGAGCCCAGCAGGGACTGACGGAGACTGTCGGAGGGATAGATGGCGGAGCTCGGACGCTCCTTGATTATCGGAGCTGAAGCAGAGAAAAAAAGTCATCACTATGACAAAACCACAGGAGAAGAAGAAGCTGAAAGATTCATGTTATAGATGCAGGCAGTAGAACAGACAGATGGACTCACTCTTGGTTCTCATGGCGACATTCTGCAGAGCTGAACTGTTTCTTGCCAGTGCCAGCTTCTGTTGCTGTTAGCAGACAGACAGGTGATGTCTCAGTCAAATCAGAGAAAAAACAGGACAGCAACCCTAACTCGCTGTGCCACAATTTGGTAAGGCAGTGGTCTCCAGCCACTGTTTTCCCTAGTGTGACTGTAGCTTACAGATACTGAGACAGGTATGTGCAGAGAGAAAGATAAGAAGAGAGAGAGACTGGCCTTACCTTCTGCTTCATTTTGGCACAGCTCGCCAGACTGTCTCTGCAGCGGTTGTGGATGGTGACATTACAGGCTGTATAGAGGTACAGAAAAAAAGATACATTTCATACACTTTACATAAATAAACCATTACTTAAAAAACCATCACTGATCCAGCTGTCTTAGTTATTTTAGGCCAATCTCCAACCTTTATTACAGAGATTAGCGCATACTATAGGTATTAAAGGTACTGAACTGCAGTGGTTTGAATCATATTTATCTAATAGACTGCAATTTGCTCATGTAAATGTCTTCTTCACACACTAAGTTCCACAGGGTTCTGTGCTAGGACCAATTCTTTTTACATTATACATGCTTCCCTTAGGCAGTATTATTAGAAAGCATTGCATGACTTTTCATTGTTACGCAGATGATACTCAGCTTTATCTGTCCGTGAAGCCAGATGACACACATCAATTAGTTAAACTGCAGGAATGTCTTAAAGACATAAAGGACTGGATGACCTCTAATTTCCTGCTTCTAAATTCAGATCAAACTGAAATTCTTGTACTCGGCCCCACAAATCTTAGAAACATGGTGTCTAACCAGATACTTTGGATGGCATTACTTTGGTCTCCAGTAACACTGTGAGAAACACTGTGGGTCATTTTTTGACCAGGATATGTCCTTCAATGCATATATTAAACAAATATGTAGGACCGCTTTTTTCTAAAATTAGAAACATCCTTTCTCAGAGTGATGCTGAAAAGCTAATTCATGCATTTATTACTTCTAGGCTGAACTATTGTAATTCATTCAGGCTGTCCTAAAAGCTCCCTGAAAAGCCTTCAGCTGATCCAACAGGAAAAGCAGTCTATAAGGAAACACAGACACCAAACACACACACTGTTCTAAAATGACCTCGCTTTTTCCAAAGATCAGGTCAGGTCAAGGTCAGGTCAAGTTTATTTATAAAGCACATTTAAAACAACGACGTTGACCAAAGTGCTGTACAAGATCTGTAACCCCAAGGACTATACTAAATAAAAATAAAAATATATAAATAAATAAATAAAATAATAAAATAAAAATAAATAAATAAAACATTAAGAACAATAAATAACATAAGAAAATTAAAAATTAAAACGTTTAAAACAAGTACCATAAAATACCATAAAACAATCATCTAAAAGGAGGTAGCACTGCAGCCAAATGCCAAGGAAAAGAAATGTGTTTTTAATAGAGATTTAAATGTGTGTATCGTCTGAGCTGTGCGGATATGGAGAGGTAGATCGTTCCATAGCTTTGGTGCTGCTGCTGCAAAAGCTCGATCACCTCTCTGTTTTAGTCTGGTTTTAGGCCTCTGTAAGAGCAGCTGGTTCGATGACCTCAGAGCTCTTACAGGGGTGTGACAGTGAAGCAGCTCAGACAGATACAAAGGTGCCAGTCCGTTTAAGGCTTTAAAAGTAAGCAATAAAATCTTAAAATCGATTCTAAAACGGACAGGGAGCCAGTGAAGGGATGACAGGACTGGGGTAATGTGTTCATGCTTTTTTAAACCGGTTAAAAGACGAGCTGCCGCATTCTGGACTACCTGCAGGCGGCGCACAGATGATTGATCTATGCCAAAGTACAGAGAATTACAGTAGTCCAGGCGGGAAGTAATAAAAGCATGAATAACTTTTTCCAGGTCCTGCTGCGGGAGATAAGGTTTTACCTTGGCAATAACTCTGAGTTGGTAAAAACTGATTTTGGTAACAGCACTTACTTGCTTCTCCATTTTAAAACTACTATCTAAAATGACACCCAGATTTTTCACAGCATCACGACAGTGAGGAGCCAAATGACTCGGAGTGCCAGAGGAGTAGCTTGAGGGGTCAAATTTACCAAAGCATATGACCTCGGTTTTGCTTTCATTAAGTTTTAGGAAATTGTTTCTCATCCAGGACTTGATGTCACTTAGACAGTTCAGCAGGGGTTCCCATGGATCTCTGCTGTTCAGTTTGATGGGCATATACACCTGGATGTCGTCAGCAAAACAGTGGAAACAAATATTATGTTTCCTAAAAATCGACCCTAGAGGCAACATATACAATGAGAAAAGAATTGGGCCCAGAATGGACCCCTGAGGCACTCCACAAGAAAGCTTTGCTGTGGTAGAAAAACAGTCTCCTAGATGGACAGAGAAACTTCTATCAGTAAGATAAGATCTGAACCAAGTCAGAACCGTGCCTTTAATGCCAATTTCATGTTCTAGGCGGGATAGAAGGATCTCGTGGTCCACAGTGTCAAAGGCAGCTGACAGATCTAGAAGTACTAAAACTGCAGGACTACCAGAGTCCACAGTTAAAAGCAGATCGTTAAAAACTCTTAAAAGAGCCGTCTCTGTGCTGTGACACATTCTAAAACCTGACTGAAACTTTTCCCACATTCCATGTCCACTTAAAAATGCTTGAAGTTGCTTAAAAACAACTTTTTCAAGAACCTTGGATAAAAATGGTAATTTAGAAATTGGTCTGTAATTTGAAAGAACATCAGGGTCAAGGTTCTTCTTCTTGATTAGAGGCTGTACAACTGCATGTTTAAAGGCAGCTGGAACACAACCAGATGCAAGCGCACTGTTAATCAGAGCGAGGATAGTTGGTCCCACTGAATCAAAAGCCTCTTTAAAAAGGCGAGACGGAACACAGTCTGTGGGAGAGTTTACAGGTCTCATATTTTGAATCACCTCCTTTAGTGTGGAGAGTGTGACAGGCTCAAACTGCTCAAAGACAGCTCTGCTGGGAGGAGGTGCAGATGAGTCTGTTTCAGCCTGAGGTGATGAAGGCCTGAGATGTCGTCAAATAAACCAAGACACACACACACACACGCACACACAATTAAAAATACAGTGTTTGTGTTTTGGGTGTGTAAATTTATTTTTATAAATTTTATTCAGTCTTATTTTGAGTTGGTCCACATGAAACTCCAGTTTCTACCTCCAGGGGGCAGCAATGACACACACACACACACACACACACACACACACACACACACACACAGAATATGTCCCCTCAACCCACTTCACAGGATGCATCTGCAGCAGCCAATCAAAATGCAGGACAACAAGCCCCCACCACCACCACCACCATCATGTTTTTTGGGGGGCAGGGGTCTCCTTCACCCCTCCTTCTGAGGTCTATATGCGGTCACATGATGGTTTGTTGTATTCAGAGAGATTTAATTGTAATTGATTTCAGCTGAGTGTGTGTGTGTGTGTGTGTGTGTGTGTGTGTGTGTGTGTGTGTGTGTGTGTGTGTGTGTGTGTGTGTGTGTGTGTGTGTGTTAATCTGGAAGTACATCTGTTCATTGTGAGGGAGATTAACACACCGTCTGTCACACACGCAGACCAAACAAAGGCACCACACACACAGTGTGTGCCGTGGTTAGCACTGCTGCAAGAAGCAAGAAGGTCCTGGGTTCAAATCCTCCATCTGGCCTTTCTGTGTGGAGTTGGCATGTTCTCCCCGTGTCTGCGTCGGGTCTCCGGGTTCTCCCACAGTCCAAAGACATGCAGTCAGTGGGGGTTAGGTTACCTGCTGATTCTAAAGTGTGAATATGAATGGTTGTCTGTCTCTGTGTTAGTCCTGCGACAGACTGGTGACCTGTCCAGGTGTAGTCTGCCTCTTGCCCTATGTCAGCTGGGATAGGCTCCACCCCCACGACCCTGAATACATTTACTGTAGAATCACAGTTTACATCACTCTGATCTATATAACACACTGATCAGCATCAGTCACACTGATGGATCAACGTGTCTCAGCTGGATCTTGGAGATGAGCTGAAATGACATTCAAGCTCAAACTGAACTAAACGGATTTAAAGAGACTTTTTGAAACAGCGACAGATCGTCTGATTGTAATCTGATTACATCTAAAATCTAGCTGGCCAGCATACAGATGGCTCTATAGAAGCTGAAACATTTGTAACATACTGCTTTTTCTAATAAAACATTAAAGGCCTGGAAAGCAGCCTGCGTTTTTTTCTCAGCTATTTTTCTGAGCTATCATCTATGACTGAACGCTGATATTACATCAGATTATAAATCCTCACACTGGGATGAATGTTTTTTGTAAAAATAATCTCTTCAAGCATTTCTATCCAGTAATGGCAGAAATAATGAAATTCTCTATTTAAAAAAATAACCCAAAAATGACTGAATCATTGGTGAAAAATGAAATTCTCATAAACTGCTGCACAGACAGTTTCTATTGGATCAAACTGACCTGGAGTCTGCTGCTATCTGAGTCTCTCATATCAGCATCCATCAGTAAACTGTGTCTGACTGTTTCTCCTGTCCTGGCAGCTCACAGCTGAAGCATTCGATCTAACATCAGATGGAGTTTAAGTCACATGGTACACAGGTAAATAGAAGGTTTGAGTCCGTTTGTAAAACACATTTAAATGCAACAGACGTTGCGCAGAGTGCTGCACAAATGACCCACCCAGCAGGAAAACCACCAAGAAACAGCAACAGAAACAATTTAGAGACTAATACAAATATTCTCTACAAAAAAAAAAAATCAGTCTTTGTACATAGCAGCTGTGTAAATAAAATTTACTCTCTCCATGCTTTCTGTGCAGTTGTGCTTACCTGGGCAGCTGAGCGCCTCCTTGGCCGTGATGCTCCTGTTGCAGGAGGAGCAGAGGGTGGTGGAGGACACTGTCAGGGAGGTGAACAGGTGGCCGTTACTGGAGCGCGCCTCCCTCTCTCTCGCCTCCTTGTCCCTCTCCTTCAGACGCTCCTTCTCCTTGTTCTGAGACACACAGAAGGGACAGATCACTTTAACCTCTTCAAACCTGACCTTTGAGTGACCTCTGACCTTTATTACCCTGATGAAAAGCTGCCTGCAGCCCTGGAGCTTCTCCTTTATCTAAACTTTGTCCTGCAGGTGGAAACAAAGCCTGTGTCACAGAGCACAGAGGAGACTGTGTGGAGGTCTTCAGGTGTTCAGATGTCCCCCTCACGTGCTTTCTTTTTCACATTGAGCTGCAGATTCACAATTGACCCGTGACCTTACAGTTTGGCTCTGACTGGTTCATGAAGATAATCCGAGTTTGAAGAACACCATCACGGACCTGAGACAATCTGTTGCTTCCAGGGTCCTTTTCCAGGAAGGAGGTTTAGCTACAACTCCGAGTTTGTTAACCCTGGGTAACTCAAGTTACCTGTTACCATGGTAACAGACTCTGTGAACCTAACCTAACCTAAGCAGATTTTATCCAACAAACTCTGAGTGTCACTCTGACTCCTCCCCTACTGCTGCACCTGAACCACCTGTACTATCCAGTTCGGGCTCCAGTCATTTCCCAGCTCATCCAGTCCGGATCCGTTCATCATGGATTCATTTTCCTGACACGATCGACATTCTTTAATTAAAGTGTCTCATCCTCCCAAACTGTACTGAAATATTTAAAACCTATAAAGCTGAGACATTCATTATAATGTGCTTGCCTTTATTGGTAAAACTTTACATTCATCACAGACCTGGATGCCTTGAATGTTTTCAGCTAAATATGAAACTGTGACTGACCTCTGACCTTTAACAGTAACTCAGTGAAACATCTCTGCTGTGGCTGTCAGAGAGCTATCATCTTTTTTATGTATTATTAATCCTCTATTTATACAGGAAAATCTCTTGAGACTTTTTGTCTCATTTACAAGAAAGACCTGATACATACATCAACAAAAAACAACAACAAAAAAGACACACAAAAAAAACACAAAATAAATGACATAAAAACAGTAATATACAATCTACTTAGCACTTCTAAAAATCCATAACACACAATTATCAACAAAATGGTTTTTACTGATAACAAACACAAGTGCCGACAGACATATTTTCAAATCCCTTTATTAAAATTTTGATCTCTCCAAGTGTAACCAGATTGGAGAGCTTCAGGTCCTGCTGAAGCATGTTCCAGGTGGAGGGGGTGGAGAACCTCAGTGCACACTGGTGGAACACTGAATGTAATAAAGTCCTGAGAGCGAAGACTGTGGTATTGTTTTTTACGTGAAATGTAACATGACAAATATGAGGGAACCAGCTGGAGGATGGATTTGTAAATGAAGGCATACCAGTGTAACAGTCTACGAGTATGTAGAGAGGGCCATTTAACTAAAGAATATAGGGTGCAATGGTGAGTAAGGGCTTTGCTACCTGTGATAAATCTAAGCGCTCCATGATAGACAGCGTCCAACAGACATGAAGAGCTAGCTGAGTCCTTCATATACACAATATCCCCATAGTCTAGAGTACTCATAAAAGTGACAGAGACAAGTTGTTTTCTGACATTTTTTGAGAAACAAATCTTGTTTTGAAAAAAGAAACCTAGTTTTAACTTAAGTTTTTTAAGCAGATTTTCAATTTGGGGCTTAAAAAGTTAAATTTTCATCTATAGTGATGCCAAGATATTTATAAGACGATACAAAATCAATGAGCACACCCTGTGTGGTGGTGATAGCAGGGAGATATGCGGGCACCTTTCCCTTATTGGAAAATAACATGCCCTTTGTCTTACTTGCATTCAGTAACAATTTAAGTTGCAAGAGTTGAGACTGAAAGCTGTCAAAAGAGGACTGTAAGTGCTCAAAAACAAGGGCAACTGATTTTGCACAACAATAAATTACTGAATCATCAGCATAAAAATGCACAGTTTCACTTGTAAGACCATGACCCAAATTGTTAATATAAATGGTAAACAGTGTAGGTCCTAATATTGACCCTTGTGGAACCCCCCCAGAAATGTCCATATAACTTGATGTTTGACAACCATATTGTACACACTGTTTACAGCCAGTCAGATAATTTAGAAACCAACCCATGTTCAGTAAATCCTTTGTCCAAAAGCCTTTGACACAAAATCTTGTGATCAACCGTGTCAAAGGCTTTGGACAGATCTATAACAGATCTATCAGTGAAGCTGATCTTAGATCAGATTAGAAACACTTTAATTGGAAACTAGTAGATTTTCTGTAAATCTCATTACTCGGATTTATCCAGTAATGGCAGAAATAATGAAATTCTCCATTAATAAATGAATAAAGTGACGTTGTTATTCCATCAATAGATTCCATTTTTTTAACTGCATAATTAAACAATTAAATGGCCATAAACTGAACTGTCATAAAAAACAGTTTTTTATTAAGTAACAAACTGACCTGAGGTCAGCTCCCCCCGGGGTCTGCTGCTGTCTCAGTCTCTAACACACAGGTCGGTCAGTAAACTCAGTCTGAGCTGTTTCTCCACATTTTTATCTTCACTTTCTGTCTCCCGCAGCTTATCTGTCAGGCTGCAGCTGAATAATTAGATTTTTTAAATCAAATGTAAAATTAGGATTCGGCTTCTTCTGATGGAGATTCAAGTTGTGTAAATGATGACAGCAGACATTATAAAAGAAATGATATATTTTATAACAAACTTTCATTCTGTCTATGATGATGTCAGAGTGGGTCAGGCTGATTAAAGTGACTCCACACTGAGACGTGCGATCCTCCATCCATCGGATTAAAATGGAGGCTCCAGTCTTTATTTACCCATTGCCATGGTGACTCCTAGTATCAGAGCTCCATTGATGATGGCTTTCTTTCCTTATGCATGCACGCACTAACTCAGTGTGAACATACTCAGAGTTGACTGAACTAACTCTGATCAGCTGTTCTGTAACGGAAAACTCAGAGTTAATTTTAAACTCAGAATTTGTTGAACCTGCCTCCTGGAATAGGGACCATCTGTTTGTGGAAGTCTCTCAGTTTACTGCAGACCTTCACACAGCAGCATGAGCTCCTCCAGAGACCAGTTCTAATACTTCTGAATAATTATTCCTGACACGCAGACAGGATGGAGCAGAGCTCACAGCAAGTGATGTTCTTCACACAATCACACTTTATAATCTGCAGTTCAATAAGTGCCTGCTCTGTTTGCTGATGTGTTCCCATGACAGCATACAGGAAGTGGCTTTTCTGATGATCAAAGTAACCTATGTGGTAACAAACCTCTGACCTCATGTGTCAGCTCTCCACAGCCTGCATAACATTTTGAGCACAGTCTCCTTATTTTAGCCTTTTAACCTCCACCTGGTCACATGGCCCATCCAGGGTTAGTGGTAAGCTTCAGGGCCATGTTCCAGGAAGCAGTTTGTTAACCCTGAGATGAGGGAAACTCTGGTTTTCTGCTCCAGAAAGACAATTAACGTAATCTCCAGGTCGGCGCTGTCACTTGGTGTTGGCTCTCACTGCGGTATTGTATCACTTCCTGTTCCTGTTTCGGAGCACAGTGTTTTGCTGTCTGTTAGCTGTTATATCTGTATAACTCGATTTATCTGGATAATAACATATTTTAGTGTAATCTTCACCTACTTTAAATAGCATACTCTTTGCTGAATCACCTGTATTCACATTACTCACTTTATTTGTTTTTAGAAATTCGCTAGCTTAGCTCAGCTAGTAGCTTAGCCCTTAGCCGACTCACTACCAGCATGGCTTCTTCTCCTGTCTCTCCTGCACTTTCCTGCTCTGGGTGTCACATGTTTAGTTACTCCTCGGCCTCCTTTAGCAGTAACGGTACTTGTAATAAATGTAGTCTGTTTGTAGCTCTGGAGGCCAGGCTTTCTGAACTGGAGACTCGGCTCCGCACCCTGGAAAATCCTACATCTAGCCAGGCCCCTGTAGCGGGTGCGGACCATGGTAGCTTAGCCGCCGTTAGCTCCCCCCCAGCAGATCCCGAGCAGCAGGGAAAACAGGCCAGCTGGGTGACGGTGAGGAGGAAGCGTAGTCCTAAGCAGAAGCCCCGGGTACACCACCAACCTGTTCACGTCTCTAACCGTTTTTCTCCACTCGGCGACACACCCGCCGAGGAACAAACTCTGGTTATTGGCGACTCTGTTTTGAGAAACGTGAAGCTAGAGACACCGGCGACCATAGTCAAATGTCTTCCAGGGGCCAGAGCAGGCGACATTCATGGAAATTTGAAACTGCTGGCTAAGGCTAATCGTAGATTTGGTAAGATCGTTATTCACGTCGGCAGTAATGACACCCGGTTACGCCAATCGGAGGTCACTAAAATTAATATTGACTCGGTGTGTAACTTTGCAAAAACGATGTCGGACTCTGTAGTTTTCTCTGGGCCCCTCCCCAATCAGACCAGGAGCGACATGTTTAGCCGCATGTTCTCCTTGAATCGCTGGCTGTCTGAGTGGTGTCCAAAAAATGACGTGGGCTTCATAGATAATTGGCAAAGTTTCTGGGGAAAACCTGGTCTTGTTAGGAGAGACGGCATCCATCCCACTTTGGATGGAGCAGCTCTCATTTCTAGAAATCTGGCCAAATTTATTAACCCTCCTAAAAACTGACTACCCAGGGTTGAGACCAGGAAGCAGAGTTGCAGTCTTACACGCCTCTCTGCAGCTTCTCTCCTCCTGCCATCCCCCCAAAACCCCATCCCCATAGAGTCGGTGCCTGCTCCCAGACCACCAAAAACCAAAGCTAAAATCAGCAAAAAGCTATTTAAGCATAAAAATTCAAAAACAATAAATAATACAGCTTCATCAACTGCACCAAAAAATAAAACAATTAAATGTGGATTGTTAAACATTAGGTCTCTCTCTTCCAAGTCCCTATTAGTAAATGATTTAATAATTGATCAACGTATTGATTTATTCTGCCTTACAGAAACCTGGTTACAGCAGGATGAATATGTTAGTTTAAATGAATCAACACCCCCGAGTCACAGTAACTGTCAGAATGCTCGAAGCACAGGTCGAGGAGGAGGAGTAGCTGCAATCTTCAATTCCAGCTTATTAATTAATCAAAGACCCAGACAAAGTTTTCATTCTTTTGAAAGCCTAAATCTTAGTCTTGTCCATCCTAATTGGGAAAATCAAAAACCTGTTTTATTTGTTATTATCTATCGTCCACCTGGTCCTTACTCAGAGTTTCTGTCTGATTTCTCAGACTTTTTATCTGATTTAGTGCTCAGTTCAGATAAAATAATTATAGTGGGTGATTTTAACATCCATGTAGATGCTGAGAATGACAGCCTCAACACTGCATTTAATCTATTGTTAGATTCAATTGGCTTCTCTCAAAATGTAAAGGAGCCAACCCACCACTTTAATCATACTCTGGATCTTGTCCTAACATATGGCATAGAAACTGAAGACTTAACAGTATTCCCTGAAAGCCCCCTCCTGTCTGATCATTTCTTAGTAACATTTACATTTACTTTAATGGATTACACAGCAGTGGGGAATAAGTTTTATTACATTAGAAGTCTTTCTGAAAGTGCTGTAACTAAGTTTAAGGATCTAATTCCTTCATTGTTATGCTCTTCAGTGCCAACACAGTGCAGAGCAGCTACCTAAACTCTGCTCCCAGTGAGGTCGATTATCTCGTCAATAGTTTTACATCCTCACTGCGTATAACTTTGGATACTGTGGCTCCTCTGAAAAGGAAAGCTTCAAATCAGAAGTGCCTGACTCCGTGGTATAATTCACAAACGCACAGCTTAAAGCAGATAACCTGAAAGCTGGAGAGGGAATGGCGTCTCACTAAATTAGAAGATGCTCATTTAGCCTGGAAAAAGAGTTTGTTGCTCTATAAAAAGCCCTCCGTAAAGCTAGGACATCTTACTACTCATCATTAATTGAAGAAAATAAGAACAACCCCAGGTTTGTTTTCAGCACTGTAGCCAGGCTGACAAAGAGTCAGAGCTCTGTAGAGCCGAGTATTCCTTTCACTTTAACTAGTAGTGACTTCATGGATTTCTTTACAAATAAAATTTTAGACATTAGAGAAAAAATTATTCATAACCATCTCAAAGATTATTCTTCATGTTCGGCTGCTTTCAGCACTGCTGGTATTTGTTTAGACTCTTTTGCTCCAGTTGATCTTTCAGAGTTAACTTCAATAGTTACTTCCTCCAAACCAGCAACATGTTTATTAGATCCCATTCCTACTAGACTGTTCAAAGAAGTCTTTCCAATTATTGATGCTTCAATCTTAAAAATGATCAATCAGTCTTTATTAGTTGGCTATGTACCACAGACCTTCAAGGTGGCTGTAATTAAACCTCTGCTTAAAAAGCCATCACTTGACCCAGCTGTCTTAGCTAATTATAGGCCAATCTCCAACCTTCCTTTTCTCTCAAAGATTCTTGAAAGAGTAGTTGTAAAACAGCTAACTGATCATCTGCAGAGGAACGGTTTATTTGAAGAGTTTCAGTCAGGTTTCAGAATTCATCACAGTACAGAAACAGCATTAGTGAAGGTTACAAATGATCTTCTTAGAGCCTCTGACAGTGGACTCATCTCTGTTCTTGTCCTGTTGGACCTCAGTGCAGCTTTTGATACTGTTGACCATAACATTTTATTACAGAGATTAGAGCTTGCTATAGGTATTAAAGGTACTGCACTGCAGTGGTTTGAATCATATTTATCTCATAGACTCCAATTTGTTCATGTAAATGGGGAGTCTTCTTCACACACTAAGGTTAATTATGGAGTTCCACAGGGTTCTGTGCTAGGACCAATTTTATTTACATTATACATGCTTCCCTTAGGCAGTATTATTAGAAAGTACTGCATCAATTTTCATTGTTATGCAGATGATACTCAGCTTTACCTATCAATGAAGCCAGATGACACACATCAATTAGTTAAACTGCAGGAATGTCTTAAAGATATTAAGGCCTGGATGACCTCTAATTTCCTGCTTCTAAATTCAGATCAAACTGAAATTCTTGTTCTCGGCCCCACAAATCTTAGAAACATGGTGTCTAACCAGATACTTACTCTGGATGGCATTACTTTGGCCTCCAGTAACACTGTGAGAAATCTTGGAGTCATTTTTGACCAGGATATGTCCTTCAATGCACATATTAAACAAATATGTAGGACCGCTTTTTTGCATTTGTGCAATATTTCTAAAATTAGAAACATCCTTTCTCAGAGTGATGCTGAAAAGCTCATTCATGCATTTATTACTTCTAGGCTGGATTATTGTAATTCATTATTATCAGGCTGTCCTAAAAGCTCCCTGAAAAGCCTTCAGCTGATCCAAAATGCTGCAGCTAGAGTACTGACAGGGACTAGAAAGAGAGAGCATATTTCTCCCATATTGGCTTCTCTTCATTGGCTCCCTGTTAAATCTAGAATAGAATTTAAAATTCTTCTCACATACAAGGTCTTGAATAATCAGGCACCATCTTATCTCAAAGACCTCATAGTACCATATCACCCCAATAGAGCACTTCGCTCTCAGACTGCTGGCTTACTTGTGGTTCCTAGGATACTTAAGAGTAGAATGGGAGGCAGAGCCTTCAGCTTTCAGGCGCCTCTTCTGTGGAACCAGCTTCCAGCTTGGATTCGGGAGAGAGACACCCTCTCTATTTTTAAGATTAGGCTTAAAACTTTCCTTTATGATAAAGCTTATAGTTAGGGTTGGATCAGGTGACCCTGAACCATCCCTTAGTTATGCTGCTATAGGCCTAGTCTGCTGGGGGGTTCACATAATGCACTGTTTCTCATTCACCTTATTTACTTTGTTTATACTCCACTCTGCATTTAATCATTAATTGATATTAATCTCTGGCTCTCTTCCACAGCATGTCTTTCTCTCCCCTCAGCCCAACCGGTCGCGGCAGATGACTGCCCCTCCCTGAGCCTGGTTCTGCTGGAGGTTTCTTCCTGTTAAAGGGAGTTTTTCCTTTCCACTGTCGCCAAGTGCTGCTCATAGGGGGTCGTTTTGATTGTTGGGTTTTCTCTGTATTATTGTAGGGTCTTTACCCACAATACAAAGCGCCTTGAGGCGACAGTTTGTTGTGATTTGGCGCTATATAAATAAAATTGAATTGAATTGAATTGAACCTAACCTGCGCACTGGCTCCTGACTCCTCCCCTCCTGCTGCACCTGAACCACCTGTCTGGCACTCCCATTCATTTCCTCATCCATAAAGTTGTGGTCAAAGTGCACAGGGGAGCAAATTAATTTGCAGAAGTTTACGTTTTTACAAGCACAGAAGTCCCAGTTAGATGTTAGTTTAACATGAGGGCTTTTACATTATGTAAAATCTATAGTTGCCATCTCTGGAGCTTGAAAAAGGCGACTGGACTTCTTTTTGTTTCTTGAAGACGTTTCACCTCTCATCCGAAAGGCTTCTTCAGTTCTCAACCAAAAGGTGGAGAGACCCAGGTATTTAAACCCCTGTGGGCGTAGTCCCCTGGAGGTGGTTATGACCCTCTATTGATCATGTGCGTGAACACGTGCCCAGGTGTGAAGGGGGCGTGGGTCATATTTAATCAGTGGTTTCAGTTGAAACCAATTTAGGACTCCGCTCCATTGTTTCCTGTGGCCTATTGAGGTCACTGGAACAAAGGTGTGAATGGGGGTTGAGACGTCTGGGAAGGGAGCTCAGGACAGCACTGTAAGCGGGGGAAAGTTGGTGACGTAATCCACCTCCTCTGTTCAATGATGGTTGTTCACAGTGGACATAGATGGCTTCTTTCACTCCTCTTTCAAACCATCTGTTTTCCCTGTCCAAAATGTGAACATTGGCATCCTCAAAGGAGTGCCCTTTTTCCTTCAGATGCAGATGTACTGCTGAATCTTGTCCTGTCGAGGTGGCTCTTCTATGTTGTGCCATTCGTTTGTGAAGAGGCTGTTTGGTTTCACCAATGTAGAGGTCCGAGCACTCTTCACTGCACTGAACAGCATACACTACATCGCTGATCTTGTGTTTGGCGGGTTTGTCCTTGGGATGAACCAGTTTTTGTCTTAGGGTGTGACTTGGTTTGAAGTATACTGAGATGTCATGCTTGGAGAAAATTCTTCTGAGTTTCTCTGACAAGCCTGACACATATGGGATGACAATGTTGTTCCTCTTGTCCTTCCTATTCTCTGTAGTTTGTGTTTGGCCTTCATTCCTGTGCATCTTAGCTGATTTGATGAAGGCCCAGTTGGGGTAACCGTATGTTTTGAGGGCTTTCTTAATGTGTGTGTGTTCCTTACACAACGTCTCAACCCCCATTCACACCTTTGTTCCAGTGACCTCAATAGGCCACAGGAAACAATGGAGCGGAGTCCTAAATTGGTTTCAACTGAAACCACTGATTAAATATGACCCACGCCCCCTTCACACCTGGGCACATGTGTTCAAGCACATGATCAATAGAGGGTCATAACCACCTCCAGGGGACTACGCCCACAGGGGTTTAAATACCTGGGTCTCTCCACCATTTGGTTGAGAACTGAAGAAGCCTTTCGGATGAGAGGTGAAACGTCTTCAAGAAACAAAAAGAAGTCCAGTCGCCTTTTTCAAGCTCCAGAGACTACTATGACCTGGATGACTGAGAATCTACACAGACATATAGTTGCCATCTTTCTAACTCTGTGACTCTGTGGGCAGTGATGGAGCAGTCAGACTGTTAGCATCACTGTTTAACTCACACTGATCTGTGTGACGCTATTCTGAACACTTCATGTTTAAACTTGTTCACAGTCTTCAGTTCAGTGTTTGAATACTGTCACGGTCAGCATTCATATCCCTTGATCCTCTATATTAAAATGGAGGCTCTGATCTTTATTTACCCGTTGCCGTGGTGAATCCAGGTATCAGGACTTCATTGATGATGGCTTTCATTATGTCCTCCCTCAAGCACTTACCATACTCAGAGTTTGTTGAACATACTTCCTGAAACAGGGTCCAGGTCTTCCCTTTTTGTTTTTGGTGTTTGGAACAACCAGAGAAGCTTTTAACAGAAAACCTGTTGCAGTAAAAATGAGTCTCACACGTCACCAGTTCAGCTGATGTGTCCGTCTTTGGACTAGAGGAGGAAACAGGAGCACCTAGAGACAACCCACACAGGGAGCACCGGCCAGTCGGTGGATTCAAACCCAGGGTCTTCTTGTGTGAGGTGACAGCACTAACCCCTACACCCCAGCGCTGGCCCAAAGTTTCTCTAAGAATCCATCTGATCAGCAACAGGAAGAAGTATAAACACTTTAGATGTTCTTAAAAACCTGCAGATCTTTGTGCTATCTGCACTCTGAGGGATCTTTGGGAATGGTGACGCTATTTTCGAGACATCTGATTGGTCAGTATGCATTGATTTCCTGTATCAGTTACCATGGCAATATAATGACCCACCATTGTAATACTGAAAACACAGGTTTAACCCTGAAGTTACTCTGGAAACTACAAACCCTCAGGAGATTCAATCCCAGCAGCTTCCTGCTGTGAGACCTCATAGGGTCCCAAAAGCACAAGAGTAGGGTGTTTCTTTACTGATTCACTTCAGCAACACTCAAATGACCACAGGTGTGTCCAGTGAATCAGAGGCAGGTTTGCTGGATGAATGTGGATCAGACTGCATCAGCACAGAGACAATTTCAGGTTTTCAGTTTCACTCTTTTATAACACAACAAAGAAGTGAGCAGAGGAGGAGGGGGTAGTCTAATACCTGGAGACCTGCTTTGTGCTGCTCGGACAGAAGATGGGAGGGGGCATCTCAGAGGAGATGAGAACAAAGGAGGAGGAGTCAGTCTGTTCACTGCACCTCATCAGATCACCTAAGGGCAGCTGCATGGAGCCAATGTCTGGATTCTAATCAGCTGTTAGAGCCTTGTTTGCACTGATTGATTCCCCGACGATGCAGCATGTCACTGATGTCGTCAAACAAAGCCGTAGATTAGGGATGTCACAAAGTAAAGCTGCACAGTAACAGCAGCGCGCACTGTGAAGCCCACATTCATCCAGGTGATGCAGAAAACATCTGTTTCACACTGATCTTACTGCAGGTAACAGGAAGCACTGAAGCTCCTTTCTTTATTTAGAAGATTAAACAGCTCTGATTGGCTGCAGAGGCTTCAGGAAGTTACAACCCCCAAGTATAAACAGACTGTTCAACCATCCAATCAGAGCACAGGAATAAACATCAGCCTCTTCAGTCCACGGATGGCAACATTCTCAAATAAAAATAACTGAAATGAGTCAGTAAAAGTACCTGGGCGCCCACCGTGCATGCAAACACAGACACAGGAACTCACACTGTGACTCAGTTCAAGAGTTTGGCCTGAGTGATTAATCAGCGATCAATACATGCAAGAAGGAAGCGTGAGGTATTAAATCAGTCAGATCAGTCAAAAACATTTCATGAAGAATTTCACAGAAAAGTTTCAAAAACATCTTCATTAAACATCTAAAGCCACCAATTCAGACTTGATGAATCAATCAATCGATGGAGGCAGAGTGGGCATAGTTTAAACTCAAAACAAAACAAACTGTAGACTCATCAGAAACTTTGAACATGTTTCATGTTCCCTACAAGCTGAACTTCTGCTTTCTGTCCTGGGAGGGGCAGGAAGGGGAAGTGTGTGCAAAAGTTTCTGTGTGCCTGTGAGGACCGTGGGGGGTGGGGTGGGAGGATGATGTCATCACAAAGACAGAAGTGTAGACCGATGTGAAATCCACCAAACAACCAAACACTCTTCTCACAGCTGCAGCTGAAGCTCAGTCAGCCCACTAATTATAGATTATTGGATAAATGATGAATGCAGACTAAAACTGAAACTGGGTGGGACACAAGCACCTCAAATTAAAAGCATGATCAGGTGTCACTAATAAATGACTTATTGATCCTGATAGATAAACTGTTGCTATAGGAGGGGTGTCACACAAAAGAATCCACTACCATTTAAAAAAACAGTAACAGCAGCTCCACTTACAACCAAAAGGTACAGAGGCAGAACTGACTCCGCCCACAGCCTAACCCAATCCTGGCCCTGGCCCTGCCCCCGCCTCTACCCCAGCTCACCATTATTTAACATGAACAAAGATGGCGAGCATACACTGGCAGGGACTGGCTGTTGGTTAGGAAGAGGTGAGCGAAAGGTGGGCATTATGGGTTGTCTGAGAGAAGTGAGTAATACTTACAAGAGGAACCCTACATGGGGAGTTTTTCCTTCTCACTGTCGCCAAGTGCTCATAGGGGGTCATTTTGACTGTTGGGTTTTCTCTGTATTATTGTAGGGTCTTACAATATGAAGCACCTTGAGGCTATATAAATAAAACTGAATTGAACTGAAACTGAATTGAATCAGAAATCTGGTCGATTATAAGCTGGTCATTGATCAGATTTCTGAGCAGCTGATAACTGATTAGAAATCTGATCAGTTATCAGCTGTTCTGAAACCTGCAAATCTCATTTTAACTTTAAAACTTTAAAACATGTTGAACACTGTCTCAAAGTTTTTCTCCAAGAAATTTCGGCTCATAAATCCATTTGAAGAACAGCTTAAAAACTCAAAATGTTGCTCAAGGCCATAAAGAGTTAAATGTAGCATGAAAGTGTACAGTACTGTGCAAAACTCTTGAGCCACCTCTCATCTCTTTATATTTTGCAGGATAATGAGAAATAGGTGCAGCAATTAAGCGAAATGCACAAACAGAGTTCAGAGGATTAACGAACAAGAAACATACCTCTGAAAAAGGTCAGGTAGAAGAACGGGACTGAAAATGAATGAAAAAGCAGCCAATGTCCAAAGAACTTTGAAGACCTTCAGAAAGCTGGAGAACTGCTGCTCAAGAGCATTTTAAACATTTTAAGAATGTCTGGCTGCCAGGAAGCAAAACATAAAGAAATGAAGAGTGACTCAAGACATTCGCACAGTATTATACGTCAAGATGCCCCCCGCGTGCACACGCCTCCTGTCTGTCGCAAACAATAACACTACAAATTAATCACAGATTTAATTGATGATGATGATGATGGTGTGATGATGATTACAGAAACAGGGTTTGTTCTTCCTGTTTGGATCTTTCTGTCTGTGATTGGTGTTTTTGCTCTCTGAGCTCATTTCTGAAAATAACAACATATGCTTATGTTTCTACTTCCTGTTTCTGACTCTGAACTTCTGGTCAGAGAAAAATTAAACTGAAGGAGAGAAATCATGTGATTAGCAGCCAGCCAATCACAGACCCCTGTTTTACACTGTCTGTAAAGTTAAAGCAGATTTTAAAGAGTCAAATGATGAAATGAAAGTAAACAAACTGCAGCAGCTCTGATGTGAAAACTGTCTCAGTATTGATGAGAAAAGCACCACAGTTGCAGAGAAACTGGTGACAGTCACTGATCAGCTGATCAATAAATAAAGAGCTCAGTAAAGAAGACAACAAAGAGAGCTCTGTCTGCCGGGGGGGGGGGGGGGGTGTCATGTGACAGAGAGCAAGTGAGCTGAGCTTAGAGAGGAGAGAGAGGAAGAGACAGCAGACTCAATGAGGACAGAAAAGAAACAGGTAACTTTTCATTGGCATCATGTGACTGACCCATGTGGCCTCACTGTGTAGCAAACAGAAGTGAACCACGAAGCTGATAACATGCTGGTGTGAGGGAGTCTGTGCTGGGACTGATCCTCCTTACACCATACATGCTTCCCTTAGGTACTGTTACCTTAAGGTCATAATACCCAAGGGATATTAGGTAATATTATTATTATTATTAATATTATTATTATTATTTCATTGTTATGCAAATGATACTCAGCTTTATCTATCCATGAAGCCAGATGACACACATCACTTAATTAAACATCAGGAATGTCTTAAAGACATAAAGGTCTGGATGACCTCTGATTTCCTGCTTCTAAATTCAGATAAAACTGAAATTCCTGTACTCAGCCCCACAACCCAGAAACTTTCAATTTTATGTGTATAGCACTAAATCACAACAAACAGTCGCCTCAGAGCACTTTATATTGTAATATAAAGACCCTACAATAATACAGAGAAAACCCAACAGTCAAAATGACCCCCTATGAGCAACAGTGGGAAGGAAAAACTCAATTTTAACAGGAAGAACAGCCGGGGGTAGTGAGGGGAGGGTGACAGGAAATTAATAATAACTAATGATTAAATGCAGAGTAGGGTATAAACAGAGTGAAAAGAGGTACATCATGGGCACCCCACAGTAGCCTTGGCCTATTGCAGCAGCTAAGGGAGGGTTCAGGGTCACCTGATCCAGCCCTAACTATAAGCTTTATCAAAAAGGAAACATTTGTTTAGAAATGTGTCAAGGAGCCAATAAAGAGAAGCCAATATTGGAGAAATAAGCTCTATGTTTCTAGTCTCGCTGAGCACCGCCTCTCAGCCTACAGGTCAGCTGTTACTCACAGATTTCAGGTTAATAACAGAGCTGTTTGTAATAAAGCATGTGGGTAAACATCCATGTGAAGAGTCAGCATCTCCTCCTCTAAATTCCTTCTTTGTTGTTAAAACTCGACATGTCTTAAAGGCGGTCTGCAGATCTCTGCCTCATTCTGACCTGCAGCCAGCTGCAGTGTGTGTGTGTGAGTGAGCTAGTGGATTGAGTAACTATGTGTTGAACAGTGTGTGCTGGTGAGCTGTTGACTTTCTTTCTCATTAACTGTTCAAACTGTAGGTCTGAGTAAACTCGTTTTTAATAACCTGTTTGTGATGCGCTCAGCTACAGGTCAAATGTCCATTTTTAACCTGCAGGTAACCATGGAAACAAGACTCACGTTTCACTGAAGTGCACACCGGCTCTGCTTCCATCCCACAATGCACTGCAGCGTAGTCACATGGCCCCACAACTGACAGTGAGGTCAGTGCTGAGGATGGTTTATAGCTGTCCTCAAACTCGGGAAAGGAGCTTCACAGCTTCCTTTCATACCTCCTTCATGAGAGGACACACCACAGCATCTTTCAGGAGATAATGCCATCCCATAATTCACAGCAGTGCTCCAACAGATCATCATGGAAACAGTCTGTCACATTGCTTCATTAACATCTAAGTGAAGCTGTTTGTGGAGATGAAGGTTCTGTGTCACACTGAAGGTCGGCAGCACGGTTTGACCCCATCGCGACATTAACAAAAAGGTACAGAGAGATCATGTGATCACTACACGGACACTGTAACCTCGTATATCCACTTCTGCGAGGACAGCATTGTGCCATCACGCACCAGGGTGAGTTATAACAGTGACAAACCCTGGTTTACTCCCAAACTGAAGCAGCTGTGGATAGAGAAGAGGGAGGCTTTTAAAAGTGGGGACAAAGACTGCTACAAAGAGGCCAAGTACAGGTTTAGCAAGGAAGTGGCCACTGGTAGATCACATCACTCTGAGAATATACAGCAGCAGATCTCAGAGAACGACGCGGCCTCTGTATGGAAAGGTTTTAGGCAGATTACCAACTACAAGCCTAAAACCCCCCACTCCACAGACGACCTACAAACTGCAAATAGACTGAACGAGTTCTATTGTCGTTTTGATGGTCAGTTCAGCAGCCTTCACACCTCCACCAGTCCCAACTACAATACAGCCAACACAAATATTCACCCCCCAACCCCCCCCACTCCCCACACCTCAGAGAAGCCCACATCATCAAGGACTCCCACCCCAGAGTCCCCCTCCTCCCCCACCCCCACAGTCTTTTGTATTCAGGAGGACCAGGTGCTAAAGCAGTTCAGGAGTGTCAAAGCTCGCAAAGCTCCAGGTCCAGATGGTGTCTCACCTGCCACACTGAGACACTGTGCTAACGAGCTTGCCCCATTGTTCACAAACATCTTCAACTCCTCACTGGAGGCTTGCCACGTGCCTGTCTGCTTTAAAACCGCTACCATTGTTCCTGTCCCCAAGAAGCCAAGGATCACTGGACTAAATGACTACAGACCTGTGGCACTGACTTCTGTGGTCATGAAGTCATTTGAGCGTCTGGTGCTGTCCCACCTCAAGTCCCTCACAGCCCCCCTTCTGGACCCCCTGCAGTTTGCCTACAGAGCCAACAGGTCTGTGGACGACGCCATCAACCTGACTCTGCACTTCATCCTACAGCATCTGGACTCCCAGGGAACCTACGCCAGGATCCTGTTTGTGGACTTCAGCTCTGCCTTCAACACCATCATCCCTGATCTCCTCCAAGACAAGCTGTCCCAGATGAACGTGCCAGATCCCATCTGCAGGTGGATCATTGACTTCCTGATGAACAGGAAGCAGCACGTGAGGCTGGGGAAGAATGTCTCGGACTCCCGGACCATCAGCACCGGCACTCCTCAGGGCTGTGTCCTCTCCCCTCTGCTCTTCTCCCTGTATACCAACTGCTGCACCTCTGACCACCAGTCTGTCAAGCTTATTAAGTTTGCAGACGACATGACTCTCATCGGACTCATCTCAGACAGGGACGAGTCGGCCTACAGGATGGAGGTCAAACGTCTGGCGTCCTGGTGCAGCCACAATAACCTGGTACTGAACGCCCAGAAGACAGTGGAGATTATAGTGGACTTTAGGAAGCACACAGCCCCTCTACCCTCCATCATCCTGACTGACACCCCCATCACCACAGTGGACTCTTTTCGCTTCCTGGGAACTACCATCACCCAGGACCTCAAGTGGGAGCCCACCATCACCTCTGTCATCAAAAAGGCCCAGCAGAGGATGTACTTCCTGCGGCAGCTGAAGAAATTCAACTTGCCAGCAAGGACCATGGTGCAGTTCTATACTGCCATCATTGAGTCCATCCTCACCTCCTCCATCACTGTGTGGTACGCTGGAGCCACCACTAGGGACAAACAGAGACTACAGCGCGTTGTGCACTCTGCTGAGAAGGTGATTGGCTGTAACCTCCCATCTCTCCAGGACCTGTACACCTCCAGGACACTGGGGCGTGCAGGTCGGATCACAGCCGACCACTCTCACCCTGGGCACAGACTTTTTGACCCTCTCCCCTCAGGCAGGAGGCTACGGTTCATACGGACCAGAACCTCCCGCCATAAGAACAGTTTCTTCCCCTCTGCTGTTGGACTCATGAACAATTACCCTAAGACTGTTACCACCACCCTCCACAAACGCTGATGACCCTATGTCTATGCACCTGTCTGACTGCACTGATGTACATATTAGTGGAATATAGTCTACATTCTTTTATCTTTTAATTAGTCTCTGCACTGTATATTTTGTAATTTTGTAATATTGTGCTATAGTTATAGCTCTAATATCTCTGTATATTTGCAATTTGTATACTTGTATATTGTCTTATAGTTTTTATACTTATTTGTTTTTTTCTGTACGCACGAAGTACCGCAGCAATTTCCTAAGGCTGTGAACCTGTTCACCCATATGGCAATAAAACCTTCTGATTCTGATTCTGATTCTGATTCTGATTCTGATTCTGATGTGATTCGGCAGTAATCAGCCCAAGCACGCTGTTCTGCCTGTGACACACCTGTAATCAGCCGTGACTGAACGAAGCTTCCGCAGGTGCTGACAAAGTTGCTCGTATTCTGCTGGACATGTTCGCACACACAGTGATGTCAGTTACTTAGTAACAGTTACTCTAATCTGACTACTTTTTTAACGAGTAATCTAACACTTTACTATTTGCAGTCCAGTAATCAGATTAACGTTACTTATCCAAGTCACTGTGCATTACTATTTTTGTCATTTTCCTCAGTACAAAGATATATTTTTTGCTTTCTTCTTGCGTCCCGGAGAGTGACGTCGACAATTAAGTCCCGTTTTCATCATGAGGACAATAATAGCACAACGACACAAATGTAAACAACGGAGGGAGGAGAGAGATGCGCGTTTTCTAGCTGAAATACATGAGTTTGTGTCAGCTAAAGATGACAACATCAAGGTTAGAAGAAACATTTGCAGAGTGAGTCCCACAGGGTGGTGAAGCAGAGGGCTGTGGCTAATGCAGGAGGCCCCCCCAGTACCCAAACAACAAAAGCTGGACTTCGGTACAAAACCAATAAGTGTGTGTGTGTGTGTGTGTGTGTGTGTGTGTGTGTGTGTGTGTGTGTGTGTGTGTGTGTGTGTGTGTGTGTGTGAAGAAGTTGGTCAGACAGTATGTAGTAGAGGAAATGCTGCTCTTAAACACGGCTGGCTTGCCCTCGTTTCGTGGTTGTCATGTGTGTGTGTGTGTGTGGGGGGGGGATCCGATGTTTCTATGTGCTTTGATGTGTAATGTCTTTACTTACATCGGTAAATAGAGTGCAGTCAGCATGATTTATGAAGGGCATATAGACCCTTTACAGCCTACGTCAGGGGTATTCAACTACATTTGCTATGGGCCAAATTGTCATGAGGCTATTTGCCAGTGGGCCACACATTCCTCGGGACTCTTACTCTCACTCTTGTGCATACTTATCGGTCCAGTTGTTAAATTTTCTATTTCCGCTTTCCACCTTGCGTCTCTTCTCTTTTGAATGCGACATGTTTGCATCAAAAACTGTGGTCTGGCCTCCCGCCAACGGTGTAAACGGTGTTTATACCGGGATGTCAGGTATCTAAATTAAACAGCATTAGCTGGTAGGCTATTTGGCTTTTAAACTGTAGTGTGGCTGGCTATTTACAGGTGAGGCATCACTGACTCAGAGTCCTGATTTTTAAATTAATATTTAATCGCACTATAGATTACAAAATGCAGTGCCAGTCAAAAGTCTGAGCAGACTCACATATGAATGGTTGAGTGAGTCTCACAGTGTGACTGGAGCAGTATATATATTGTATCATTGTAAATCAATAATATCTGCAGCCGGAAAACTCTTAACAAGCTAGAAAAGCAGTTTGATGAAGTACTCAGGCTGCCATGCAGGTACAGTCCGCTGTGAGGACGTAGTTCTCTGACTTGTTTACAGTGACCCGAGCCTCATACACAGCGCTCCTGTTTCCTTGTCTTTGACTTGGAAGAACTTCTGCCTTCAAGACACAAAACTCCGAGTCTGTGTCCTGATATTTGGTGTTCGGTACACGGCCGCAAACAACATAACTGTAAGCATCCAGTGACTTATATGCGCTGCAACTTCTCTCCGGTGTATACGCTGGGTTTCTCCACCAAATACACGTGTATACTGGGGCACTTGCTAACGTACCACAGGGGTCGGAGTCGGTTGCTGGTGGTCAAAATTAATTTTTGCAGGTATTTTTGACGATCTTTCATTGATAATCCCTTCTTGTAGATTGAAACACTATTGAACTCCGCCGTACTTCCGTTTCCAAAATGCGCGTGCATCGCTACCTACGTCATCATTGTTTACAAACAGTAAAAGGGTCTATATAAATTGAAGAAATAACCTGTTTTTCAACAATCTTTAAGAGTCTGTGTTATTGTACCTACATTATAATCACTCCAGTGCTTTTTGAAAAAAAATATATAACTGTGGTGTTATATTTGTTGTGATTTCTGCAGCCTTCTGAGCCAGACTTCTGGTTAAAAAGACATTTTTAATGTCAATGACAGTTTTTACCTTGATAAAAAAAAATGAACATATAAAATTCACTTAGCCAAAAACTGAGTGCAGCTTCTACCTTGTGATAGAAATGCTGTTTCTCACTCACAATGACCTGATATAATTCCTGAGAGATATGTTTGATATATACTTCACAGATTATAGATCAACAAGTCATTAACAGCTGTTTAAATACAGGCAATCATTTTTTGACACAACACCAGCAGTTGTTGAATGTAACTAATAAAGTAACTTGTAATCTACCTTAGTTACTTCTAAGTTACTAAGTTACCTTTTAAAGGAGTAATCAGCAATCAGATTACTTTTTCAAGGTAACTATACCATCACTGCTCATGTGTTTCAATAACTGCTGATCAGTATTGATCAGCTCCATCCTGATCAGGCTCATTGATGGCAGATCAATGCAGACAAACTCAAGTTCAAATACAAATGGCCTTGTACGGCGAGGACTTTAATTCAAGTTTTACTGAGCTCTCAGAGGTTCCACGGCCTGCAGCCTGGTTTTCCTCTTATTGATCTCCAACTATCAGGAGGACTTTCAGCCTCTGTAGATCTTTCTGTGATCTCCCGGTCCCCATCGATCGATTTGTTGATTAATGAAGAGCTGACTCTGTTTTCATAGGTTTACAAATTAAAACAAACATTGTTTTGTTTCATTTTTCAGGTGCAGCTTCAAATTTGCTGATAAATAAAATCAGTCACCTTGTGTCTACCTGTCGGTGGGTCTCGGCCTCACCTGAAGCTGATCGAGTGTTTGACGAACTGATTTTCTTCTTTGCTTAAACCTGTTTGATAATCTGTGAGTTTAGATTAAAACTCAACTTAAATCTTCTTCTCCTCAATTTTTGTGTATCTGTGTGTATTTTTTTGAAAACCTTTATTTTACCAGGCTTGAGAATCAATTCTCGTTTAGAAACATGACCTGGCCAAGAGGCCCCAATAGAATCCGGTCCACTACACATAGATACACATAAACATAAACATACCAAAAATAATAAATAAATCAATTAATAAATAAATGCGAGATTAACATGGAGCAAGCATGTAAATCATGACAGCTGGATAAAAAGCAGGAATGAGGAGAAAAATAGGTGAGTTAGCATAAAGGGGATAGCAGGGATGCTAACGTGTGTGCGTGTGATTGTACGCATGTATGAATATATATAGGAGAAATTGTATGTGGGTATGTATATTAGTGTGATCTGGGGTGATCAGCAAGAGCAACAGTCAATGATCTGTTCAATTTTATGAGTAGTCAGAGATGTTAAAGTTACAAATTTGAGGGAGCGTTGTAAAGTGATGCTGCAGCCAGAAACAGCATAGGTATTGGGAATGGTGAGCTTGATGTATTCACTTGACCTTGTACGATATTTATTATGGGCTACATAATAATGTGTTTGTGTTTGTATCTCTGTGTGTGTGTGTGTGTGTGTGTGTGTGTGTGTGTGTGTGTGTGTGTGTGTGTGTGTGTGTGTTTCAGTGTTCACACTAAACTTCGGTCTTTTCAGTGAAACCATTTCTCTTCAAATAAACTTTTTTAGTACATCAAATGTCTCTGTTTCCATTTTTATTTACAGCTCAGAGGTCAAATTTCAACAGTCACTCCTCCTCACTGCTGCCCGACACTTCCTGTCTGAGACACACACACACACACACACACACACACACACACACACACACACACACAGAGTCTCCCCTCCCCCCGCTCGTTTCCTCCTGCAGGACAAAGCGGCCACGCTGCAGCTAACGGACACACACACACACACTCAAACACATCGAAACTCCGTGTACACACACACACCGACACACACACACACACACACACACACACACCGACACACACGCGCACACCGACACGCGCACGCCCCCAGCAGTTTTCAGCCTGAACCGAAAGAGAAAAAAAGTCGTTTCCGTTTCTCCTCCAACTTTACTCACGTGTTCAAACACAGCCCCCTCCTTCTCCGCCGATAAGTGATCGATCAGTGACCGATTACCGGCCGATCAGCAGGGTATCGATGCTTTGGTCGATCTGCTGCAGTAACGGAACAAACGGAGCTCCAGATGTGCGGAAACAAAGCGGAACAATCCGAGTCCGACTTCAGCCGCTCCCTCATCGATCACTTATTTGTAACTCCTGATCAGACCGCATCTCCCTATCATCCCAGATCGATCAGCGAGGAGCCCGTGCGTGTTCTTGGAAGCGTTTCTTTTTCTTTTTTTACGGTAAACTCACCTTGAGGTTGATTTCCTTCATCCTGTCCTGTCTCCTGCTCTCCAGCAGCCGGGACATCCCACCGATCAGCCAATCACCGACCAATGATCGATCCCGATCACCTGCCGATCACCTATCAGACCCTGCTGATCACCACCGGTCCCGATCAAAGAAGTGCGGGTTCTGGCCCCGGAGCGTCCGCAGTCTGAGCGGAGGGGGCGGGACTTGTCTCTGACTGCCAGCTCCGCGCTCTACTTCTGACCAATCAGACCTCAGCCCGCTGATGCTGCATTCAGCCAATCACAGCGATCCCAGCGCTACGAGCCCCGCCCCACGCCAGCTGTCAGGAAGCGCTTCTTTTTTACACCGGTGCGGATTTGAGATGCTGAGGGTGGAGTCAGTCTCTATGACAACGTGTCCACAACCCATGTGACCATCAACAGCCAATCGGAGAGCCTCGAGCATCACATGACTGATGACCGACACGGATGGGTAGGCCCCGCCCGTACCGACAGAGAGCGTACAACAAATGCTGTGTGACGTGGAACCCCCCGAAATCAAACCCCACCCACCGCGTGCCGAGACGGAGCGCGCCGGTACCGATGAAAAGCAAACCTTAGCTGGCTCTTAGGACACAAAGAAAACGATCAATAACTGATCAATAACTGATCGGCCCGATCAGAAACAGCCGCAGCACAGTCACGTGATCATCCTGCCCAATGATCAATCATCAAAAACCCGCTCAATCAGTTCTTACAGATCCCAACATCTGTCTACAGCTGCCTCCTGGCACCGAACACTGCCGTTACCATAACAACCACCTATAACAGATAACTGGAGAACGGGGTGACGTCAAGTGAGCTTGCAGCGCCACCTGCTGACGTGACCGAGGAAGTACACCTGAAACTACACCTGAACAATAAAGCTTTTAATGATGATCTGATTGAAACTTGTTCCACAGAGGTCATCAGTGACGTTGTTGTAATCACAGTGTGTGTTTTCAATGTGTGTTTATACCCAGGTGCTTTCAAGGTTGCAGCTCCTAAATTGTGGAATGCACTACCATCACACCTGAGATCTGTGGACTCTATTGAATCATTTAAAGAACAGCTCAAGACTCATTTGTACAGGCTTGCTTTTAACTAGTGGTTTGTGTGTGTTTTATGTGTATCACTGTTTTCTTTTAATTGCTGTAAAGCACTTTGTGATTTTATCTAGAAAGGTGCTATATAAAGAAAAATTTTGATTTACAGAGGAAACGTTTGAAACGTGAGACCATTCAGAGGAGCATCTGTGCAGATGTTTCAGAGTTTGAAACATCTGCACATGTCAGCCTTGTGAGCATTGGTGCCGCCATTCGGTGCAAAGACGAATCTTTAGAGAAGACAGAGGTCCATCACGGTTTCTTCTTCTTCAAAGTCTTTGATATTCAAGAGTTTAAAGAGCTCAACAACAACAAAAAGATCTGCAGATTTGCATCAGAATGGCGTTAAGAGGAAGTTCATAATAATAACACCCAGACGTGCCTGTCAGTGGATGCAGAGCAGACCTTTTTCAGGGTTCAGCGAAAACCAAACACCTTCTGAGGGATTCATGAGTAAAACTAGTAAAGTCAGATTTCATTGGTCTCTGATGGACTTTCTGATGGGCCAAACGTGTTGTTGTATCATTGGGCTGCACAGCTGAGCTCCATTATGTTTGAGTCTCTAGCAGATGATCTTCCTCACTGGACACACATGAAATCTGATGGTCTGAAGCTCCCTCTGGTCAAGTTCCAAACTCGCTGTCTCAGTCCAACATGAGGAAAGCAGCTTTTTACTTTGGACCTCTGAAGAAAAAAACTAAAGCTCTGATCCAAACTCTGACTTTAGCAGATGTTGGATCTCCGAAAACATCTGTCTGATCCCCTGAGACATCACCTACCCCTGCCAATGTAGAGAGAACAACAATGATGGTGATGATGGCCTCAGGTCTAGTTCCTGATGAGGTCCCTCCACAGAGTCCTCATGATAAGACCTTTATAATTTACTGACTCTCTGATGACTCATTCAGAACATGCGGTGCCTGGCGTTACGTCAGACCTTTAACAGCTGGACAGCAGTTCTGCAAATGAAGAGGCTCCTGTTAGTGCTTCATAAATAAAATAAAATAGAATAAAATGAAAATAAAAATCTTGCAGGTTGTGGATAAAAAAAAAAAAAAATCTAAGAAAAACGCTTCAGGTGTGCGCGCATATTTAACTGACTTCCCCTTTAAGAGAACTTTTCCTTTAACTTACCTGACCACACCTGAGCGGAACTTCCGACAGTTTCACAAGAATAAAAAACAACGACATATCAGAGGAGCAGAACCAGGACTAGTTTTAAAACCAGGACCGGGAGTAAAACCAGGACCAGGATTAAAACCAGGACCACGTGATCAGGTGGGGTTTTTTTTCTTGGTCCGTTTCCGCTTCGGTAGCATGTAGCCCGGTTACTGGGAGCTCAGTCTTGATCAGTCTGTTTCTGAGTATTGATCAGTTGGTCCAGGTGATGACGTCTTTATAGAGACTTATAACTCGTTTTTGATCATATTTAAGAAGAAGCATCGCATCGCCATTGTAAAGTGGTACTAACGACGTGCTGGGGGCGGAGCTGATGCTACGTGCAGCTCGTGTTTTATTTGTTCAGGTGCTCAGGTTTAAAGAGCTTAAAAGCATAACAACATCTGAAAAACATGAATAACATTTTAAATAAGGCACCAAGGTGAACTAACCTGGGCCCAGGGTAAGGTTATAGGTTAGGTTACCCCTAACCTGGCTACTGTGTTATGTGGGTTCTCTTACGTAGGTCACGTGACGCTGATAATCAACTCACGCAATACCGAATGAAAGCAACACAGCAGTTTGTGAGAGCAAAAGCTCTGCAGGAGTTTAGGATTAGCAGCGCTCACTCAGTCAGACTGGGAAAGACCTGCTGTATTAATAAAGTTTAACCTGTTTGAAGCAAGAAGGAAAGCCATAAAAATGGTCAGAATCATGGATCATAAACGAGTACTTGGTGTGAGTCAAACGCGCTGAGCAAAGAAAAAAAAATTAGTGGATGTGTGGTCAGCAAACAGTTTGTTTTTCAGGAATCCCATGCCTGGCAAACACACTTTTCATCTTGTGGATCACAGCTGATGTGGTGGTGTTGTGCAGGCGTTCAATTTCAAAATACCTGCTCAGGTAGTCACATATGACAATGTAGGTCTCAGAGTTCCAGGTGAACAGGTCTGTTGCTACAGTTTGCCATGGGTTGTCTGGGATTTCTTGGGAGAGCATGGGCTCTTTCTGGTTGGAGTTGCGATGTGTTTGACATATGTCACATCTCATTACAGTTTCTTCGATCTGTTGACACATATCTGGCCAAAACATTATGTCTCTTGCTCTGTGTTTGCTTTTCTCCATTCCGAAATGTCCGGTATGTATGCGTTGTAGCATCTCCTGGCGGAGCTTGTGGGGAATGAGGATCTTCTCACTCTTGAGAAGTATTCCATCAGCTTCTGTGATTTCAGTACGATGGTTCCAGTATTCGCTAATGAGCGATGGGCATTTTTTCTTTGTCTCTGCCTGAATGGATGACGTGTTTGAGAGCGGACAACTGCTCGTCTTCAGCTGTGGCTGTTTTGAAGTCGGTCAGCCTCTCCGTACTCACTGGCATTGTGCTGATGACAGTGTGTATTTGAGTTTCCACATCTTCGGTTAGTGAGCTGTCCTCATCATCTGTTGATTTTCTTGAGTGTGTCGGCGACTGGAATCTCCCTCCCAGGTTTGTGGGTGAGGGTGAAACTGTACTTCTGCAGTGCGAGCAGCATGCGCTGTAAACGTGGTGGCGCAAGTGCTAGTGGCTTGCGAAGTATTGACTCTAGTGGCTTGTGGTCAGATTCAACAGTCACATGTCATTCATAGATGTACTCATGGAATCTTTTGCATCCATATAAGACAGCATAGAGTTCTTTCTCTATTTGAGCATAGTTTTGCTCCGTATTGTTGAGGAGTTTTGATGCATATGCAACGGGTCAGCCTTTTTGCATGATGGTAGCACCTAATCCATGTTTTGATGCGTCAACCTGCAGTGTCACTTCTTCTCTCAGATCGAAGTAGGCTAGTACTGGCCCTGGTTCAGCTGTTATTGTCGCTTTCATTTTTTCAAATGCTTTTCCATGTGTTTCGTCCCATTTGAACTCTTTGTCATGTCGAAGAAGTTGTCTGAGCGGTGCGCTCACCTCGGCGAGTTTTGGTGCAAACTTTGCAAGATAATTGCAAAGGATTGTCTCCAGTTCTGCCTCATTTTCTGGTGGTGGCATGTCACGGATCGCTTTCACTTTCATAGGGTCTGGCTCAAGTCCGTTTGCTGTGAGTTTGTGTCCAAAGTAGTTGATTTCACTGACACAGATCTGACACTTGTCTGGGTTGAGCTTTAGACCTTTTTCTCTTGTTCAGTTGAGCATGGCTATGAGGTTGCGGTCGTGCTCCTCTTTTGTTTTCCCGAACACGATGATGTCATCTACGATGCCAACCACTCCTTCCAGGCCCTCGTATGTTTCATCAATCCTCCTTTGGAACTCATCTTGGGCAGACACGATGCCAAAAGGCAGCCTGAGGAAGCGAAACCTACCAGAGATGGTGTTGAAGGTAGTGAGCAGAGATGACTGTTCACTAAGTTTGATGGCCCAGTACCCAGATCTAGCATCTAGTATGCTAAAGTATTTTGCTCCATCCAACTTGTAGGTTATATCATCAAGCGTTGGGAGGGGGTAATGTGGCCTCATTATAGCTTTATTCAAAGCTCTTGGGTCCAGACATACGCGAAGCTTGTTTGTTTTTGGTTTCTCACAGATGACAAGTGCATTCACCCACTGTGTTGGTTCTGTTACTTTACATATTGTGCCATGTTGTTCCATGTTTTCAAGTTCCTGTTTCAGGCGATCTCTGAGGGCAAAAGGCACTCTCCTTGGGGGGCAAACCACTGGTGCTATGCTGGGGTCAATTCTGAAACTGCACTCACCCTGAAAAGCACCAATACCTTTGAAAACATCAGAGTATTCTCTCAGTATGTCAGTTGACTGGTTGGTGGTTACTGTGTTATTTGCAGTGGAGACTGCATATACGACTTTTATGAGTCCAAGGGCTTTGCAGGCTTTGTAGCCCAGGATGGGTGGGTTATTGCAGTCTACGACGTAGAATCTCTGTGTAGTTGTTTTGTCTTTGTATCTGCTGACCAGGGTACAGTACCCTGTCACCTTGAGCGGGTGTCCTCCATACCCATACAGCTCGTGCTTGTCTTTCTTCAAAGTCATTTTGGCATTAGCTTTTTAAAGTCTTTTGTGGGTATCACATTTGTTTGTGCTCCTGTGTCTAACTTGAATGTTAGTTTCATGTCATCTTGTCCCAGACTTATTTCTGCATATGCACTGTCCTCGTCCTCTTCTTCTGTTGCTGTGATGGTGTCTACAAACAGCTCTGGCTGTAACGCTTCCCGAGCTTCTCTTATAGTGTGCACCTTTCTGTGTCCAGCTCTTGGTGTAGTTGGAGGTTTGGACCTGCATACTTTGGCGCAGTGGTTGTATTTTTTGCACTTTAAGCATTGTTTTCCTTTTGCTGGGCACTCTGTTTGTCTGTTGTGTGTGCCTCCACAAGCACCACAGCCTTTTCTGGGTATTTTGTGGTTTTCTTTTTGTTTGATCAAAGCCTGGTTTTGCTGTTCTTTTGTCCACTGCATGTACTTCCTGGCTGTCATTAGCCATAGCTTTTAGCTGTAGCTGCGCTAACTCGTGGGCATGAGCGATGCCCAGATCAGTAGCTTTGTCTAGCTTTGTTAGCTCTGGGCCTTGGCCCAGTAACATTTCCCGTACCTTTGGTGAGTTTGTGGCAAAAACAATACGCTCCCATACCATTTTGTCATTATTGGTGTAGCCACAGTCTTTGACTAAGAGTTTGAGTTCAGTGACAAACTGCTCAAAAGCCTCACCATTGCTCTGCATCTTCTGATGAAACTTGTATCTGGCGAAGACCAGATTAGCTTTGGGCGTGAAGTACGCTGTAAAGCCGTCGTAATATGTTTTGAGCAACTTAGCTTCATCCTCCGATATGGTCCAGGTGTTGCTTATGTCTCGGCCTTTGTCCCCAATCCACAGCAGGAGAAAACTGCATTTCTGTTCCTCGGTTATCCGTTTGAGTGGTCCCTTAAACATTAGCTCTGCGTGCTGTTTGAAGCGGCGCCATGCATCTGGTAGGCTGGATGAATCCCAGTCCATCCATGGAGTTGGAACACCGAAAGCCTCCATCTTCTTTCTTGCCAATGATCAAAACACTGCCCGTTGGTAATGCACGTTAGTCCGTAAGTTACTCTGACACCATGTTGTGTCTGTCGGATTGTTAATAAATCCACCGATATATCATGACGAGAGTTACGTCTCTTTATTTAGCCTCGCTACATAAAAACTCACCGGCAATTCCAAAACATAGTCAAACCCGCCAACCTGCGGTGGTACATCCGGTTTCAGTAACTGGGAGTTTCAAAATAAGAGTCCCATGTATACAGTGGTTACAAAACATTACAAGAAGCTGAGCTGAAACATTAAAGGAGCCCACCCATCATTTTAATCATACTCTGGATCTTGTCCTGACATATGGCATAGAAACTGAAGACTTAACAGTATTCCCTGAAAGCCCCCTCCTGTCTGATCATTTCTTAGTAACATTTACATTTACTTTAATGGATTACACAGCTGTGGGGAATAAGTTTTATTACAGTAGAAGTCTTTCTGAAAGTGCTGTAACTAAGTTTAAGGATCTAATTCCTTCATTATTATGCTCTTCAGTGCCATGTGCCAACACAGTGCAGAGCAGCTACCTAAACTCTGCTCCCAGTGAGGTCGATTATCTCGTCAATAGTTTTACATCCTCACTGCGTACGACTTTGGATACTGTGGCTCCTCTGAAAAGGAAAGCTTCAAATCAGAAGTGCCTGACTCCGTGGTATAATTCACAAACGCACAGCCTAAAGCAGATAACCCGAAAGCTGGAGAGGGAATGGCGTCTCACTAAATTAGAAGATGCTCATTTTAGCCTGGAAAAAGAGTTTGTTGCTCTCTAAAAAAAAAAGCCCTCCGTAAAGCTAGGACATCTTACTACTCATCATTAATTGAAGAAAATAAGAGCAACCCCAGGTGTAAGAGCCATATACAACTTAGTGGTGTTATGGTGGGCATAGGGTGTTGCATGTTTACGCCTGGGATTACGGTAGGCACGTAGGTTACGTGGGAGGTGTTTGGTTAATGGGCAGGAAATATAATCACCTGGGCACTGGTGT
This sequence comes from Archocentrus centrarchus, assembly GCF_007364275.1. Taxonomy (NCBI): domain Eukaryota; kingdom Metazoa; phylum Chordata; class Actinopteri; order Cichliformes; family Cichlidae; genus Archocentrus; species Archocentrus centrarchus. The sequence goes on from NC_044361.1 coordinate 192,452, forward strand.
GTCGGCATGAAGTATATTTTTTGCACTTGAAGCATTGTTTTCCTTTTGCTGGGCACTCTGTTTGTCTGTTGTGTGTGCCTCCACAAGCACCACAGCCTTTTCTGGGTATTTTGTGGTTTTCTTTTTGTTTGATCAAAGCCTGGTTTTGCTTTTCTTTTTTCCACTGCATGTACTTCCTGGCTGTCATTAGCCATAGCTTTTAGCTGTAGCTGTGTGTCGGCATGGAGTATCGGTGAGTAGGGAGAATGTATTTTTGTTGACCGCTTTTCAAGGACTTTCTTCACGTTTTCTATGTGCTCGTCAATGCCTTGCTTTGTATGGAGTGCCATGAAGTAGCCTGCATGTGCTCAGCTTGACTGCTGTGTGGATAGTTAAAACATGCAAATAAACAACCTGAAGTGCAGTGTTGGAACTGAATTGCTTGTTGGTTAACCAGAGCGAGTCAGCGGTGCAGAACTCCCTGCTCAATGGTGTAGTGGCAGAAGGTTGTCGAGTCGCTACATAACCCCAGGTTTGTTTTCAGCACTGTAGCCAGGCTGACAAAGAGTCAGAGCTCTGTAGAGCCAAGTATTCCTTTCACTTTAACTAATAGTGACTTCATGGATTTCTTTACAAATTTTAACCATTAGAGAAAAAAAATGATTCATAACCATCTCAAAGACTTATCTTCATGCTCGGCTGTTTTCAGCACTGCTGGTATTTATTTAGACTCTCTCTGATTGATCTTTCAGAGTTAACTTCAATAGTTACTTCCTCCAAACCAGCAACATGTTTATTAGATCCCATTCCTACTAGACTGTTCAAAGAAGTCTTTCCATTTATTGATGCTTCAATCTTAAAAATGATCAATCAGTCTTTATTAGTTAGCTATGTACCACAGGCCTTCAAGCTGGCTATAATTAAACCATTACTTAAAAAGCCATCACTGACCCAGCTGTCTTGGCTAATTATAGGCCAATCTCCAACCTTCCGTGTCTCTCAAAGATTCTTGAAAGAGTAGTTGTAAAACAGCTAACTGATCATCTGCGTCAGGTTTCAGAATTCATCACAGTACAGAAACAGCATTAGTGAAGGTTACCAATGATCACAGCCTCTGACAGTGGACTCATCTCTGTTCTTGTCCTGTTGGACCTCAGTGCAGCTTTGATACTGTTGACCATAACATTTTATTACAGAGATTAGAGCTTGCTATAGGTATTAAAGGTACTGCACTGCAGTGGTTTGAATCATATTTATCTCATAGACTCCAATTTGTTCATGTAAATGGGGAGTCTTCTTCACACACTAAGGTTAATTATGGAGTTCCACAGGGTTCTGTGCTAGGACCAATTGTATTTACATTATACATGCTTCCCTTAGGCAGTATTATTAGAAAGCACTGCATCAATTTTCATTGTTATGCAGATGATACTCAGCTTTATCTATCAATGAAGCCAGATGACACACATCAATTAGTTAAACTGCAGGAATGTCTTAAAGACATAAAGGCCTGGATGACCTCTAATTTCCTGCTTCTAAATTCAGATCAAACTGAAATTCTTGTTCTCGGCCCCACAAATCTTAGAAACATGGTGTCTAACCAGATACTTACCCTGGATGGCATTACTTTGGCCTCCAGTAACACTGTGAGAAATCTTGGAGTCATTTTTGATCAGGATATGTCCTTCAATGCACATATTAAACAAATATGTAGGACCGCTTTTTTTGCATTTGTGCAATATTTCTAAAATTAGAAACATCCTTTCTCAGAGTGATGCTGAAAAGCTCATTCATGCATTTATTACTTCTAGGGTGGACTATTGTAATTCATTATTATCAGGCTGTCCTAAAAGCTCCCTGAAAAGCCTTCAGCTGATCCAAAATGCTGCAGCTAGAGTACTGACAGGGACTAGAAAGAGAGAGCAGATTTCTCCCATATTGGCTTCTCTTCATTGGCTCCCTGTTAAATCTAGAATAGAATTTAAAATTCTTCTCCTCACCTACAAGGTCTTGAATAATCAGGCCCCATCTGATCTCAAAGACCTCATAGTACCATATCACCCCAACAGAGCACTTCACTCTCAGACTGCTGGCTTCCTTGTGGTTCCTAGGATACTTAAGAGTAGAATGGGAGGCAGAGCCTTCAGCTTTCAGGCCCCTCTTCTGTGGAACCAGCTTCCAGCTTGGATTCAGGAGACAGACACCCTCTCTATTTTTAAGATTAGGCTTAAAACTTTCCTTTATGATAAAGCTTATAGTTAGGGCTGGATCAGGTGACCCTGAACCATCCCTTAGTTATGCTGCTATAAGCTTAGGCTGCTGGGGGGGGGTTCACATAATGCACTGTTTCTTCTCATTCACCTTATTTACTTTGTTTATACTCCACTCTGCATTTAATCATTAGTTATTATTAATCTGGCTCTCTTCCACAGCATGTCTTTTTTTCCTCTCCCCTCAGCCCCCCCTCAGCAGATGACTGTCCCTCCCTGAGCCTGGTTCTGCTGGAGGTTTCGTCCTGTTAAAGGGAGTTTTTCCTTCCCACTTTCGCCAAGTGCTGCTCATAGGGGGTCGTTTTGACTGTTGGGTTTACTCTGTATTATTGGAGGGTCTTTACCCACAATACAAAGCACCTTGAGGCGACTGTTTGTTGCGATTTGGCGCTGTATAAATAAAATTAAATTTAATTTCCTGTTTTCAGGTGTTGATCAGGTTTCAGGTGATGTCATTCTGCACTTTTTTGACCTGCCCGGTGAGACACTTGCTCTTTAAATCAGGCGGTGACTTCATCTCAGAGGGTTTTCATTTCTTTGTTGGAACTTTAAACAAACACCTGACGCATTCACCTGCTGCTCCACCCACCAGACAGGGAAACAGTCAATCACAGCAGAACAGAGCATTTCAGCTTCTTTAAGGTAAACTTGCTGCAGAGACAGACACACCTGAGCTTAGGTGGGCAGGTGTTTGAAGCCTTAAAGCAGGCATATCTGCAGCTCAGTTATTGGCTCAAAGGTTACAACACACCTGAGATTAGGCCCATAAAAATGTGGAGTTATAGCAACCAGACTCACCTGAGTCCTATAAGGCCAGGTGGGCCACATGTGGACCAAACTATCATGTATGTGTCTCTACTTGTCTCATCTTCTGTTCTCTGACAGGTGGATTTGCTCACACACAAGCTCCAAAAAGGACACGCCAAGATGGAGGACAGCGGGGGGACGAAGACCAAAGAGGGGGAGGAGGAGGCAGTGAGGTCAGCCATGACAGAGGCGAGCACACTGCCGTGGTCTGCCGACAGACAGACAGGTGGATGGACAGGTAAAGTTGACAGGATGAGCGTGAGGTCAGGAATGTCTCTTCCTGAGGTGTCCAGCTGCACAGAGAGTGAGAGAGAGCTGAAGGCAGAGGGAGAGAGGAGGGGGGGCAGGGTGAGTTTAAATGAAGGGGTGGGGCTAAGTGAAGACAAAATAATTGGGCACCTGATGGAGGAGGAGCCCGGGGAGAACCTTCTGCCAGAGAAAGCCGCTCAGGTGTTCAGCCCTGCAGTGAACGCCCTCCACTCCCCCTCCTCACTCAGAAACTGGGAACTGGAGTCTGAGAAGAGTCCCTTCCTGGGTCCCCGAGGAGTCCCCGAGGACTACAATCAACATGACAACCTGTATGGGGACCTGCTTTCAAATAAACGTAAGTGCTTTTACTTTTATTTATACAAAGAAGCATGAGGTTTGAAAACATCAGAAAATCACGACCTCATGATGCAGGAGGAGAGGTCGAGAAGGTCAAACCGACTCAGCAGAGACAGACACACCTGAAAACTGTACAGTTCACAGATACTTACGTATTGAAACAGAACTTTCAGAGATGCACGTGAACAAGGACTGAAATCATTTCCCGTTCGTGTACCTGAGTTTTTACTGACTCAGTTCTGACCTGCAGGAAAATCTCGAATAATATTTAATAATTATAAAAACACGCTTGTAGCACTAAAGCCTATGGTCGGTCCCGAAACACACACACAACAGCAACACCGGGTTGTATGTTACAATATTCTCTTTATTGTGTCCTTTTTCTGTAACATTTACCTCAGCTCAGTCCTCCCTCCTCCTGCCAGCTGTCACTTGGTGACAGTGGGGAGGAAGAACCTCTTTAAACAGGAATGTAGCTCCACAGAAGCAAGCTTAGGCTCGTGGAGGTATCCGGTTGTTAAGTGATGGTGTAGAATCCCATTTCCGAGTCCAAACTGTCACGTGATCAATATGCCGCAATGCTGTGTCCCTGGTTGTTTTAACTGATCTGACTCGGGGGGGGGGGGGGGGGGGGGGGGGACATACTCAGCTGTCATTTTACCGATGAGAAAGACAAGCGGAAATGGCAGCAGTTGATAAGATGTGTTACAATCATCTTTAATAGTGAACAGTCATTGGTTATGCCACTGTTGTTTTATTTAGGAGCATTTGGACCCATAAATGACGTCAGACTTAAAGACTGGATTGGACAGCATTTGAGCCACAGAGGATTGTTTGGTTTCAAGATCTTATCAGACCCTGCGCTAATGCTAGCTCACCTGCTAACACAGATCCAATCATGTGCTGAGTGACATCACTCATTTAACCAATCACAGTTAATTCTACAACCAGCTGCTGCAGAATATACAACAGCTCAACCTTTGCCGCTGATGCACCTGTTGCCTGCCCTTACCTGCTGTGATCAGCTGGTTAACAGAGTGTATCACCGCTGAGACGTCAGCTCAAACGTACTTTAAATTGCCGTAATTATGCGAATTATGTTTTCATAAGTCAGCAAATGGTGGAATATTTGAAGTACATTCTGTCACTTGTGACAGGGTTGGTATAAAGCCAAACATGTCATTGGGGACACAAAGTACTTCAAAATGTCCCACTGTTCAAGGACTTCAGGCAGGTCAGGGCAGGTAACGGGTGCATCAGCGGCCATGGCCCGGTGTTACAGGGTTAAATGGTCTTGTACTTGAGTACCTTTAAATTACCTGTCTGACCTCCCCCTGTTTATACACCTGTGCCCCTGAATGCTGTCTAACCCTCGTCTAACCAACTCATTTTGGTCACCTGTCTCAGGTGGGCAGTGCTGTGTCAGCACAGATGTCCTGAAGATGGGCGTGTCCTTAATGACTTCAGCACTCTTCTTCCCCCTACTGGTTTGGGGCGGTTTTGTCTTCCTCCCATTTGATGCCCCACTGCTGGATGGCGCCCCCCTCAGGCTCATCTACACACTGCGCTGCTCTGTGTTTGCCGCCACCCCCATCATCCTTGGTGAGTCGCGCATCACTGAAGAGATGCAGCAGCTCACCTGTCTGGCTGACCTTTCTCACCTGCCTGTCTCACCTGTCCCTCAGGTTGGCTAGTTCTGGGCATCAGTCGGCTGAGGTCAGGTGTGCTTCGGCCTCTGTTTGATGATGAGATAAAGGAGGCGGAGCTCCAGGAGGTCACTGTCCACCAGCGCTTCATCACTGACTCTGCTTCCTTGTTCCTCATTTACTTCCTGCAGCTGGTTGTTATGGCAATGTACCTTAGCCAGGAGCAGCTGAAGCTCGTGCCACTGTTGACCATCCTCTTCGCCTTCGGACGGTGAGGTTCACAGTGAGCAACCAATGATCAGATCAATCTATAATCCCATCAGTCGCTGTACTTAAAGGTGCTGCTGCTTCTTTGCAGGTTGGCATACTGGGTGGCGGCAGCATTTGGCAGCAGCATTCGTGGGTTCGGTTTTGGCCTCTCCTTCCTGCCGAGCATTGTAATGATGGCAGCAAACTTCTACTTCATCTTCACGATGGACGCGGCCAGCTCCATCTTCAGTCTTCCCCTCGAGGAGGCAGCAGCGCCTCCACCTGCAGGCCGGCAGCGGTTCTGGGGATGAGAGCTGATCAGAACTCAATAATCTTCATTACTGATTGAAAAATAAAATGTTTTTATTTTGAGGTTTAAAAACTCTTTAAAATTATCACTTGTAGCCCTGCCCACCTGTTGTTTGCCCTTGTTTTTTCTTCATTAAACTGCTTCCTGTTTCCTGAAACTTCCTGTTGGTCCATTTTTCAGTGTTTTATTTTGTAAAATAGTTTTTTATGATCAATAAATTAAAAAAAAAAAAAAAGAAAAGACTTTCTGATTCAGAGATTTTCACAATAAAAGCTTGAAACTTTCACTCACATCACTTCCTGACTGAACTCTTTCAGAATAATGGCACTACAACACAACTTGAAGCTGGAAAAATGTTTTTCTTCTGATGAAATTAATATTTCATACTCTGCCACCTGTCAGTGTTGATTATTGCTGTGAGGTGGGGCTAATTTTGTGGTTGAACCAGAACTGTCAGATGACACCTGAGTACAGGAAGCACTCCCATCCTGTCTTCACAATAAAAGCACAGTTTTTTTTTAAATTTATTTTAAATCTTAAAATCATCATCAGACATCGGAAGCCAATGATTATATGCATGTTTATCAGTATTTATGATTTAATGAACAAAAGTGATGCTGAAGGAAGTGAATGGATTAAAAGATTTCTCACTCTGAGGCATCGGAAATGATTCACTTCATTTTATCGAAACAGTTTCCTGTTTACGCTGAAACAAAGAGAGAACCAGGGTAACTTAAGATGTGAACCTAACCTACTCCAGATTAGAGCTTAACAGTTATGAAATCAGTGCCTACTGACCAATCAGGTCTCCAGAATATAGCATCGCCATTCCTGGAAGATCCCTTGAACCTCTGCAGGGAGAGCAGGAGGGTCTGAAGTTCTTCAGTATCTAAAGTCTTTGGTTTCTCTAATGAGCATCAGTAATATAGATTCATAGATGCAACTTTTTCCCTTTTTGTTTATTTAAACAATTTTACAACAGTTTTATTGTCCTGCAAGTGTTAAAATATGATCCTAAAATAGGACACCTACACTGTACCTGCTGACCTCAGATCAGATCTGTACGCAGACTGAGGCTGTGTTTGAATTCAGTTTTTATATTTAATCTTTACTCTGAAACCCGAGTCTGCAGCTGAGAGAATAAAACCTAACCTGTCAGCAGCAGCTGATGTTCAGAGTGCCAGTTTAAAATCAGCTCATGTGCCAAGTTTACAGTCTCTGACTTCCAGCATGTTCTCAGAGTGATGCAGAACACGTTTCTATGAGCAGCTTGTTACTGAAACCTCTGTCAGCATATTAATGATCAGCTGCGGCTTTAATCTAACAGCATTGGTTTTTACCTGTATATGTTTTTATGTTCTTTGTAGATTTTAATTTGATATCCATCCATCTTCTTCCACTTATCCTGTTCAGGGTCACGGGGAGGTGTCTGGAGCCTATCCCAGCTGTCATAGGGCAAGAGGCAGGGTACACCTGTACAGGTTGCACTCAGAGAGACAGACAACCATTCACACTCACATTCACACCTATGGCCAATTTAGAATCACCACCATAACTGCATGTCTTTGGACTGTGAGAGGAAACTGGGGTACCCAGAGGAAACATGCAAACTCCACACAGAGAGGCCCGGGCCAAGGTGGATTCAAACCCAGACCTTTTAGCTGTGAGTGCTTACCACCACGCCATGTGCTGCCTTTTGACAATTTCTCAGGAGTAGGTGGCATAGGGATCACTTTCTGTGGAAGAAAAGTCATATGATCCATGAACGCTCCTTCTTTTGGGAAGATGCTGCTCCCACTTTGATGTGAATGCGCCCTGGGTTAATTTAAGCAGCCAGGACAAATGAATCCAGACAAAAGATACCTGGATTTGTTGCGCTTGCTTTGTAATGCAGGGCCCTGATCTGTTTCAGTGTATCACGATAATCACAATCATTCAGGTTTAATCTTAAGTGTCTTTTTGACTTCATTTTCGCTGCACGCAGGCTTTTATTTTGAAGGCGCAGGTCGACCTGTGCGCAGGTCGACGGCAGTGTTTTTGTTGTCTCGGGTTGAAGGAGCTTCTGAACACAGTGTATGTTCCTGCAGGATCGACTCGTTCTCGCTGCTCACACACGAAACAAGTAAAGTTTTCTTCATGGAGTCTGTACCTGTGAGGGGGCGGTCCTGCCTGCTGCGCCTAAGACCATTCAGGAAGTTCTGCGCACGGACGTACGGTCAGTGATCTCTGTTTAAATAAAGTTTGACAGTCTGCGTGTTTTTTAACATCTGATTAAAGCGTTTCACTCTGATGAGGTCATCAGAGGCTGCAGGGCTACCCAGCACACTCTAGGGGAGGGCGGGATTCACCTGGACAGGTGAGAAGTATGATAAACCTCCCCTGTACAGAGGTGAAGTGAGTGACGATTAAAACAGTTCTGGGACACCTGTGTTAAACTTGCGGCCTGTTTTAAGTGAGAGGTGCCCACGAGATGGAGCTGAGCTGACTGGCTGATATAACCGAAGCGGAAAGGAGCGTCTCTGAGTTCCTGGTCTGAAACTCAGGCTGCTTCCGTTTCTCTGAGGAAGGGGCCTTACTGAGAGGTGACCCGGGAGTATCTGCAAGTTTCCATAATCAGCTGTTCCAAGTCTCCAAACACTAAGGAAAAGAGCTTTAGTGCTTCCTTTACTGCCTCCTTTAGCAGAGGAGTCACTGGGACCATCCTTATGGAAGGAGAGGTGAAAATGCCGTCCCATAATTCACAGCGACGGACCATCCGCCCATTCATACAAACCATCGACATATAATGGAACGATGGAAATGTTAATTACAACTGTTTTCATTTGATGCCATCGGTAGTGATGTTAGGTCTTGTACTGAAGCCCCGAGGCCTGTGCCGAGCAAAAGGGGGCGTGTCCAAATGAAGCCTGTTTCGAGGCCCATATGGTTTTTCAGAATAGCACGTGACAAAAGCCAAACGAGGCCCCGTTTTCTGAAATCACATGACTGCTTCGTTATCTGATTCGAGTTGCTGAAAAAGACGTGAGAAATAGAGGAAGTGTTCTGGGTGATCTGAGTCTGATCCGCTGTTATAGCGGCATAATCAGAAGCACCTGGAGCCTCACCTGTACACGCAAGAACTTTAGTTTCAGCCCCCTGCTTTTTCAATCCTCTGTGAGAGTGTTTTCTAAGGCTGTGGAAGTTATACCAAAAAGAAGGAGTCACCTGAGCACCAAAGCTGTCTTCTTTTTAAATTTGTGAATAAAAATTAATAAAGCACCCCACCTCTACCCAAGCTTCCTGTAACTGTCTGTGTAGATTCTCAGTCATCCAGGTCATAGTAGTCTCTGGAGCTTGAAAAAGGCGACTGGACTTCTTTTTGTTTCTTGAAGACGTTTCACCTCTCATCCGAAAGGCTTCTTCAGTTCTCAACCAAATGGTGGAGAGACCCAGGTATTTAAACCCCTGTGGGAAGATGGAAGCCTCAACATTGAAGTTTACCGGAAGCCCACACACACAGACCAGTATCTCCTCTTTGACTCCCACCACCCTCTGGAACACAAACTTGGGGTGATCAGGACCCTACAACACCGTGCGGAAAGTGTTCCCTCTAAGGCAGAAGGGAAGCATAAGGAACACACACACATTAAGAAAGCCCTCAAAACATGCGGTTACCCCAACTGGGCCTTCATCAAATCAGCTAAGATGCACAGGAATGAAGGCCAAACACAAACTACAGAGAATAGGAAGGACAAGAGGAACAACATTGTCATCCCATATGTGTCGGGCTTGTCAGAGAAACTCAGAAGAATTTTCTCCAAGCATGACATCTCAGTATACTTCAAACCAAGTCACACCCTAAGACAAAAACTGGTTCATCCCAAGGACAAACGCGCCAAACACAAGATCAGCGATGTAGTGTATGCTGTTCAGTGCAGTGAAGAGTGCTCGGACCTCTACATTGGTGAAACCAAACAGCCTCTTCACAAACGAATGGCACAACATAGAAGAGCCACCTCGACAGGACAAGATTCAGCAGTACATCTGCATCTGAAGGAAAAAGGGCACTCCTTTGAGGATGCCAATGTTCACATTTTGGACAGGGAAAACAGATGGTTTGAAAGAGGAGTGAAAGAAGCATCTATGTCCACTGTGAACAACCATCATTGAACAGAGGAGGTGGATTACGTCACCAACTTTCCCCCGCTTACAGTGCTGTCCTGAGCTCCCTTCCCAGACGTCTCAACCCCCATTCACACCTTTGTTCCAGTGACCTCAATAGGCCACAGGAAACAATGGAGCGGAGTCCTAAATTGGTTTCAACTGAAACCACTGATTGAAATGACCCACGCCCCCTTCACACCTGGGCACATGTGTTTACGCACATAAACAATAGAGGGTCATAACCACCTCCAGGGGACTACGCCCACAGGGGTTTAAATACCTGGGTCTCTCCACCATTTGGTTGAGAACTGAAGAAGCCTTTCGGATGAGAGGTGAAACGTCTTCAAGAAACAAAAAGAAGTCCAGTCGCCTTTTTCAAGCTCCAGAGACTTCCTGTAACTGTTGATCCACAAACACACCACACACTGTCTCTATACAATACTTATACCACAATCAGCATAGATTTATTTCATCTGGTTTTACAATACATCAAATGGAGATTTTGATATAATTGCATAATTATGCTAAAAGATGCGCCAGTCAACATGTAACAGAAGAGCAGGACTGCTGTACATCAAATGTCCAGCAGGTGTCAGCACTCCTAAATGAGCCGTTAAACGGAGCTTGGTGTGATCAGGCTTTTGGCGAATCAGTTGACCTGAAAGAGTCAACACATTCAGGGGGCCTCATCCGACCATCACTAGCCATCAGCTGCTGATATCTTTGAGTTTTTAGCAGCAGCCTGTTAAACTGGCAGCTCAGGTGGAGCTCAGTCTGCGTTGTTTCAAACTGAACTTGGTGTGGAGCAGTCAGATGGTCTGTGCTGGAGGTGGTTGTCCACTGACTTTTCATAACTTACCGTTTCCTTTGGAACAGACGTGTCAGCAGCAGCTTCCTCTCCTATTGGTCCATCCTGGAGTGACGTCAGTATGCCCACCGCAAAACAGCCAATGAACACAGTGTGCTCAGAGCCCCTCCCACCTCCGAGAAGGTGTCAGAGCGTCTCTTCTAATCAATCAGAGGCAGATGCTCACATGGAGGAAGAACTTCCTGCAGCAGAGAACCATCAGAGCCAGCAGCAGGACCCAGAGGACTGTATGGGTGAGAACTTCCTGTTCTCTTAGCTTGAGTCTGCAGGAAGCTGAACTGTGGAGCTAAAAATCTTTGAAAAGAACCAGTCCATCTCTCGGGCTGTTTCTGTTCATTATTTATGTTTTTTTCTGGTTTCCTTGGAGACTGATGCTAAGCTAATGTAGACTAGTTAGCTCATTTAGCAGATGATTTTTTTTCATGTGACTCATGAACTTCGTCCTGGAAACCCAGCAGCTCGCTGCTCTTTGAAATCTTCCTCATTTTTGTTCTGTTTCTTCTTCCTGTTTCAGAGCTCGATGATGGCGTCGATCCAGAAACTGGAGAGAGAGCACAGGGTTGACCCCACCCCTACCTGTCAGGCATTGCTGCTCCACCTCCACCTACAGTACAGCTACAGGAAGAAAGAAGTCTGTTGCACCCATACAACCTAAAACATCATCAGGTTTTCCCAAAAGTCCTAAAAGCATTTAAAGAGAACACAGTTACATAAATACCATTAAAATAACACCTCCGTGACGATAAAGTTCAAATCTAAAATTTAAAGATCAGGGGTCTATCAAAGTCTGATTTTCACAACACATGAACAGATGTGAAGTGTGTGGACTTCAGAAAAGGAGTTGTTGGTGCTGGAGGTTCCAGAAGCTTCTCTACTTTCTACAGGTTTTATTTTGAATATGGCAGGCGATGTTGGTGCACCAATCAGCACCAGCCCTGAATTAGGAGGTAAGCAGGAATCAAAAATAGTGGAGAGTTATTAGAACTATGAAAAGGTTCCTGCAGTCCACAGGCATCTGTGGTGGTGGAGGTGTCATGGTTTGGGTCTGCTTTGCTGTATCTGGCTGTGAACAGCTCGCCATCACTGATGGAATAATGAAGCAGATTCTGGCGGAAAGTCTCCTCTTCTTCCTCCTCCTTTGTGTCAGTCACTAGACTGAATCTAAGGAGAAAGTGACTCATGCAGCAAGACCCTCAGCTTACAAACTGTTCTACCAAAGAACATTCAAGAAGAACGACGACCCAAGTCAAAGTGCAGACTGTAATCCATCTGAAATGTTCATGTGAGGAAACCACCAACACCCCAGACATGAGGCTCAAAGTCCTCAGAGATGATGTTCATCAGCAGTTTAGTTTAGCTGATGTTACTGCTGCACAAAGAGGCCACAGCAGGTTCTGGAAGCAAAGGTTCGCATACCTTTAAAAAAGGAGCAGGTCTGATGGGATTCTCTTTAAATGCTTTCGGGACTTGTGTGAAGATCTGATGAAGTTTTAGGTCGCACGCAGAAAGAGAAAAGAGAAAATGATAAAGGTTCCAACTTTTTCCTCAGTAGGAACATCCCCATAAACTTTTTATCTCAGAGTTTTACAAAGAACCTGAATCAGGTTTTATTTTGTGAACAGGAAGCTTTACCTGCACACACCTGCTGCAGGTGAGGCTCCGGTCAGACTTCAGTATCAAAGCTTCTGTTGTCTTCTTGTGATGGTGCATCAGCGCTGGTCTAGGAGGAGAAGGGCGTGATATTCAGATGAATGCAACATGAATGCAGCCATGACAGGAAACATGAAACATGTCAGAGGAAACCTCTGACCTTTGACCTGCAGACAAAAAATATTTTCAAATAAATTTTTTAATTTTAATCTCATAAGATTTTTCTGAATGTTTGTAATAAAATATAAAATGTGATCTTTTGTCCTCAGGTCTGATCCCACTTTACAGTCAGCTGCACGTTATTGATTACTGTGTTGTTGATGAGACAGTGTGACATCACTGTAGAACTGAATGTTTTTTTTTGTTTGTTTGTTTTGTTTTGTTTTGTTTTGGGGGGGGGGCATTAAAGTTACTATAGTCCAGATGTTTCCTGTTGTGTGATCAGGTGCAAACTGTTGCTCTGCCCACAGTGACACATCTGTATGAAACCCACTTGGTGACTTTGAATAAAGCCAGACTTGCTGCCTTAAAGCTGATTTCAGCTGCTGCCTTATTCACAGGGGGTCACCGCAGCAGGTATCTCCACATTTCTGTTTGGTAGATTTTTACACCAGATGTCCTTCCTGATGCAACCCCTGAGGGATTTGTGTCTCCTTCCAGGACCAAAGCAAGACCATTTTGCTTGTCAGGCAAATGTGTAAACCACTCCATTATGGAGCTCCAGTTTTTCCCACCATTGAAAACATACTCAGTTAATGCTTCCCTTTTCCAAGCTGTAAAAATCTCACAATCTCAAAAATTTCACTTGCGAACTAAAAAATGTTGAATTTAGAATCTGAAATAACTAAAAAGCTTCTTGTCTGTTTTGCCGGTATGCTCAAGTGAAGTCTGTCAGTGCATTTCAAGGGTGCAGCACTGCAATCAGGACTGCGGTTTCAGACATCAGCCATATCTCCTCGAGTCCTTTCCAGGCTAAAATGAGCATCTTCTAATTTAGTGAGACGCCATTCCCTCTCCAGCTTTCGGGTTATCTGCTTTAAGCTGTGCGTTTGTGAATTATACCACGGAGTCAGGCACTTCTGATTTGAAGCTTTCCTTTTCAGAGGAGCCACAGTATCCAAAGTTATACGCAGTGAGGATGTAAAACTATTGACGAGATAATCGACCTCACTGGGAGCAGAGTTTAGGTAGCTGCTCTGTACTGTGTTGGCACTGAAGAGCATAACAATGAAGGAATTAGATCCTTAAACTTAGTTACAGCACTTTCAGAAAGACTTCTACTGTAATAAAACTTATTCCCCACTGCTGTGTAATCCATTAAAGTAAATGTAAATGTTACTAAGAAATGATCAGACAGGAGGGGGCTTTCAGGGAATACTGTTAAGTCTTCAGTTTCTATGCCATATGTCAGGACAAGATCCAGAGTATGATTAAAGTGGTGGGTGGGCTCCTTTACATTTTGAGAGAAGCCAATTGAATCTAGTAATAGATTAAATGCAGTGTTGAGGCTGTCATTCTCAGCATCTACATGGATGTTAAAATCACCCACTATAATGATTTTATCTGAACTGAGCACTAAATCAGATAAAAAGTCTGAGAAATCAGACAGAAACTCTGAGTAAGGACCAGGTGGACGATAGATAATAACAAATAAAACAGGTTTTTGATTTTCCCAATTAGGATGGACAAGACTAAGAGTCAGGCTTTCAAAAGAATGAAAACTTTGTCTGGGTCTTTGATTAATTAAACTGGAATGAAAGCTTGTGAAATAGGACAAGTGGCAGCAATTTAGGGGGGGGGGAGAGTAGACAGGTTAGAGGCAGAAAGAATGGGGAAAGGCACACAGGTCAGCTTAAGCCACTGTATTTTAGCCAAATGGCATATGAACATCTGCTTAACCCTTGAGCTAAACTGGCACCCTCAAACTCACTAATGCCTCATTTCCGTTAATACCTACTCTGTTTTGTTTGCTTTCCTTTACAATTGAGTACTGCCTCAGCACGGCAGCCCGAACGTCCTGCAGCATCATTTCTATGCAACACAAACGGTGTCTCCATCTAGCTTCCTCTGGATTCTGTAATCAGCCCCCAAGCGCAAAACCATATGCGTAGATTTTTGTTTAACCATTTCCATCGTTTTCGGATTCAAAAACAGTGGGTTTGATTCTTGTGAAGGAGTCGCTCTCATGACATCACTGCTTGGCGAGTGGCATGCACTCTGAGATGTCACATTTTCAGCTGGTACCGGATACTACCAACTAATGGAAAACCCTAAAAACTGAGTAATCAAGCCAAGCTGAGTAGGTAGCAGTGGAAAAGAAGCGTCATTTTAATGCTTTTATCTCCATTTGAAATTTTATCTGTTGCACCAGGATCCATCTTCAAGAACCCATTTCCTTGTATTGAGAAATGTGGGTGTGGCTGTAATTTGTGAGCACACCTGATGGTTTAGAAGTCTGATGAAATCCACGACAGCAGACTATTAGAAAATTGTTTTATTGATTTAAAAAAAAAACATAACATTAAATAATCTGAATGTTCATATTTACAGATTTTTGTTCTTAAGGTGAACACATCAGTGTTTTGTGAGTCCTTTCTAAATAAAAGCATCCCTGTTATCAAGCAGCTCTTTAGATAACAGCCTGCAGGTCTTCCAATTTGTTAATCTCAGTGTTCTGTCTCATTGGCTGCTGCTGGCTCAGTGGGCGGGGCTTCATCCTCTGAGCTGGTCTGACGTGCTGCCGTTCGAAACAAATGCATCAAATCCCGAAACCTGCGAGACACCTGAAGACACAAGAGGAAGTTAGTGCAGAGTTTGGCAGACCGACCAATTGGGTCAGCAGAACACTGAACAGCCAATCACCTCGCTGGGAGTCTTGTTGCCAAGCAGACAGGAAATGGCCTGAAATGTGTTCTGATTGGCTCCATCCTGCTGACACGTCTTCAAGATGACACGGTCTGCTTCTCTGAAAAACAAGCAGTGAGACCTCAATACCTTTGAAAGGTGCCTCCTACCCCCTTTTCCTAACCAACTTTCCATTGAGGTCAAGGAAAGGTATGAAGAGGAATTTAAGGACTTGAGAAAAGAGAAGTTTGGTGCTCAGAGAATCTCCTCTTAGACTCCTGAACAATAAGACCCTGTAGTTCAACACAGCAGACATCCAAAGTCCAGAAGATGGACTACAAAGTAGTTCTCTGTGTTCCTTCATGGAGGTCATACAAGCGAGGACAACCAATGAAAAACAGACTTTCATATTACTAAAGTTAGAACCCAATTCTAACCTGTCAAAATGCAACTATTTTCCCTGCGTTTGTGTGCGCTTGTCACAACACACAACTGCTGAAAGACCCACAATCACACCTCAGTTTGTAATAACGTATAAATCCTGAGCTCAACCTGAGGCTCAGGCCTCACGATCTCACACAGTCCCAGCAGTTTCTATCAGTTTACCCTGATATCAGTGTGTCACTGATCTGATGTACTCAAGGCTAATTTGCCCCCATCTGATGGTTGGCTCCATGAACAATGGGATGCCATTTTCTCCACTCTTCCAGTGTCTCCTCTGTTAAAGGAGGTAATAAAGGAAGTACTGAAGCTCCTTTCCTTAGTATTTAGAGGATTTGAACAGCTTAGATATTCAGGGTCACTTCATTCAGTGAGGAAAAAAGAGGGAGGCACAAAAAGAAGGGTTGGGGGGGGGGGTGTCAGGTGGAGGTGGTACCTGGTCCACAGGATCACTTTCTCCCCGCTGGCTGTCAGAGAAATGTTTTTGGCACAGACGGGGAGGTCAGGAGGAGGAGGAGCTGGCCGAGGACGAGCGCAGGAGAACGAAGAGGTGGTGCAGACAGATGTGTTGGAGGCTGTAGTGTAGGGCGGAGCTACAGAGAAGGAAGTAGAGGTGACGGAGGTGCAGGCAGAAGTGATGGTGGGGGTCACAGGTAGAGGCTGTAGCACCTCCTCTCTCCTGCTCCTCTTCACTGCTGAGCTCTGTGCCTTCTTTCTCTCCTCCTCTTCTTCCTCCTCCTCTTCCTCTTCTTCCTCCTCCTTCGTGTCAGTCAGTGGAAATGGGACTTCCCATGATGCACCACTCTGATCTGCAAACACAGAAAAAGTTATTAAAAGCAAACACACACTTATCTGTTATACCACTAACAGGGGATAATGTGACACACCTGGCTGGGGACTGTCGTCACCCCCCTTTAGGTCCAGGTCTTTGTCACCTGGTTCATTGTGGGCGGTACTTATCTGAGCGTAGAGGGGGTCCAGACTCTTCATGGCTCTGGACACAGCCCCTGAGGTCTAGAGGAGAGATGAACAGGTAAGACGTATGTTCCTGAGAAGCGTAATCCTTTCTACTCGTTTCACACCGGGTCAAACATGCAGACACACCTTGTTGCCGTGACAACGAGAGCATCCTTTCCTCTTGTGTTTACGGATCTTTGCATCATGACAGAGGCAGGACCAGTCTTTATTGGCCCAATCACAGACCTGAAAAGGCAAACCGTATAAATCTGACCAATCACAGGCCTGAAAGCAAAGCTGTTTATTTCAAAAGGGACTGGATTTCAGCAGAAACAACCTTTCTGCTGGATCCTGACTTTTAAAGGATCTTGGCCATTTCTCAATATGCGTTCTTGTGCAGACTTCTGTACTCGTGAACTTGTGAAACGTCATCACGCTCAGCCCAAGTACTGTTCCAAACCTAAGTATGCATAAAGGCAAGTTCGCTCAAAATACCCGGATGTGTTCTCGCTCCGCCCCTTTTATCGAGTCTGCATCGGTGGTGACCATAGTGGTGACTTGTGTGGACTTGATGCAGCTTAGTATCCCAGAATGCATTTCGAACAAAACTCAAAACCAGTAATGGCGGAATAGAGCTGCTAAAACTGTGAGTAAATTTTGAAATTTTACCGCTTCTGTGACACAAAACAGATTTTTAAGGTGTTTTCAGGCGAGAATGTAGACGTGTAAACATCAAATATCTCCACACTTTATCAAGATATTGCTTGAATTCAAATGTGCTCCGACGTTTTCAGAGATGTCCGTTCCGCTGCTCTAACAGCAGCTGTCCGCTCGCCGGCCGAACGGCAGTCGCTATACACGGGGAGAACGCCAGACTGCCGGCACATCGTTTTCAGAACTCCCGCTGGTTTTCACTGCTGAGTGGAAGTTAAACACAGATATAATACACTCTGATTATCTCTAACGGCTGATGTTTGGTTTATTTCAGCGTTTCATTTGTTCCTGTGCAAATCAATAAAACTGATATTAAAAATATTTTACTCAGGAAGGAACATGATAGCCTTTTCACCGGGAATGGGAACATCGCATTGGCATGCTGATGCTGTTCATGGAGATCGTGAAGACTGATGACAGGCCTGCTCCACAAACGATCAAATTATATGTTTTAAAGTGTTAATTTTTTTTTGACTGTATTCTAAACAAATGTCTGTAAGTGGTGGAAGTGTTCTGGAATAAAAATAATATAATTTTAATATTTGACCGGTTTTTGTAAAGTAAGCAGCAAAGCTGTGTATACATGTTTTTATTCAGAGATGAAGTTTTTAAAACCAAGCAGTCAGTAAATTTAAGCTGGAAGGCGACAGAAACACTGGAGCTGAGCTGCGATGTCATCAAGTACACTGGTGTTCCAATTGAGAAATAACCCCCCGTATTTGGGAAGTTTGTACTTGTCAAGTACGCAAGTTCGTACTCGCGTACTTGAGGTTTGAGAAACGGCCCTTGACTTGTAACAGATCCAGATTTCTAAAAACAGAAGAAGAGTCGGATTTTGGAGCGCTGTGGTTTGTTTTTTTTCCATGACCTTACATTGACCTTTAAGGTCAAAGAAAAAGAAGTAACCCCAGAGCAGGTAGGTTTTTGACCCCTTCAGACCTTGTAGTTTCTGTGAGTGTCCATCTTCCTCCTCTGGCGCCGGCTCGCCATTGGTTGGATTTTATGTCCCTCCTCTTCCTCTTCAAGTTCTGGCAGCGTCACTTCCTCAAAGCCGCCACTGGTCCCACCTCCTGACTCTTGGCCACAGCCCTCTCCACCTTCCAACCCACCACCTCCATCCTCCAGCCAATGGGCTTCTTCAAACTGTCCAGGGCAGGCAGGAGGTGGGCGGAGCTCATCAAAAAAAACCCAGAATTCAGCTTGTAGATGGGTGTGGCCTTTCAGCAGCATAGACATCTGAGCTTTCAGCTGAAAACCATGAAACAAGTGATGTTACATTAGTACAGGTTAGATACAGAATTGAGAAAGCAGAGCTGCAGTCTTACACGCCTCTCTGCAGCATCTCTCCCCCTGCCATCCTCCCAAAACCCCATCCCCATAGAGTCGGTGCCTGCTCCCAGACCACTAAAAAACAAAGCTAAAATCAGCAAAAAACTATTTAAGCATAAAAATTCAAAAAGAAAAAATAATATAGCTTCTCAATTGCACCAAAGAATAAAACAGTTAAATGTGGATTATTAAAGGTCTCTCTCTTCCAAGTCCCTGCTAGTAAATCATTTAATAATTGATCAACATAGTAGATCAAACTGAGGGTCTTATGGAGAGATCTGAAGGTGAGAAGAAGAATCTTGTATTTTATATGGTAGTCTATTGGAAGCCAATGTAGGTCCTGAAGGATGGGAGTGATGTGTTGAGTAGAGGAGGTTCGGGTAATGATACGTGCAGCAGAGTTTTGAACCATCTGGAGTTTACGGAGAAGTTTGAGTGGTAGACCAGCGAGAAGTGAATTGCAGTAATCCAATCGAGAAGTGACAAGAGCGTGGACAAGAGTTGCAGTACTGGCAGGTGTAAGAGAGGGACGGAGGCGATTAATGTTACGTAAGTGAAAATAAGCAGACCGAGTGAGGTTTTTGACGTGAGCCTCAAAAGAAAGAGTGCTATCGAGGATGACACCCAGACTCTTAATTTGGGAGGAAATGGGGACAGTGAAATTATCAATGGTGAGTGTAAAGTAATTGGATTTTGTAAGGGTAGATTTGGCACCAATCAGCAGGATTTCCATTTTATCATTATTCAATTTGAGAAGATTGTCAGAAAACCATTATTTCAGAAAGACAGTCAGAAAGGGAGGGCGGGGGGAGAAGAGCATTTGGTTTAGAAGAGACACAGAGGTGGGTGTCATCGGCATAACAATGAAAATGGATACCGTATTTCCTAAAAATATGTCCTAATGGTAGTAAGTAGATAACAAAGAGAAGAGGACCAAGGACAGAACCCTGAGGAACACCGGAGGAGACTGGGGTGATGGATGACTTTGGCAGTGTTGAGCTGAACGTTTTGGGTGCAACCAGAAAGGTATGACTGAAACCAAAGAAAAGGAATACCTGTAAAACCTAGTGAAGCTAATCTGTGAAGGAGGACTGAATGGGAAATAGTGTCGAAAGCCGCACTAAGGTCGAGAAGAATGAGTATGGTCAGCTGCCATTAGTAGGTCATTTGTGATTTTAACTAATGCAGACTCGGTGCTGTGTAGAGGACAAAAGCGCCTTGAGGCGACTGTTTGTTGTGATTTGGTGCTATATAAATAAAACTGAACTGAATTGAATACAACTGGAGTCACTTGTTGCTGTAATTCAGGGTAGATTAACCTGAAGTCACCTGTCACTGTGGTCCAGGTTATGATATATCTGGAGTCACCTGTTGCTGTAGTAAAAGTTAGTTACACCTGGAGCCAACTGTCTGGTTAAATGGGATTGAGGACTATACCTCTTGGATGCTGGTGGGACTGAGGTCTGGGCCGATCTGTAGAGCCTTGATGATCTTCTGGTAATGTGATGGATTGTCTCCAAAACTGATCTCCAGCTGTCGCAGGAAACGGCGGCTACGCTCAAATGCCTGCTGCTCCTCGAACTGCAGAAACACAAAACATTAACACTGTCAACTGTTAGCCGTTAACAGAAATCCTGGGAAAACACCCGAATCGGCCTGAACACATTCAAGAGTCCCAGCTGAGGAGAACCTCAGAAAGTCTGACAGGACGAGACAGAAGGCTTTCCTCATACCTCCGTCCTCCTGCTGTGACCTGAAATCAGAGTCAGTGCTCCATGTTGACGGAGCTTTCAGCTCCTAAATGCATCAGGAGAAGAGCAGAGGCTACAGAAAGAGCTGTAATGGAGGATTATCAGGTGTATCCTTTAGAAGTGGTTTTATCTTCAGCTAGAAAGAGGTGTGGTCAAAGCTGGAAAAGCCAATACAGGGAAGGAGGACTCTCTAAACAACCTTTTTATTCAAGATGATCAAACTTTGTGGTCTTCATGTGTGGGATTAAAAAAAAAAAAAATGACACCTGTCACATGACTCCACACTGTGAGTTTAAAACCTGAGCGCTGTCACACCTGACATCAGAAACAGCATACTGAACTGTTTAGGAAGCAGCTGCTGGCAAACATCCGATTTGAGCAATATCTCTTTAAAATGAGGCTCTGATGTGACAAAGTTTCATTTTGGTGACTCCTCATCATATCCTCCCTTTACATCTCTGGTGGGAGGGACTAAGATGCGAGGTGACGAGGAGAGGATGAGATGGGGGTGAGACAAAAAACACTAGTAAATCAATGACAGAAGCTCATAATTCATCACCACTCAAAGGTTACTGCCTGTAAAATGACCAATGTGACCTTGACCTTGAGCACAGTCTGGGTGAAGACCCTTTAGGGCAGGGGTGCCCAATACGTCGATCGCGATCTACTGGTTGTTCACAAGAGGAGTGCTGGTAGATCGCACGGAACCCCCAGTGGAGTTGGGGAAAAAATGTAGATCGCACGGCATTAAAAGAAGTAGATGGATGATAAACTATCATCCATCCGTTTCGTTACCACTCTACGCACGCGCATTTAACCACGCTAGCTTTGCTAGTAGCTCACAAGCTGAAAATGTGTGGGCACCCCTGCTTTAGGGAATCACTGGAGGCAAGTTTCACTATAATCTGACCGATCCTGTAGGAGGCCATCACGTCAGACTGAGCGCCACCAGATGATTTATATTTGACCCTCAAAGTTCTGGCTACATGACTACATCCTGAGTGTCAGCCTCATCTTCATCACTCCATGTCCTGCTGGCAGCTATCAGCAACTTTAAGGTGGAATACTTTCCTGCATGATCGAATTGATCGACAAATTTAAAAAAATGAATATGATCAATAGGACCGATCTGTCTGTTCATTTCTGTCAGTGTGCTTTCACATCAGACTTCAGTGATGAACCTCCAAAGATAAACCATGCTTTATGAATGAGATAATAAGTCCCAGAGCGTTGAGCCTTCAGCTGTTTTCTCCTCTCATTCTCTTCATCCTTCTCCTAACAGGTTCTCTCCTGAGGAGCTCTGTGATTGGCTGTGCATCTTTGTGAATAACTCCCTACATGCATTTAGTCAAACTTGAAGGAAAAATTCTTATTTTTTGATTTAATCACTTGGAGACTTTATAAAGAAGATTAATAAACACCTGGGCAGTACCTAAGATCAGTTATATGTTATCAACAGGTAAACCAGTAAGAGTCTGATCATGAAGACCACTTTAACACCTGAGCTGCTCACCAGTCCGCACAGCAGCGCCTGCTCAGGATGCAGAAATGCAGCGAAGTCTCTGAGGAGGTCTGTGCGATTTCCCAGGATGCAGCACAGCTTCCTGAACAGCAGGATCACTTCCTGTCCATCTCCCACCTGCTCGAACTCGTTCAGCAGAGACACAAACTCCTCCACCTGCCCAGGTACGCCCTGCAGTGCCTCACGCACCTGTTGACACACACAGGAGTAAAATCATGAGCTTAAAAATAATCCATGTAAATATCGACTGTTAGCAGTTTCCTCTTTTGATGGCAAAGTCTAGACTACATTGACTTCAGGAAGCACAGGACTGACCCAGCCCCCCTCTACATCAATGACGAGCCTGTGGAGAGGGTCCACACCTTCAGGTTTCTTGGTGTCCTCCTCTCTGCTGTTCTTTCTTGGTCAGATAACATCACAGCTGTTATCAAGAAGGCTCAGCAGCGACTTCACTTCCTGAGGGTCCTCGGGAAGAACAACTTGGACTCAAACCTGCTGCTGACCTTCTACGGCTCATCCACTGAGAGCCTGCTGACGTACTGTATCACAGTATGGTACGGCAGCTGCACTGAGGCAGACAGGGGGAGGCTTCAGAGGGTAGTCAAGACAGCACAGAGAATCGTTGGCTGCCCTCTCCCCTCCCTGATGGACATCTACACCTCCCGCTGCATCAGCAGATCCAGGAACATCATCAAGGACAGCTCACACCCTGGCTTTGACCTGTTTGACCTGCTGCCCTCTGGCAGGAGCTACAGGAGCATCAAAGCCAGAACAAACTGACTCAGGAACAGTTTCTTCACCAGAGCAATCACCACCCTGAACTCACACACTCACCCACTGTAACTGTGCAACACCCACATCTCTGTGCAATATTATATCATTCATACTGAACAATATCTGTCACTCCTATATTGTGTAATATCCAGTATTCATTCACCATCTTCATGATTATATTTTTATAACGTATATATATTTTTTATACATTTTATAGCTACAGCGGGTGGCTGTAGCTCAGTAGGTAGAGCAGGTCACCTACTGATCGGAAGGTCAGTGGTTCGATTCCTGGATACTCCAGGCTACATGCCAATGTATCCTTGGGCAAGATACTTAACCCCAAGTTGCTCTCCGACGCAA
This sequence comes from Archocentrus centrarchus, assembly GCF_007364275.1. Classification (NCBI taxonomy): domain Eukaryota; kingdom Metazoa; phylum Chordata; class Actinopteri; order Cichliformes; family Cichlidae; genus Archocentrus; species Archocentrus centrarchus. Next base: position 215,672 of record NC_044361.1, read on the forward strand.
CTGTCGGAGTGTGAATGTGTGTGAATGGTAGATATTTAAAGCACTTAGCTTAGTTAATATGGAAGTGCTTGTACGAATGGGTGTGCATGGGTAAATGTAAACGTGTTGTATAAGTGCTTTGAGTGCTCTGATTGAGTAGAAAAGCGCTATATAAGAACTAGTCCATTTACCATTTTCTGTATATTTTTAGATTATATTAGATTATTATATTTTTATGTTTATTTTAGAGAGATTGACTTTCTATTGCATGGCACTGAACAGGAGTGGACCTCCAGTCTCATTGTACATCCTGTATAATTACAATAAAGGCATTCTATTCTATTCTATTATTAACCATTTTTGTGACGACCTCACAGGTTTGTCGTGTAAAACCACAAATGTGACTGCGAGCACAGACCTATTAGGTGACGGTTGGATACGTCATCGACTCTTGGAGCTCGTGGAGACCTGTGTGCTTCTCGGCCCTCGAGGTGGAAGACGCTTACATATTTGGCTATCTGGTAGCGGTATCTTTTCTGTTTGGGCTTGGAGGATACCTGATTTACCGAGAAATCAAGAAAACCTGGACGGCAGTTCGACATTTGCAGAGGCTGCCGACCCAGGTGGATGGGCTGACCAGAATGGTACAGACTCAGACTCAAAGCCTGATGAACCTGAGCCGTAGACTTGGGGAGTAGCAGGTGAGAGGGGTTCGATCTGGAGATAAGGTACGGTTCTGCACAGCGAGGACGGTAACTAATGAATTTGGATTATTGGATTTATTGAATGGTTTCCCAGTGAGACTGAAGGCTGTTGAAAAAACAAGCAGCCTGTTCCAAAACAACATCTGCATTATCAGAATTCGGCTCCCTAGCCGGCCTTGGCTGGCAATCATATCTCTCCAGAGCTATGTGTGAAGGCCGCTATCCCCCTCAGCCCTCTCTGTGATTTGTGAAGCTGGATCTGGTGTACCAAGGCCGCTGATGAACTTCCATCACTATCAGCGAACTGTTTGGCTGGGAGCTGGCATCTGGGCTCCACAATGCCCCCACCCTCTCGTCTCCGTCTGCATCCCCTCCTGACCCTGACCCTACCCACCATACTGCTATCCCGGCTTTATATGTGCAATATGCTTTTTGCTGAGGTGTTTTTTGGAACCTCGTAAGGTGTTCTTTATGAACACAGTATGAGATGATTTTTTGAACCTAACTATCCCAGTGTATCTCTTTCTGTCTCTCTGCTAAAGGTAGCGCCGTTGTGAAACGGTTGCATGACCTCAGACATCTGTCCCCCCTGTCTGTGTTATGTTTTTGTTTTGGATGGATGTTCTGTTAACTGCAATTTCCCCATTTGTGGGACTAATAAAGGCATTCTTGATTCTTGATTGATTCTTGATCATTGTGTGCAAGTTTCACTAATCTGACCAATCCAGTAGGAGGAGCAGTGTAGGAGCCTAAGTGAATGTTTATATGTTTTGGTGGCACAGGTGTTCAGATTTTTTCTACACCTCAGGTGATTGCTTAGGGGTGTGGTCTTATGTTATTTATCTGATTCAGGCGTAGCCGACAGGTTGTTGGGTGAGGGGTTTTTTGGGCAAACTTTCTGTTGACCGTCAGTCCTAACCACCGTCATTTTGAACGTTATTTCACAAAGATGTATTTGTTTATGTTTTAAAATAAATACACAAAATTCTAATGGAACTTGTCGTGGCTTATTGGAGACGCGTCACAATGCAAAACCAACTCAGCCAGCAGCGGCTATAATTAGGAATCGAAGTCGCTACAAGCAGTGATTCTTGTGATAGACGCGGACAGAATTTTTGCTAATGTTTCCTCGTTAATCAGCACAGAAACAAATGTTGATGTCACAGCTGAAAAGCACCACAGGTCTAAACATGGGAGCTCAGCGAGAGGGGGATGCTGAGCACCGTCTGATCCCTGAACACTTATCGCTCACCCGGCTGAGGTAACTCTGTGCAAATGCCATGTCTTTGCTCTCTCGGTGTGGGTCGTTGTCCAAGATGTTTTCATCATAAAGCAGCAGCAGTTTGGTGGCATCTTTACTGTGGCGCTCCTGACGGCTCCTCCTGAGGCCGCGATGAGGTTGGCTTCGCCCTGCGGAGATGACAGGAAATAAGAAACAGGAAGCGTTTTTTTTTTAATGATTTCAAAGACAGTTTATTGCTTTGAATCAGTAATGCAAACATTTTCTTTTGCATTAGACATGTTTTTCTGCTTAACTTTAAATGAATTTTTACATACAGAAATCTCCAAGGACACAGACTTCCTGTTTTGGAAAAGCAAAACATAATAATAACAATAACAATATTAAAATATTAAAAATATTAGATTTTTTTGTTATTATTGTTTTAATAAAAGAACAACAAAAAAGCAAAACAGCAAGTCCACATATGTCCTCCTTTCACAGCTTCATTACTGTCAAACTGGACCTCCTATAACAAAGTCTCACCCTCCTCATTTCCACCATAAGGCGTGTCTAATGAATTACTAAAAGGACAAACATCAGAAAGGTTGAAAAGGAAAAAAAAAAAAGAAAAAGCAGGGCAGCGATGAGGACACTTTAATTCTACTCCAAGGATTTTGCATCAGATATTTTGTCGTAGTAACGGCTGCCATATCGTCTGAAACCTTTCAGCTGGATTTTGGACTGTACTTCTTATTGCTTCAAGCTGGAGGAATGACATAATGTCACGCACCCAACGTGAATGTTTTGGGAGTGTGGGGGCTTTCCAATTACTAAGAATTAATTGACGTGCTAATAATGTAAAGAATGCTATCAATTGGATTGGCTTTCTGAGATCCTACTATGAGAATGCACTACCCCAAATATAGCAGTGATAGGGTCTAGATCAATCTTCTCTTTGCAAATATATGTAAATGCATTGAAGATCTCTGACCAGAATGTGCCTATTCTGGGAAATGACCAAAACACACGAGCCAAAGAGGCGGGCGCTCGGTGACAGCGAATGCAGTTTGGATCGACAGTAGGATCCATTCTGGCCAGTTTGGTCCTAGTGAGGTGCAGGCAATTAAAGACCTTAAATTGTGTTAATCTGTGTCTAACAGAGATAGATGATGTGTATATTTTATGTATAGCCCTTGGCCAGATTTCATCTGTCAGTTCTATGTTTAGGTCCTACTCCCATTGCATTTTTAAATGGCTTTTTAAAGCCATTTTATGGCTTGAATGACAGTATACAGCTGGGACACAACACCCGACCGCCCGGATTTGAGTATCAGACATTCATCAGGAGGCCAAGCCTCTGGTCTTAAAGGAAATGTAGGAAACCGAGCACAGACAAAATCCCGGACCTGTAGATATCTGAAAAAATGTGAGTTTGGTAAGTCAAATTCCACTACAAATGGTCAAAAGGAACGAATGTCCCATCTACAAAGAGGTCCCCCACACATTTTCTGCCTTTTCTAGACAAGGTAAGAAAGGCTCTATCTATAAGAGACGGTTTGAAGAGGGAGTTTGAGGCTATGCGCATCAAAGCTTGTACAAGACCAAAGTTTTTACAATGCTGGATCCATACATGCAAATTGCCCCTCACAATAAGATTGCTGGTATGTGTGCCACTGCTGGTAGCAATATTGAGGCTAAAGAGATCGACAGCATGAATGTTGCTCCACCAACTCAGGCAGAAACAGGAAGTGTTGAGTCACAGACAGAGAGGGTTCACTTTTAAATGACATCCAGACACAGACCTCTTCCTCGTCCAGGACACCTCCCCCCTCCTCCTCGGGGCGTCTGCTCTCCGGATGGCGTCTCCTCGTCTAACCCTGCCTTGCTGCTCCGGCCCTCCCCTGACTCCTCTCCTTTTGGCCCCTCCTCCTCTTCCTCCTCCTCCTCCTCCTGAGAGCCAGGAGAGGTTGGAGAGTGATCCTCCTCAGAGTCACCGTCTGCACAGAGCCGCCGCTCTGCCGCCAGCCATGTCAGCTGCTTCATGGTCTCCTAAGAGTCAAAAGGTCAGAGGTTAACCAAACCTTCTGCACATCATCTGCATAACTTATCTTTCCCACAATATTTTAATTTTCTAAAACAAAAAGAAATGGCTCCTCGCAATGAAAACATGCTGACTGACACAAAAACAAACAGCAGTTTTTACACATTATTGGACTTCCTGTAAAATCCAGAACAGACTTATACAGCAGTTACTGACATCCTGGTCGGGCTCCTGAAAATCCAAATCATTCATAAAAATCTCCCCAAAACAGCTAGTCCTTTAGTTTTTTATTTGTTTTAACTCTTATGGCCTCTTCTGGCATTTGTGCACATTTTTTGATTTGGTGATCATTTTGGCTTTTTCACAGCTTATGGCATGAATTTTTTTTTTAAGTATCAAAATCTAATAATTTTCCATCTAATTTTTTTGTAACAAATAATGCAATACAGTCGTCCCTCGCTATATCGCGGTTCACTTATTGTGGCGTCACTGTATAATGATTTTCACCTGTCACAGAGGTCTCTGGAACATAATCCCCACCATAGGTGAGGGATCACTGTAATTCAAATAATTGACTAAATAATTGAATAAATGACTGAATATTTGATCATTTTGATCACGGCTGTATGATGATTTAATTATTCATCACTTCTTCCACAAAGGTGTCCAGAGGGTGCAAAATTTGAGGCAGGCACAAGGGTTAACACTTCCTTCTGTGTGTATGTTTTTAATGCATTTTGTTGTTTGCATTTTAAACTTGTTTTTACTTGTGTACAGCACTTTGGCCAATGGCATTGATTTTAAACTGCTTTATAAATAAAGCTGAGCTGAGTTTTGGTCTTCATTCATTTGTAAATTAGGCTGCAGCTATCGATTATTTTAGTAGTCGAGTACTCTGTCTATTATTCCATGGATTACTCAAGTAATCAGCTAAGAAATACTTTTTTTTGTATTAACAGTTCATCTGCATATTTTAACTTCCGTACTGCAGTTTTTCCCTGTGTGAAACAAACAGGGTGGATGGAGCAGCTACAAAGTTCTCTTTTCTTCACTTGATGATCAGGTGGTTGATGAAGGACCTCCAGCTGTTTCCCAGCAAATCTTTAATAGTGGTTGGGGGGGGGGGGGGGTCTCCTTTTGGACGCTAAAAAAACATTTACTTTCACTCCATCTAAGCTCACCGTCTCTATAACAGCTCTGCCTCTTTGCGCAGACAGACTGTACGTAAAACAGCTGACTGCTGCTATCAGTGTTTATGTTGAGAGCTGTAAGAGCGTAATGTTGTAAGGCTTTGTGTTCACAAGCATTCTCCTAAATACGTTTGTCCTGCAGGTCTATATTTAGTCACTAATCAGGGATTAAATTATAAGAAATATTTTTGACAGGGAAGGGGTCCTTCTGGTCCCGAATGATCACTAGTGCTAATAGCAGCGCTCACTAACAAACTGTGGTTATATAGCGATCCATTCTGGGAGCTGAAGTAGAGAAAAGAATAACAGCTGAAATTCTCAGCACAGCGAGGACAACACACAAACACGGCAGAGAGCGGTGGAGGCGGAAAAACATGTCAGCAATGATCCACTCATCCGTCACAGCAACGGAGAACTTTTTCGAATCTGAGGGTTTTTTAAACTCCTGATACACACTCCAGTCCAGCAGGTGGTGGTAATGCAGCTCTAAGCTGGTTTGTCTACCGCCATTAAATCCACAAAAAGAAGAAGACGACAACAATGGAGAACTTAATGGTGCTGATAGACGTATGTCTATGGGTGAAACGGTCCACTTACATGGAGACACCTGAGCGCTGCAGAGTTTAAACAAAGCATCGAAGCAAATTTGCTCAAGGATTTTTTATAATCAAATTATTCGAGTTACTCGAGGAATCGTTGCAGCCCTAATGTAAATCAAACTGAGCTTTCATGTCTAATCCTGTCCTCCTGGATTCAAAGCCAGCAGAAGCAGCTTTGGGTTCAGTGGAGTTTCTTCAGACATAATTTCTCTGAGTTCTTCCCATCAGCCTCTGATCATCTCCATGTGTCTGCTGGTTTTATTCTAACCAGTGAACCTGCGGGGGGTCCAGATGTTCTCATGGCCCTGTTATAGTGTGTTAGTCTGAGGTGTGTATTCACCAGCCGAGTCACAGCACAAGCTGAGCTCCAATTCTCTGCTCATAAAGGCCTGCAGAGAGTGGTGAAGACTGCTGAAAAGATCATTGCCACTCCACTGCTCTCTCTGCAGAGCAGCTAGAACCACCCAGAGTCCACAGGATAGCTGCCCCCATCCTGAAGGATTCTATCTACCTCAACACAGACTGTTCACACTACCATTAGACTCCTAAATACCTGACAGGTGTTTTTAACGTTTATCTACCTTAACTGTATTCAACTGTCTACATTTCTCAGTTTGCACATAATGTGGACACTCACTGCTGTCTACTGTACATACAGCTGATGAAGCATAGAGAACCGCATAAATATGTACATATCTTATTGCAGCTCAGATTTTTATATGCTGTTTTTATTGTTCTTATAATTGTATAATTGTATTTTATAATTGTCTATTTTATATGTGGACCTTTTGTTTGTCATCTGTTGTGGACAGCAAACAAAGGTGCTTCTTTACTGTGCACATGACAATAAACTTTAAAATTTTCCTGATCTCCCTTCATGGATTCAGCTTCTAATGTGACCTCTCTGATGAACAGGATGGAAACAGCTGATTTCTCCAACACTCCTCTGTGAGAATCACCTCAGCAGCTGTTCATGGTGTCAGGACCTGAATTATGGCGCGGAATTTTTACTAAGCTTCTCAGCTGGAGATATTTAAAGAATGTTTTCTATTCAGATTAAGTTTCTGCCTCAGACATGAGAACATAGGAACATCGGTGTTTGGATCATTCAGATCTTCAGTCTCTCTTTAGAGAACCAAAGTTTAAATGCAGCATCTGAGAAACTGGTTTCCTCATATTTAACAGTTTGATCATCACTCTGCTTTTCTCTTTGTGTCAGAGTATAAACAGATTAAGACCAATGAGGATCATCATCAAACGCAACTCGGCAATAAGTGCCAACCCCCAACATCAAGAGTTTAAGGTGGAAACTTTCATTCTGTTCACCTGTAACTCTGGAACCGACAGCACCGACTCCTCCGACGCTGACGACATCACTTCCTCCTCATCTTCATCCTGTGTGAGGTCATCAAAATCCTCCTCCTCCTCCTCATCTCCCTGCCGGTCCTGATCTTCATCCTTATCCTTCTCTCCGCTGTTGTCTCTTTCACCTCCCCCCTCCTCTCTCTGTCTCGCCTCCTCTTCCTCGCCACCCTGCTCACCCTCACCTGCTCCACCTCCTTCCTCTCCTTCTCCTTCTCCTCCTCCGCCTCCATCTCTACTCTGCTCCTGCTCTCGACCAGTGTTTTCTCCTCCATTCAAACTGACACTAGTAACATTCCATTTTTCCTCCTCCTCTTCCTGTCTCTGTTCCTTCTCTTTCTCCGGCCTCTCCTCCTCCTCTTCTGTACATGACGTTGGGCTCAGTGTTGACACAGAGACCATACTCTCCTCTTCCTCCAGCTTCAGCTGCTCCAATTGGCTCTCATGCTCAGAAAAGGCCGCTTCCTGCTGGTCTCTGATTGGCCCATGGACATGATGCCCCAAAGCATCTTCAGAGGAGGTGGGAGGAGTCCTCACCATCTGGAGGACGATGTAGTCTGGCTTCAGCATAGCAGTGGAGCAGGGAATTGTAGGATTTGTAGTGCTAGGGCAGGAGGAAAAGGGCAGGAGGAGTGGAAAGGGTGTGGCACTTTCCTGTGCAGACACAGTTTGCAGCATATTTTGGCCAATAGGAAGGCAGGGCTGCATGACATCAGCACACGTGGGGTGGGTGGGGCCTGGGTGAACAGCAGTCAGTGGGACCACCCCACAGATGGGAGGTGGAGTCAATGGCAGGGCATCTGACACAGCTGAGGAGGCAGAGAATAATGTGACACCTGGAATAGGTATGACCTGCATGTCCACCTGTTTCTCCACCGGTCTCTCCAGTGACGGCTCTTCCTGTGCCTTCGCGAGCGGCAGCAGAGCTTCATTATGAGCCAAAGTGAAGAAGCGCCTGTGGGGACGGGCTGGGGGACGGTACCTGTTGATGTAATTGGGGTGGAGCCTGAGGGTGCAGCCTGGGGGAAGTGAGGGGGGGTAACAGGTGCCCAGCCGGGTCTTCTGGATGCTCTGGCGGCTGTTCTGCAGGAGAGAACCATCAGAGATCCATCAGAAAACCCGAACCCATCAGATCTGCAGTGAACTCTTGCTGGTCCACTTTAAGAGGACTCAGCCTATCATGACCAACACCTGCTAATGAAAACAGGTCCTGCAGTGGTACTGGTCAGTCTCTGGTGCCAGGTAATGCCATCATTTGTGTTACTTCATCCTTCATATCATAACTAAATCAGATGAAGAAGAGCTGAGGTTCAGATTGGCTTGCAGGTTTACAGAATACTCAAGTGATGCACCAGTTGATTGGTTCTCGACCCGGACTGGTGGATGACTGCTCAGGCGCAAATGTCTGATTAATTACAAGTTGGCCCATTTGATGCACAAGCAACACATGCACAGCAGCACAGACAAAAGACAAAGTTTGTCTATATCACTGGTTGCAGTGTTAGAAAGAAAATCTAAATCAGCAGATCACACTTAAAGAAAAATGGAGATCAGAATCCGCCATGAAAATTGCAGTAGGTGCATCTCTGATTTACTCAGATGGGTTCAAACTGTCCACTTAAACAACCAAGAGTGAGTAGTTTTAGTCTCAGCAGGTTTGGATTTGGATCTAGATGAATCTGTGTGTGGATCTGGATCATGATCAGAGTTAGCTGTTCAAACCTTGAGCCAGTTTGGCATGTTGTTGGTGTCTCTGTCCACTGGGGGGTGCTGGTCCACTGGCTGGACTCTGCTGCACGCGAGTGGCAGCGTTGGGACGACGCGCTCCGTGACAAACATCTGAAAACAACCACAAAGTTTCACCTGAGTCATTCTGTTTGGATTTAACATTCACCGATGATGTCATGAGTGGTGAGGTCACTGTGATATCACCTTGATGACATTGTCGGGTGCTCTTGGGCCACTCATCTCTCTGACGTGTTTCCTGAAGTTCCATCGACTCTTACAGAGCAGGTACGAACTGATCAGCTCATCGGAATGGAACGTCCCCTCGAAGTGCTTCAGACCAAGAACAATGAGCCTGCACAGAAGCATAATGTTAAATATCAGTAGAAGGGGGACACAGGCATGGTGGGACACATGGTTTCATTTTCAGTTATCGATGAAGAATAAAAGTCATACACAAAAGAGCTGAATCTGTAAAAATAATATATGAAGAAGTGTGTTTGTTTATATGTATGTGTGTTACCCATCCTCTCCTGCTGTGTAAACTGTTCTCAGGTTCTTGCTGTGGAGGGCAGGGTCCAGGCTGCAGACAGGAAGTAGTTCTGGGTACAGGAAGACAGGTCGTGTGGCAAACAGCCAGGCGGTGTCAGCAGGCAGCAAAGGGAAGGCAAGGCCTAAACAGAACCAGAACCTGAACCTGAGCAGGCTGACAGAATATCAAACATGGCTGACAGGAAGCGTCTCCTTACTGTTCATTGCAGGCATCATTTGAGGGAGCCAGCGTCTGGAAGGTCGAGCAGGAGGAGCAGGTGGAGGCTCCTCCCTCTGCTCCACCTCATGTAGGAGGTCCAGCGCCCTCTGGAGGTTACACACCCTGAAACAGCTGGAGGTATGACCTTTCTCCTGATAGTGGGCAAACTGCTGCAGCTCCTCCTGAGGGCAGAGATGCTGGTTAAAAAGCTGAATACACAAAAACCAGGTAACTGCACACCTGACCTGCTCAAGTACATGTAATACAGGTGAGAAGTGCTTACTGACCAGGTACCGCTTGGTGATGGAGGCTTCATGGTTCAGGGCGGCAATGTGGCGACTCAGCAGGTGAACCTGAGTTAGCAGCTGCACGTGCTGAGGGCGAAATGGTCACGACATCAGGTAAACACACCTGGAGAACATGTTGCTGAGACAGGAAATCATCAATACCTGCTGCAGCTGCTGCTGTAGCTGCAGTTTCTGGGAATGGTCCAGGTGGAGGGCGGGACCAACGCGACTTGGCAGCACTAGGACGGAAGTAATGGTGTTGAGTGGAGGAGTGGGTGTGTCCTTCAGACTTGAGCTGAGGTGATTGGTTGTGTCCTGCAGGGCTCTCTTCTGCTGCTGAGCTTCATACTGCTTCCTGACAGTCTGCCGCCGCTCTGTTAGCATGTTGGCTAACGGTGCCTCAAAGCTATGGAGTGCAAACGGACACAGTGAGGAGGCATGTTTCCTGCAATGACTGGTCATGTTTTGCAGTTTGATACGTGAAGCGACAGATATGAGGCACAGTGAATCATATGTTTCATGTGGAATAGAGCGGAGTCCAAAAGCCTTCAATCTAATTTTATATATATATATATATATATAAATCACAGCAACAGTCACCTCAAGGAGCTTCATATTGGAAGGGAAAGGCCCTACAAAGAAAACCCAACAATAAGACAATCCCCTATGAGCAGCATTTGGCAACAGTGGGAAGGAAAAACTCCCTTTTTACAGGAAGAAACCTCCAGCAGAACCGAGTTCCAACCTGTCACCAGCTAGCCCGTGTGTCTTCCCCCGTATCTTTCCTCCATTTCCTGTCTTCCTCCACTGTGGATAAAAGTTGCTGTGGCCAAAAAAAAAAGGTGAATGAAAAGAAAGGCTCAGTGCATGGTGGGAACGCCCCAGCAGCCTAGGCCTATAGCAGCATAACTAAGGGAGGGTTCAGGGTCACCTGATCCAGCCCTAACTATAAGCTTGATCATAAAGGAAAGTTTTAAGCCTAATCTTAAAAATAGAGAGGGTGTCTGTCTCCTGAATCCAAGCTGGGAGCTGGTTCCACAGAAGAGGGGCCTGAAAGCTGAAGGCTCTGCCTCCCATTCTACTCTTAAGTATCCGAGGAACCACAAGTAAGCCAGCAGTCTGAGAGCGAAGTGCTCTGTTGGGGTGATATGGTACTATGAGGTCTTTGAGATAAGATGGGGCCTGATTATTCAAGACCTTGTAGGTGAGGAGAAGGATTTTAAATTCTATTCTGGATTTAACAGGGAGCCAATGAAGAGAAGCCAATATGGGATCTTAGCGCAGCGTGATACCCAGATAAAGCTGGGCATCATCTGCATAGCAATGAAAATTGATGCAATGCTTTCTAATAATACTGCCTAAGGGAAGCATGTATAATGTAAATAGAATTGGTCCTAGCACAGAACCCTGTGGAACTCCATAATTACCTTTAGTGTGTGAAGAAAACTCCCCATTTACATGAACAAATTGGAGTCTATTAGATAAATGATACAAACCACTGCAGTGCAGTACCTTTAATACCTATGGCATGTTATGGTCAACAGTATCAAAAGCTGCACTGAGGTCCAAAAGGACAAGCACAGAGATGAGTCCACTGTCAGAAGCTGTAAGAAGAGCTTTTTAAGTAATGGGTTAATTACTCCCAGAAAGGTTGTTTCCTCTCAGCATGACTCTTCTTCATGAGTTCTGTGCGAAGAAGCAGCAGCAGAGGATGGTTCTCTTCCTCCCAACCCAAACAGCCACAGCACTTCTCTGCTGCACTGTCCCAATGGGAGGCAATGACATGTGCCACATTTGTATCTATATACATGCTTACGTACATCAATAAACGTGTAGGTAAACATGACTGCCCACAAAAAAATATAAAAAGGTCATGTTGTCAAATCAATGACACAGTGACACACCTGAGAAATGCACAACGGCTACTCTGATCCTACAATGTCACCTGATGCACCTCTGGAGAAACGTGATTACAGGTCAGGTCCACGCCGCCTGCAATGTTTTGATTAACCTGTTCAGTCCTTGTGCATTTCCGGCTACTTTTTGCCGGCAGCTTTATAAGTCAGAGAATAACAATCGGGAATAATAATCAAAGCATCAATACACTGCCTGGCCAAAAAAAAAAAAAAGTCGCCTGAAAGATAATCGCCCATGCAGTAATTATCCAATAGGAGGCTCGTACCTATTTGCTTAGTTAAATCCAGGTGGCAACTCTTTTTTTGGCCAGGCAGTGAATAAGGACTCACAAATGTCAGCAAATGCTGTTAACTGTAATTTCCCCATTGTGGGATCAATAAAGTATCATCAAATTCCTGGAGGAAGACTGCTGAAACTGTCGGAATGGATGTGAGGGAATGAAGAGAGTGGAAAAAAACAAAAACAAGGACAAATATGTTTGCAGCCAAAAAACTGAGCACAAAGAGCGAGGACCAAAAAACAAAAAAAAACAAAAGAAAAAAGCACTGCATATAAAACACCAGCACGACCACAAGGTAATTAACACACACAATCCAGCTACACAAATATAAATGCGGACATGAGGTCGGCCACTTCGTTGTGTACAGAGGTCGCAAAGACCCTGCAAGTCTAATCAGCGAGCATCTACCCAAGCTAGCTCCAAAACAGAAGCAGCTTCATGTGGTGGAGAACATCAGGATGCAGCTGGATTTGACCTTTGCTCTTCACCCAAGATGCCAGAGCTTTCTACAAAGCACATGAGTGCAGCGTTTATAGCCGAAGTAAAAAGTTTACCAATACGGCTAACCAATGTAATTCTACTATAGTTGTCAGGGTTATTTAGGTCACCTTTGTTCTTATAAAAAGGGCCTGATAAGACCAACACACCAATCTTCAGGTACAAGAATGTCCGAAGAACTAAATTAGAGATGAGTTACAAATGAGATTATCATCAAGACAATTTTTCCAAAATTCATAAATATTATCAGCGCCACAGGCCTTGTTGTTCTTCCGTTTCTTAATTAACACCTTAATTTCATCAATACTAAACGCATGATTTATAAATTTGTTTGCCAAATCAGAAGTCAGGGTTCTGGCCAGCAGTTGATCACCCGGTGCTGTGCCATGCTGAGGTCGTTTGGCGCCGGGCTGAGAATTTTACTGGTTCACTATTGGAACTCTTCTATCACTGCAATTAGCAAGTGGGCACACATCCCGCACCCGCTGCCCCATTGCTGATACCAGATTTGTTTTCTCTTGCTAGGTTGCTGCACTATAGTATTATTTCACTGCAATTTGCAATCTACAATCTACCATGGGGGACGGCCAGTTCTGTTCACAATGTGCATGCCAACTTAGGGACTTTGTTGCTAGATTTAGCAACTTTTTTCCCCCAAAAATGACAAATTTGGCGAATTTTTCTGGTGAAATCCTCCGTCGTGTTTTGTGTACAGACAGTGCTCGTACAGCATTCCTTCATACGCTTCAGCATCGCGCGGACCCTGCTTCAGAACCCCCTGCGCCGGGCCGAAATTTTTTTCTGTCTAGAACCTTGGAAGCGATGACATGCTCAAAAGAAGATTGCTGCTTAACACATTAATCAAAGCTCAGAAATGTTGCCAGATTCTGGGGTATTTCTATTTGTATTATTCAAAAATTTCCCAATGCTGCTTTTGATTAGATGACTTCATATTTCTCAGATCTTTATGAAGCTACTTAAAATACTCTTTATGTTTGGCTTTCATAACCTTTTTATAGGATTTAGAAAGATATTTCAGTTCATATTAGTAGAATCCAGATATGAACTGAAAGATATTTCAGTTCATATCTGGATTCTACTGTGATATTTCTAAGCCCGTTTTTCAACTTCATATAATTATCCCTAATCGATTTACAGTCAACATCAAACCAATCCTTATTAATTTTACAATTACATCTATTAGAATTCCTACTCTTTACTTCCTTACTGATACCCAACTGTTTTGCAGTGTCAGTAAAGATAAAACACAATTCCTGAGTTAAAAGATTTATATGATTCTGTGTAACAAATTTAAAATCTAAATTTGATATTCTGTTATTTAATTTACTAATCACTTCAGTTGAATTTTCAAGCACAGCCTTAAACTGATTGGCTAGGTTTGAATCCCAGGTAGTTTTCAGTTGAACTCTTGGAGTATGATTACTTTCCAATGATAAATAAGAAACATCTGAAGCAGTCGGCATGCACTTAATTTAGTTGGACAACGAACATCAGAGAGATTTATATCAGATCCTATCCTGCCATTCACTATGTTTAGATTGAGAGCTTTACACAGTCCAATAAGTTTATATCCATTATTACTGTTCTTTGTATCCTGATTATATCTTGTAATTAGTATACCTAGTAAATCCATCTTACTACAGTCAAATAAAACATTTTTAACATGTGAATCATGAAAAAAGGAAGCGTCTTATTCCATATCAACAAAATCAGATAGGCAAGTAGTATGATAAACGATACTGAACAATCCTCATAGGTATTATTAATTAAGATTAATTAATCGGCCATATTATCAAATAAATCAACATTGTGATTCATGACGGACATAAACAGCACCCAAAATAAGATTTTCACCACATACGCCTGAATCAGTTTTAACCCACAACACATTTTCAGAAGCAGGACCTTCAACAGCTGAGGTGTGAACAAAGAATAAGTGTGATCGGTGACAGCAGCTCACTGGAAAAGATGGGAAATTGCCTTTATTTTGTTTGCTGTAATAAGTAAATGCTGCTGCTTGTGAGCATCAATAAAACATCATTCATTATTATCAGTATTTTTTTCATATCATTATTGTACATTTCCTTGAAATACTGTGACATAATTTTGAGGCTATATTGCCACCCCGGGTTCAGATACGTGTTCAGACCAGTGTTAATTTTGACAGCAAATTCTGATTTAGTTTTAGTCATAATTTAGTATCTGAATAGTTTTAGTTTTAGTTGATGAAATTATGGTAAGAATATAGTCGACTAAAATATAAAGGGTGTGAACTGTAAACGCTTTTTCTTCAGTTCCCTTGAATTAGTCATTATACACACCTGATCATTAACACCACCTTACTGAGATAATCCGAGCGTTTTACAGCAGGACGCTCTGAAAGGTACAGGGCAGTGTTCAGGACTAAGATTATAAAGGCTAATCCACCGCGGTGTGGAGATTTTCTCTAAACACAAAGTGGGAAAAACACTTTACCCTGCATGACATTAAAATGCTGACCTTTGCATGGAGATCTGGGTGACTGGTTTGCAGATGTCGTTTAAGATTTGTCGTGTTTTTACCCGAGATAGTCGCCCCACATGGTTTACACATCGTTTTGTTTGTCACAACGTCAAAGGACAAATGTGTCCATACATCGGCTCTTCTCTTTCTCCCTGCTGACACTGTTTACATAACTTAGTTCTATCGGAAGGAACAACCAATCACAGGCTAGTTTGGTCTTCCCGGGTTTAGAGCAAATTTGTGCAACTGTGCGTTTGATTGGATGTTTTCCTAACTTGTCCCGCCCTGTCACAAAATTAAATACGTTCTGATTGGATTTCGTCCCAGCCAAGCATTTTCGTCTCGTTTTCATTAGTTGATGAAAGTGTCAATTAATTTCGTTATCATTTTAGGTCGTTTTTATTTAGTTATCATCTCGTTATTGTCATGAACAAAAGCTTTGTCGAGGAAAACTATGATAATATTTCATCAATGAAATTAACACTGGTCCCAGGTATTTAACCCCAGCGGGGGTGTCCTCTGGAGGTGTTCTTTGACCCACTATTGATCATGTGAATAATCACATGCGTCAATGTGTAAAGAACGGGTCATTACAATCAGTGGTTCTGAGTGAAAGTATGTTGTGCCATGTGTTTATGAAGAGGCTGTTTGGTTTCGCCAGTGTAGAGGTCTGAGCACGCCTCGCTGCACTGGACAGCAGACATTATGTTGCTTATGAGGTCTTAATGTGCTCTGTAGTAGCTGTGCTAGCAGCAGATCCAGACTTTGTTTGGTTGATGCAGATCAAGAACCAGTTCCTGACATTTCCATTAAAAGGCAGAATTGGATCCGTGTTGTGAAAAAGAAGTTATTAGGTTAATCTCTACAGTGCTGCACACCTGGTTATCCTCTCAGGATCACATTAGGTTCTTCACAGCATCTGATGGAGCAGCTGGACACAGCTGGAGTCACAGGAAAAAAATTTTTCACTTTATTATTCTGAGTTATTGATACGTATCAGTGATCCATGAACAACACAAAGTGAAAGTCTGAACGCAGTCTGAAGTTACTGTGTTAAATGAGCTGCGAACAAGTCAGATGGTTCCTGTCCTCTTCAACCTGGAGGACAAAGCATCCATGAAACAGAATCTCAGCTTCTGATTGGTCAGAGCACAGGACAGTTGCCTCTCAGTCCATCTGAAATGAGCTCGGTGGAGGTGTTTCTGGATCTTGTTCCTGTGTTTTCTTTGTGTGGTAGAGTCTGAACTTCCTGTGTGGATGCAGTGATGAGCTGCGTTCACTGCTGATGGCTCTCAGACGTGTGCTGGAGCCCATGCAGTAATTTCCAGGACAGAATCCGCTCTGAGGGTCTGGACACCACAGACATCCAGCAGCTCTGCAGCTGCTCCCTGTGTGCTCACATTCCTCTGAGTCTTCATCAGATGATGAAGGGTGATGATCAAGCCCAAGTGATAAGCCACACTGACTCCTTGTCATTTTACAAACCTTCTTGCAGACGTGTTAACTTTACACAACTTTTTCCCTCTTTCTGCTTCTGCAAAACTTTAATGAAATGCGCTACTGCATCAAAGTGAGCAGATCAATTATTTAAAATATAAAAAATTTTGAATTTCGTAAGACTTTTTAATAAAGTTTTTCACTGCATTTTTTAACACGCGTTTGTGTGTTTCTAATGTGAGCTCCAGTCATGCAAAGAAGGCACTCAATACCGTAAAGCCTGCGGCACGTTGAACTTCGGTCCAAGCTGTGATGAGGCCTCCTCCTCGTGCTCCTCCTCCTCGGCCACCACCTCCTCTTCCTCCTGGAACTGCAGAGAAGAGAAAAAACAAAAAGAAACTTGAAACTCCACCCAAAGACTGAAACTTAAGAGGTGGCGCCTGTACACAACAGTGGAGAACAAATACGTGAAGTCATTTCATTTACTGTAAAAAGGCAACATTTGATCAGTGAGTTGAGTTTGGGAAAAGAATCAGAATCAGAAAGCCTTTATTGTGCATCTGCACACTTCAGTTGTTATTGTCGCGTGATCGTCTTTTGGGATGACCAATAAAATAAGAACTCACATTTTCAAAGAGTTCCTCCAGCAGCTCATTCACTTCCTTCTCTGCAAAACAAGAAGAAGAATTCACAGTGAGGATTCTGACAATCTCACAGCTCCTCCTCACTGCCTCCTCTTCACTGCACGGCACCTACTGGTGATCTGCACAGCCCGGTCTGTCCTGTAGTCCTCCCGGTCAGGTTCATCCAGGTCTTCCAGAAAGTTGTACTCGGGGTCGTCATCATCTTCTGCCTCATCTGGGGAAAAAAACACATCCTTTGGAGCCACTTAAGTGTTTATTTCCTCCTGTTTGATTCACAGAAGGATGATCAGACTGTGAAATGATGACTTTAATTTTCAACTCAAAAACAAACACTTTTCTGAGCTGCTGTTCCATTTCAAACATATCAGTAAAGTCTGCTCAACCAGCTTAACATCAGTGTGCGATAAAATAAATAAAATCGGATTTAAATCGGTTTAAAAAAAAAAAAAAAATGCATGCTTAAAATGTGAAGCCGGGAGCAGCTAGTGTCAGCGTGACCTCTGACCTTCACAGTCAGGGACCATCAGGCCCTGCAGCCACTTTGTCCAATGGCGGTCCTCCTCCCGCTGGGCACTGCTCTCATCATACATGTCGGCCGTGATGTCAGGAGGCAGTAGCGCCGCCTCCAGCTGACCTAGTGGGACGTCCACAAGAGGACGTTTGGAGCGTGTGCGGTACGCCAAACTGCAGGAGCCTTGATCACAACCACCATCATCATCATTATTGGGTTTCCTGTCCAGAGACTGAGACATGGACAGGCATGAGATCAAACCTGGTGATCAACAGTGCAGGTGCACGTGTGTATTTAAACCCCACATTACTAAAAGGTTGAGCACACACAGAATGGCCCCACACAAGTACTTCAGTAAGAGGAAGTGTTTAAAAAATGTTCTTATACAGGAATCCTAGAGTTCAATTTACTACCTTTTACGACCTATTTTTACTACCTCTACAATATTTTTACTACCAGCACAAAATCGAGCAGCAGCCTTTTTTGGGGTGGCGGTGGATTCACAGCACTAAGCCATGTACAATAATCGCCCATCTCTCACCAAAACTTTATCCCACTGACTTGAAGGTGTAACTGTGACTTTATCTTGACTAAGACCTCACACACATTAATATTCCAAACACATTTCAAGAAGACTCAGGAAATTTGTTTTTTTAAGAATGTCAACAAAATGCAATGAAATTCAAGTTTCACAAGCCGATTATTTATTTTCCAACAGAATATTGGAATACTGGTTTGCTGCTGAGGTGTGACAGTGATACTTGTGCTCGTAGCTGACCTTGAGGTTGCAGTTGCAGCGCTTTGTGTAGCACCAAAAAACAAAATAGGGATCTGCTCAAAGCGCGCACAAATCCGCTGCTGGTGAACGGTGGATGCTCGGTGTGATTTGATCGCCGTCACACCGTTTCAGGTCAAATTTATATTTTTTTCTGCACACTTCACAAAATGCCTCTTGATCATTCCCCATGACCGGCTTAACCCTCTGGGGTCCGGGGTATATTTGGCCATTTTTGACTACTTTTGTTTTTAGCTTCATAGTTGACCTTAGAAACTGTTTACCTTGCCTTGTTTGGTATCATTTTTTTCAGCACCACCTCATGTGTGTGACTGTATAGTTATTCTTTCATTTTGACATACTGTGTTAACACATTGGACTTATATTCACATAAAAACATAAAATCAGAGTACAAAAAAGTTAGATTTTTTTTACTGTAAAAATCACAAACATGCTTAACAAATTATTTTTACAATTAAAATGCAAATATAAGTTGTAAATTTTCAAAAATTATGTAAAAATAAAGTAAATAAAGTTAGATACAACTATTCACATGAAAATTTTGTGTACAACTATTTGCAGAGCAATCAGGACTCACATTAAGATGCTAGACAAATTATTTATGCCATCTCCAAAAACAGTTTCTGTCCTCCACCAGACTGAGGGGCCATCACAGGCAGAACCTGACAGCAATGTTTCTTTTACCACTTTTTCATCTGCTCCTCAGCACCCAAATGCACCCAAATGCATCGTGTTACCGCATAATTTTCTGATTGGTTGATTTGGTGCATTTTTCCACCAATAGGAAAGGGGTTGTCGGGAATTATTTTGTTTTTATTAGCAAGCACTTCCTGTTAGCGAAACTCACGTTTTCGCCGTTTATTTCTGCACAAAACGCACATCGAAGGTGAGGACAATATACAAGAAAAAGCATGGCGTAAATTATTGGGCATAACTCTGGTTTTACTTGGCCTATCAATGTAATTTAAAAACTGGTACATAGTTTGAAGTCTGCACTTTCAATTCATGGCAGCAGCGTCCCGATGCTACGTCATCTCAAATTGGCGATGTCATTTTGACGCACCGGTGCGTCTCCAGAGGGTTAAGCCAGTCTTTGAATGCCGGGTCATCGAGCCAAAGTTATGAAAACTTACATTTTCCCATGACGAGGCGCAGAATGAGTACACACATGCGCGCAGCAAATCGGACAGTGGGACCAATCAAGTCTATCAACGTCAGTTCAGGTCCTGCTGAGTAGTTATATTTCTATGCAGATTTTATAGTTAAACTAACTTAAAAAGTCTGCATCAATGGAAAAGTCAAAATATATTGAAGGGGTGATGAAAAATTTACTACCAAGTCAAATTCTGTTTGTTACCTTTTACTACCCCATGGAAACCCTGTTATATGCTGTTACCAGCTGTTTCCTGGTGACAGATGTTACCTGGCCATAGGTGTATGATGGGCTGCAGTCCAACTCCTCATCCACAGCTTTAAGTCTCTCCAGGAAGGAGGATTCAGGAGCAGGGAGAAAATGAGGCGTGCAGGTGGAGCTCATTGGGTCGCTCGGATGGCCACATCTCTAAGCAATAAACCAGAAGTGAGGGTAGCTGGAAGGGTCAGAGGTAGGTGTACATATGGTGGTCAGAGGTCAGCATACCTGTAGGTAATCGTCTGTCCTCAGGTGTGTTGGTGATCTGTTCTGGAAGCCCTGGTGCATTCTGGGAGGTGAAGCCAGGCTGTCAGCATCACTGAGGAAGGTCTGCAAAGAATGAAGGGTTAAAGGAGCATTCAGCTGCTGGTACAGACAGAGGGGCTGAAAGGGTTAATTTACAGAAAGATTCAGACTCTAATGGGGCCTATCAGCTGACATAGGGCAAGAGGCAGGGTAAATGGTAAATGGACTAGTTCTTATATAGCGCTTTTCTACTCAATCAGAGCACTCAAAGCGCTTATACAACCTGTTTTGCATTCACCCATGCACTCCCATTCATACAAGCACTTCCATCATTAATTAAGCTAAGTGCTTTTTTTTTTTTTAATTAGCTAACATTCACACGCATTCATACTCCGACAGAACGGTCGGAGAGCAACTTAGGGTTAAGTATCTTGCCCAAGGATACATTGGCATGCAGCCTGGAGTAGCCAGGATTCGAACCGCTGACCTTCCGATCAGTAGGTGACCTGCTCTACCTACTGAGCTACAGCCACCCTGTACAGGTCGCTAACACAGAGACAGACAACCATTCACACTCACATTCACACCTATGGCCAATTTAGAGTGACCAATTATAACCTAACCCCAGTAAGTGCATGTCTTTGGACTGTGGGAGGAAACCCACGCAGACTTGGTGAGAACATGCAAACTCCACACAGAAAGGCCCGGGTCAAGGTGGAATCGAACCCAGGCCTTCTAGATGTCATTCCAGCTGTGAGGCTGCTGTTTACACTTAATGAAGAAATTCAACTGGAATTATTTAAAATCTCCTCAGATCACAGCGGGAGTCAATTCAATTCAATGCTATTTATATAGCACCAAATGTCGCCTCAAGGTTCTTTATTAGATTAGATTAGATTCAACTTTATTATCATTGTACACAAGTATACAACGAAAAGTACGCTAAGTACTGTAGTGTACTGTTTTAAAGTACTGTAAGGTAAAGACCCTACAGTAATACGGAGAAAACCCAACAGTCCAGGACCTCAGACCTCAGAGTGTCAGAGTTACCTGTTACAGGTGAGACTAAAACCAGCTGATGGTTTCTGTTTCAGGGAAAGTGATGCTACAGTTTTAATAAATCTTTACTGACACCTGCACAGTTGTAGCTCAGGAGGTAGAGAAGAATACAGATGGGCTGCTCCAGTCTGCATGCTAAAGTATCCTTGGGCAAGATACTGAACCTCAAGTTGTTTGGAGTGTGAATATGTGTGAATGTTAGAAAACACTTAGGCGTAGAAAAAAGTGCTTTTATAAATGGGTGAATGAGGCATGTTGTATAAAACACTTTGAGTGCTCAAGTAGAGCAGAAAAGCATCCATTTACAACTGCTGTTCGTCCCGTTTCTGGGGAGCATTGACTTGAAGAGTTTGGATAAATATGTTATTGATAACTCCCGTGTGTGACATCATGCAGATGACGGGAGGTGACTGCAGGTCACTGAAGTCAGTTTCCACAGGTTTGTTTTTCCCATTGACAGCAGGAAGGCCAAAGGTCAAAGACTCACCTCCTCGGCTGTATCTTCCGCCTCCTCTTCTTCATCAGGACAATACTCTTCATCAGACGAGTCTTCATCATCCTCAAGTTCGATGTCAATAAACTGAGGAGGCTGCAGGAGAGAAGCAGACAGTAAAACTCTGCAACTAGAAACATTTAAGGACTTCAATTAATTTAATGTGTTTTTAGTATAATTTAAATACATTCTTACGAGATTTTATGAGTGAATATTTTAAGAGTTTTTAGACATCCTGCAGAGTCAGTTTACCTTGTTCACTGCAGACGGATCCCAGTTTACAGGCTGAAACCAGACAGTTGGAAAGAGACTGACAGGTTAGACTCTGTTTTTATGCGTAATCCATCAGAGAGGTGTGGGAAGCTGAACTCACCTGGAGGGTCTGCCTGAGTCTGGACCGAGTCCAGATCTTTGGCTCCTGATGTGAAACAAGCAGAAAGACAGAGAGAAAGAGAGACAGGTTGTTAGAGACACACACACACACACACACACACACACACACACACACACACACACACACACACACACACACACACACACACAGTGTACAGTGGCTTGCAAAAGTATTCATACCCCTTGAACATTTCCATATTTTGTCACATTACAACCACAAACAAATATATTTCACTGGTATTTAATGTGAAAGACCAACACAAAGTGATATACAATTGTGAAGTGGAAAGAAAATTATACATGATTCAAAACATTTTTTACAAATAAAAAACTGAAAAGTGCGGTGTGCAAAAGTATTGAGCCCCCTTTTCTCTGAGTGCAACAATTGCATTCAGAAGTTGCCTGATGACTGCTAATGACTAAAAAGAGTCCACCTGTGTGTAATCTAATCTCAGTACAAATACAGCTGCTCCGTGATGGCCTCAGAGGTTAAGAGAATATTGGGGAGTAAACAGCATCATGAAGTCCAAAGAACACAGCAGACAGGTCAGGAAGAAGGTTGTGGAGAAGTTTAAAGCAGGCTTACGCTATAAAAAGATTTCCCAAGCTTTGAACATCTCACGGAGCGCTGTTCAATCCATTATCTGGAAATGGAAAGAGTACGGCACAACTGTAAACCTACCAAGACAAGGCCGTCCACCTAAACTTACAGTCTGAACAAGGAGAGCACTGATCAGAGATGCAGCCAAGAGGCCCACGGTGACTCTGGACCAAATGCAGAGATCCACAGCACAGGTGGGGGAATCTGTCCACAGGACAACTATTAGTTGTGCACTGCACAAATGTGGTCTTTATGGAAGAGCGGCAAGAATAAAGCCATTGTTAAAAGAAAACCATAAAAAGTCCCGTTTGCAGTTTGCCAGAAGCCATGTTGGAGACACAGCAAACATGTGGAACAAGGTGCTTTGGTCAGAGGAGACCAAAATTGAACTTTTTGGCCAAAATGCAAAACGCTATGTGTGGTGGAGAATTAACACTGCACATCACTCTGAACACACCATCCCCACTGTTAAATATGGTGGTGGCAGCATCATGCTCTGGGGCTGCTTCTCTTCAGCAGGAACAGGGAAGTTGGTCAGAGTTGATGGGAAGATGGATGGAGCCAAATACAGGACAATCTTGGAGGAAAACCTGTTGGAGTCTGCAAGAGACTTGAGACTGGGGCGGAGGTTCACCTTCCAGCAGGACAGCGACCCTAAACATAAAGCCAGGGCTACAATGGAATGGTTTCAAACCAAACATATTAATGTGTTAGAACGGCCCAGTCAAAGTCCAGACCTAAACCCAATCTGCTGTTCACAAACGCTCTCCATCTAATCTGACTGAGCTTGAGCTGTTTTGCAAAGAAGAATGGGCAAAAATTTCAGTCACTAGATGTGTAAAGCTGGTGGAGACAAACCCTAAAAGACCTGCAGCTGTAACTGCAGCAAAAGGTGGTTCCACAAAGGATTGACTCAGGGGGGCTCAATACTTTTGCACAGTGGAATTTTCAGTTTTTTATTTGTAAAAAATGTTTTGAATCATGTATAATTTTCTTTCCACTTCACAATTGTAACCACTTTGTGTTGGTCTTTGACATTAAATTCCAGTGAAATATATTTGTTTGTGGTTGTAATGTAACAAAATATGGAAAAGTTCAAGGGGTATGAATACTATTGCAAGCCACTGTATTTCTTCAGATACATTTTACATGTACACACAAAAATGCAACAAACGCCTGACAAGCACAATTAGGCAGATACTCAATGGCCTCTTTTCCACCGATGGGATGCCGGTGCCAGTATTTGAACCGTTCAGCAGTTTTTCCACCGTGCCCGGCCGAAAAACAGGTTCAACTCGGGTCCCACAAACTAGCTGGACTCAAACCAAGAACGTGTGACGAAAGCAGCAGAAGGGCGTGACTCTGCCATCTCAACAAAGTTTTCTACCACTATTTCACTGCATGGTGTGTATTACATGAGAAATGCGATGCAATTTTTACAGCTGTGAATTAGGTTGGGCTCTAAGGCTGAACTTGCTGCTTTGTATCAGTTCATATCACAGATAAAAGGACACAAAGTGCGTACCTGTCATCTTGCTCTAATCGCTGTCTGTGTTTCCCTCTGTGCTGCACACAGATGCTGCAGTAGTTTGCTTTGGACCCTAAAACGTATTTGCAGCACAGAAAGGGGAGCGTGTTCTCCCACGTTTGTGCGCTTTGACTTCCGTGTCCAGACGAGGACCCGCCCACGCTCATACGTAAAGGAGCAGTTCACAGAAACGCGGTGGGAACGCGGGCCCGTTCTTAAGAGTTTCGCCGGTTCCCTGAAACTGACACCGGTACTGGCACGAGCACCGGCACCTCGGTGGTGGAAATGTAGCAAATGACGATTAACATTGAAAAGAGAGCCCTCACATTTTTTAGTACCCTGTGTCATTTGGTGCTGAGACTAACTGCCTCCTCTTCAACAAAGTGAGCCAGAGTAAACCCAATTATAACAAAGTGTAAGGAAACCTATCTGAAACACTGGAAAATCAAAGCCAAAGCAGGTTAGTGTTATCTGACCCTAAACAGAGATTATGAACCGGCAGACTACCCCTTGAACTGGCTGAGATAGAAAGCAGATCCTAACCAACTACAGCAGGGATCCTCAAGTCCAGGCCTCGAGGGCCAGTGTCCAGCAACTTTTAGATGTGTCTCTGCTTCAACACACCTGAGTCAAATATAGAAGTCATTAGCAGGACTCTGGAGAACTTGACTGCATACTGAGGAGGTAATTCAGCCATTTGATTCAGGTGTGTTGGATCAGGGACACATCTAAAACCTGCAGGACACCGGCCCTCGAGGCCTGGATGTGAGGATCCCTGAACTACAGGCTCAGTGGCCAGAAACTGCCAATTAAACAAGGAAGATACAAAAAGCGATGGCAGCTAAAATAAAACAGAACATGTGATCAGGTTTGACAGGTGAGGTTCATGCGGTAATGCACTTCCTCCCAAAACGTAAACCACTCAGTGAAATAAGGAAGACTTCAACCAATTCAACAGAACTGAGTATATATGTATCAACCTTTTTGTTATTTTATTGTTTTTCTGTTTTGTTTTGTTTTTATAATAAACTGTATTGTAATGCTTTTAAAATATGTTTAACTGAAAATCAGATGTGTGGACACGGTGACACGGGAAGCTGCAGGTAAACATGAAAGAGGTGCAGACAGGTGAACAAACTCACAAACAAAGGGAGGTCCTGAGTGTCTCTGATCGCTGCTTTCATCATGGCGACCACACGTTCATCAGTAATCACCTCCTGAAACACATAGAGAGAACGTCTGAGTGTGTTAGTGTGTGTGTCTGTGTTGGTGTGTGTGTGTTAGTGTGCTACTCACATGCAGGATGGCGCGCACGTTACTGGACGTCAGGTTCAGCCGTTTGGACTTCCTGTCCAGGTCAATGTCCAGTCGTCCAAGTTCATCATCACTAGTCTCCATGGTGACTGTATCCTCTCCCATCATTGCATCACCTGAGCAGAAAACAGTTCAGGTATGAACCAACACTGGATCTGCCTCCTTTAACTGATCTTTATACAGCAGGTTGTATTACTGAGGACACCATTACAGCATGGTGGGAGGAAACCAGCAGGATTAGGTTCAACTACCTCTAATCCTCACCTGTGCAGGTCACACAGGTCAGAGTCTGACCCGTGTGACCTGCACACAAACTAAACCAGCCAATCAGCCAACCTGAGTGTTCACATCTGTGTATTTACTGTACTGTGCACCCTACACCTCCTCCCACAACATACCCTGTATGCATATTATATTTTAGTGTAAATATTTGTTACATTCTAGTGCAGGGGTATTCAACTGGCGGCCCAAGGGCCAGAACCAGCCCATCAGTCATTCTGGACTGGCCCACTGCCCATTTACTTCTATTAAATAAAAACTTTAAAAGAAGCTGTGACTAAACTGCAAGCACTGCATGTAGTTCACACTCCTTACAGGTGGTGGCGGTAACGCACCATAGATTACCAACCGCCATTAAAATCAAGAAGAAAAAGATGAAGAAGAATGGCATTTTATCAGTGTTGCCAACTTGGTGACTTTTTCACTAGAACTAGCAGCTTTTCAGACCCCCCTAGCGAGTTTTTTCCTAAAAGCAACTAAGGAACTGACAAATTTAGCGAGTTTTCTCGGTGATGTCAGCAACTTTTGGAGAGCTTTTTGTTAACCTGAAATCCTCCGCTATCGCTATGGTTTGTGTACATACAGCCTTTGTACTGCGTCCGTTTAGACGCTTTGGCATCGCCTGGACCCCCAAGAGTACCGAACTGTTGGTATGTACCGTAAGTCACGTGACCTTAATAGCGGAAGTGAGTCTGATCGTGTCCTCGTGATGCAGCCGGCGGATACGAGGCCACATTGAGCGGGTGGGAGCGTTGCTGTGATACATCAGCATATATGTCTATGGATTTTCAAATCCTGCTGACTGAAGGATGGAAGTTTGTTCATTCAGTCTGTTTACATGTTTGTTATCTTACACAGGAGGAAGCACTTTGGTGAAGTCTACTTCACTGCAGACTGGCTTTTAAAAGAATCAGCCAGCCTTTTGCTATTTTCGCTCTGTATCTTTTATGTTTACATTTTAATAGCACAGCTGTGAGTCTCTTGTTATGTAGAAAAAAAAGCATTAATTTATTTGGGGAGCATTATTTAAATATGCCAGTGGTTTATTTTTTAACAATTTCTCCTGTACATCTACAGCTGAATGTTAATAAAAGTGTCTGTGTGACATTTGGGACATGTAGCTTTGACTCAGAAGTGCCTTTTTGTTTAGACCTTTTAGGAAGAAAAAAATATCAAGATATATTTCAGATATCACCATTCAGGTAAAAAATATCGAGATATTGTTTTGGTCCATATTCCCCAGCCCTAGTAGTTCTAAACATATTTTTTCTTCACTTTTTGTCTCTCCAAAGATGTTATCCCTCTCTTCTACAGCCTCGATTGCAACTACATGCAAATAACCAATTATGCAAATTAGGTGATGATGTCATATAGCGACTTTCAGGACATCCAATAGCTACTTTCCTTGCTGAGGGGTTGGCAGGAGGCCAGACAGCAGTTTCTGATGAAAACATGTCGCATTCAAAAGAGAAGAGACGTAAGGTGGACAGCGAAAATAGAAAATTTAACGACAACTGGACCGATAAGTATGCACAAGAGTAAGTGTCCCGAGAAATATGTGGCCCACTGGCAAATAGCCTCATGACAATTTGGCCCATAGAAAAATGTAGTTGAATACCCCTGTTCTAGTGTATAGCATGTATAGTGGTAAGTGTATAGTATGTATATTCTAGTGTATACATTGTTACTTTTATATATTTTGACTATATTTTGTTAATCATTCCACTTTCATTTTACCTCAGTGTACACTTTGATTATATTCTTTAAATCGTTGTATTTATGTCTTCATTTTGTGTTATAGTGTAAGGGTAGTCGTCAAAGCATTTCACTGCTGGTTGTACCTTGTATGACTGTGCATGTGACAAATAAACTTTGATTTGATTGATTCGATTTACACCCGTCTCCAGGCAAATTCAACCTTCATGTGAAACACCATCAGATATGAGGACATTACCTGTGACAGGTGTGGTGTCCACTTTGTGTGTGTTGGTGGGAATTCCTGTTTGTGGCTGCCTGTCTGTCTCTTCATCTGTCCTCAAAGATTTGACCTGCAGAGGACAAACATCTTCCTCAGTGAGACGCCGCTTCGCTGTCCTCTGAGACACACAGAGAGAAAAATGAGACGATCAATAAGATGGCATATATGACGATTAATGCAATGACGCCACCTTTAACTGACATGGTCAAGACAACCTGCTGAAATTCAAACTGAGTATCAGAATGGAGAAGAAAGGTGAATGAATGAATGAAGTTTTTATTGCCATGTGGGTGAACCGGTTCACACATTGGAAATTGCAATTAACAGAGCACCCATCCAAGAATACAACAAACACAACACGGGGGGACAGGTGTCCTGAGGTTATGCAGCCGACTTGCAGCGCTACCTTTACAGTTCCCCGAAAAAGAAAACAACACACATCATGGGGTAGTTAGGTTAAAAAAAAGTCATCTGGTACAGTGCTCAAAATGAGCACCATACCAGGGTCCAAAAAAAACACCTTAGCAAAGCATATTTGCACATTTAAAGCCAGGATAGCACTGTGGTGGGTGAGGTCAGGTCATGAGGGGATGCAGACAGAGACGAGAAGGTGGGGGCATTGTGGAGCCAGATGCCAGCTCCTAGCCAAAACAGTTCGCTGATAGTGGTGGAATTTCATCAGCGGCCGTGGTACACCAGATCCAGCTTCACAAATCACAAAGCGGAGTGGGGGGGGAAGAGCGACCAACACACATAGTCCTGGAGAGATATGATTGCCAGCCCAAGGCCGGCAGGGGAGCCGAATTCCTGATAATGCAGATGTTGTTTTGGAACAGGCTGCTTGTTTTTTCCCAACAGCCTTCAGTCTCACTGGGGAACCATTCAGTAAATCCAATATTCCAAATTCATTAGTTACCGTCCTCACTGTGCAGAACCGAACCTTATCTCCAGATCTAACCCCTCTCGCCTGCGAGCATGTTAACTTTACGGCTCAGGTCCACCAGGCTTTGAGTCTGAGTCTGTACGGCTCTGGACAGGCCGTCCACCTGGGTCGGCAGCCTCTGCAGATGTCGAACTGCCGCCCAGATTTTCTTGATTTCCCGGTAAATCAGGTATCCTCCGAGCCCAAACAGAAAAGATACCGCTACCAAAAGGCCGAATATGTAGGCGTCTTCCACGTCTTCAACTTCAAGGGCCGAGAAGCACACAGGTCTCCACGAGCTCCAAGAATCGATGACGTATCCAACCGGGTCTGCTCCACTCGGACACGCAGGCTCCCCTTTCCCCGATCTCATAGTGGAAAAAATTCGATCAATGATGGTGAAGGCCCAGTTTGCGCTCAATCTTATTCGGACAGTGTGTAAGAGACGCTCTCACAGCAAGCAGCAAGCGGAGAGATGGGGAGGGCAGGGAGAGAGAGATAGTGCGACCGTCTCCGACAAGCGCAGGAAAAGAAGGTGATTTCAGTGACTCTGAATGTGGTGTGGTTGTTGGTCTGCATATTTCAGAACCTTCTGATCTCCACATCACTAATGCAGTTCAAGCTCATTATTCAGTTTACAGTTTAGTGCTTCTGCAGCAACCACGTAACCAAGGGGGCTAGTTTGTCTACAGCGAGCCTGTGCAGGTCAGACGAGTGCGGAGGAGCACAGACAGTTAAAGTCTCCAACGCCCTGTTCATGACTGCAGAGCTGTAGCATCAGCACAGAAACTGCACTGGGACCTTCACAGCGAGCAGCTCTTGCAGCTGTGATGTGAAGGTGGCTCAGAACTTTGGTCCACACAGGGTAGTTTTAAAGCATGACCTCACTCGACAAATGCACTTCAAATGGAAACGTGTTGCACTCACTGCCCTAGTGTGCGTGGTGAGTTCATTGATTCACTTCTGCACTTGGAGAAAATGTCTCTGCTTTTCTAATCCAATTCATATTTTGGCACTTGTTCAGCTGAGGCTGCGCTGCTCTGTGAGCGGTCTGCTGTGTGTGGCTGCGCCTGCGGGTCACCTGTATCCTGTACAGGTGATCATACAGAAGTGAGTCTGTAGCGCCCTTTAAAATGCGGATTTTAGTTTATCGCCAGTTTGCGTGGAAGCGCAGCATGAATGCACCCTCTCCTTTAGTTTAGTTTTTATGGAACAGGGACGTGAGCCAAGCGCCCCCGTCAGAACTGCCCGTCCACTTCGTGCTCTGGTGCCGACCGTGGTTTGGCTTGTGGCCCGGGTCAACCCGTGCTGTTATTCGGGTGAGAGCAGAGCTAACTTTTACATCCATAACAGCATCTGCTTTGCAGCTAACATTAGCTTAGCTCACACACTGAGCAGGCGCAGTGGTGGTTCCTGCTTTTTGTTTGGCGCAAACGTCAGCTCTAAGAGGAGTAAACACAGACGGAACCATCACCCAGGAGACGGTCCGGGTCACACGGACGGAAGAGAAGGACTCACCGTGAGAGTGAAGCTGGCAGCCATTCGCTCCTCTCTCTCATCTTCAGTTGTTCGTTCCGCTAGCCTGTTAGCTTAGCTTCTGTTCCGCCAACATCAATATCAGTTCCGGGCCGAATACTTCACAATAAAAGCTTTTGTTGTGTTCGTTTGAACCGGACAAATACAAAGGTGGAATCATTTATGCACCTTGATGTAAAACCCCGTGGACACTTGTTTCCACGGTGTTCATTTATGATTGAAAGAGCTTAGTTAAAATTTTGAGTCAGTATCTCAAAATTTCGAGCTATTTTCTCACAAGAATAGAATAGAATAAAATGCATTTATTTCTCATTATACGGGATGTACAGTGTGATTGGAAGGTCACTCCTGTTCAGTGTTATGCAGTAGAAAGTCACACTTTCTTAGAAATGAAAAATAACATTTCTAAAAATAACAGGAAATAAAATAGAATGGATGGATAGAATGTATAAAAATGTATACAGTATAAAAATATTAAATAAATAGATAAGTATATACATATAAAAATGAACATGGGTGAGTATTGCATGTGGTGAATGAATATTGTACTTTGGTCAGTGGCGCAAAAAGTGGGCATGCACTATATGCAATGCATTGGGGCGCTGCACGGGGGAGTGGAGTATGGAGGACCAAAACTGACATAATTAAAAATAAATGCAGAAATATATATATATATATATATATATATATATATATATATATATATATATATATATATATATATAGTTTTTCCTTTTCCTTTTGTATTGTGTAGTCAAGATGGCGCCGGTGTGTATGGCTTGCCGTCTGTCACTACCTTGTCTGCTTGCCTTGGTGTTATTATCGACGCTTGTTTTTCAAAATGTTTATATCAGCGCTCTACTAGTCTACCATCGCCAAACTCTTCTGGATCTTCGACCCCTGGCAGAGACAAAATTTACGTATGGTTACAAAGAAACTTTGCCTCCGGTTCTGTCGGAGGTTCCCGATTACCTTCTCTGCGCTCTGGCCCCTTCCCGAAGAAAGCGCCACCGTTCCCGTGGGAGACGGAGCGGGAGGCTGGTAAAGTTGAAG
This sequence comes from Archocentrus centrarchus, assembly GCF_007364275.1. Lineage (NCBI taxonomy): Eukaryota > Metazoa > Chordata > Actinopteri > Cichliformes > Cichlidae > Archocentrus > Archocentrus centrarchus. Next base: position 246,951 of record NC_044361.1, read on the forward strand.
GCCTGCTTATCGCAGTATGGTGAAGCGACTGTAAGAAGTTTGTTCTGGTGCTCTCGAGAACCTGTCTACACCTGGTTGGTGCCTGTAGCTGGCTCAGAGGATCTGTTGCAGCGGTCGCGGCCTCACCATTTTTCCTTGTGTCGCTCCAAGCAGCAGGGAGTGGATTTGAGGAATCTCTGGGCTCCGTCGGGATGTTTGCAGCACTAGCGACCCAGCCCCGCCGGTTCCTGTTAGGATTGGCTTGGTAAATGGTAGATCCCTTTCAAATAAAACTTTTATCCTCAAGGATTTCTTTACTTCAAATGGATTGGATTTCCTTTGTGTGACGTAGACCTGGGTGAGTGTTGGTGACTTACTTCAGTGTTTTCTCAGAACTATTACCGTCTGGGTGTGATTATTTAAACTGTCCTCGGACATCAGGCCATGGAGGAGGGATAGCGACTCTTTTCCGAAACGTGTATAAATGTAAGTCGCTGTCTCCATCGCTTTCTTCCTCCGGCTTTGAACTGAGTCTCTTTGAGCTGGGTCGCTCTCACCCTGTGTTGTGTGCTGTTATTTACAGGCCACCCAGATACAATAAGGACTTTTTAAATGACTTTTCTGAACTGTTGGCAGATATTATGACCAAATATGATCAAGTCCTTATTGTTGGAGATTTTAACATACATGTGTGCTGTCCTGACAAACCAATGGTTGTGGACTTTTTAAATTTGATTGATTCTTTTAATTTTAGGCAGTGGGTGTCTGGGCCCACACAGGAACGTGGTCATACACTTGACCTCGTTTTATCATATCTCCAATCTCATTGTACATCCTATATAATGACAATAAAGGCATTCTATTCTATTCTATTCTATATGGGTTGTCTATTTCCAACTTAGTGATTTGTGATGCTGTATTTTCAGATCATAAGCCTGTGCTATTTGACATTGTTCTGCCCTGTAACTTTGTTAAACCTCGTGCTTCTGCACGGCGCTGTCGCATTGTAAACCAGCTCACTGCTACTCGCTTTTCTGCTGTTCTTGATCAGAACTGCGGCATTCCTGAGTCTGTATCTTCTGATACAGAGATGCTCACTTCTTGGTTTTATTCTGTTTGCCAGTCCGTTTTAGATGAAGTGGCCCCACTAAAAACCAGGAAAACTAAGATTAAATTAGAACCCTGGTTAAATGATACGACTCGTGCTGCTTGTCATGAATGCCGAAAAGCCGAACGAAAGTGGAAAAAAGACAGATTACAAGTGTCGTTCCAAATATTAAAGGACTGTTGGCATCACTACCAGCTAGTGGTGAAAGATGCCAAACGGGAGCACTTGTCTAGCATCATTCTGCATAACTGTCACAAGCCTCGTGTATTATTTAATATTATTGATAATGTTTTAAACACCCGTCAGTATACTGGCATTGAGCCTTCACCTGAGACACCTGAGAAATTCTGCAATTTTTTTGTGGATAAGGTGAACAGTGTTAGGGCTCATATATTATCCCCAGCCTTTGACCCCTCAGTCTCTGTTCATCGCTCTACTGCTTTGTACCAGTTTGAGCCTGTCACTCTGTCTTCCTTATGTGAGACTGTTGGTCACCTGAAGCCCTCAGGCTCTCCAACTGACACTATGCCACCTCGACTTTTTAAGGAGGTTATTTCTGTCCTAGGCCCACTTGTCCTGGCTCTCATTAATAGTAGCCTGTCTACTGGCGTGGTTCCTAAAGTTTTTAAATGTGCAACAATTCAACCATTGATCAAAAAACCTGGTCTTGATCCCTTTGTTTTATCCAATTATAGGCCCATTTCTAAGCTTCCTTTTCTGTCTAAAATCCTAGCGAAAGTTGTTTTTAGCCAATTGAAAGCCTTCCTAGATGACGACAATATCCTTGAGATCTTTCAGTCTGGCTTTAAACCTCTTCATAGTACTGAATCTGCGTTGCTGAGGGGTTTTAATGATATCCTTTTAGCTACAGATGCAGGAGACTACGTGGTTTTACTTCTCTTAGATTTGACAGCCGCCTTTGACACTGTGGATCATAGTATTTTAATTTCTCGTTTAGAGCAGTATGTGGGTTTCCAAGGCACTGTCTTAGAGTGGCTTAGGTCATTGTTGTGTATGATATTGGATCCCATAAACACTTTTCAAGCAGACAACTGGAAGTTTCACACAGCAACCATGATTTATTGTTTTTTGTTCTACAGGCGGTTCTCTACCCAAAACGCCCTCCCGTGGCGACTGGTTATTTTCTTCCAACTACAACTTAACAATACAACCAACCTCCACCACACAGGAGCACCGTCACTACAACATTAACTCAAAACCCTCTTTACTCTATGGGTTCAATGCTTCTGTCTGGAACACCACAGCTCTTCCCCTGTAAAATCAATACTTCTCCATCCATTGAACATTTTCAGTTATTGATTTTTTTTTTTGTCTTTTCTTTTGTTTTTTTTAACACAAACAGGAAAAAAAACTTATTTTTCCTCTTCCTTTCTTTTCTCACATTTACAATCTCAATTCCAAGTTCAGTCTTTCAGGAGGCCGCCGGTTTCTCACTGGGCGAGTGTTCCCTTCGAATGTAGGTGATGGCAACTCAGTTGGCTGTGTTCCCACAGTGCTTTCTTCCCTTTGTTGATCCACATCTTCGTTTGTATCGAGATCATCACAATCCCAAAAAGTTCCACCACAAGAGTCTGTTTTGGTCAGCTGAGCTGCGTTTCCATTTACCCCCAACATCTGATTTACATGCTTTTTTACACATTTCCCATTCAGTTCAACACTGTAAGTTACAGGACCCAGAATTTCTTGTACAACTCCATTCAACCACTTCTCCCCTCCCCTGTAATTCTTTACCAAGACAGGTTGACCTACAGCGAAGACCCTGACACGGGGCAAAAGTGGGTCTGTTTTGTTTTGCATTCTCTGGGAAAACTGAGGTCTTATTAGTGACAGTCGCGTTCGAACTTGTCTTTTCAGAAACAACTCCGCTGGAGTTTTTCCTGTTGTTGTGTGGGGCATGTTTCTGTACCCTAAGAGAAAATTTGCAACACAGTGCTCCAGTGTCATGCCACCAACAGCTCGATTCTTTGCCAGTGACTTCTTAAGATTTTGGACTAATCGCTCAGCTAATCCATTACTGGCAGGGTGGTATGCAGGCGATTTAATGTGCTGCACTCCATTTTTTTTTAGAAATGACTCAAACTCTTGCGACACAAACTGAGGCCCGTTATCTGTTACAACTTCTTTTGGTAACCCGTAAGCTGCAAACAACGTTCTCAATGTTTCAATGGTTTTAGCAGATGTAGTAGTATGCATAGGAATAACCTCTGGCCATCTAGCATAGGCATCGATCAGTACCAGGAACATCTGCTTGCGGTCCTCTGCAAAATCAAGATGTATCCTTTCCCACGGACTGGAAGCCCATTTCCATGAATGTACTGGTGCAGTACAAGGCACACTACGTTGCTTTTGGCAAATGGCACACTCACTGACTTCCCTTTCAATGCACTTATCTACTGCTGGCCACCAAAACAAACTTCTGGCAAGGGATTTCATCTTAACTATTCCCCAGTGGTGTTCATGCAGTTCAGCGAGCAACTGGTTTCTGAATCTTTCAGGAACTACGACACGTAGCCCCCACAGCAGACAATCATCCCCAACTGTAAGCTCAAATCTTCTCTGAAAATAAGGCTTCAGCAAATCACCCTGTACATGTTTAGGCCAGCCAGTCAACACCAACTGTTTCACCACTTTCAATACAGAATCTCTGTCTGTTTCTTTCGCTATCTCCCTTTCAGTGAGAGGTAACTCTTCAAGGTAAGATACTTTGTAAATGGGGTTTGACACCACATCTACATTCAGTTTCATTGGTAGCCTTGATAAGGCATCTGCATTACTATGCTGTTCAGATCTCTTGTACTGAATCTCGTACTTGTATGCAGCCAGGATTAGAGCCCACCTTTGCAACCTAGCAGCAGCTAGTGTAGGTACACCTGTTTTTGGTCCTAAAATTTTCAGTAATGGTTTGTGGTCTGTCACCAAAGTGAACTTCCTTCCAAAAAGGTAGTCATGGAACTTCATAACACCAAACACCAACCCAAGTGCTTCTTTTTCAATCTGAGAGTAGTTCTGTTCAGTCTTGGTTAACATTCTTGATGCAAATGCAATCGGTCTTTCACTTCCATCTTTCATTTGGTGACTGATTACAGCACCAACTCCATAAGGAGATGCATCACATGCTAAGATAATTGGCAACTCTGAGTCAAAATGCACCAAAACTTTGTCAGATTGCAGTGCCTTCTTTGCATTCTCAAATGCATTTTGACAGTTTTCTGACCAAATCCAGTCTGCATCTTTGTGCAGCAATGCTGACATCGGCTGGATCAGGGTGGATAAGTTTGGAATAAACTTCCCATAATAGTTTAACAGAGCCAAGAACGACCTAAGTTCAGTTACATTTCTTGGGACTGGGGCCTTCTGAATGGCAGTTGTCTTTTCCTTCATAGGATGAATACCTGTGGCATCAATGACATGTCCTAAGTAGGATACACTGTCTTGCATGAACTCACATTTTTCTTGCTTTACTCTGAGATTGTAGCCTTCTAGCCTCTTAAGAACTTCCTTTAAGTTAGCCAGGTGGCTTTCTGCATCTTTACCAGTTATCAAAATATCATCAAGATAGCAGATAACTCCATCCATGCCCTGAAGCACCTGATCCATTATTTTCTGGAAAATTGCAGGGGCACTTGCAACACCATAGGGCAACCTGTTGTATCGATACAACCCCTTGTGAGTGTTTATTGTCAGGTAATGCCTAGAGCTTTCCTCCAACTCGACTTGCTGGTGAATTTCTGACCTCCTGCTAATTTTGCAAACAGATCTTGAGTTCTTGGGAGTGGATACTGATCCACTTTTAACCAGGGATTTATGGTGACCTTGTAGTCTCCACATAATCTTGCACTGTCATCCTTTTTAGGTATACACACTATTGGAGCGGCCCACTCACTGTAATTAGTAGGTGAAATAACCCCTTCCGCCTCCAATTTAGTCAGTTCCCTTTCCACAGCTTCTCTCAGTGCATAAGGCACATTTCTGGGCTTATGGAACTTTGGTACTGCTTCGGGTGCTACATACAACTTGGCTTTAATACCATTCAACTTGCCAAGCTCAGGTTTGAACACTGATGCATACTTGGTGCATACGTCTTCCACTGTTTCTGGAGCCACTCTATTCACTTGTGACCAGTCCAGCTGCAACTGGCTAATCCAGTCTCTACCCATCAAAGTGGGGCCGCTTCCTTTTACAACTAGCAGTTCTAGTTTTTTAGTGGTCTCTTGACATTTTACTTTTGCCATAAATTTACCCATCAGTTGCAATGATTCTTGGCTGTACGTTTTAAGTACACAATTTGCTGCACTAAGTTTAACTGACTTAAATCTGCGCTTGTACAGCTTTTCGGATATCACTGACACTGCTGCACCAGTGTCTAGTTCCATTTTCACTCTTGAACCATTTATACTGACATACACGTAATAAGGTTTTACAACATCACCATTACCTGTGTTAATTTCAAACAGACCAAAATCTGGACTGTCTAATGTCACAACTGGATCATTGTCAGAGTTCGGTGCAGCCTCCATTTTATCCTGCACCAAAACATCGCTGGCCACTCTGTCTTCTCTGTTGTGGTGTGACAGGAGTTGCATGCCATCTCGATCTCCCTGAAACTTGTGAGCGCTGCCTCGATCTGCACTCTGGGGCGGCTTAAGATCACTGACACCAAGGCAGGACCGGTGCGTGAAAACGCTGGGACGCCTTTTCTCCATATCCAGATGCATGGCTCCCTTGGTCGTCGTGGAATAGCCTCCTTCCTTGCGTGAGCGACAGGCTTTGGCTATGTGTCCTTTCTTTTTACACTCATGACACTCGCTTGCCTTAAACCTGCAGTCATTCGGGCTGTGACTCTTTCCACCGCAACGATAACAGGGCTTCCCGACAGCTGCACATTTCTCCGTAGCTTCACGGTACCTTGCCTTAGCTTTCTTGTCCACTACGTGAGCCTTGAAAGCTTTCTGTGCAAATTGCTGTGCACTGTCCTTGGTTACCTCAAAAGAGAGCGCCATTTCTACAGCAAGCGGGAGTGTCAAGTCTTTGGTGTGCGCGGTGCTGAGCAGCCGATCTCTCAGCTCACTGCTCTTGACCCCACAGACAAATCTATCACGCAGTGCTTCATCTAAGAAGGTCCCAAACTTACATGTAGCCGCTAACTTTCTTAAGCTGGCCACATACTCACTGATCGTCTCGTTGTCTTTTTGGTTTCTCCCGTGAAACTTGCACCTTTCTGCAATGAAATTGGTCTTCGGTACGTAGTGCCGCTGAAGCAAATTCACCAACTCCTCGTAGGTTTTTTCCGACGGTTTATTTGGTGCACATAAATCCATCAACAAGCTATGTGCTCGTTTCCCTACCACTGTGAGAAACACTGACTTAGTTTTCGCCTCTTTAGTGTCCAAGCCGTTTGCTGCAAAATACTGCTCGAGACTTGCACGGTAGTTGTCAAAACTTTCCTCACTTTCCTCGAAGTGAAAGTCTTCTGGCTTTCCAAACGCCATTTTCTTAGCTCCGGTTCGGCAGTCCTTTCACTCACCAAAGCTCGGCTTTTCGTTTTACAGTCCTGGGTTGCCTCGATGGAGTCGCTCCGTCCGCGGACTCTGTGTCTTCCAACTTGAAAATCCCATCCTCGTCGCCAAAAGTCTGTTGTGTATGATATTGGATCCCATAAACACTTTTCAAGCAGACAACTGGAAGTTTCACACAGCAACCATGATTTATTGTTTTTTGTTCTACAGGCGGTTCTCTACCCAAAACGCCCTCCCGTGGCGACTGGTTATTTTCTTCCAACTACAACTTAACAATACAACCAACCTCCACCACACAGGAGCACCGTCACTACAACATTAACTCAAAACCCTCTTTACTCTATGGGTTCAATGCTTCTGTGTCTGGAACACCACAGTCATATTTGGCTGATAGGTCTTTTTATGTTAACCTAGGCGATTTTAGATCATCCCCTGCTCCTTTGTCGTGTGGGGTGCCACAGGGTTCGATACTTGGACCTCTGTTGTTTTCTTTATATCTACTCCCCCTCGGCTCTATCCTCAGAAGGCATAAAATTGCTTTTCGGTTTATATGCCTCTAAACCGCAAGGAAGCCAACTGTATACAGATTTTAATTAAGTGTCTTGATGAAATTAAATCTTGGATGGCTCTAAACTTTCTTAATTTTAATGACAAAAAGACGGAGGTGATTGTTTTTGGCCCTCGTACCACTGGTGGATTTCCTCCCGTGGACCTGGGTCCATTATCACAATATGTTAAGCCTTCTGTCACAAATTTGGGTTTTATGATGGATGAGAGTTTTAAGTTGGAGTTTCAGATCAGTGCAGTGGTGAGATCTAGTTTCTTTCATTTGAGGCAGCTGGCGAAGATAAAAAATATTTTATCAAAAAAACACTTTGAAGTAGTGATTCATGCCTTTATCACAGCTAGGCTGGATTATTGCAACGCATTGTATGTTGGTGTTAGCCAGTCGTCCCTATCTCGTCTACAGCTGTTCAAAATGCTGCTGCACGGCTCTTGACGGGATCACGGAGGAGGGAGCATATTACTCCTGTTTTATCCTCACTGCACTGGCTGCCCGTCCATTTTAGAGTCCATTTTAAAATTCTTTTATTTGGCGACGCGACACAACAACATTGAAAAATGTTCTACTTTTGTCGCTGTCGCGTGGCACTAAACCAATCAGCGAGGGTTTCATTGACTGACCAATGAGCGGAGAGTATGCTACATGTTGCAGTCTGCAACCACTTTCAGCACGAAGGAAAGCATCGTTTTATCTGTGTTTGACTTTCCTATGTTGTATGACACTTCACACAGTGATTATCGAGCTACACATAAAAGGCAGCCGTATGGGAACGTGTTGGCACAAGACCAACGTTAAACAGACGCATAGAGAGGACTTTTGTGCTAATATAGGATGAACCCAAGGTTGTCTTTTTCTTTTGTAGAGGAGACTTAACAGCAAGATTTCTGTCAGTTCCAATAAAATCTTCGGACTCATCTTTATTGCCGTGTCTGACACGGACTGCTTTGAAAATGTCTAACCAATCACATTTCTTGGAGATGAGTGACATGAGAGCGCAATTCGCAATGCTGCCGCCGCTATCGCCTCCCGTGTGTTCGGTTTCACCCCAGTGGCGATGCGGCCCATTTGTCGCTGTTGTTTGTCGCTCCCCGTGTGTCGAGCCCATAATACGGTTTTAGGATATACTGCGACATGCATTCAAGTTTTCAGTAACAACACGTCCAAAACTGGACAAAGGCTACAAATTCTTCATTTACCGTTATGGAGGTACGTGTTTTTGTCTTTTCTAGCTGTTAATTAATATACTAGGATAGCATTAGTCAGTTTGTTAGCTAGCTAGTATTGCGTGACCTTTCTGTTTTGCAAATAGAATGTCTTTAGGCATTAATCTTGATTAGGTCCTTATAGTATAGACCAGGGTATGCCACCCGTCACGAAAAATATGCAACCGTTTGTTATTTGGGAGGTAAATGTGGTTTCCTGGTGCTGCCTGCGCATCCTGCAGTTTCGGTTGCCTACAGACACCACACACCTGCGCCTTCTTTTTTTTTTTTTTTAAAACCTGTCATGTTTGGCTGTTTTCACAATCGGAATGATGATCCGAATGCACTGATGTACCAAACATATTTGCTTTTACAAGAACAGCTCTATAAGTTTTCTACAGGCTATTCTTCAATTCAATTCAATTCAATTTTATTTATATAGCTCCAAATTACAACAAACAGTCGCCTCAAGGCGCTTTGTATTGTGGGTAAAGACCCTTCAATAATACAGAGAAAACCCAACAGTCAAAAACGACCCCCTATGAGCAGCACTTGGCGACAGTGGGAAGGAAAAACTCCCTTTAACAGGAAGAAACCTCCAGCAGAACCAGGCTCAGGGAGGGGGGGGTCATCTGCTGAGGGGGGCTGAGGGGAGAGAAAGACATGCTGTGGAAGAGAGATAGAGATTAATAACAATTAATGATTAAATGCAGAGTGGAGTATAAACAAAGTAAATAAGGTGAATGAGAAGAAACAGTCTATTGTGGGAACCCCCCCCCAGCAGACTAGGCCTATAGCAGCATAACTAAGGGATGGTTCAGGGTCACCTGATCCAGCCCTAACTATAAGCTTGATCATAAAGGAAAGTTTTAAGCCTAATCTTAAAAATAGAGAGGGTGTCTGTCTCCTGAATCCAAGCTGGGAGCTGGTTCCACAGAAGAGGGGCCTGAAAGCTGAAGGCTCTGCCTCCCATTCTACTCTTAAGTATCCTAGGAACCACAAGGAAGCCAGCAGTCTGAGAGCGAAGTGCTCTATTGGGGTGATATGGTACTATGAGGTCTTTGAGATAAGATGGGGCCTGATTATTCAAGACCTTGTATGTGAGGAGAAGGATTTTAAATTCTATTCTAGATTTAACAGGGAGCCAATGAAGAGAAGCCAATATGGGAGAAATCTGCTCTCTCTTTCTAGTCCCTGTCAGTACTCTAGCTGCAGCATTTTGGATCAGCTGAAGGCTTTTCAGGGAGCTTTTAGGACAGCCTGATAATAACGAATTACAGTAGTCCACCCTAGAAGTAATAAATGCATGAATTAGCTTTTCAGCATCACTCTGAGAAAGGATGTTTCTAATTTTAGAAATATTGCGCAAATGCAAAAAAGTGGTCCTACATATTTGTTTAATATGTGCATTGAAGGACATATCCTGGTCAAAAATGACTCCAAGATTTCTCACAGTGTTACTGGAGGCCAAAGTAATGCCATCCAGAGTAAGTATCTGGTTAGACACCATGTTTCTAAGATTTGTGGGGCCGAGAACAAGAATTTCAGTTTTATCTGAATTTAGAAGCAGGAAATTAGAGGTCATCCAGTCCTTAATGTCTTTAAGACATTCCTGCAGTTTAACTAATTGATGTGTGTCATCTGGCTTCATTGATAGATAAAGCTGAGTATCATCTGCATAACAATGAAAACTGATGCAATGCTTTCTAATAATACTGCCTAAGGGAAACATGTATAATATTAATAGAATTGGTCCTAGCACAGAACCCTGTGGAACTCCATAATTAACCTTAGTGTGTGAAGAAGACTCCCCATTTACATGAACAAATTGAAATCTATTAGATAAATATGATTCAAACCACTGCAGTGCAGTACCTTTAATACCTATAGCATGCTCTAATCTCTGTAATAAAATGTTATTGTCAACAGTATCAAAAGCTGCACTGAGGTCCAACAGGACAAGTACAGAGATGAGTCCACTGTCAGAGGCTCTAAGAAGATCATTGGTAACCTTCACTAATGCTGTTTCTGTACTGTGATGAATTCTGAAACCTGACTGAAACTCTTCAAATAAACCGTTCCTCTGCAGATGATCAGTTAGCTGTTTTACAACTACTCTTTCAAGAATCTTTGAGAGAAAAGGAAGGTTGGAGATTGGCCTATAATTAGCTAAGACAGCTGGGTCAAGTGATGGCTTTTTAAGCAGAGGTTTAATTACAGCCACCTTGAAGGTCTGTGGTACATAGCCAACTAATAAAGACTGATTGATCATTTTTAAGATTGAAGCATCAATAATTGTAAAGACTTCTTTGAACAGTCTAGTAGGAATGGGATCTAATAAACATGTTGCTGGTTTGGAGGAAGTAACTATTGAAGTTAACTCTGAAAGATCAACTGGAGCAAAAGAGTCTAAACAAATACCAGCAGTGCTGAAAGCAGCCGAACATGAAGAATAATCTTTGAGATGGTTATGAATAATTTTTTCTTGAATGTCTAAAATTTTATTTGTAAAGAAATCCATGAAGTCCCTACTAGTTAACGTGAAAGGAATACTCGGCTCTACAGAGCTCTGACTCTTTGTCAGCCTGGCTACAGTGCTGAAAACAAACCTGGGGTTGTTCTTATTTTCTTCAATTAATGATGAATAGTAAGATGTCCTAGCTTTACGGAGGGCTTTTTTATAGAGCAACAAACTCTTTTTCCAGGCTAAATGAGCATCTTCTAATTTAGTGAGACGCCATTCCCTCTCCAGCTTTCGGGTTATCTGCTTTAAGCTGTGCGTTTGTGAATTATACCACGGAGTCAGGCACTTCTGATTTGAAGCTTTCCTTTTCAGAGGAGCCACAGTATCCAAAGTTATACGCAGTGAGGATGTAAAACTATTGACGAGATAATCGACCTCACTGGGAGCAGAGTTTAGGTAGCTGCTCTGCACTGTGTTGGCACATGGCACTGAAGAGCATAACAATGAAGGAATTAGATCCTTAAACTTAGTTACAGCACTTTCAGAAAGACTTCTACTGTAATAAAACTTATTCCCCACTGCTGTGTAATCCATTAAAGTAAATGTAAATGTTACTAAGAAATGATCAGACAGGAGGGGGCTTTCAGGGAATACTGTTAAGTCTTCAGTTTCTATGCCATATGTCAGGACAAGATCCAGAGTATGATTAAAGTGGTGGGTGGGCTCCTTTACATTTTGAGAGAAGCCAATTGAATCTAACAATAGATTAAAAGCAGTGTTGAGGCTGTCATTCTCAGCATCTACATGGATGTTAAAATCACCCACTATAATGATTTTATCTGAACTGAGCACTAAATCAGATAAAAAGTCTGAGAAATCAGACAGAAACTCTGAGTAGGGACCAGGTGGACGATAGATAATAACAAATAAAACAGGTTTTTGATTTTCCCAATTAGGATGGACAAGACTAAGAGTCAGGCTTTCAAAAGAATGAAAACTTTGTCTGGGTCTTTGATTAATTAATAAGCTGGAATTGAAGATTGCAGCTACTCCTCCTCCTCGACCTGTGCTTCGAGCATTCTGACAGTTACTGTGACTCGGGGGTGTTGATTCATTTAAACTAACATATTCATCCTGCTGTAGCCAGGTTTCTGTAAGGCAGAATAAATCAATACGTTGATCAATTATTAAATCATTTACTAATAGGGACTTGGAAGAGAGAGACCTAATGTTTAACAATCCACATTTAATTGTTTTATTCTTTGGTGCAGTTGATGAAGCTGTATTATTTATTGTTTTTGAATTTTTATGCTTAAATAGCTTTTTGCTGATTTTAGCTTTGGTTTTTGGTGGTCTGGGAGCAGGCACCGACTCTATGGGGATGGGGTTTTGGGGGGATGGCAGGAGGAGAGAAGCTGCAGAGAGGCGTGTAAGACTGCAACTCTGCTTCCTGGTCCAACCCTGGGTAGTCAGTTTTTAGGAGGGTTAATAAATTTGGCCAGATTTCTAGAAATGAGAGCTGCTCCATCCAAAGTGGGATGGATGCCGTCTCTCCTAACAAGCCCAGGTTTTCCCCAGAAACTTTGCCAGTTATCTATGAAGCCCACGTCATTTTTTGGACACCACTCAGACAGCCAGCGATTCAAGGAGAACATGCGGCTAAACATGTCGCTCCTGGTCTGATTGGGGAGGGGCCCAGAGAAAACTACAGAGTCCGACATCGTTTTTGCAAAGTTACACACCGAGTCAATATTAATTTTAGTGACCTCCGATTGGCGTAACCGGGTGTCATTACTGCCGACGTGAATAACGATCTTACCAAATCTACGATTAGCCTTAGCCAGCAGTTTCAAATTTCCATGAATGTCGCCTGCTCTGGCCCCTGGAAGACATTTGACTATGGTCGCCGGTGTCTCTAGCTTCACGTTTCTCAAAACAGAGTCACCAATAACCAAAGTATGTGGGTGGCACGTTGAGCTTCCTGGAAAGCTGAAAAGGACCACAAAACAAAGCCAGCTTTATCACCCTTTATAACAAACTTTATAACAAACTAGGGCAGCACGGTGGCGCAGTGGTTAGCACTGCTGCCTCACAGTTAGAATACCATCTGGAAGGCCTGGGTTCGATTCCACCTTGGCCCAGGCCTCTGTGTGGAGTTTGCATGTTCTCCCCGTGCTTGCGTGGGTTTCCTCCGGGTACTCCGGTTTCCTCCCACATTCCAAAGACATGCACTTACTGGGGTTAGGTTAATTGGCTAATCTAAATTGCCCATAGGTGTGACTGAGTGCGTGAATGTGAGTGTGAAAGGTTGTCTGTCACTCTGTGTTGGCCCTGCAACAGGCTGGCGACCTGTTCAGGGTGTACCCTGCCTCTCGCCCTATGACAGCTGGGATAGGCTCCAGCCCCCCTGCGACCCTTAACAGGATGTGCGGAAGCGAATGGATGGATGGATGGATATAACAAACTAACTGTGGAACATAAACAGCAGCCAAAGTTTCCTCCTGTTCAATAGTTGAAAATATTTCAATTTCAGTAACCACAGTGATGCTGGTTGTTCCACTGAAAAAATTTTAGGGATATTAAAGCAGGTAAACACACTGTAAACCCAGATTTTGATTCCACTTAAAAATATTGAGTTCATATTACTAGAATGTGAACATTACTTGTTAATGCTGAGTAGACTGTACTTTTTGATGGTCTATCTTATTGTAATCATGTGTTTGAGTTCAAACAACTTAATATCATCCAGTTTTGCACCTGCTAAAAATCTGGTTTATACCAGTTTTAACAGACTGGGTTAATGCACAGCTGCATGGTGGCGCAGTGGTTAGCAGTGCTACCTCACAGGTAGAATACCATCTAGAAGGTCTGGGTTCAATTCTGGCTTGGCCCAGGCCTCTCGCTGTTTAGAATAGTAGACATTTGGTGTTTTTGTTCACAACGCTCTCTCGTATAGTTTTTTTTATTGTTCCATGGACAAATGTTATTTGTAAATGTTAATGTACCAGCATTCAGCAGGGCTGAGTTTTATCATGTTTATTTACCAAATTTAAACAGACACAGTTCAACACTGTAAAAAATATTTGTGTTACTGGGCAGCATGGTGGCATGGTGGTTAGCACTGCTGCCTCACAGCTAGAATAGCTATCTGATAGTCTGGGTTCAATTCCACCTTAGCCTGGGACTCTTGCTGTGTGGAGTTTGTATGTTCTCCCTGTGTGTGTGTGGGTTTCCTCCCACAATCTGAAGACATGCAGTTACTGGGGTTAGATTAACTGGTCTCTCTAAATTGCCCACAGGTGTGAATGGTTGTCTGTGTCACCCCTGCAACAGGCTGGTGACCTGTACGGGGTGTACCCTGCATCTTACTGCCTTGTCAGCTGAGATAGGCTCCAGCCCCCACCACCCCCACACAACCATGAAAAGGATAGGGGGGATTCATTGATCAAAAGACATTTTATTTTTACATTAACTATAAAAGATAAGTTTGGTCAATTAGAACATACTATTTAGTTCAATTGGATATGGAGTAGTGCTTACTTAACAGGCTGAGTTAAATGAACTGTTTCATTACTTAAAAAATTTAAGGCAACGAGTTACCTTGTTTTTTTTAAGTAGATTCAACTTATACAGGTTTACAGTACATGAAGCTGAAGAATTTTTACCGGTAAGTTTGTTTTGTTCCCTTTTATGAAGTGAGAAGGGAAGATGGAGAAAGGAAAAACTGAGAAGGTGCCCCTAGTGTTTTTTTGTTTTGTTTTTAAGATTATTTTGGGGGTATTTTGCCTTTGTTGGATACTAGAGCAATGAAGATGGACAGGAAAATGGGGAGAGAGAAGGGGAAGGGCCACAGATCAGACTCGAAACCAGGTCGCTGCACTCCGACCATGGTTTTCATTTTATTAAATTAATGAGGAAGCTGTACACCTCATATCAGTGACTCAGATCAAAGGTTATCAACTTTGCATGATCAGCATCAGCTCTCAAACAAAGGTGTGCTGTGTTAGCCTGAAGGGGGTGTGACCAGAGGAGAAAGCAGCTCCAGGAGTCCTGATTCAAAGCCTGAATCAACAGCTCACAGCAGCATCTTTCACTTTACCTCAGACATGTCAGCATCTTCATCTGCAGCAGAGCGCATGGGCGGCATGTTTGTGGTCACCCAGGTAATCCCTGCTGCTGCGCCGCAAAACAATCCAAAGAAAAACAAGTTTAGCCAAGGTCGACCAGAGGCCCTGGGGGTAAGAAACTCTGTGCTGAGAATGGCAGTATTAGTGCACAGTGTTTGTGGTAAAGCATCTGTGTGTTTTTTCCTGTTGTCTCTACAGACGGTGCAGATCATCATTGGCCTGATGGACTTCCTGTTTGGCCTCGTCATGCTTCCCGACTACATCACGGCTAATACCGGTGTCTTTGTGTGGGGACCTCTGGTTGTGAGTATGCTGAGACTGATTATTATCGACTTAAGATGGCTGTAATTAAACCAGGTAACACTTTATATGGCTCACAACTAAGGTCATAACTACCCTGTAAGTACATTTAAGTATCCTGTAAGTAAACTGAAGTACCTGTATACAGGAGATACTTAACCTTTTCGCGCATAGTGGTCACTACAGTGGACAGTTATGGCTTAACCCTTGTAATGTCCTGGGGTCAAAATGAGCCCAGGACATTACAAGGGTTAAGTACGCTGTACTTTTTGGGCTGCAGGCTGTATTATGCAGTGGGACAGCAATGTAAACACAGACTTCCTGGTGCATCAGTATGATGACAAGGAAGAGATGTCACAGGAAGATAAAAGGTTTATGCTATGAGTGCAGAAAACAACAAAGTGTGGATGGCCATTACAGTGTAACGTGAGGGTTCGGGATATGCCACTGATTCTCTCTTAGCTAAAAGGAAACAGCACAATGGAGACGGATAATTTTCTCAGCTGCCGCTTTGTTTACTCCCCCACACATTTTGTGCACACCACACCTTCCTTGTTCCCACTTCCCGTGAGACTCACACAACCAATCAGAAGCCAGGAACTCCTAGCCTTAAGTAAATGTGGGAAAACCACAAAGGTACATTCAACACCGCATTAAAACTTCACTGAAATGTGCATCATTAAACATCCTAACGTACTTACCAAAAACATGTAAACACTAAATATAAATGCAAATATGTATATGCTTAGCTTCTGTAACCGCATCTCTATAAACTAACTGAAGTAAAAGTTTACCTCTAAACTTTACATTTTCCTCCCTCTCTCACATAAGAAACGTCCTCGTTTCACATAGGAAAGGAAAAAAAAAAAAAGAGAGAAAGAGAAAATAAAACAAAGCAGCAAGCTACAAGTAAGAGAACAAAGAAACCCCCCCCCCAGCACAGTCATTTCAAAACATAGTCCTTAAGGTAACTGGGAGTCACCACTGGACGTCTGCTGCCTCGCAGTGAAAAAGTAGATCCTTGGCCAGTAGGTGGGGAGGGGACAGTGTCCGGGTGGGGAACAGTCAAAACATCAGGCCGAGGAGAAGGGGGCAAAGGGGAGGGAGAGTTGAGCTTTGACTGAGTAGGGGGTCGTGGCTGACACACCTGAGGGGCTGATGAAGGTGCAAGGCTGTGGTCATGCATGTTGTCGTTTCTCTTAGCCTTGGATGTGGAAAATTTAAAGGGCAAAGCACCTGATAATGCCGTCAACTGATGAAGCTGAGGCTGTAGCGGTATGTCACCAGTAGGTGGTTTGTTCCCAGTTTCAGGGAGAGGTGCATTATAAGGTCTGAGACGATTATAGTGAATAATCTGAGACTTGTCTGATTGATCCAGGAGGTAATGAATCCTGTATGTGACACCAGGGGATTCATCCTCAGCACCAAGGCACTCAAGTATCTCAAAGGGGCCCTTCCAATGGGGAGCAAGTTTCTGTTTTGCTGTAGTGGGGTCATTTAACCACACAAAGTCACCAGGAGCATAAGTGGTGTGTTTGATGCCTTTATCATACTGTTGCTTCTGCTGGTTATGGGCAAAGTCTCTGTTCCCGGCAGCAGTACTGAAGGCGGACTGAAGCCTCTGAGTTAACTGTTTAACATAATCAGCAGGCGAACCTGGGGTACAAGAAGCAGGCATGTTGTTAGGTAACAGCATGTTAGCAGGCATCCGTGCTTCATGTCCATGTGTGAGAAAAAATGGAGTAAATCCAGTAGTAGAGTGAGGGCTAGTGTTGTAAGCCAAAGCAACTTGATTGAGACAGTCATCCCATCAGGGTTATAATAGTTTTGGATTTTACATTATAGTTTAGTTTTAGTTAGTTTTTACTTTTTTTTCTCTAATTCAGTTAGTTTTAATTAGTTTTCAGAGTGGTTTTGCTCGTTTTTATTAGTTTTTATTTTTGGTTTCATGCTTAGTTTTAGTTAGTTTCAGTTAGTTTCAGTATTAGTTTTAGTATTTTCATACCTGATCAGGTGTAAGATTCAAGGCGCAAAAGTGACTATTGTGTAATGAAAACTTGACAAAAGATACAGTTTAAAGAAATATAGTCAACAACCAACTGTTCACAAGACATGCTAAATGTGTGTAATATTAAGGACACACATGAACATCAACAGGGAGAAACAAAGAAAAACATGAACTCCCAAACTCAATAAATTCTACAATAAACTCCACAATAAAGTTCAGCATCAGTGCAGCAGATTAATAACGCCTACATGTGGTGTTAAACAAAAACAAACTCTTTGAAGGAGTCAAAGCTCAAATCCAGCTGCATCCTGATGTTCTCACCACCTGAAGCTGCTTCTGTTTTGGAGCTAGCTTGGTTAGATGCTCGCTAATTAAACCTGCAGGGTCTTTGCGGCCTCTGTACACAACCTACAGAAGTTGCCGACCTCATGTCCACATTTATGCTTGTGTAGCTGGATTGTGTGTGTTAATTATCTTGTGGTCGTGTGCAGGTGTTTGTACTCAAAGAACCTCCATACGGGACTCTGCCGCTTTCTCTGCAGACCGCAGCCATTACTTTGCGGACCAGCGCGGTGAGCGCACGCACATGCGCACTCACACAGTTGTCCTGTGGCGCTCCCAGCTTAAACTCGGAGAGCGGAAACAATGATTTCATATCAATCCACAAGGCTTAAAAAACCCCCCCAAAAAAAACAAGTAAATGAAAGTCAGTTTATCGATAATTTCAGTTAGTTTTAGTTAGTTTTGTAAACTCACAATTCAGTTTTAATTAGTTATCGTTTTTTCCTTTTAATTATAGTTTTTATTTATTTCAGTTAACGACAATGTTTTTTCAATTTCAGTTTTCGTTATTTCGTTCGTTTTCGTTAACTATAATAACCCTGCATCCCATTCACCAGGCTGCTGAAGGAGTGACTTCGCTAACTGATCAATAAGAGTTCTATTGAATCTCTCAATCATACCATCACACTGAGGATGATATGAGCTGGTACGTGTTTTTTGGATTCCCAGCAGGTGACACAGGTGTTTCACCAGATCAGATTCAAATTGACGTCCCTGATCCGTGTGCAGCATTTCAGGGATACCATGCTCACAGATGAAGTTTTCAAACAGACATTTTGCCACTGTTATTGAGCGTTGGTCTGGAATGGCATAGAGGTTGACATATTTGGAGAAATAATCCTGAACAACAAGCACATACCTGTTGCCATGACTTGTGATGGGGAGCTCAAGTATGTCAGCTGCCACCTTTTGAAATGGCTCAGTGGCAACAATTGTTCTCATTGGAGCTCTGTGCCGAGGTGTGGGATTTCTTCGGGCATCACATGGAGTGCACTGTGTACACCACATTTTGATGTCACGTGACATGAATGGCCAGTAATATAATTGCTGAGCACGTTTCAGGACTTTATCTGCTGCCAGATGACCTGTTACTGGGTTTCCATGCAGCAGCTGCAAGAGGGTGTCTTTTAAAGCCTGAGGAACAACCCACTGGTGCAGCAGTGACTTCGTGGAGGTATTGAAAACTTTACGACAAAGTAAACCATTATACAGGGTAAGTCTAGAGTACTCATGCCAAAGCACTTTCTCCACGGGCGAGCGTTTTTTCATGTGCCAGTGGGGTGGTTTCCGACCCTTAGCTTTCCAACCAATGACCTCTGACAGTACAGGATCGTTTTGTTGCTCCTCTCTTAGTTTATCCTCCGGTAACTCGAGCACAAAGGTGGATGAGACAGATGGTGCATCACAATGCAACTGTGGATCAAAAGACTCATTGCGTGCAACCTGTTTGGGGTCAGTGCTGCAGGAGCTGTGGTCAGGTGGGCTTGAGCAGCTTTTATCAGGTTGTAGGGTGGCTGGAGCACTACAAACCATGTTCTGTTCTGTGGGCATAACAGTAACAGGGCGGCATGACATGGCATCTGCATTGAGGTGGCAGTGGCCATCTTTATGGATAACAGTCCATTCAAAAGGATCAAGTTCCAGGGCCCAGCGTGCACGTCGACCAGTCCTATCACTGTCAATGGGTATCTTTCTGAGACCCAAGAGTGGTTTGTGATCTGTGACAATAACAAACGGCTGCCTGTAGAGGTAGTGACGAAAATGTCTTACTGCCCAGACAATAGCCCAAAGTTCTCTATCATAAGTTGACCATTTTCTTTCTGCTTTTGTGAGCACATGGCTAGCATAGGCAATCACTTTCTCCTGATGTCCCTGTTTTTGAGCTAGCACAGCACCAATAGCAGTGGATGATGCATCAGTGTAGAGAGAAAAGGGCAATGTGAAGTCAGGGAATGAGACCACTGGAGGGTTTGAGAGTGCATGTTTCAGATACATGAATGCATCATTACACTGAGAAGTCCACTGGAAAATTGCATTTTTTTCGGTGAGTGCATGAAGGAAGACACTGTGATGTGCAAAGTTCCTAATGAACTTACGGTAATATGAACAGAGTCCCAAGAATGCTCTTACTTCTGTAGCTGTGCGGGGAATAGGCCAGTCTTGAACACTTTGCACATTTTTGGGGTCAGGCTGAATGCCATTTTTAGATACAATATGGCCTAGAAATTGTACCTGATCCTTGGCAAAAAAACATTTTGTTGGATTCAGCTTGAGGCCACTTGACTGGAATCGGGAGAAAATTTCTTCCAGGTGCTGTAGATGTTCAGCAAAAGAGCGGCTGTAAATGAGGACATCATCCAGGTACACTAAGCAGGTTTTCCAGGGAAGCCCACGAAGTACCATCTCCATTAGCCGCTGACATGTAGCTGGAGCATTTGTAAGTCCCATTGGCATAACTTTAAAGTGATAGAGCCCACTGCCTGTTGTGAAAGCTGTCTTCTCACGGTCTTCCTCTTCCAGTTCAACCTGCCAATAGCCGTGCTGAAGGTCCATGGTGGAGAACCAGGCAGAACCTGAGAGCGCATCCAGCGCATCATCAACTCTGGGGAGAGGATGAGAGTCTTTGATTGTCACTGCATTGAGTTTTCTATAGTCAAGACAAAAACGCCATGTGCCATTTTTTTTTCGCACTAACACAACTGGTGCAGCCCATGGACTGTAGCTTTCTTCAATGACATCTGCCTTTAAAAGGTTGTCCACTTGAGTCTGTATTTCTGCTCTTTGTTCGGGTGTTACTCTATAGGCTCTCTGTATAATTGGTGTGGTATTAGAGGTGCGAATATGGTGCTTGATAATACCTGTGCGACCTCTGTCTTCTGGATGCTTACTGAAGACTGCAGAATATCTCTCAAGAAGTGATTTTAGGGACTGAATTTGAGAGGGTGACAAGTTTGTTTCATCTATTTCAACTGGTGGGGACAAATCAGATACAGGCAAAGTTGCACAACATGTCTCATCAAGTGGTATGATGTCAACAGATGAGCCTGAATGAAACTCACCAATGTGTTGACCAGAATGCAGCTCTATGTCGTCACTGGAGGGATTCAACACACGGACCACAGTAGTACCATTCTGAACCTCACTGAGAGAGTGAGCCACAATAATGTCACAAACTGGATTTGGCATTAGGACACCATAATAGTCCATCGGCACAGGAGAAGCAGGTGTGGCTGCTGACACACAGGCTGTGATGAGAGTTTCACTCATAGCTGGGATTTTGGTTGGTGCCAGCACTGAAACATTACAGCAGGCAGCCACCTCATGTCGTTTGGGTAACAGGGGAATTTTCATGTCCCACAGTTGCAGCACTTTGTTTCTGAGGTCAAGAAGGGCATGGTGTCTTTGCAGGAAGTCCCAACCTAATATGACTGGCTGGTAAGCACCCCTGAGAACTTCAAATTCTTGCTGCCATATCTGTTTCCCAAGCCTAATCCCAATGGTCAATTTGCCCAGAATTTCCAAACGTTCTCCGTTGACTGAACGGGCTGGCACAGTGGATGCTGCCATAGGCCTTTTTTTTAAAGCTGGATGAGAGTTTCGGAAATCCTCACTCACAAGGGAGACAAAGGAGCCAGAGTCAATTAAAGCACACACTTCAATGCCTTCAACGATAGCCAAGATGCTAGAAGAAACTGAGTCATCAGGTTCTGGGTCGCTGTCAGGACATATTAACTGGGAGGTGTCATTCTGGGGCTGTGATACTGTAGCTGATGTTTGCCCCTCAACAGCAGCTAATGAAAGTTTCCCTGTCGGTTGGAGCTGAAGCGTACAGACCTTTCAGGAGACTGGAAGCGAATGCTGCTTCTAGTGGGTGGATCTGCTGCTCTATGTCTACGTGGAGCAGGGCTGGGACTGCGTCTGTATCTGTTGGAGTTGGTGTCAGTGTCGTGGTGATCATGCCTGGTGTACTGGGAGGATGGTTGTGGGGGTGGATATTGTCGTTGATCAGGTTTGTCATATGTGTCCCATGCATTACCTCTTCGATGAATGGGGGAAGGGGAACGCTCATAGTGGGACTCTGGATCATGACGATAATATTGCTCCGGTGAGTAATATTCTCTCGGGTGTTGTCTGGCATGGTAAGGTAAAGGGGATGAACTGCGTGTGCTGTACTGAGCATCCGAATAAGAGGATCTATCCGGTCTTGAGTCCAAACGTTGGACAAGGTAACTCTGTTTCTCTCTTAGCTGCTGTACTTCATGCTTCAGACTGGTAACAGTGAGTGTAAGCTGCTCTACTGCTTGATAAAGTTTATCCTCAGCAGGCTTAGGATGAATCATAGCTACCTGTTCTGAAGACTGAACTGTGGCAGTCAGTTGCAGTGCTGCACGTGCCCTCTCACAACGGCCAGCAATGCGCACAGCTTCTTCAAGATCCTCTGCACCCATCTCATGTATTTTCGACTGCAAAATGGGGTCCAACCCGGCAACAAAGCGACGGAATTTTTCTCCTTCTAGTGCATTGTGGTCATAGTGTGGAAAAGCTTCAAGTACAAGACGAGTGATGTCTGCACTGTATACATCCAAACTTTCACCTGGTTTACGAGGGCGAGCATTCACATGTGTTTGGAAGAAGGGCAGAGAATACTTTGGTCCAAAAACTTCCCTGAGTTTCTCCTTCACTAAGTCATAGTCCTTCTGAGTTGATGATGGCAGGCTGTCCCAATATAAAAAAGCAGCATCTGCTAGACGAGTGGGCAAAATGGAGGACATAACTGCTGACAAATCTACTGCAGGTGGCGTCATAGCTTGCACTGCTACTTCAAAACGTCAAGACCAACTTGTAAAAGATTCAGTCCCATCTCCTTTAAAAGCAGGTGGAAGATCAATTGTCAAGGCACCGGAGACTGTATGTGCAGCGAGAGGCGCAGCAACGGTCCTTACCGCATCCACTGAGCTCCGTTGCGGGGCAGGAGAGGAGCGCGGCTCGTGCACAGATTCACTTTCATCCGCTGACATGTTGCGAAAGAAAAAAAAAAAAATCCAGCACAAAAATCACCAAAAAGCACCAAAGAGTGTAGGAAACATTGCAAAAAGAGAAAAAAAAAAATCCTTACGATCTCCAAAACTAAACTTTCTTCCGTTAATCGGCTGTCCACTAAGAGGGAAAAGTTCGGCAAAAAAAAGTGGCGGTATCCGAAGCTCGGGGGAGTATAACTCACCACATACACGGAGCTCCAAAATAGGAATCCCACCGCTGCCACCAATTGTAACGTGAGGGTTCGGGATATGCCACTGATTCTCTCTTAGCTAAAAGGAAACAGCACAATGGAGACGGATAATTTTCTCAGCTGCCGCTTTGTTTACTCCCCCACACATTTTGTGCACACCACAACTTCTTTGTTCCCACTTCCCGTGAGACTCACACAACCAATCAGAAGCCAGGAACTCCTAGCCTTAAGTAAATGTGAGAAAACCACAAAGGTACATTCAACACCGCATTAAAACTTCACTGAAATGTGCATCATTAAACATCCTAACGTACTTACCAAAAACATGTAAACACTAAATATAAATGCAAATATGTATATGCTTAGCTTCTGTAACCGCATCTCTATAAACTAACTGAAGTAAAAGTTTACCTCTAAACTTTACAACAGTAAGCCCTCACTTATCGCGGGTGTTACGTTCCAGGACCACCCGCGATAAGTGAAAATCCACGAAGTAGGGACGCTATATTTATTTTAATACTTATACATTATTTTAGTAGTTATACACTATTTTAAGTTTTTATAAACCCTCCCCACACACTTATACACCAAATATATACATTACTGTATAACACGTACTACGCATGTGAAGAACGAGTACCGCAAAAACCCACGAAAATAACGCGATAAATATTTTACACTAATATTGATTGAAAACCCGCGAAACAGCGAGTCCGCGAAAAGCGAACCGCAAAGTAGCGAGGGATTACTGTACTGTGTGGCAGTGTTAATTTTGACAGCAAATTTTTATGTAGTTATAGTCATAGTCTTTTGATGAAAATGTAATTTAGTTTTAGTCATAATTTAGTCATCTGAATTGAGCATTATTATTATTATTATTGAGCATAACAATAAAATACTTATTAGCAGGTCTGTTCTGCCTGAAAATTTCACAGACCAGTTTGGTCTTCCCGGGTTTAGATCAAATGTGTGGAACTGTGCATTTGATTGGATGTTTTTCTAACTTGTACCGCCCTTTCTCAAATTTAAATAAGTTCTGATTGTATGTCGTCCTCGCCAAGCATTTTTGGCTTGTTTTCATTCGTTGACGAAAGTGTCAATTAATTTCGTCATCGTTTTTTATCCTCTTAGGTAGTTTTTATTTAGTTATCGTCTCGTTTTCATCATGGAAAAAGGGTCGTTGATGAAAACTATGACGAAAATAGTTTGTCAACGAAATTAACACTGCTGTGTGGGACTCCCACTGAGGAATGAAACAGTTAAGATGCCATGGCCATCTACTGCAAGGACCTGACCTCACTAATACACTCATCGGTGTCTTACTAAGGTTTCGAGAAGAGCCTGTCGCAATGAAAAGTTTGATGCAAGAGGAAACATGGATGAATGGACCACAATTTCTGTTACAGCCAGAATGTGAATGGCCACGAAGGCCAGAGAATGTAACTCAAAATCTGCAAAATGATCCAGAGGTCAACAAAATGACACTGAATGCTATCACAACCGGAGAGCAGTTTGACCCAATGTAAAGATTGGTTTAGTACTACTCAAGCTGAGACTAACTTAAAGGAATAGTAGCATGGATTTTGAGAGACAAAGAGCTGTTGATCCACTCAAAAGACAAGAGGAAAATGCTACAGCATTTCATCAGTCGGTCTGGGAAAGATCCAGAAAGGCAGAGGGTGCTTATGCAAAAACACAGGGAAAAGGTTGAATCTGTTATGGGCAAGAAAACACTTACCCTGGACCAGCTGATGGCTGCAGAAACATAAATCATCCGATATATCCAGGCTCAGTGGTTCTCTGAAGAAATTAAGGCCCTGTGCATGGCATCTTGAGAGTGGGAGGGCAACTGAACAAATTTACTGTAAGAGACTGTGTGCGTCTAATGTGTGCTGGTTGCTGATCGCTCGTCAATTGAATCTTCCTCGGTCAGAAGGAATAGGCCAACTCCAGGGGTGCAGCTTAGAGGGTTTATTGAGGCAATAGAAGCAGGTACATGGGAGATGATGACGGTACAGAGGTCGTTGTGAGTATTGCTAGGTGGGTGTGTGTGTGTTTATGTGTGGTTATCTGAAACAGAAAGCAAACAGAAGTGTATATTAATCACCACATCAGTGGACTACAGCTTCACATGGATGCAGTATGAAAATGACCTGCAGTAGCACTGAAAATCCCATAGAGGGCAACATAACACCACACTTGCATTATCACTAAGTGCCGTACACGCCACATGACGAAAAATTCCAGAACTGTGAAATGAACGGTAAATTCACGTTTGCAATTATAATCAGGACATATTCGCCAAAGTACAACATAGAACTTACGATATGGTCTTAAGTAAGCCCTTACAGTAGCAGTAGGCGGATAAGACACGTGGAGAATTTTACCACCTGGGCTAATACCTAAATAAACACAAATTCGGGTCAAAAAACTATACTTACATCATAAGAAAGCACACAGCACTCATACACACAAGATTAGGAAAGGATTGGCAGTGGATGGCGATTCCTGCACCGTGGATGCTGTTATCACGGCACTGAGCCCCACAGAAGAAGCTGCCTACCTACGAGCGAGTAGAACTACAAAATATAAACAGGTGCATCATGGGTATCGTAGTGCCAAATGAGGGCACGGACTTTTAACAGCCACCCCTGTATTTGTAAGCAAATACAGTCATTCAAAGTCCACTAGTTTGGAGAAGTCTGAATTAAGTCTTCAGGCTCCTCAGGGAGCTCCACCAGTTTGGTTACTGGGCGAACGTAGATATTGTCCTTAACCTTCACCTCAGCAGCTCGAACAACGCCATCTGCCCCAGGGAAAACCTTGGTGATGGTCCCCACGGGCCACAGTCCTCTGGGAAGGTTGGAGTCAACGATCATCACAATTTGTCCCACAGCCGCATTATCAGTAGATTTCCTCCATTTCGGTCTCAACTGGAGCCCAGGGAGGTAGTTCTGCATGAATCGCTTCCAAAAATGATCACTGATCACCTGACTGTGTTTCCATCTCCTGTTAGACAGGGCATTGTGAGGACCATACACTACCTGTGGTAGTCCTGCATCCCGCCGCCCCATTAACAGAAGGTTTGGCGTGATGGGGTCTGGGTCGGCCACATCAGAGGAGGCATAACCTAGCGGTTTAGAGTTAAGAATGCCTTCAACCTCTATGAGAGCTGTTAGGAGGACTTCCTCTGCCACGACTTGGTCTTTTAGGATGACTTGTAGAGCTGACTTGACTGACCTGATTTCTCGTTCCCAGGCTCCCCCAAAGTGAGGAGCATGCGGTGGGTTAAAGTTAAAGTTGATGGTCTGTTTTGCCAATTGGTGCTGCAGCTCTGGGGCCATTTTCTCAAAGGCGCTCTGTAGTTCTCTGTGGCCGCCCCTGAAATTGGTGCCTCGGTCGGACCACAGCTCATACGGCTTCCCCCGGTGAGCAATAAACCTGCGTAATGACATCAGGAAAGAGTCAGTATCAAGGCTAGGGAGGAGATCCAAGTGAACACATCGAGTGGTGAGGCATTTGTAGATGATCCCCCAGCGTTTTTCTCTCCTACGTCCAATCTTAATCAGATACGGTCCAAAGCAGTCGACCCCTGTGGACCAGAATGGGGGTTTGTACAGTCTCAGCCGAGCTGAGGGAAGGTCAGCCATCTTTGGTGTAGGAGGTGAGGCACGCCATCTTCTGCAGTCCACGCACTGGTACTGATGTTTCTTAATAGCCTGGCGACCTCTAAGGATCCAGTAGGTGCGCCTTATCTCTGCATAGAGTCTCTCTGCACCTGGGTGAAGCAGCTGAGCATCATAGTGCTTTATGATGAGGTGAGTCAGAGGGTGATCAGGTGCTAACACAACTGGATGGAGGCTCTCAGGGTCTACATCCATGGCTTGATGCAAGCGGCCTCCCACTCGGATCAGTCCACTGAGGCTGTCATACTCAGGGGAAAGAGCACTGAGACGACTGCTTGGGCGTACAGAGTTGCCTGCTTGGAGCGCTTGGACCTCCTCTGGGAAGCTGTCCTTCTGTGCAGAGCGAAGCAGCTCGGTCTCTGCTTCCAGCCGCTCAGTAGCAGTGAAGGAGGTCGCAGCCACCCCATGCAGGGATTGGTGAGTGGCTAGAATCAAGTCCTCTAGTGCTCTGTGCGGGATCTGGTAGGCTCTGAGATACAGATGTGAAGCTACAGAATGCGGTCTTTCTGAGTTCTTCACTGCCACAGTCTGGGAAATCTGTCAGGGGTTTTGGCCAGGTGTCAGGAGTCTGGGTGAGGAAGTGTGGGCCCTGTGACCAACGGCTGGAGGCAGTGAGCTCTGACAGTGGTTTCCCTCTTGTGATGTCATCTGCTGGATTTTCGTCAGAGTTCACATACCCCCACTGTTCTGGGGAGGTCAACTCCTGTATTTCCCAGATCCGAGTCCCCACAAATACCTTGTACCTGCATGAGCTGGACTGGATCCACTGCAGCACTGTAGTAGAATCGGTCCACAAGTAGACAGAGTCCAGTGGTAGTGAGAGTTCAGTTTGGAGTACCTTCGCTAGTTGGGCTCCGGTCAACGCTGCACACAGCTCCAGTCTGGGAATTGACACCTGTTTGCGGGGTGCAACTCTTGAACGTGCCATGATGAAGGAGGTGGAGAGGTGTGCCTGCTGCTCTGTTACTCTGAGATAAGCCACTGCTCCATAGGACCTCTCAGAGGCATCACAGAAGATGTTGTCGGGTTTTATTTGCGGCTCTCTCCCCCTGTTGCTCTTACCAGGCGGAGGGGAGACCAAATGGAAGCAAATGCACCTTGAGAAAAACTCCACACTACACAGAAACTCACTGGAGATGAGCAGGCTTCGTTTCCAGGATTTATTGAAACACAAAGTTAAACAAAGTACAAGATAGCGAAAAGTTAAACAAAATGCAAGAAAGCAAAAAGCCTCCCGAGAGTGAGTGCCTTGGTGCTGTTGCAAGGGTGGTAGAAAAGCAAAGAAATAAACGTCCAGAGTTTAACAGAGTATAAAAAAAACAGAAGCCCTCTCGGGAGTGAGAGCTCTGCAGCCGCTGCAAACACGGGTGAGAGGAAGAGCAAAGAAGAGCGCTCCCTCCCAACTTTGCCTCTGCCTTTTATAGACCAACCTCACACCTCCTCCAGCTGTTATCAGGCGGAGGGGACATATTAAGATGCTCTTTAGGCAACAGTTCTATGAATTGTTCTCGGGGGCTAGCAAGACACCCGACTTTCCCACGGCCCGAAGTCCAGGTGCGCCTCTACCCCTCCCTTCCAGGACACACTCCGGCTACTCGCCCTCCCCTCGGGAGAAGCTGGGTCAAAAGTGCACTGTGTAAAAGGTGAAGCTCCTCACAAATGTGGGGACTAGCATTACTTAATGGAAAAATCCCAGGTCGCGGCAGAGCAGGTCTCAGCCACCTACAGCATGCAGTGCTCCAGTGTGTGAGTGACAATATAAGTGACAAATAATATATAATGTGGCCATTTCTTTTCTTCTCTTCCTGCTCTTGTCGGTCGCACTATCTCTCTCTCCCTGCCCTCCCCATCTCTCCGCTTGCTGCTTGCTGTGAGAGCGTCTTTTACACACTGTCCGAATAAGAACAAGATTGAAACATGGATCTGGCAAACTGGGCATTCTCCATCATTGATCGAATTTTTTCCACTATGAGATCCGGGACAGGGGAGCCTGCGTGTCCGAGTGGAACAGACCCGGTTGGATACGTCATTGACTCTTGGAGCTCGTGGAGACCGGTGTGCTTCTCAGCCCTTGGAGTGGAAGACGTGGAAGACGCATATATATTCGGCCTTTTGGTAGCGGTATCTTCTCTGTTTGGGCTCGGTGGATACCTGCTTTACTGGCAAATTAAGAAAATCTGGACGGCGGTTCGACATCTGCAGAGGCTGCCGACCCAGGTGGAAGGGCTGAGCAGAGTCGTACAAACTCAGACTCAAAGCCTGGTGGACCTGAGCCGCAAGATTAGCGAGCTCGCAGGCGAGAGGGGTTAGATCAGGAGATATAGTTCGGTTCTGCACAGTGAGGACGGCAATCAACGAATTTGGAATATTGGATTTTTGAATGGTTTCCCAGTAAGACTGAAGGCTGTTGGAAAAACAAGCAGCCTGTTCCAAAACAACATTTGTTATCAGGAATTCGGCTCCCCTGCCGGCCTTGGGTTGGCAACCATATCTCTCTCCAGGACTCTGTGTGCGGCTGCTCTTCCCCCCACTCCGCGTTGTGATTTGTGAAGCTGGGTCTGGTGTATCACGGCCGCTGATGAAATTCCACCACTATCAGCGAACTGTTTTGGCTGGAACCTGGCATCTGGCTCCACAATGCCCCCACCTCTCGTCTCCGTCTGCATTCCTGACCTCACCTACCGCTGCTGTCCTAGCTTTACATGTGCAAATGCTTTGCTAAGGTGGTTTTTTTGGACCCTGGTATAGTGCTCTTTTTGAGCACTGTACCAGATGACTTTTTTTTTAACCTAACTTCCCCATGATGTGTTGTTTTCTCCTCCTGCCAAAGGTAGCGCTGCAATTCGGCTGCATGACCCGAGGACACATATCCCCCCATGTGTGTTGTGTTTTGTGTATTATTGGATGGTGTTCTGTAACTGCAATTTCCAATGTGTGAACTTGTTCACCCACATGGCAATAAAACTTCATTCATTCATTCATTCATTCATTAATTAGAGTGTGTGATTAATATATATAACAATACATGATATAAAAATGTTTATAGAAAATACTGATGCCAACAAGATAAAAATACACGACAATGTGAGCCTCATATGTAGCACCGCTGATGTTGTGAAAAGGACTATAGCATCGAGGGATGGTGATATGCTGGAGATTAGGCAGTTCCTCCTCCCATTTGAGCCAGGAATGAAGCAGGTTTCCTTCTATGGGCTCATCCCATCCTCTCTCTGTGTTCCACAGGGCCTGCACAATGAGCTTTGCTCTTGTGGTGTAGGGGGAGATATAACCCAATGGGTCATACTGACTGGCAAGCACTTTGTAAATATTGCGCAGGGTGACTGTCGTGTAGGACACTGGGCGGTGCTTGTATCCCAGGACATCCGTTGGGCAGTGCCAGCTGAGACCCAATGTTGACTCCTGTGGATCGAGACTTTTGAAGTTTAACCACAGTTCACAGCCTTCTGACCTGGCCATGCTGGGCAGATGGGCAACCACCTCAGGGATGTTACTGGCCCACTGTCGTATCTCAAATCCCCCTTGGAGGAGCAGCTCTCTCATTCTGTCAATGAGTAACTTGGCCTCTTGAGGGGTAGAAAAGGACTGCAGGCAGTTGTCTACATAGAAGGCTGTGTGGACAGAGTCATAGATGTCTTTGTGGGTGTCTCTGTGGTCCTTCACGTGCATCTGAAGAGCAAATGTAGCACAGCAGGGGCTACACGTTGTCCCAAAAGGTAAGACTCTCCACTCATATACGTCTGGGGGCCTCTCTGTTTCACCATCTCTCCACAGGAATCGTAGCAGGGGGCAGTCTTCCGGAAGCAGGCAGATCTGGTGAAACATGGCTTTTATGTCTCCGCTCACTGCCACTGGATACTGGCGGAACCGGAGGAGTACACCCAGCAGTGTAGGCCCCAGCGGAGGGCCGGGCAGGAGGTAGTGATTAAGGACGTTCCCTTGGAACTCAAAGGAGCAGTTGAAGACTACTCGTGCCTTGTTGTTATGATGCACAATGTGGTGTGGTACATACCAAGATTCAGTAGAGCCGTGGATCTCTTCTGGAGTCAGCCTCACCACATAGCCGGCATCTACCAACCTCTTGATCTCCTGGTTGTAGGTGAGAGCCAGATCGGGATGTTTAATCAGCTTACGCTCTGTGGATCTCAGCAGGCCTTTAACTACGTCAGGAGGGACGTGCATCAGCGGAAAGTCCTTCTTCCTCAGCAGGGGGGTGGCATATCTCTCTACACCGTTCACAGGTACCCTGATGGTCTTGGCCTCCAACATGGCTATGGCCTGTCTGTCCTCCTTTGAGCGCGTGACCTCCTTCTCGGGTCTATGTATGGGAGCATCTAGTTGCCACAGACGTTGTACATCCTGATGCAGGGCCTCGGCAGGAGAAAGGCATGATATATTCAGGCAGTGCGCCTCCCCTTGCTGTGTAGGCATGCTACTGCTTGGACCTTGGATGGCCCACCCTAGCTTGGTGCAAACAGCGACAGGTCCATGGGCTGGGCCACGCAGGACTGGACGGACAGGAGTTATTAGGTGAGCGTTATCTGAACCGATTAACACTAGAGGCTGTATCCGGTTGAATCCCTCAACCTGCACTTGCCGTAGGTGGTGATACTTCTCCTTCAAGAGCTCCACTGGACATGACTGTTCAGCTAGGCTGAGCTGTTGGGCAGTAAAGGCACGTGTGATGTTATAACGTATCTTGGGTTTAGCCTTGGGAGACACTTGGAATGAGATGTAGCCTCCATTTATATGAATCACATCTTGACGGATGGTGCGCAGAGACAGTGTTTCCTCGTCTGGGGATAAGCCTAATAACTTAACTGCCGCTGGGAGTATGATGGTTTTCTCTGATCCATCATCGAGGAGAGCATATGTGTTCAGAGATTTCCTTTGATGGTGTAACTGGATGGGCACAACCTTGAGCATCACCCGGCCAGAGTGACTGACCGGATCCAGAAACACTCTGCTGGTTCTCACTGTTAGGATGTTAGGGTCCCGCCTCCTAGCTTCAGCCAGGTCGTGAAGCACTAATAAGTGCTGTTCGCCACAGGTGCTGCACAGCTTCTTCAGAGTGCACTGCTCCACAGCGCCAGCATTTGGACTTATCCTTTAGCCAGGTGGCTACAGCGGTGAGGTCTAGCTTCTTAAAGTCTACACAGCCACTGAGGTAGTTCTCTGATCCTTCACAGTATGGGCAATATGGCTTAAACTTCTGCCTCTTCTTACAAGGGGAGGAAGGATTAATAGCTTGTGCCTTAGTGTCCGTCTTTGGCTGTGTCTGAGTAGGGTCTGAGCCATAGTATAGTGTGTGTGTTTATGTGTGGTTATCTGAAACAGAAAGCAAACAAAAGTGTATATTAATCACCACATCAGTGGACTACAGCTTCACATGGATGCAGTATGAAAATGACCTGCAGTAGCACTGAAAATCCCATAGAGGGCAACATAACACCACACTTGCATTATCACTAAGTGCCGTACACGCCACATGACGAAAAATTCCAGAACTGTGAAATGAAAGGTAAATTCACGTTTGCAATTATAATCAGGACATATTCGCCAAAGTACAACATAGAACTTACGATATGGTCTTAAGTAAGCCCTTACAGTAGCAGTAGGCGGATAAGACACGTGGAGAATTT
Organism: Archocentrus centrarchus; assembly: GCF_007364275.1. Classification (NCBI taxonomy): domain Eukaryota; kingdom Metazoa; phylum Chordata; class Actinopteri; order Cichliformes; family Cichlidae; genus Archocentrus; species Archocentrus centrarchus. Next base: position 279,159 of record NC_044361.1, read on the forward strand.
TACCACCTGGGCTAATACCTAAATAAACACAAATTCGGGTCAAAAAACTATACTTACATCATAAGAACGCACACAGCACTCGTACACACAAGATTAGGAAAGGATTGGCAGTGGATGGCGATTCCTGCACCGTGGATGCTGTTATCACGGCACTGAGCCCCACAGAAGAAGCTGCCTACCTACGAGCGAGTAGAACTACAAAATATAAACAGGTGCATCATGGGTATCGTAGTGCCAAATGAGGGCACGGACTTTTAACATTTACAATGCCAGGGAACCAAAACATCCAGCAACAAAACAAAATTCTAGAGTTGCCAGTCTTATTTTGCGTGACATCATTGAACAAATTGGACATTGCGGACGAAAGTACACGTTGTCCAAACTAAGACAAAAATTTGGGATTCTTCAGGCTACTTCAGTCATCGGGAAGCTTATATCAGAATGCACAGTTAGTAGATGATTGCAAGGGTATGTTGGACAACAAAAAATGGCAAGCCTGCCAGAAGATCGTCTTCTACCAGACTAACCGCCTTTCACTAACATAGGTGTTGATTTCCTTGGACCCTTTGATGTTAAAGAGGGCCGGGGAACTGTCAAAAGGTATGGTGTTGTTTACTTGCCTTACCATCAGGGCAGCACACATTGAAGTAGCAGATAGTCTCAACACCAACTCCTGCATCAATGCTCTCAGGCAGGTCAAAAGCAGAAGAGTCCAAGTCACCATCATGTGCTCTGATAATGGCACAAATTTTGTTGCTGCAGAAAAAGAATTGTGGGAGGCCATTGAAAACCTGAATCAGTCGCACATTGAAAAGGCCATGCAGAAGAAGTGGATTTTCAGCAGCCCAACTGCATCTCTTCAGGGAGGTGTTTGGGAATGGCAAATTCGCAGTATACAGAGGATTCTTAGTGCTCTACTAAGAGAACAGACACTCACAGACGACAGTCTGCAAACTCTCGTGTGTGAGGTGGAAAGCATAATAGTCAGACAGACGATCCACGTGATCTGGAACCTTTAACACCTAACCATTTACTGCTCATGAAGGTACAGCCCAACATGCCACCAGGAGTCTTCAACAAGGAGAATTGGTATGCTAGAAAATGATGGAGACAATGTCACAGGCTGGCTCACAGCCTGTAACAAAGAATGAGGGGAGGAAAAGGTATAGGCCAATCAGATTAATTTTATTGAAAAATATACAAATCGCAAAGAAAGATAAATATGGGTTGTGAATATGTCAGTATGTCCAGTATATGCAGTGTATGAGTGAGTGGACATGTATGTAGAAATCTGGATGAATATTGCAACCCAAAACCAAACTAAAACAAAAAACAAACCAAAGTTACCTGGAGGAGTAGCGAGTTAGTAGAACCCTGCTTAAATTACTGAGCCCAGGTAGCTCCAATCTGGTCTTTAAGTCTGACGTCATCTCCGGGTCCAAATGCTCCTAAATAAACAGCAATGGCATAACCAATGACTGTTCACTATCTAAGATGATTGTAACATACTTTATCAACTGCAGCCATTTCCGCTTCTCTTTCTCATCAGTAAAATGACAGCTGAGTGTTTTTTTTTTCGAGTTGGATCAGTTAAAACAACCAGGGACACAGCATTGTGGCATATTGATCACGTGACAGTTTGGACCCAGAAATGGAATTCTACGTCATCACTTACCAACCGGATTACTCAAGGCCCACCTCTGCCTGCAGGAGCCACCTGCTAATGCTTCCTTTTCTATGACTGAATAGTTTTGCTGATACTTATTAAATTTCCAGGAGAAGAAACTGACTGGACACTCAACTCCCTCATCGTTGTCCTGCAATAAGACAGCTCCTGCCCCTACCTGACTGACATCTACCTGTAATTTGAAGGATTGACCAAAATACAGTACCTTCAATACAGGAGCTGAACACAAGAGAGCCTTAACTGCATTAGGCATGGGAGCATACAGTTTTTCTACCATGCAGCTATGTTGTTCCATCCATCTATCCATCCATCCATCCATCCATCCATTTTCTTCCACTTATCTGGGGCCGGGTTGTGGGAGCAGCAGTCTAAGCAGAGAAGCCCAGAGCTCTCTCTCCCCAGCCACCTCCTCCAGCTTATCCAGGGGGACACCGAGGTGTTCCCAGGCCAGCCAAGAGATATAATCTCTCCAGCGTGTTCTGGGTCTCCCCCGGGAAGGACATGCCTGGAACACCTCACCCAGGAGGCGTCCTAGTCCAATTCTCGAACCACCTCAACTGGCTCCTTTCAATGTGGAGGAGCATGGGCTCTAATTTGAGACCCTCCCAAATGGCTGTGCTCCTCAGGCTCTAAGGTGAGGGTAGGGACGTAGACTGACCGGTAAATCGACAGCTTCACTTTCAAGCTCAGCTTCCTCTTTACCACGACAGACCGGTGCAGCACCTGCATCATTACAACAGGAACAAAGGCAGCTTACTTCAGAGTAGAATGGGAGGCAGAGCCTTCAGCTTTCAGGCCCCTCTTCTGTGGAACCAGCTCCCAGTTTGGCTTCAGGAGACAGACACCCTCTCTATTTTTAAGATTAGGCTTAAAACTTTCCTTTTTGATCCTGGTTGTTTCTGGTCTGTTCTAGTTCATCACTGCTGGATCTGTCACAGTGGCTGCTGGGAAACGGCTGAACCGCTGTCTGGTGAGTACCTGATGATCCCTGACATCACACAATCATCTGTGCGCCGCCTGCAGGTAGTCCAGAATGCGGCAGCTCGTCTTTTAACCGGTTTAAAAAAGCATGAACACATTACCCCAGTCCTGTCATCCCTTCACTGGCTCCCTGTCCGTTTTAGAATCGATTTTAAGATTTTATTGCTTACTTTTAAAGCCTTAAACGGACTGGCACCTTTGTATCTGTCTGAGCTGCTTCACTGTCACACCCCTGTAAGAGCTCTGAGGTCATCGAACCAGCTGCTCTTACAGAGGCCTAAAACCAGACTAAAACAGAGAGGTGATCGAGCTTTTGCAGCAGCAGCACCAAAGCTATGGAACGATCTACCTCTCCATATTCGCACAGCTCAGACGATACACACATTTAAATCTCTATTAAAAACACATTTCTTTTCCTTGGCATTTGGCTGCAGTGCTACCTCCTTTTAGATGATTGTTTTATGGTATTTTATGGTACTTGTTTTAAACGTTTTAATTTTTAATTTTCTTATGTTATTTATTGTTCTTAATGTTTTTATTTATTTATTTTTATTTTATTATTTTATTTATTTATTTATATATTTTTATTTTTATTTAGTATAGTCCTTGGGGTTACAGATCTTGTACAGCACTTTGGTCAACGTCGTTGTTTTAAATGTGCTTTATAAATAAACTTGACTTGACTTGACTTGACCTGCAGCTCAGGTGTTCATCAGAAATGCTGCAGAGAAACTGTCTTGACCGTACCTTCTGACTCTGGAGTCCCTTCAGGTTTGATCTGACATTCAGGTGTCTGCAGGTGCTCCAGGGCCCTGTACTACGAAGCGAATTCAACAAACCCTTTTTACCATCTGGATTCACTATAACATTGGTGATTCAATTCAATTTCAATTCAATTTTATTTATATAGCGCCAAATCACAACAAACTGTCGCCTCAAGGCGCTTTGTATTGTGGGTAAAGACCCTACAATAATACAGAGAAAACCCAACAGTCAAAACGACCCCCTATGAGCAAGCACTTGGCGACAGTGGAAAGGAAAAACTCCCTTTTAACAGGAAGAAACCTCCAGCAGAACCAGGCTCAGGGAGGGGCAGTCATCTGCCGCGACTGGTTGGGCTGAGGGGAGAGAAAGACATGCTGTGGAAGAGAGCCAGAGATTAATATCAATTAATGATTAAATGCAGAGTGGAGTATAAACAAAGTAAATAAGGTGAATGGGAAGAAACAGTGCATTATGTGAACCCCCCAGCAGACTAGGCCTATAGCAGCATAACTAAGGGATGGTTCAGGTCACCTGATCCAGCCCTAACTATAAGCTTTATCATAAAGGAAAGTTTTAAGCCTAATCTTAAAAATAGAGAGGGTGTCTGTCTCCCGAATCCAAGCTGGAAGCTGGTTCCACAGAAGAGGCGCCTGAAAGCTGAAGGCTCTGCCTCCCATTCTACTCTTAAGTATCCTAGGAACCACAAGTAAGCCAGCAGTCTGAGAGCGAAGTGCTCTATTGGGGTGATATGGGACTATGAGGTCTTTGAGATAAGATGGGGGCTGATTATTCAAGACCTTGTAGGTGAGGAGAAGGATTTTAAATTCTATTCTAGATTTAACAGGGAGCCAATGAAGAGAAGCCAATATGGGAGAAATATGCTCTCTCTTTCTAGTCTCTAGCTGCAGCATTTTGGATCAGCTGAAGGCTTTTCAGGGAGCTTTTAGGACAGCCTGATAATAATGAATTACAATAGTCCAGCCTAGTCAAGTCAAGTCAAGTCAAGTTTATTTATAAAGCACATTTAAAACAACGACGTTGACCAAAGTGCTGTACAAGATCTGTAACCCCAAGGACTATACTAAATAAAAATAAAAATATATAAATAAATAAATAAAATAATAAAATAAAAATAAATAAATAAAAACATTAAGAACAATAAATAACATAAGAAAATTAAAAATTAAAACGTTTAAAACAAGTACCATAAAATACCATAAAACAATCATCTAAAAGGAGGTAGCACTGCAGCCAAATGCCAAGGAAAAGAAATGTGTTTTTAATAGAGATTTAAATGTGTGTATCATCTGAGCTGTGCGAATATGGAGAGGTAGATCGTTCCATAGCTTTGGTGCTGCTGCTGCAAAAGCTCGATCACCTCTCTGTTTTAGTCTAGTTTTAGGCCTCTGTAAGAGCAGCTGGTTCGATGACCTCAGAGCTCTTACAGGGGTGTGACAGTGAAGCAGCTCAGACAGATACAAAGGTGCCAGTCCGTTTAAGGCTTTAAAAGTAAGCAATAAAATCTTAAAATCGATTCTAAAACGGACAGGGAGCCAGTGAAGGGATGACAGGACTGGGGTAATGTGTTCATGCTTTTTTAAACCGGTTAAAAGACGAGCTGCCGCATTCTGGACTACCTGCAGGCGGCGCACAGATGATTGATCTATGCCAAAGTACAGAGAATTACAGTAGTCCAGGCGGGAAGTAATAAAAGCATGAATTAGCTTTTCAGCATCACTCTGAGAAAGGATGTTTCTAATTTTAGAAATATTGCGCAAATGCAAAAAAGCGGTCCTACATATTTGTTTAATATGTGCATTGAAGGACATATCCTGGTCAAAAATGACTCCAAGATTTCTCACAGTGTTACTGGAGGCCAAAGTAATGCCATCCAGAGTAAGTATCTGGTTAGACACCATGTTTCTAAGCTTTGTGGGGCCGAGAACAAGAATTTCAGTTTTATCTGAATTTAGAAGCAGGAAATTAGAGGTCATCCAGGCCTTAATATCTTTAAGACATTCCTGCAGTTTAACTAATTGATGTGTGTCATCTGGCTTCATAGATAGGTAAAGCTGAGTATCATCTGCATAACAATGAAAATTGATGCAGTGCTTTCTAATAATACTGCCTAAGGGAAGCATGTATAATGTAAATAAAATTGGTCCTAGCACAGAACCCTGTGGAACTCCATAATTAACCTTAGTGTGTGAAGAAGACTCCCCATTTACATGAACAAATTGGAATCTATTAGATAAATATGATTCAAACCACTGCAGTGCAGTACCTTTAATACCTATAGCAAGCTCTAATCTCTGTAATAAAATGTTATGGTCAACAGTATCAAAAGCTGCACTGAGGTCCAACAGGACAAGAACAGAGATGAGTCCACTGTCAGAGGCTGTAAGAAGATCATTTGTAACCTTCACTAATGCTGTTTCTGTACTGTGATGAATTCTGAAACCTGACTGAAACTCTTCAAATAAACCGTTCCTCTGCAGATGATCAGTGAGCTGTTTTACAACTACTCTTTCAAGAATCTTTGAGAGAAAAGGAAGGTTGGAGATTGGCCTATAAATTAGCTAAGACAGCTGGGTCAAGTGATGGCTTTTTAAGTAGAGGTTTAATTACAGCCACCTTGAAGGTCTGTGGTACAGAGCCAACTAATAAAGACTGATTGATCATTTTAAGATAGAAGCATCAATAATTGTAAAGACTTCTTTGAACAGTCTAGTAGGAATGGGATCTAACAAACATGTTGCTGGTTTGGAGGAAGTAACTATTGAAGTTAACTCTGAAAGATCAACTGGAGCAAAAGAGTCTAAACAAATACCAGCAGTGCTGAAAACAGCCGAACATGAAGAATAATCTTTGAGATGGTTATGAATAATTTTTTCTCTAATGTCTAAAATTTTATTTGTAAAGAAATCCATGAAGTCACTACTAGTTAAAGTGAAAGGAATACTCGGCTCTACAGAGCTCTGACTCTTTGTCAGCCTGGCTACAGTGCTGAAAAGAAACCTGGGGTTGTTCTTATTTTCTTCAATTAATGATGAATAGTAAGATGTCCTAGCTTTACGGAGGGCTTTTTTATAGAGCAACAAACTCTTTTTCCAGGCTAAATGAGCATCTTCTAATTTAGTGAGACGCCATTCCCTCTCCAGCTTTCGGGTTATCTGCTTTAAGCTGTGCGTTTGTGAATTATACCACGGAGTCAGGCACTTCTGATTTGAAGCTTTCCTTTTCAGAGGAGCCACAGTATCCAAAGTTATACGCAGTGAGGATGTAAAACTATTGACGAGATAATCGACCTCACTGGGAGCAGAGTTTAGGTAGCTGCTCTGTACTGTGTTGGCACTGAAGAGCATAACAATGAAGGAATTAGATCCTTAAACTTAGTTACAGCACTTTCAGAAAGACTTCTACTGTAATAAAACTTATTCCCCACTGCTGTGTAATCCATTAAAGTAAATGTAAATGTTACTAAGAAATGCTCAGACAGGAGGGGGCTTTCAGGGAATACTGTTAAGTCTTCAGTTTCTATGCCATATGTCAGGACAAGATCCAGAGTATGATTAAAGTGGTGGGTGGGCTCCTTTACATTTTGAGAGAAGCCAATTGAATCTAACAATAGATTAAATGCAGTGTTGAGGCTGTCATTCTCAGCATCTACATGGATGTTAAAATCACCCACTATAATGATTTTATCTGAACTGAGCACTAAATCAGATAAAAAGTCTGAGAAATCAGACAGAAACTCTGAGTAGGGACCAGGTGGACGATAGATAATAACAAATAAAACAGATTTTTGATTTTCCCAATTAGGATGGACAAGACTAAGATTTAGGCTTTCAAAAGAATGAAAACTTTGTCTGGGTCTTTGATTAATTAGTAAGCTGGAATTGAAGATTGCAGCTACTCCTCCTCCTCGACCTGTGCTTCGAGCATTCTGACAGTTACTGTGACTCGGGGGTGTTGATTCATTTAAACTAACATATTCATCCTGCTGTAACCAGGTTTCTGTAAGGCAGAATAAATCAATACGTTGATCAATTATTAAATCATTTACTAATAGGGACTTGGAAGAGAGAGACCTAATGTTTAACAATCCACATTTAATTGTTTTATTCTTTGGTGCAGTTGATGAAGCTGTATTATTTATTGTTTTTGAATTTTTATGCTTAAATAGCTTTTTGCTGATTTTAGCTTTGGTTTTTGGTGGTCTGGGAGCAGGCACCGACTCTATGGGGATGGGGTTTTGGGGGGATGGCAGGAGGAGAGAAGCGGCAGAGAGGCGTGTAAGACTGCAACTCTGCTTCCTGGTCCAACCCTGGGTAGTCAGTTTTTAGGAGGGTTAATAAATTTGGCCAGATTTCTAGAAATGAGAGCTGCTCCATCCAAAGTGGGATGGATGCCGTCTCTCCTAACAAGCCCAGGTTTTCCCCAGAAACTTTGCCAATTATCTATGAAGCCCACGTCGTTTTTTGGACACCACTCAGACAGCCAGCGATTCAAGGAGAACATGCGGATAAGAAAGCTGGTCTTCAACTCGTTAAGTTAACCCAGGGTTTCCCCTGTGCGTTCACATGAAAGGGGTGGGGCTGGCAGCATCTGACCAATCAAAAAGTCAGTCAGTCAGTCAGTCAGTCAGAATACTTTATTGATCCCAAAGGGAAATTACTACTGTTACAGCTGCAACCGTTTCATTTAAACGAGTAAACCTAAAACACGAGTTTTATGAGTAAACCTAAAAAAGCGACGTTTTATGGGCCATGTGACTTTTTCTCCACAGAAAATTATGTTAAAGATTATGTTAAATGATTCTGTCTGAGTCGCTCTCAGTGCTGCTGCTGATTTCTAATCTGACTCAGACTCATGAAAGCTTCCTGTCCTACAGCCTGATGAAGGAGACGTGTCTGTGTTTGCTGCAGAGACTCAGAAGCAGGTTAGAGTCTAGCAGAACAACATTTGGACATTTCCTAAATCACCACATTAACACACACATTCAGTCTGAACTGCTGTAACTTCACAGCTTCATTCAGAGGTTTCAGTAGCTGCTCATAGAAGTGTTCCCAGCAGAGTCTGCATCACTCTGAGAACATGCTGGAAGTTAAAGACTGTAAACATGGGGCTTCAGGTGATCTTAAACTGACACTCTGAACCTCAGCTGCTGCTGACAGGTTAGTTTTTATTCTCACAGCTGCAGACTCGCTGCTGTTTGGGGATTTAATGCTGTAAAACTGTTTTGCTGCCATCAGAAAAACAAAAAAAGAATCATCCATGAATCAATATTTATTACTTATTCTCATCAGAGAAACACAAAGACCCTCCTGCTCCCCCCACAGAGGTCCAAGTGATCTCCCAGGGATGGTGACGCTATTTTCTGAAGCTCTGATTGGTCAGTAGGCGGTGATTTCATACCTGTTGAGCTCTAATCTGGTGCATGTTAGGTATACAGCATAAGTTACCATGGCGAATTACCTCATTAAGAAGCAAACCCCTTTTGTAGTACAGGGTTAACCCTGAAGTTACCTGGATAAGGTGAAATCCTGCTTTGTAGTTCAAGCCTCAGGTGTGCTGACCTGTTTGTTTTCTGCAGGTGAGAACAGCTCTGGGATTCAATGTTGTTGCTGCAGTTGCTTCAGCTGTTGCCATCATCATCTACTCCACAGATGCTAGCTACAGTGGTTATCATTACAAAGGGAGCTACTCGGTAAGCTGATTTGGTTTATGTTGTGGGTAGTGATCATGTTTCAGCCTGCTGAAAGCTAAATTACTGGCAGTGATTTTTGCTGGTGACTCTTACTTTGTCACCAGGTCAGCAGGAAATAGGTCCTCAGACAGTGTGTGAAAACTGTTTCCTGTCACATGATTCACACCTGAGAGCCTCAGAGGAGCCACTCAGCTTCTTTTTTCCTTCCACGTCCAGAGTGGATGTGTTTCCTGTGTTCTGGCTGTTTTCGGTGTCCTGGAGTTTGTCGTCTCCATCTGTGTCGCTGCCTTTGGTTGCTACGATGTGTGCGGCTCCACCGATCAGGTGAGTTCAGATAAAATAAGATGAGATAATCCTTTATTTGTCCCACAATGTGGGAAATTTACAGTGTTGCAATAGCAAAGGAACAGCAGAAAACACAAATAAAAGAATAAATAATATATCAGGAAGGCGGTAACAGTTCCTTACTCCCCTCTCCAGCCGCACACATAATCCCTCCCACCTAATAAGGGGGAAGCTGGAAATGACTTTTCTTTCTGCACTATTCTGCACATTTTATTCTAATTTTAACTTATTGTGTATTTTACTATTGTTTGAGTATAGTGTATATACGTCTTTTTAAATGGTGGCTGCAATGGAAATTTCGCTGAATTTTCAGTGACAATAAAGCAATCTTAATCTTAATAAAATCTGATAGAAGAACACTAGAATACTCTACCACAAAAATCTCTACACACTATACACATTTATATACATTATTAAAAAAATACACATTTATGTACATTAGAAAAAGTGAATAGTTATTGCACTTGTTTAATTTGGGTGAGTGAGTAAAAAGGTAAACAGTCTGCTGTGGGGCAGTGCTGGTTGTAGAGTCTGACAGCAGCAGGAAGGAAGGACCTACGATAGCACTCTCTTACACACTTCAGATGAAGCAGTCGCTCACTGAAGGAGCTGCCCAGTGCTGCCACAGTCCCATGCATGGGGTGGGAGTCATTCCTCAGTATGGATGCCAGTTTGGCCTGCATCCCCCCTCTCTCCCACCACCTGCACAGAATTAACCTGCTTCCACCTGAGTGAGCTCACTGTGGTTTCTTGTGTGTTTTTGTTTCCAAACTCTATCCTGTTGTGTTTTTAAGCCAATCATCATGATCAACCCAATGCTCCAACCTGCTTCAGAGACTCAACAGGCTTTGCCTAATTATGCAAACGCATCTCCCAGAGAGGACCCGCCCCTGTATGAAGCCCCAACTTTCCCAAGGGTCGCACCCTTTTCAGAGTCAACTATTGAGGTGGGAGATCATGTGACTAAGCCTGGAGAACAAACACACCTGTCAGGTGTTCCATTGTCATTCACGGTGTTCCTGTTTACAGAGTGTGACGCCTCAGGAGTACGACAACGTCTTACAGAGTCCAGCTGCTGAAGAACGTCACAAATAACCGACCAGGATAAACAACCACCAAGCAGAGAACCAGCCAACTGCAGACACAAGAAAATATCTTATATTTCTTTATGAATTTACATTTGCTTTCTTTCTTTGAACTTAGTTTAGTGGTCTGAGTGTAAAGTGTCCATTTTTTTGGAAGGGTTTCAAAGTGGCGGGCAGCCTGTGTCCTGCCAACAGCTACATGGCATTATCTCTGAGTTTGATCAGGTTTCTGGAGGTTGCTAAAATGAAGGCGATCATACGTGTTGCATACGCGGGGCTTGCAGGTTTCCATGGCTGTGCATAGTTTGGGCAGAAGACCTCCGACTGCCAGTCGGTAATGAAACTGTGGAAAGTGTCACAGGAATGGAGGTTTCCAAGGTGTGTCTAAAGAGGTTGAAGCCCCAGCAACGCTTGAACAGCTTTATTACATAACTAGCAGTTTCGTTCTGCGGCCTTCATCATGGCCATCAAGAACTTTAAATAGCACACAAATAAAATATGTGTTTGAGTAGAAAGAACAGTCCTAAAACAGCAGTGGATAAATATTCCAGCTGTAGATGAGTGGGTGTTTTTCTATCACAGATGTTTCACACAGCTGAGAGGATTCATTTGATGCTGATATGATTGGCTGTTTTAGTGACAAAGCTGTTCTTTATAGTGCATGTTTCCTGGAGCTCCGCCTCTTTAGAAAGTCACAAACCAGAATCAGAGAACTTCACCTTCAAAATAAAAGCTGTGCCTTTTGAAAATTTGAAGTTTCGCTGCCACTTGGAGAGTGAATGACGAGTGTCTGCAGGCTGTGACCAACTTCACCCAGCAACCTCTCACCGACTGTCAGGGATATTCTTCCCCAGCGACCGGCAGGTCTTTGTGCTTCTGTCTAAACTCAATAAAGGTTTTTCAGGTTTCTTAATGTGGAAAAATATTATCTGCATCAATAAAAACAAAGTCAGTAAACTTTCATCTTCCTTGCTGGGGTTTTACTGAACGACGTTGACCAAAGTGCTGTACAAGATCTGTAACCCCAAGGACTATACTAAATAAAAATAAAAATATATAAATAAATAAATAAAATAATAAAATAAAAATAAATAAATAAAAACATTAAGAACAATAAATAACATAAGAAAATTAAAAATTAAAACGTTTAAAACAAGTACCATAAAATACCATAAAACAATCATCTAAAAGGAGGTAGCACTGCAGCCAAATGCCAAGGAAAAGAAATGTGTTTTTAATAGAGATTTAAATGTGTGTATCGTCTGAGCTGTGCGGATATGGAGAGGTAGATCGTTCCATAGCTTTGGTGCTGCTGCTGCAAAAGCTCGATCACCTCTCTGTTTTAGTCTAGTTTTAGGCCTCTGTAAGAGCAGCTGGTTCGATGACCTCAGAGCTCTTACAGGGGTGTGACAGTGAAGCAGCTCAGACAGATACAAAGGTGCCAGTCCGTTTAAGGCTTTAAAAGTAAGCAATAAAATCTTAAAATCGATTCTAAAACGGACAGGGAGCCAGTGAAGGGATGACAGGACTGGGGTAATGTGTTCATGCTTTTTTAAACCGGTTAAAAGACGAGCTGCCGCATTCTGGACTACCTGCAGGCGGCGCACAGATGATTGATCTATGCCAAAGTACAGAGAATTACAGTAGTCCAGGCGGGAAGTAATAAAAGCATGAATAACTTTTTCCAGGTCCTGCTGCGGGAGATAAGGTTTTACCTTGGCAATGACTCTGAGTTGGTAAAAACTGATTTTGGTAACAGCACTTACTTGCTTCTCCATTTTAAAACTACTATCTAAAATGACACCCAGATTTTTCACAGCATCACGACAGTGAGGAGCCAAATGACTCGGAGTGCCAGAGGAGTAGCTTGAGGGGTCAAATTTACCAAAGCATATGACCTCGGTTTTGCTTTCATTAAGTTTTAGGAAATTGTTTCTCATCCAGGACTTGATCTTGTACAGCACTTTGGTCAACGTCGTTGTTTTAAATGTGCTTTATAAATAAACTTGACTTGACTTGACTTGACTGAAACTTACCTGTTGGTAGTTTTTACAGTACAAGTCCGTGGAGCTGGCTTCTGAGAGGTGAAAATATTATAAGGACTGTTTTGATATTTGTTTTATTGTATGCTCATTATAGAAAATGTATCTTGTCTTGTGAACAGAAGGAATTGTTTAAGAATTATAATCATATTATGAAGTATAAGGTAGAATCAGAGCTGAATAGGTCAGTGACAGCTAGGGTGTGGCTTGATGGAAAGCAGGGACAGATAGAAAAGAAGGCCTTGGAGGGAAAAGAACTCCTTATATGGTAAGGCAACTTAGGGGTACAAGAGCTGAGGGGGAGACGCAGACAGACAGACCACATTGCGGATTGAGGGAGAGAGAAACGCTTAGAGAGTGGTAAGGAAAGCTTAATGTGGTCTCCAAGCATGCTTGTAAAATCATTATGAATCTGCATTATTACTATTTTTATATTCTGAGTGTTTTAATAAATTTAATAATGAAACTGAAAGTCTGACCCTTACCCTCTTTTATCAACGAACCCGGGGGGGGGGAGCGGGACGAAGGATTCCTGCCATCCAACACTTCAACCCACCCGGGCTGTGGGCATCATTAGGGTCAGAGGTCAGCCGAAGTCTGATGTTCTTCGGTCGTCAGTGAATCACTGATCAGCAGGCTTGATCACACAAATGACTTGGCTGATTTGTGTGTTCATGCTTCCTGCTTCACGCAGCCATTTTTCTAATTAACATGGAAGGAGCTTAAAGGTCAAAGGTTATCAGAGAAATTGCTTGAATAAATAAAGGACAGAGGGGGATCTTTGGTGTCTCCGGCTGGCTTTCAACAAAATAATCTCATATCATAGCTCCATCAAGTTTCACCCAAACTGAGCGTGAGCTTTTAGAAAATCTAATTAAACAGAAAATGAGCTTCACTCTGTCATCAGCTGATATCACAGTACAGGACAGCTGGACATTGCCACGTTTCAGGAAGCAACCATATTTGGATGAGAGGGTGGACGTTACCCACCCTGGTTATCGGTCTGCAAGGCAGACTCACATACTTGCTAATTAGTAACATCCAATCAGAATCCTAGAAGAATTTCACTTACTGAAAGCTCTTGGATGGTCTGTTAGTCCAAAGAAGCCACAGCAGCCATATTATTGGTCAGATAATTGCATTAAAAAGGCTCCAAAAGGCTCTATAATGGCTCCGCCTCTTTGCATTTGCACAGACTACACATAAAACAGCTGACTGCTGCTGTTGTGTTATCAGTGTTTATGTTGAAAAACTGGGGGCTTCAAGAGCTTAATGTTGTAATGCTTTCTATTCACAAGCATTCTCCTAATTACGTTTCTACTGCAGGTCTATATTTAACCACTAACCAGGAATTAAAGTATAAAAAATATTTTGACAGGGCAGGGATCCTTCCTGTACTGAACGATCGCTAGTGTTAACAGCAGCGCTCACTAGCAGTATGTCTATACACTCCTGATCAAAATCTTAAGACCAGTTAAAAAATTGCAAGAATTTGCATTTTGCACTGTTGGATCTTAAGAAGGTTTAAGTAGAGCTTCACGATGCTAAAAGAAGATATCGGCACAAGAGACAAAAACGTTTGAACAGGGAATTTTTTGAAAACTGCATTTACACTCAAACATGATTTTTTCAGCTGATCAAAAGTTTAAGACCACAGCCTTTAAAAGCCAAAAGCTGTGCAAAAATTTGGATTCCATGTCATTTTCTTTCCAGTCTTTACACTGTCGAGACCTCCTGATGGCAAAAGCAAAAGAGCTCACTGACTTTGAACGTGGTAGGATTGTTGAGCTGCATAAGCAAGGCCTCTCACAACGTGCCATTGCTGCTGAGGTTGGAAGCAGTAAGACAGCCATTTTGCATTTTTTTAAATGATCCTGAGGGTTATGGAACAAAAAATTAAAGTGGTAGAACCCAAAAAATTTCACCAGCGCTGAGCCGCAGGATCCGATTGGCTGTCCGTCAAGACACGGGACAATCCTCTACCCAAATTAAAGCCATTACTGGACATCAGTTCCAGACAGTGGATGCCCTTCGTGAAGCCATCTTCAACACTTGGAGCAACGTTCCCACTAGCCTCCTGGAAACACTGGTATCAAGCATGCCTAAACAATTGTTTGAAGTGATCAACAAGAACGGTGGAGCTGCTCATTACTGAGTCCTTTTTTGTTTGTGTGTAAATGCAGTTTTCAGTAAATTCCCTGCTCAAAAGTTTTTGGCTCTTGCACCAATTTGTTCTTTTAACATTGTGAAGCTCTACTTAGAACATTCTTAAGATCCAATAGTGCAAAATGCAAATTCTTGTAATTTTTTTAACTGGTCTTAAGATTTTGATCAGGAGTGTATATGGTTATAGCGATAAGTTCTGGGAGCTGAAGTAGAGAAAAAAAAAATAACAGCTGAAATTCTCAGCACAGCGAGCACAACACACAAACACAGTAGAGAGCAGTGGAGCCATGGAAAAACTTGTCAGTGATGATCCACTCAGTATTAAAGGAAATCTGTCGCGACTGAGAACTTTTTAGAATCTGAGCGGTTTTTCTAATGCCTGATCAACACTCCAGTCCAGTAGGTGGCAGTAATGCAGCTCTAAGCTGGTTTGCCAACCGCCATTAAACCCACAAGACAACGGAGAACTTTCCACTTACATGAAGACACCTGAGCGCAGCAACAATTTTTTTTTTTTATAATTGAATTATTCGAGTTACTTGAGGAATCGTTGCAGCCGGAGCTGTAAACCTGTTTACTTCTGGTGGAAAGTTCTACCATGGGAGTCTATGGGGACTGACTCACACCATAGTCCCGTTCACTCGCTCCAGGTTAGTTTGTGTGATGGTTAAACATCAGTCTCAGAACCGGTTCGAACCAGATCTGAGCTCAGGATTTCAGGCTAGTCCAAGAAGCTCAGAAACCTCAAAGACTGAAACGTTCACATTTATTTATTAAATGTTTCAGCAAGAAAGAAGAAGAACATGACAGGAAATATTTACAGGTATTCATCAGCTGTTATTGATCAGTGAGAACTCAATGCAGCTAAAAATTTCAAATTCAGTGGCCAATAAAAACCAGCCCAGGTTGGCCAAAGCCCCGCCCACTGAGTTAACTACAGACTCCTGAAAGAGCCAAAACTTCAAAATAAAAGTCAGGTTAGTGTTTGAATTCTTTGGCACACAAAGATAGGACTAAAGTGATGTGTTACTCCTCTAAATGAGACTCGTGTTGACTTTCAGAATGACATACAAAGAGACAAAGGTAAGATGCTTTACTCTGCACCACATCCAAATACTGAAGTGAAATAATAAAACAGGCTTAAAGCTTTTTAGAGAGCAGAGATAGAAGGGAGAGAGATGCCACACTCTGTTTATAAACATGAAAATATCAAAGATACATTTATAAAAGAAGAAATCACTCTGTTTAAACCTCACTAATATAAAAGCATGAGATCCAGGCAGAGTGCTCACTCTGTTATATAGTCTGATACACAGATAGGAGAATATTGACACTGTGACACAGAGATGGGTGAGAGTCAGAGTGCCACTTGCTTCATTTCTTGAAGAACTTCTTGTTGAGAAGGAAGATGAGCAAATTCACATTGACTTTGGCCTTACTGAACATCTTCATCACAGCCACACCCTCATACTGCAGCTGCAGCAGGTCCTAAAACAAACACACACAGTTTAAACTTGTATCATCTGGCCTGGTACGGTTTGGTCTGGGCTGGTCTGGGCTGTACCTGGTATTTGAGAAGGAACTCCTCCATCTCCACTCCGAGAAATCGAGCTTTTACTTTGAAACTCCCCCTCTCAGGTCCAGGAACGATGTCAAACATGACGTTCTTAAACCTGAAAACAGAGAAATCGTGAACACGTGCCCTCGCTGCATTGCCTCTGTCGTAGGTATGTGTGTTCTGTGCTCACTGTGTGGCCGGCAGGTCTTCGATCTCCAGCAGAACTCCCTTCTCGTGTAGCCGGGCAGCGCTGTAACTCAGAGCAGGACGCTTGTTCTTCCCTTTGCTGTCTGCTGCCTTCTTATTGGTCGATTTGCTGCAAGACAAACCAATCAGTGATGAGACCTTTTCATTGTCTCAGACGACTTTTCACAACCCCTGTGACAGGTGTGTTTGGCAGTAACACACTGTGTAAAGCCTCCTTCCTGTTTCAGGAGCTGGAGGTGGATATTGGTGATCAGCTGATGGCAGATCAGCTCAGGACTCTTCAGTGTCCCTGTAACGCCTGATTGGAGCAGGTTACCTTTAAATGTCGGCTTCTGGTCACGACTTTGTGGACTTGTTTGTTTGGTTTCTGTAGTGCTTATGTTGTACTTCATGTAACAAATTTTTGTTTGGACCACCTCAAAAATGAGATGTTACAGCTCACAAGGTTCATTCAGACACCGCAAATGTAGTGTAGCGCCTGGCCTACACACGCCAACTGTGATGTCACCAGAGCCCCGCCCCATTTATCACTACAACACTAAATGCTTGGTAGCACCACACAGAACACCTCCAACATCAGCGCTGCTGTAGGAGGGGAAACAGAATCAGAGTCTGTGTGAGCTGTAATGTGATGTCACTCAGAGTCTCCTGATGTAAGCGACCTCCGAACAGGAAGTGACTTTCTCGTTACCTCGGTAACCCACCCATCAAAGTTCAATCATCGTTATCCTCTGCTCTCATTGGTGGTCACTTCATTTGCTCACCTCCAAGTTGGGAAGATAACTCGGGACCCGCCTACTTTGGGTTGCCAGCAGTTATTTTGCCTGTCAGACTTTTCTGTGGTCTCCAGTCACCGTAATGCTGCTAGTCACTTCCTGTGTTGACGCCCCTTTATACCTGGCTCTTGCTTGCTTGGTAGACTGCGAGGCTGGCGATGTCTGGCGCAGTGTGTTCACTCATTTCCAGCTTGAGGTGTGTTGTTCAGGCAGCTATGCTAGCGCACAGTACGGGCGCTCTCAATGCGCACGCGCTGCAGCCTATAAAAGCATAAAGTAGTGAACGCGTGGAGCCGAGGCGTTTGTTTTTATTTTTCCTAATTAGCATACTCAATGTCAGCTCGCACATCGTTAACACGGCAATTAAGATATTATCGTAGACGATATATATCGCACGCCCCTAATCAGGATATCGCTTGACTCCGTTTTCGGAGATGTGCGTTCTCGCTGCTCTAACAGCAGCTGTCCGCTCACCGGGCGGTTGAGGCTCGTTATACCCGGGTAGAAACAGATATAATTCACTCAGATGATCTCGAACAGCTGATGTTTGGTTTATTTCAGTGTTTCATTTGAGTTCTTATATAGCGCTTTTCTACTCTGAGCACTCAAAGCGCTTATACAACATGTTTACATTTACCCCATTCATACAAGCACTTCCATGATTAACTAAGTTAAGTGCTTTTATTATTTAACATTCACTCCATCCTTTGCGTCGGAAAGCAACTTGAGGTTCAGTATCTTGCCCGCAACAAGGATACTTTGGCATGCAGCCTGGAGCAGCCAGGAATTGAACAGTCGACCTTCCTATCAGTAGGTGACCTGCTCTGCCTCCTACAGCCACCCCCCATTTGTTCCTGAACAAATCGGTTTGGTTAAGATGAAAGTTAAGCTTCATAATTGGATAGTTTGTCTTTCTGGAGAGCTGTCAGTATAGTTGGAAATGAATCATTGGCTCATCGCTTTTCCTGATGTGCTGCATGTGTATTAACAGCTTATTTCAAATTAAAGCTGATATTAAAAATATTTACTCAGGGAGGAAAGTGAGAGGCTTTTCACAGAACAAACATCTGTTGATGCTGTTCATGAGGTCGTGAAGACTGATGCCAGCCTGCTCCAGAAATGATCAAATTATACGTTTTTAATATTTATTCAACTCTATTCTAAACGCCATCTGTCTGCAAGTGGTGGGAGTCTCATGGAATTAAAATAACTAACATCTGACCTGTTTTGTCCGTCAGCAGCATGAGCTGAGTACACATGTATAATATTTTTATTCTGAGAGATGGTTTTAATAGCCGAGCATTTTGCGAGAGTGCTTAAAAAATACTTTATGTGTATTGTGGGCAGCTTCCACTGGAAATGGTCATCACAGTAAATTTAAGCTGGAAGCCGGTAGAAACATTAGAGCTGAGCTGTGATGTCATCAAGTACGCCAGCGTTCCAATTGTAAAGTGATCGTGCTGCATCCTCCCGTACTCGACAAGTACTGAAGTACGTACTTGACCCCACTTGAGTATTGAGGAATGGCCGAGACCTGGGTGCCCATACCTGACGATGAGGTTGTCCAGACAGGAAGTGATGTAATGCCTGTAGTAGTCCACCTGCTCACTGTGGAAGCTGCTCTTGGCCTGAAGGCTGCTGAGAGTCTGACGGAGCTTCTGAAGCTCCGCCCCACGGCGCTGGCGGTGGAGACGTTGCTGACGGATGTCCTGGCAGGGAAATGTTGAATGTGCCATTACATCACCGTCAGAGACATTTTAAACAGCGTACAGTAGGAAAAGCATGAAAACAATGAAACCAGGCCAGGAGGTTCTGATTAGAAGGTCATGAAACATGCCAAAGTTTCCCTCCATGGAAAGTTAGACTGCAGTCGGCTCACTGTTGGATTCTGGGAGAGGCGAGGCTGAGATGGTTTGGACGTGCAGAGGAGGGAGAGTGGATATGTTGGACAAAGGATGATGAAGATGGAGCTGCCAGGGAGGAGGAAAAGAGGAAGACCTCAGAGGAGGTTTGTGTAGTGAAGGAGGACATGCAGAGGGCTGGTGTGAAAGAGGAGGATGCTGGGTCAGGGTGAGATGGAGGCAGATGATCCACTGTGATGACCCCTGAAAGAGCAGCTGAAAGAAGGAGGTTTAATGAAGCCGTGCTGTTACCTTGGCGATCATCTGCAGGATCTGATTCTCGCTCTGTGGCGGTTTCAGGATGCCGAGTCCCTCCAGACGATGAAGACTCCTCAGGATCTTTCTCTTCTTCTCCTCCAGGCTCAGGTTGCCATTGGCGACCAGTGATTGGTTTCTTTTCAGCTTCTCAGGAGTCCGAGCGTCCTGCTGGGCGCGGCGCTGCATCAGCCAGTTGTGACACACTTCCTGTTTGGAGATTAGATGACATCATCGAGACTGAAACAGCTGCCAGTCACTGACCAATGAGAAGCAGCCTGTTAGTGAGAGTTTTACCTGGTCACGTGATGGTGTTGTTCTCAGGATGTCACTCAGAGAGTCACCTGACTGCGTCCTGATGACGTCGATGATCAGCTGTTTAGTGCTGAAAACCAAAATATTTATTTTTAAATATTCTTACATGTTTTTATAAACAGGAAATCAAAGAAGGCTCTAATGTCTCCAATCGGAGCTCCTAAACATTACTGTGGAACACCTGGAAGAAACTGGTTACTTCTTTAATGTGCACTGACAGGTAGCACTAAATTTGACACACAGGTGACGCTAACTGGCTTAGAGGCAGGGCTACCTGAGCAGAAGTCCTCTGGCATCTGGTTTCTCGGAGTCGTCGAAGATGTCAAACTTGTTGGTGAGGGTCAGAGAAACTTCCATCTTGCTGCTCTGAGAGCTGCCGGAGTCTGATCCTGGATCAGCTGCTGACGAAGATTCTCCTGAAGGACAGAAAACACTCAGACTCAGACTGGCTCAGACCTGCAGGGACAGGATCTGGGCTGAGCAGCAGTGGGCTTCGCTGTACCGATGAGCTCCTGCAGGCTGGGAACTGGTCCGAGGTCCTTCAGTATCAGTCTGAGGGGGTCTGAGGGGTCCGGACACAAAACCTCCTGATGCTCCAGCAGAAGCTGCAGAGAGACAGTGAGAGGTTCATAGGTTTCTGTAGACCACGTACAGGTATGTGTGCAGGAAAAAGGTGAAGGTACAGGTGGAGATGACGCTTCCTGACCTTGTGCGTGTTAAGCAACTCGCTCACAGAGATGTAGATGATGGGTTTGTTGACGATCAGAAGCTCTGAGTACTCGTCCATGCTGAATCTGTCCTCTGGTTCAGGAACATCACAAACGGACAGCAGAAACCTCCTGACAGACACACAACACCAACACCGTCAGGAGAACCTCCACCTCCTCTTCACACCAGGAGACACCGGTTTGGTATGAAGGGTTCAGAAACCTTCTCTGACTCCTCTGAAGTTATTAGCTCCAGCTTGATTCCTCTCTTTAAAAGCAGAGCGCTACAGAGGTCACATAAGACCCACCTGAACTTGCTGTGGGTCTGGCTGATGTACTGGTTCAGGGCTCTGATGTGGTACCCATCTCCGTGGAAGTGCTTGTTGGCAGCGGCGTGCTGCAGCATGCGGGCGATGGAGCCCAGGATATGGCGCTGCTCGGGCTGCAGGGTGGAGCTGGCTGAACGATCCACCACGTCGAAGCCATCCGGAGCCACGATGGCCGGGTTCATGTAGCGGTAGTAGACCAGGTTACCAACGATCTGCAGGGAGCAAGGCAATCTCAGGGTTAGAGGTTCAATTCCTGAGGTCAGAGTCACATGGTTCAGACTCATGTTTGAGACCCGTTGCTGTACAAACGTCGAACCTCACTTTAGGTTAAACAGACGTTAAACTGCAGAGAGAAAGCAGATGGACAGTTTTTAAATCTGATGAGAAAGAAGGAAATTGCGCAGCGAGACGGTGAGAAATCGATGGTAAACATGGAGCTTCCTGTTCTCAGGAAACACTGATGGTCAGTCTTCAGCCATTACAACTAACATTTACTTCATAACAGGTAAAAAATTTAAATAATCACGTTTACAGAGGAGCCATTTGATTCTGCTGATTCAGTGCCTCAGCATGTTGGACTGCCCCACATTAGAGAGATTGTTTCACAGCACACCGCCCCACCTGTTCTCCATCTGACGGTTCATACCACCAAAGCCCTCCAAGTACAGATGTCCACAGACAGACCATCTGCTCAAAATGTGTGCTTTAACTTTCAGCTTTATGGTCATTCCATCTCAGTTCAGCAGTTTAACAAAAGCCTTCCCACCTGACCATCTCAGATTTACCTGAAAAAATCCAAGTTAAAGATCCACTTCTTAAAGGGAAGATCTGAGACTGTCAGGTGGGGATGTATTTGATATGGAATGACACTTTATACACTTCCTCACAGGCCTGTTTTCTGCAGTCATATCAGGTTATTCCAGCCCTCATCTTCATCAGTCTGACTGCAGGTCACATTAATGACCTGCAGACTGATGAAGACAGAAACTCAGACAGAAGCTCCACCTGCTGATCAGCATCTCCTCAGGAAGTCCAGCCTCACCTCGTAAACACAAGTCTGCATAGGATTACAAAGAACCTGTAAACAGGGAACTAGAACATTCCTGCTTCTGTTTGTCCAAATTCTGCTGACCAATCACATTCGAGCAGACTTTGATTTCAAGGAAGTAAACTGTCACTGTGAGGAACATGTTCCAAAATTAACAGGAACAACTTAAGGTCCTCCCTGCTGGGTGGAGGTCAGCGTTCCCTTAAACTTCTTTACCTTGTAGAGCTCGTCCTCGCTGGCTTCAGGAAACTTCACCTTCAGAGTATCTCTGAGCACCTTGGCTGTGTAACGCAGACCATAACTACAACAACACAGACAATCGGTCAACAAAGAAAACTTTAACAGGTAATGTGATATGCGGCCGGCAGGTGGAGACGTACGGGAGCTTGTGGAGGTTGGCTGTGATGGCTTTGAAGACTCGGTCTGTCAAGTTCTTCAGGTTGATGATGGCGATGTCGATGCGTCTCTGAACTTCAGCATGAGCCAGAGCATCTTCAGGGGAAACCTCATAGGGCAGCACGCTGGACGAGTACAGGTGAGACACAGGTGAGTTTCAGATGAAAGTGTACCGAAGGGATCCTCAAATCCAGGCCTCGAGGGCCGGTGTCCTGCAACTTTTAGATGCGTCTCTGCCTCAACCCACTTAAGTCAGATACAAAAGTCATTAGCAGGACTCTGGAGAACTTGACTGCATCCTGAGGAGGTAATTCAGAGGGGTGGCTGTAGCTCAGTAGGTAGAGCAGGTCACCTACTGATCAGAAGGTCAGCGGTTCGATTCCTGGCTACTCCAGGTTACATGCCAATGTATCCTTGGGCAAGATACTTAACCCCAAGTTGCTCTCCGACCGTCCTGTCGGAGTATGAATGTCTGTGAATGATAGTTAATTAAAAAGCACTTAGCTTAGCAAACATGGAAGTGCTTGTATGAATGGGAGTGCATGGGTGAATGTAAACATGTTGTAATAGCGCTTTGAGTGCTCATACTGAGTAGAAAAGCGCTATATAAGAGCCAGTCCATTTACCATTTGATTCACGTGTGTTGGATCAGGGACACATCTAAAACCTGCAGGACACCGGAGGCCTGGATTTGAGGATACCTGGTGTACCGTTTCAGCTTGAAGTTGCTAGGTTGTGCTCAGACCTCTTGTGTCCAGTCTGGGTCTCAGTCTGGTTGATCCAGGTCTTGTAGACATCCACCGGGTCGGTCCTGATGCTGAGGGTCCGGTCCAGGAGGACGTCCTGGAGAGCCGGACCCAGCGACTCACGCAGGGCGTTCTGACCGCGAGCGTGGCGGTAGAAGTTCACCAGCATCTTGATGACAGTGGGGTTTCCTGTGATAACATCCCGAGGCTGCTCCACCTTTAGCCTGACATCACACACACACGCAGGTAAAAAGTGACATCACATTACAGCTCACAGACAGGTATGGTGCATCATCATTACCTGATCTCGTATCGCAGTGCCTCAGTGAAGAGCTGCAGCAGCAGAAATGCCTCACGTCGGTCAGAGCCATAGTTAAAAAGACTGAACACCAACATCTCCATGAAGGAGGTGGAGCGACTCTGAGGCATCAGAGAGATCAGCTGAGCCAGGTACAGAGGCTGAGTCTAACACACAGACACACACACACACACGTTATAACTCACCTGCAGCAGGTAAAACACAAATCTGTCTGAACCAATATTTAATTTGTAGTTACTGAATATCACCACCAGATGGACCCTCTATTTGCTGAGTTAGAGGGTGGAGTCATCCAAGGTGTGACCAAATTCAGGGGCTGCATCCTTCGAAGGCCAATTATGTCAGGGCGAGGAAACGAAAGCTGACCAAATTTTAAAGGCTCCTCTAAATGCATCCTCCTTTTCCCCAGATTCAAAGGACACACTGGGGGTGTCCTTTGTGGCCTACCCTCCAGTTCAGTTTTATTTAACCTTAATGTCTCACTGCTGTCAGTATGTTTGGAAATGAATCATTCACTCATCTTTATATCTGGATGTGCCACTGACGATGCTGCAGTTCCATCCATCCATCCTCTTCCGCTTATCCAGGGCCAGGTCGTGGAGGCAGCAGCCTAAGCAGAAAAGCCCAGACCTCCCTCTCCCCAGCCACCTCCTCCAGCTTGTCCGGGGGGACCCCAAGGTGTTACCAGGCCAATGGAGAGATATAATCTCCAGCATGTCCTGGGTCTGCCCCAGGACCTCCTCTTGGTAGGACATGCCGGGAACACCTTCCTCCCTTCTCCCATCACTCATGAACAATCAGGGTTCTAGCCAGAAATTTTTTTTCAGCCCGGCAACCCCCCCCCCCCCCCCCCCCCCCCCCAATGCTAACCGCTAAAAGCTGCTACCACTTGTTATTTGAGTGAAGAGGCCTACATATGCAACCAGAAAGCACATCTAAAGCCTAATAAGTCTTTGCAAACCTGTAGTTACATTTCTCGAGGTGCATGTCATTTTTCTTGAAGGCCTTTCACAGCTCCACTAGTGCTGAAAACTAATGTTTGACTATGGCTGTCTGAATAGAAGTGGGGCTGCAACTATCGATTATTTTAGTATTCTGTTGATTATTCCAAGTAAACATTTTAATGTACCGTATTTTCCGGAGTATAAGTCGCACTTTTTTTCATAGTTTGGCTGGGGGTGCGACCTATACTCCGGAGCGACGTATATGTGACATTTATAACACATGAACCAAAATCCTCCAGCCACTTGACATCTCCGTGAACTGCAGCTTTAAGGCAGTCTTGCGTAACCTGTGGGCGCAGTGGATGATGGATGGAGAGCACAGCTTAACGGCAACTGGGAGAATGCGCCACCCAACTTTCCTGGAAGTCATTGGATGGATCAAGAAAACATGGGCTTCAGTGACAAACCATCCTGTTGGGATTCAGAAAGGCTGGAATAATTGGAACTGCAGCTGACGACGAGTCTGACTAACGCGACACAGAAGAGGAAGCGGCGCTTCGTCTACGGAGTGTACGGAGTTGTTTAGAAGTGACACCGAGGATGAAGAATTCAATGGATTGATGGTTTGGTTAACTTGTTAGTATGTTCTTTATGCTATGGTTATCTGAATAACTTAATGTTACGTTAACATACCGAACACGTGTTCGTTGTGCGTCATGTAGCTGAATGTGTTACGTTAGCATAACGTAGGTGTAACCGTGTTCGTCCTGTTCTTTAATCCATTATTATTTTAAATTGCCGTTCAAGATGGAATTTCTGCTCTGGGTCTCAGATTCTATCAACCCCCCCCCCCCCCCCTCCCCCCAAAAAAGTGCGACTTATAGTCCAGTGCGACCTATATATGTTTTTTTCTTCTTTATTATGCATTTTTGGCTGGTGCGACCTATACTCCGGAGCGACGTATAGTCCGAAAAATACGGTACTGCAGTTTTTCTCTGTCACATGTGTCAGACTCAAGGCCCACAGGCCACATCCGGCCTGTGATCTAATTTTATGAGGCCAGCGAGATGATTTCATATAGCTACTATTAACAGCCCATGGGTAAATGGTGTAAATACTACAACTCCCACAATGCACTGCAACAGCTGCCAGCAGGCCAAGAACTGAGCGCTGACCGGTTTTCTGTGTTGCTGATTGATCAATGATCAGCGGATAAAAACATCGGTCAGCATGTTTTACAGTGACATTTAAGCTACGTGACCCCCAAAAGTGACCAAACGAAAAGTGGAAAACAGGGATTTTTCCAAACAGGTGGGAGGCAGAGGACCTAAACGTTGACATCGGAGGTAAACCATCTGTCTCTTTTCCTCACTTGCGTTGCAGGGAAAAGAGCGGATTGGTGGGACAGATACGGGAGAAGATGAAGAGGAGACCTGCACAGGTGAGCTGACAGTGCGTCACTGCGTCACACAGCAGGAAACGCTGTGCAGCAAAGTCCTGAAGACAGAACATTCATTTCATTTCAAACCTTTTTTTAACCAGGAAGAAAAACACATTGAGATTAAAATCTCTTTTTCAAGTGTGTCCTGGGTATGACAAATATTCACAGAAAACAGCCATACAGGTCAAAAGGATAAATAAATAAGAAGTCTAAGAAACCTAAAAAATGTCATTAAAAATTAAACAAAACATCTACAGCTCATTGCAGTCATTGGCAATTTATGTAAAAGTGCCTTAAACTCACGTATTGAGACCAGGTCCTTAAGTTTGCGGTCTTTTTGATAAGCACCGTAACAGACTTTTACAGTGTTTATTCCTCTCATCAAGGACAACAGCTCCTGTGAATATGAAAACATTTGCTCTTTATTTGCCAAAGTTACACGGAGGAATATAATATTTCAGCCTTTTGAAATATTATGTTCCCACTCCATAACACGGGAACAAATTAATTTAGCAGCAAATCTTTTACAGTGTCGTTTTACCGAGAAATCAATCAGAAGCGCCGTGAAGACTGTCGGATACGCCTATCTGGCTGCAGTGCACGCTGCCGACACAGGGGGAACAGATTTTCACAGGGGAACAGAATTGCGCACAAGGCAGGTTATCATTTCGATTTCTGTAGCCACAAAATGCATAACCGTAGGTAGATCAAACGTGCACAATGTCAACTGTCCGTGCTCTGCGGTAGATTGTAAATTGCAGTGAAATAATACAGGTGCAAGCAGCAATCTAGTGATCCGCGGGGCGGGCCCCTGTTTGCTAAGTGCAGTGACAGCAGAGCTCCAAAATTGAAGCGGTGAAATCCTCAGCCCGGCGCCAGGGTGTCTCAGCAATGCGCAGCTAGAACCCTGCGAACATATGAAACAAACCAATAAACCTTTTTACTGTTTGTAAACAATGATGACGTAGGTAGCGATGCGTGCATTTTGGAAACCGAAATATGGTGGAGTTCAATAGCGTTTCAATCTACGAGAAGGGATTATCAACAAAGGTCATGAAAACTACCTGCAAAAATTAACTTGACCACCGGCAACAGACTCCCTGATTCCTGTGGTACGTTAACAAGTGGCCCAGTATCCGTGGGCGGATAAATACGTGTATTTGGTGGAGAAACCCAGCGTATACACCGGAGAGAGGTTGCAGCGCATAGAAGTCACCGGATGCTTACAATTATTATTACAATTGTTTGCGGCCGTGTACCGAACACCAAATATCAGGACACAGACTCTGAGTTTTGTGTCTTGAAGGCAGAAGTTCTTCCAAGTCAAAGACAAGGAAACAGGAGCGCTGTGTATGAGGCTCGGGTCATTGTAAACAAGTCAGAGAACTCGGTATAACCAGAGTAGATAAATAACTTTAACTGATATAAAATGGGCACTTCAAAGGCGAGCATTTCTGATCGTGTCCTCAGTCCAATTTTTTATCAATACATTTGATAGCTTGACGCCTCCGTTTTCTCTTAAACGGCCATGATCCCGTGGGATTCGGTACAACTTCAGTCCACTTTTGGTAGAGTAGAAATTCTGACAGCCAAACACGCAACAGCAGACATTTTGATGCTGATATCGCTTTTAAATCACTTTTAAAAGCTGCTCAGTCTCCTCGTTCTTACTGATTTGAGTAGCAGTTCACTTCTGTTGCCAAAATGTGCGTGCATCCTTTGATGATGTAGGCTGTAAAAGGGTCTATATAAGCACGCACTGGCATATACATATACACATACACAGATGTGTGCACCCAAAATCACAGCTGTTCAGTGACAGACTGCTCCTTCCCAAGTGTAGGACTAACTTGGGAAGGTGTGTGTGTGTGTGTGTGTGTGTGTGTGTGTATGTGTGTGCAGTAGCCTGAGCACAACACAACACAAAGAAATAGTGGAAAATGTGCAACAACAAGATTATCTGCTATACATTTTATACCTATCTTTCTACCTTGTTGTCTGTTTTATTATTTATTCATTAGGGCTGCAACGATTCATCGACGTAATCGATGACGTCGACTACAAAAATTTGTCGACGTAGAATTTCATCGTTGAAGTGTCGTACTTTTAAACCCATCCATCTATTTTGTTCCGCTTATCGTGTGATTTTGTAATTGCAATACACTACAGAAAGATATGGGGGCAGTATTGCCTCCATTGTCTGCCAGCAACAACAATACCAATGAAGAAGAAAGTAACAGAACAGCGTAGCTAGTGGAACAGAGAGGAGGGTGGAGAAAATGAAAGAAAATGGAGACAGACTGTCAAAGGTGTGGGAGCATTTCACAGAAAACCAAAATAAAGCTGAATGCAGACTGAGCAGAGCTTTCCTTCCACGGCAGCATCACTGCAGTGCTGAGCGTTTGAAACGCTGGCACCCTGGAGCTGTGACATCAGCCTTGGATGGGTACTTTAGTGCGTCGCTGATACCTGTGTTAATGTTTGTACAGTAATGTTTCTGTTAGTTTACCTGTCGGAAACAAGCTCTCATGGATAATGTTTGCTAAGCACCACCATTTCAGTTATGTTAGCTAACGAGTGAAGGACAATAGGAGCAGCTACCCTGGCTCCTATTTTTTTTCTTCATATTAATATCAGCATTCATTCTGAATAATAAACCTCTGTATGAACTGAATCATCTGTAAACTTTTCAGCTGTTTTGGACGGAAAAAACTTTTTGATTAAATTTGAAGCCTTATTTGAACTTTTGGACAGAGGCCATTTTTATTCATTTGCACATTATATTTTCATTTAAAAATAAAAATTGCATTTACTTTAATATGCATTTTTTATTTGATATTTATTGTGATGGTCACATTAATGTTTAAAATACATTTGATTAGTTTCAAACTTGTATTTTTATGGGTCATTATTTTAATTTTGAGAAGAGAACAAGGTGATGTTAACAGGTGAGTTAAGATTGAAATAATCGTTGACTAATCGACTAATCGATAACAAAAATGACAGATTATTCGACTACCAAAATAATCTTTTGTTGCAGCCCTATTATTCATGCTTATTTGTTTGTGACTTCTGCTGTGTTTGTGTCCCTTATCTGTAAAAGGTGCTGCTGGAACTTTAATCTCCCTGACGGAATCGTCATAAAGGGATTAATATAGTTTAATCTAGTCTAATCTAATAAGTGCAAACAACATTCAGGACCCGTTCTCCGGACCGAAGGCGCAGGGAAGCAACCCTCTCGTCCGCCAGTGAAAACTCAGACGTACCGGCAGCAAGCATTGGGGATACGAGAATAACCACCCCAGCTAACTGCCTCTCACTGAAGGCAACTCCAGACGGGAACAGCCCCTCTCCAGGAGACTTGCTCCAGGACAGGATTAAATAAACCAAAAAATAAGTTTTAGCTCCATTTAACAGCTTCTTTCCCACAGCTTCCTGCTGCTAGGTGACAGGAGCTACATGGAGGTCAGGGTAGGAGAGGCTGGGCCGTCCTCTGAAGGATGCAGCCCCTGAATTTGGACACACCTACAGACATCATGTGTGAACAGTGTATGTGTTGCCATGGAGACCATCATATGGCCCATGTTGGGCTGTTCTCCGACCCCAGTACCACAGGTGTCAGGGTGTGTTTTACCTGTAGCAGGTAGAACAGGTGCTGGTAGGCCTCCAGTCTCTCCCTCCTCTCTCGACTCAGAGCCTTCAGGCCTTTAGTCCTCTCCACATCCATCATGTCCGACAGCTGCTCCTTGTTCTTCTTCGTCAGCTTCTTACAGTGAGACACCACTTCCTGTTCACAGATACAGCCTCGTTAATGCTAATAAGGACACACGAAATACAGCGTTTCTAGATGGGGGTGGTGGTACCTGCACTGTGGCACGGTTGCGGACCAGCAGCCCGATCTTCAGGTCCATCAGGTCCAGGTCGGCCTCCAGCTGTCGGTTGAAGCGAATGCTCCTCACTACCTCCTCCCTCAGACGCAGGAGTTCTGCCTCCTCTCTGATGTCACTATTACCCAGGTCAAGCAGGTGAAGAAACTTCCTGACCACAGACAGAGGGGGCGTGGCCGAGTGCACTAAAATGGGTTAGGGGGAGGGACTTATTTACAAGTTATCAATGGCATTGCAGTCCAACCAATCAGAGGCGGCAGTGAACTCACCGAGCATCCTGTACTGTTCACGGGCTCTGTTAGCTCTGAAGAAGGCCTGGATCCTTATGACAGCGCCCACCTGTGGACATGCACCATTACTATGGAAACAGCAGAGACTACTCTGATTGGCTGACGCTGTTGTACACAGTGTGACACCAAACTGTAGTTTGGATAGAAAAAGCTCAACATGTGGGCAGAGCCTCGAGTCAGTAACCACATACTGATATGCTGAGAGCTCACCTGAGCTCATGAGTTTATAAGTCATGTGAGCGTGACATCAGCAGGACTCACATTACGTCTGAAGAAACTCAGCCGAGCTCGATATCGTCTCCTTGCCAACCACATCCTCACAAATGCCTGGATCTGTTCACACACAGAGGAGGGCAATAATTCACCTGCTGATAATCTACAGGTGAGCTACACTAATCCATCTAATCTCAGTTCATTGCGTTTCTCCTGCAGTCACATGATTCTGGACAGCAGCCGTTACCTTGACGACAGCTCTCCAGTTTTTATATAGGAATTGCAGCCGCTGTCTGTACGCCCTCTGCTGGACAAACCTCCTCCAGTGAGACTGAACACAGAGCAGAAAACACCTGTAACACACCTGCAACACCTGTAGGTGATGAACCTCAGCTCTCTGCAGGGTCTCACACTCACCTGGATGATGATGATGGCGGGCGTCTGACTCATCAGGAAGTGACGTCGCGCTTCCAACTGCCATCTGACCAGGAAGCCTCGACACTGAGCCTGCAGGCGAACAATGAAAGCTTCGCTGTTCTGCCACAGCGCGCTGCGACTGTACGCCGCGGAAACACTGCTGACCACTTCCTGCAGGGAGACAAGTGACATCACCAGCTAATGGCCAATCACAGGGAGGGATGACACTTCCAAATGCAAAAATATGAGTACAGTTTCATGAAGACTTGAAGAGGTGACCCTCAGGTGTGTCTCACCTGTATGTCGTGGCGGTCCATGAACACGCTGTTGTGGACGAAGCCGGGGGGCTTCTCCCAGCTGCCCTCCAGTCTGTTCAGGTTGAAGTAATACAAGGACTCATCCTGCAGCCGGACTCGAACCCACGGACTGCGGTTATCTCCTGAACACACACGTGTAACAAATCACAAACACACACAGTAACTCAGTGCAACTTTGAGACAGCATCACCTGTGTGCATGTCACTTGTGTGTTGCTTCTGTGTGTTACCTGTGAGTTATGTAGATCACGTGAGTGTGTATCCTGTGAGCGAGTGTGTGACCTGTGTGTGTGCAGTGTGAGTGTGACACCTGTTAGTGTGCGGTGTGTCATCAGGGCACTCAGCTCTCTCTGATACTCTGCAGAACAATCAGGTAGAACTCCTTGAAGCTCCGCCTCCGGCAGAGACAGAACTCGCAGTGTCTGCTTCACCCTGTTCTCCTTCACGGCTTGATTCACCGCAGCAATGGACAGACACACTGACAGACACATGAGCAATCAATAATCAATACAGAGCCATGATCAATAATCAATATACTGGTACAGACACACTGACAGGAAGTTTTCCTTTCAGCTGTTTCTTCTTCTGACTCAGAGCGATGCTCACACCTGTCTCCATGCACACCTTCAGTGATGTCACAGTGCTGACAGCGAGCCCAGACTGTTTGGCAGGTAAATTGATGTTTCGCTCTCAGCTCCTCGTCTGATGCGAACAATGGCATCCTGGTTCCAGATGCTCTTATGAGGCCCAGTTCAGATCTGGTTATTCCTCCCAGCACCTCTACGTTGTCCCTTGTAGGACCTCTGAGCCCTCCTCTGGGGGTACTGTAACCTCTTTCCCACCAACACCTTAATTTGAACCGTTAGGGGCTCGACACACGGGGAGCGACGTCGCTCGCTCTTCATTCATTTCCTATGGAGCTTGTGCGATGAGGCGACAATCGCTTGCCCTCCTCCAGCTAAGCGACCAGCGCCATTCGTGCATGTGAAATTTCGAGCTCGTACACGTAGACGTGCACACGCGACGCGACACAACAACGTTGAAAAATGTTCTACTTTTGTCGCTGTCGCGTGGCACTAAACCAATCAGCGAGGGTTTCATTGACTGACCAATGAGCGGAGAGTATGCTACACGTTGCAGTCTGCAACCACTTTCAGCACGAAGGAAAGCATCGTTTTATCTGTGTTTGACTTTCCTACGTTATATGACACTTCACACAGTGATTATCGAGCTACACATAAAAGGCAGCCGTATGGGAACAAGACCAACGTTAAACAGACGCATAGATCTCATTGTACATCCTGTATAATGACAATAAAGGCATTCTATTCTATTCTATCGAGAGGACATTTGTGCTAATATAGGATGAACCCAAGGTTGTCTTTTTCTTTTGTAGAGGAGACTTAACAGCAAGATTTCTGTCAGTTCCAATAAAATCTTCGGACTCATCTTTATTGCCGTGTCTGACACGGACTGCTTTGAAAATGTCTAACCAATCACATTTCAGAATCAGAATCAGAATCAGAATCAGAAGGTTTTATTGCCATATGGGTGAACAGGTTCACAGCATTAGGAAATTGCTGCGGTACTTCGTGCTTACAGAAAAAAACAAATAAGTATAAAAACTATAAGACAATATACAAGTATACAAATTGCAAATATACAGAGATATTAGAGCTATAACTATAGCACAATATTACAAAATTACAAAATATACAGTGCAGAGACTAATTAAAAGATAAAAGAATGTAGACTATATTCCACTAATATGTACATCAGTGCAATCAGACAGGTGCATAGACATAGGGTCATCAGCGTTTGTGGAGGGTGGTGGTAACAGTCTTAGGGTAATTGTTCATGAGTCCAACAGCAGAGGGGAAGAAACTGTTCTTATGGCGGGAGGTTCTGGTCCGTATGGACCGTAGCCTCCTGCCTGAGGGGAGAGGGTCAAAAAGTCTGTGCCCAGGGTGAGAGTGGTCGGCTGTGATCCGACCTGCACGCCCCAGTGTCCTGGAGGTGTACAGGTCCAGGTGTACAGGTACAGGTACAGGTTCTTGGAGATGAGTGACATGAGAGCGCGATTCGCAATGCTGCCGCCGCTATCGCCTCCCGTGTGTTCGGTTTCACCCCAGTGGCAATGCGGCCCATTTGTCGCTGTCGTTTGTCGCTCCCCGTGTGTCGAGCCCATTAGGCAGGTTTTCCACCGTGGAAGCACTCGGTGCTAGGCCGAAAAACGGGTTCAACTCCGGCCCCGCAAACTAGTTGGTCTCGAACCACGAACGCGTGACCAAAGCGGCAGAAGGGCGTGACTCTGCCATCTCAACATCAAGTTTTCACGGCTGTGAATTAGGTTGGGCTCTAAGGCTGAACTTGCTGCTTTGTATCAGTTCATATCACAGATAAAAGGACACAAAGTGTGTACTTGTCGTCTTGCTCTAATCGCTGTCTGTGCTTCCCTCTGTGCTGCACACAGATGCTGCAGTAGTTTGGTTTGGACCGTAAACGTATTTGCAGCACGAGAAAGGGGAGCGTGTTCTCCCACATTTGTGCGCTTCGGCTTCTGTGTCCAGACGAGGACCCGCCCACGCTCATACGTAAAGGAGCAGTTCACAGAAACGCGGGCCCGTTTCACCGGTTCATTGAAATCGACACCAGCACCTCGGCAGTGGAAGAGTAGCATTTTAGGCTCAGACCTGGTTCTGATCTGGTTTCTGGGTGTCTGAGCTTCATCTACCTGCAGATTTCTGACTGGATTTTACTGGTTTATGACCACATGTTTAAAAACTACAGTCACCTGTGCAGGTAAACTGTGCTTGAAATAAATCTGTGACTCACACTTTAGAGCTTTCTGACTCTGCTGATTGGCTGTCCTCACAGCCTCCTGGATATCAGCCAACCACAGTTCGGCTCCCGGGTCTCTGGTCACCTGGTTGGACAGAAGAGGACATGTGACTGCATGTTTAAACCTCAAACACCTGTGTTCATCCTGCAGAGGGCCATGATCAATGTCAGACTAAAGTCAGTTTCAGACTGACTGTCGGAGTTCTGGTCGGAGTCTCAGATTACTTGTGCAGATGTGCTTCTGCAGTTACACCTGAGCAGTTACCTGAGCTTTGTGCTGCCTGGCTCTGCTCAGCAAGGTCAGGTACCTGCAGATGTTGGCAGGTAAAACCTCGTCCACACCACAAGAGGGCAGCAGCAGGGCAGAGAGCAGCCGCTGGAGGTCTCCAATCATCACAGCCTCGTTTATCAAGCCGACAGCCAGGAGCTCTGAGGGTCACAGAGGTCAGAGTTCACAGGGTGACCACCACAGGCTTAAACTGAGGGTTAATGAGTGCTGTTCATCCTGTGCCAAGCCATTTGGTTTTGTGTTGTCATTTGTAATCATTTCATATTGTGGTTCGCTGCTGGTCATCCTGTGTCAAACAGTTTGTGGTGTCGGCTCATGTGTGCTGTCGATTGCGTGGTGTTTATTGTGTGTTTGTTGTGTTGTTTGTAATTGTGTCATTGTATCGTACGCTGCTGCTCGTCCTGTGCCGACCCGTTCACAGAATTGATTCCTTCCTGCAGCTGATTCCAGGTGAGTAGGTCTCGGCCCACCTGCTGCTTCACGCCAACCAAAGACTCAAAGTACCTGCACAAAAGTGACATCATCATTAGTGACATAATCATCATCAGGTGTGTGACAGGCAGGTAAACAGGTAAGCAGTGGTACCTGTCGAGCAGAGCGGGGTCTACATCAGAAAGTGCTGCAGACGGACTGACCAATGAGGAGCTGAACTGCTGCAGGCGTCCTGCCTCCAGGGCCTGATTGATCAGCGCTACGGCTGACAGCATCTCCACAGCAACAAAGAGCTCCTCCAACAGCAGCTCCCCCTGGAGCAGATGACAGGAAGTGCATGCTAAAATCTCTAAGTAAAGAGCTGATTACTGCAGCTGCAGAGCTGCGACCTGCTGCTTCCTCATTGGCTGCCTTTGATTTAATGAGCATGACTCTGAGCAGCTCCAATTCTCACTCTGCACCTGTCCTTGAAATCGCAAAAAGGATACTTATTAGGCCTGGGCGATATATAGATTTTTAAAAAATAGATATATGTCTATACGTGATATAAGATGTGACAATATCGTTTATATCGATATAGTCTACGTTGCGTTACAATCATACTTGTCGCTCCACCAGTTCACCTTTCTCTTCTCCCAGTTTATCTCTGCACAGCATCACGCTGCCCCGCCTCTCTCCGCTTCACCCGTTAGTCAAGTCAAGATTCTTTATTTGTCTCCCTTGGGAGAAATTTATCTTTGTTTAAAAAGAAGAAGAACCAAGATAAATCTTGCAGGAAGCGACCGCATGGCAGTGTTCCCAACTTAGTGACTTTGTTGCTAGATTTAGCAGCTTTTCAGACCCCAGTGGCGACTTTTTTTCCCCCAAAAAGCGACTAGCGACAAATTTAGTGACTTTTTACAGTGAGGTCAGAGAGTTGTGGAAACCTGAAATTCTCCGCTGTGTGTACATACAGCCTTCGTACTGCATCCGTTCGTGCACTTGTCGTGGCATCACCCGGACCCCCAAAAGTCCCTGCCTGCAGGTAAGAGGGCACTGCCACACGCAGCAGAAGTTGGTTTGCACCGTAAATCACATGACCTTCATACCGGAAGTGGGTCTTTTTCGTGTGCTTGCAGACACCGTGGGCCCATTGCTGTGATACGTCAGCACATATGTCTATGGAATTACTGAGCTGGCTGTTCATGCAGTCTGTCACAGTACTGGATGTACAGGAGTACACACAGGAGGAAGTACTTTTCAGTGAAGTCTACTTCACTGCAGACTGGCTTTGTAAAGAATCAGTCAGCCTTTTGCTGTTTTTACTCTCCATCTTTTCTATTTACATTTTAATAGCACAGCTGTGAGTCTTTTTATAGAGAAAAAAAAAACATTAATTTATTTGAGGAGCATTATTATTTAAATGTGCCACTAGTTGATCTTTGAGCAATTTCTCATGTACATCTACAGCTGAATGTTAAAAATGTCTGTGACACCTGGGACATGTAGCTTTGACTCTGAAGGGCCTTTTTACCTCCGCCAAGGAGGTTATGTTTTCGGTCACGTTGGTTTGTTTGTCTGTTTGTTTGATTGTCAGCAGGATTACTCCAAAAGTTATCAACGGATTTCGATGAAATTTTATGGAGTGGTTGGAAATGACAAGAGGAAGAAGTGATTAAATTTTGGCGGTGATCCGGATCACGATCTGGATCCAGGAATTTTTTTAAGGATTCTTCACTATTGCGGGATAGGGGGTTATTGTTGTCTGGGAAAGATGAAAGATTATTTCACAGTATTTAGATACACGTATTACAGCGTCAGTGACCCTATGGCCTTGGCGGAGGTTTGCGCTCTCTGAATGCTTCTAGTTGTTTATACCTTTGGGAAGAAAAAATATTGAGATATATATCGTATATCGCCATTCAGCTAAAAAATATTGAGATATTACTTTTGGTCCATATCGCCCAGCCCTAATACATAAATAAAAATGCGGACTAACAGATTTGTTTACTTTCACCGCTGATGCTGTCGGATTTCTGAAGGTTTGATGGGAAGAAGTTTCCAGACTACGATTGGCTCCTTTTAATTTGATGCATTCACACAAACACGGGCAGGACTCTGCAGAGCTTTGATTCACGGCACCTTCATTCTTCTGTTTGCTGGGAATAAAATCCACCCAACCACAGGGTTCATACAGCAACAGTACATCACTATCCATCAAAGTGACCAATCACATTAGGCTTCGCCCAAAAGGTCAAATGTCACTTTCTTCAAAGAATTCAGCTCCGAGGGCGTAAAGCAGGGGTCATTAAGTACATCTGTCCACAGGCCAGATTTCTTCTCTGCAGACAGTGTGAGGGCCAGATGCCGTCAAAGTAAAATAAAATTAATACTGTATCCTAAGTAGTATATTATCTTTTCTTTAAAAGAGCTTATTTTTATGGTAAATTTCAGTCATTTAATTTCACAGGCAATGGTGAGGTGCTCCCCCCCCCCCCCCCAAAAAAAATGTAAATATAGTAATTTACCAACATTTTAATAAATAATAGTTTGCTTTGAGGCAAAAGCGGCAAACTCTTCAGTCTGTCCTCTTCCAAGTGTGAATGAAGGCAGAAGGCACAAATATTAGACTATGAGAAAAAGATTTCGACATAGATTCACATTCCCTGGTGTAAAGTTTCCTCACAGAGCTGAACCTGCAGCAGTGCACAGCAGACACACGTGTGCGCCGTGTTTCTTTGTATGCACGGCTGCTGAGTTCAACGCACGAGATTTGTTTAATTTACTCACGAGGAACGAACCCCTGCGCTCGTGGAACGACATTATTTGCAAGGATTATGTTTTCTCTCGCACGTGACTTTTGACCTAAATATAATTCTATACTCGTCTTATCCATAATTGGAATTTGCAGTTTTCAAGCCAACACTTATTAAAACGCCGACTCTGTCTTTGAGGGAGGGGCGGGGCCAAAAACAGACTGAGAGGTCACATGCAGATGTGCGGGCCAGGCAGCGAAATTTTCATTTTAGACTTTCAGACTCATTTTCTTTCTCCATCTCATAAGTGAACTATTCAATCAGAGAGTTATGTTTTATTTAAAAAAAAAAAAAAAAAAAAAAAACGTTACAGTTTCGAGCGCTATGTCCAAAATTCAAGCCCTTTTCAAACCTTGAAAGCACAATATTAAAATCCAAGCATTTTCAAGGATTTCCAGCTCCAGTACGAACACTGCATCCACCCACCAAGCTAAAAACTTGTAATAAAAATGCAAAGTTCAAGTAAATAGTGAAAACTGCAGGTGTCACATGTGGTCAAAGCTTTGACTCACCTGTTAGTGATAATGATGATGCTGATCAGAGAGGTTTCTGCTCCAGGCGGGTGTTTTTGGTTAAAAATGGATCTTTGATATTAAACATTTGCTTTCAGCATACGAGAGGATGAAACGCTGGAGGAGAAACGTTTTAGCCGCTGAAGCTTTGTGGAGATCAATTCGGTTTGTTTCTGAGGAAATGACAGCGCAAAGTCTAGTTTAAGCTCTCTGCCTCAGGTAACATTACCTGTGCAGCAGGTTACCTGTGCGGTCTGCCTCTGCAGCAGCTGCAGATCTCGGTGA
The DNA here is from genome assembly GCF_007364275.1 of Archocentrus centrarchus. Lineage (NCBI taxonomy): Eukaryota > Metazoa > Chordata > Actinopteri > Cichliformes > Cichlidae > Archocentrus > Archocentrus centrarchus. The sequence goes on from NC_044361.1 coordinate 317,159, forward strand.
TAGAGTGTCGCAGCAGATGGAAACACTTCAGGCAGCTCAAGGTCAGAGGTCATCAGGCAGCTGACTGTGTGCCGGGGGTCATTTCCACGCAGCGCCACGTTAACGCTCTGTAGCGCTACATCCACTGAAACACACACACACACACACACTCAGGGGTGAGTCAGAGGTCAAAAAAGTGACCTCAGGTGGAAGCAGGAAGTGACGTACAGTTTCTGGCGCTCTGAGCTTCGTGGTTGGCGGTGGTGATGCCTTCCTGCAGCTCGTCACGCTCCAGAGGATCCACAGAGCCCTGATCCTAAGGTCAGAGGTCACAGAGAGGTTAGAGAGAGCAAGGGAGTGTGTGTGTATATATGAGACAGAGTGTTTACCAGCGCCTTCTGTTGGCGGTCTGCGTTCAGCTGGTCCAGGTACCAGGGCCCGTTATCAGTATGGAGGCCCCTGAGGGCCAAACATGGCAGCTGCAGAGCCAACAGCAGAGCGAGCTCGTCTGCGGCATCCAGAGCCTCGTCCACCTGCTCAACTGCTGCCCGCACTGACAAAAACAGTGACATCATCAGTAACATCATCAATAATACTATTAATGCCATCAGAATAGGGGGGCTCTCTCTCACCATTGACAGCATTGATGTAGTCCTGGATCTCCCTCTGAGTCAGATACTCCTCATACATGTCTTTGTCCTCTGCAGCTGCCCGCTGACACACACATGCACACACGTCAGCGGTCTCGTTATCTGATTGGACAAACATGCATCTCTTTAACTAGTCAGATTTTTACCCTGCTGGCAGCCCGTTCAGCCTTCCTCCTCCTCGCTTGTCGCAGCATCTCCTGGTAGATGCTCATCAGCGCCTCCTGCAGGTTAGTGAGGAGAGCAGCAGGGTTCCTCAGAGCCCCTGCCGTGACACTCAAATCTCCTCGGTCCACCGCCTCATTAATGGCTACCACCGCTGCGTGGACTGGTGGCAGATTACAGGGTCAGTACAGCCAATAGCCAATCAGAGTCTATTCCTACCTGCAGCTCTAAGAGCCAATCAGAATCTAGTCCTACCTGCAGCTTCATCCACTGACAGCTCATTGGCCAGGATTCCTCCAATTTTGTTGAAGGCGGGCATCTGGATCCCATATTTGTTGAGCTCCAGCTTCATGTTGTTGATCTCTTCCTCTGAACAGAGTCACAAGTCAGCAAAACTCACTGTGATTGATCCAAACATCTGAACCACCCCCCAGTTTATTAAACATCTAAAGCCAAATCCAAGCACTTTCCAAACCTTTCCAGCACCTTGTGGCTGTCTGTAATGTGCGGTGTTTACCTGTGAACTTTACTTTTCCGTACAGATCGTGAATCTGTGGAGCTAAACCAAGTCTGTACAGGTAGAGGCTGCAGAGAGACAGGTAAGCACAGGTGAGATAGCAGCATAGAGGACAGGCAACCAGACAAGTAAGATGAGATGTACCTGAGCGCATGGATGCAGTACACGGCTCTTGGCATGTTCTTCTTGTCATACACGTCGGTAGTTTCAGGATGGAAAATCTGAAAACAATGACAGGTGATCAGTCCAAAAATCAAAGCGATCAGCTAATCAATACTCTGATCAGTCGGTGTGTTCACGGACCGCCGGTAGGCCGAGCGCCGTCATGGCATCTCTCCAGTGATTGATGTTGTCAGTGTGACGGAACTGAAGACCGACAGCCTGCAGAGATTAACACATAGATACTTACTGAGCTGATCAGTAACCCTGCCTGCCTGGTTAGACTGGGCCGAACTGGGTCAAACTGGAATTAACTGTTTCTAACTGGTGTGCCATGTGACCTGGTATCGGAGCTGCTCCGGGTCATAGATCTTCTTCAGAGGGACCGCACTCGGAGCAAAGCGATGACCCAGTTTTGCAAGAATGACTCCGTTCCTCAGCGCCTCCTCCAGCTCAGTGGGAGCAGGAAGCTCCTCCCCCAGACATGCCTCCATCCACCTGAAGAGAAAGGAGAAAGGTTCTGTCAGCAGAGGTGAAGAAACACCTGACCTGCTCCTGCTCACTTTCACTGACCTCTTGGCCTCTTCCAGCCTGCAGAGGTACTGATAGGCCACATTCTGGATCCTCTGTTCATCCATCTGCTCAGCAGTCAGACGTTCATCTGCAATACAGCAGGAGACAACATCACTGCACACCTGTCTGTCTGACTGCACACCTGTCTGTGAGGCAGGTGGGCCTGACGAGGAGACCTGATGCTTAAAGTCACCTTTAGATTCAAACCTTGGAATTTAAGGATGGTGAGGAGTCCACTCACCTGCTGCCTATTAGAAGGAGATTTAACTTACACATTGTCATCTTTTGTCCTAACCTTAGGGTCCCAAGAGGGGGAGCCTAGCCCAGGTATCACAAGGGTGAGAGGCAGGTACACCTGGACAGGTCTCTATTCATCACATGTTTACACTCAGCTGCCTGCCACCCATCACCTTTCCCGTGACAGGTGACTCACCTGTGGTGGTTTTAAAGTTGTGGCTAATCGTTTGAACACCGAGCTGCTCTGAGGTCAGCTCCTTCAAGTAAACTCATGCACGAAGCTCTGATTCATCTCCACAGTCAAGAGCAGAGACATCCTCAAGACTTTCAGAGACACCAGCAGGGTATTCAGACACTGACCCGCGTTTATCCTGACATTTACCTGCATTTATCCTGACGTGTACCCGCAGTTATCCTGACATTTTTGTGGTATTTCTATCTACGGTTGTTACGGACTCTCAAACAGACACTCACAGCAGCCGTTCGCAGCTAAATCCGCCATCCTGTGTCGCCTCTCGGTGTCCCGGTGCTGTGGCGGGTCTCGGTGTCCCGGTCTGTCCTCTCAGCGCCTGAATATGTCCCAAAGTCTCCGTAAAAACTCGGAAAACCGCAGTGGAGCTCCAACTGTCTCCCGACTGTTTCCTGCTTGAAGTTTGAAAACTCCCGCCGCTCTCTGATTGGCCGAGCCGTTGGCCGCCTCTCCTATTGGCTAGGACCTTGTCGCGGTGGATTTTGGTCTATGGAGTTCGCTTTCGCAAAAAACTAAATTAAAAACATTTTCCCTCAAAACATTTACACGGTATAACTCACCTGGTGTGACGTAATAATCAAGACAGTTTACGTGCTGCGCCAGTTTTCACTGAGTACTTCCGCGTTACCATAGCCATACCATAGTCAACGTGCAGGAACTCAGCGAGGGTTAACAGACAGGTAACACATCTGCTTCAAATTGTTGATTTTAGACCGACAGGTGAGCAGTGGGGAGGAGGAGTTTCACCTGCAGGCTGTGAGTGTTTGTTACCAGCAGTGGATCAATAATATCAGCTATTATCTGCTGATTTAAACCTTTATAGACCAAAACAATCTTTAATCTAATATTTAAGATTGCATCAATTTAAAAATGCAAAACTATGAATATATGCTGCTTTATTATAGCTATAGGCATCTAACAGGAGCTAAGAAATTCAGATCTACATGCTACATGCTATGTAAACAAAGTAGTCACAATCTACGTTCCCAGAAACTTATTACCTTCATTGTTCCATCTGTTCGTACAGAGCTTGGAAAAAAGGCTTTCTCCTTTTCTGCTCCATCTTCAAGAACACACTACAGAAGGACCTGCAGCTCTCACCCACTGACTTTAAAATACTTGTAAGCGATTTTGTTACATCATCACTGGGACCCTGTTCTTGTTTTGTATGACTATGTAAACATTTGGCATTTTATTTACTATTTATTTTATTGTTGTAAATTTAGTATGTTTTGGAAACAGGTCTCTCTTGCAAATGAGACACTGAGTCTCAATGGGATTACCTGTATAAATAAAGGTTAAATAAATTAAAAGAAAAAAAAAACATCTGCAGCTGCAACATTAACCTAATGCACACGATTATGACCAATGACATCATTTATATGATTCTGAATAATAAGCATTTGTTTCAGGTACTTTAGCTGAATTTTTAACCTTTATAGACCCATTTACAACCTACGTCATCAAAAGATGCGCGCTTTTTGGCAACAGAAGTGAACTGCTACTCCATTCAAATCAGTAAGAACGAGGAGACTGCGCAGCGTTTAAACGTGATTTAAAAGTGATATCAGCATCAAAATGTCTGCTGTTGCGTGTTTGGCTGTCAGAATTTCTACTCTACCAACAGTGGACTGAAGTTGTACTGAATCCCACGGGATCACGGCTGTTTAAGAGAAAACTGGCTGCAAGCCATCAAATGTATTGATAAAAATTGGACTGAGGACACGATCAGGACTGAGAGGATCAGAAATGCTCACCTTTGAAGCGCCCATTTTATATCAGGTAAAGTTATTTATCTTCCGGTGTTTATACCGGGATGTCAGGTATCTAAATTAAACAGCATTAGCTGGTAGGCTATTTGGCTTTTAAACTGTAGTGTGGCTGGCTATTTACAGGTGAGGCATCACTGACTCAGAGTCCTGATTTTTAAATTATTTAATCGCACTATAGATTACAAAATGCAGTGCCAGTCAAAAGTCTGAGCAGACTCACATATGAATGGTTGAGTGAGTCTCACAGTGTGACTGGAGCAGTATATATATTGTATCATTGTAAATCAATAATATCTGCAGCCGGAAAACTCTTAACAAGCTAGAAAAGCAGTTTGATGAAGTACTCAGGCTGCCATGCAGGTACAATCCGCTGTGAGGACGTAGTTCTCTGACTTGTTTACAGTGACCCGAGCCTCATACACAGCGCTCCTGTTTCCTTGTCTTTGACTTGGAAGAACTTCTGCCTTCAAGACACAAAACTCCGAGTCTGTGTCCTGATATTTGGTGTTCGGTACACGGCCGCAAGCAATTGTAATAATAATTGTAAGCATCCAGTGACTTCTATGCGCTGCAACCTCTCTCCGGTGTATATGCTGGGTTTCTGCACCAAATACACGTGTATATATATCCGCCCACGGATACTGGGGCACTTGCTAACGTACCACAGGGATCGGAGTCGGTTGCTGGTGGTCAAAATTAATTTTTGCAGGTATTTTTGACGATCTTTCATTGATAATCCCTTCTTGTAGATTGAAACACTATTGAACTCCGCCGTACTTCCGTTTCCAAAATGCGCGTGCATCGCTACCTACGTCATCATTGTTTACAAACAGTAAATGGGTCTGTTGAATATTTAGTAACAAATGGTTTAGGTGCAAATTAGTTATGTGAGAGGTTATTGAATGTGTTTTACAAATTAATTTAAACACACAGAACCAATAATTTAGTTAATAGTTTACTGATAAAAGATATTAATGTAACATATTTCATTTATTCCAGAACGTGTTTTTCCTTCAAATATATGCATTTAGATTCCCCACTAGATGGCGGTGTTGCCTCGCGTTTGGGCAGAGGCGAAGAAGACAATGTTGTTAGCTAGTTTTAAGCATGTTAGCCAGCCGAACAAGTGTGTTGTATAAATGTATTAATTAGATGCAGTTCTAGTAAAAGCAAGATGAAGTTCAAATCGGACGTCTGGGCATTTTTCCTTTAAAAACAGATGTTGCAGCTAAATCCACAACATTTTTTTGGTGCCGAAACCCGGGACAGGACGTGTGAAAAAGGATCTTTGTTGGGATCAAGCCGATAGCTGTAACAACGACAAACGAAAAGGAAAAAATGACGGAGCGACTACAAAGGTTAAAACAGAAGCGGACTGTGCTGCGGGCGTCCGTTACGAAGCTGCTGCAAAATATTCAGGATGAAACAAGTAAAAGTAATGTGAACAGTGATCGTTTGCAAGAGCTGTTAGCCATTTTATCGCAGAAGGAGAAAAGCCTGCAAGACATTGAACCCGGTATAGAGCAGGAGATCGCATTGGAGGAGTTAGATGCGGACATGATGAGGACAATGGAGTATCAAGACAACACGAGCTTATGGCGCACGCGAGCGGAGAGAGCGATTGAAAGGGCTGCCATACAACAACTTGAACCGGGAGGGGACGCTGCCATAGAAACGCGTCCACAACGACTGAGTGACGCAAGTACACGGTCAACAGCAAGCAGACCCTCTGTAAAACTACCCAAGCTCTCAATAAGCAAATACAATGGAGAAGTATGCATGTGGCAAGAGTTTTGGGACCAGTTCGAAAACGCTATTCACCGAAACCCAGACTTGAGCAAAACTGAAAGATTCACCTACCTGAAGTCATATCTCATCGGGCCAGCTGCACGAGCTGTTGCAGGGCTGAAGGTAACTGACACGAACTATGATACTGCAGTAGACATGCTTAAGCAAAGATTTGGAAGGAAAGATCTCATTGTAAGTGCGCATATGTCTAAATTACTGAATCTAAGCCCAGTAAAAAGAAGCGCAGACATTGTCGCTTTGAGACAACTTTTTGATGATGTTGAAGTACAAATAAGAAGCCTAGAAGCTTTAGGTGTTGTGTCAGATAGTTATGGCGGTTTACTGTGCCCCATACTGCTCAAAATGATTCCTGATGACCTTGCCCTTGAGTATACACGCAAAACAGATATCGGGCAAGCATGGGATGTTGATGATCTTGTTAAATTTTTGCAACAAGAAGTTGAAAGCAGAGAACGTGCTGCCCATTTGACAAAACCAAGCGAGACTTTTAAAGATGCACATGGCATGCAGAAACAACACTGCAAACCAGATTTAAGCAGAGATAAGTGGAAAAGAGCTAACGTGCCATCAGCAGCAGCCCTCCACACAGGCAGTTCAAATACACCCCTTGTGCCCAGTTGCATATTCTGTAACAGTACCAGCCACAAGTCAGAACAGTGCACAGAAGACACAGTCACAAGCAGGAAGGAAAAGCTAAAGAAAGCAGGAAGGTGTTTTATATGCCTAAAACCAAGACATCTTGCTCGAGACTGCAGATTGAAAAATGTGACATGCACTGATTGTGGTAGAAGACATCATGCGGTAGTGTGTGACAAAGGTGAACAACCGTTAGAAAACACTGATGCTGCAGAGAACACAAGTGATGCTGTAGTCTCGTCAGTCATTCCACACGCAGCAAACCCGACTGAAAAATGTGAAACAGTATTGTTGCAAACTGTGAGAGCGAGGGTTGAAGGACCCGGTGGAAAGAAGCTTGTGCGTTGCTTGATTGATGGAGGAAGCCAACGGAGTTTTGTTCAGGAGAAACAAGTGAAGGATTTAAAACTGCCAGTGGTGAACCAAGAAACACTGAACCTGCACACGTTTGGCTCTAAGAACCCTGTGACCACTAAATGCAACGTCATAAAACTAGTCCTGGAGAATGTGAGAACCAAAGATCAGGAAATTGAGATTGAAGCTGTTCAAACGCCGCAGCTGTGTACTGCAGTCATGAAAATACCCAGTAAACACATCCAACAGCAGCTGGAGAAAAAAGGGCTACCGGTAGCAGATGTGTCAACAGGAGACAAGGACGATTTAGAGCTGTCAGTACTGATCGGAGCAGATTACTACTGGAAAATAGTCACAGGCAAAACTGAAAGACTGTCAGATGCATTAGTTGCTATTGAAACCAGATTTGGCTGGGCAGTGCAAGGACCAGTTGTCATGTCCAGTATGAATGAAGCAGCATGTATGCACATTGGACTCAGTGAAGACTCATTGGAGATCTCAAACCAGCTAAAAGCATTTTGGGAAATAGAGTCACTGGGAATTTCTACCAAAGGTGAGGAAACACCTGATGACAAGAAAGCACAAGAGAGCTTTGACAGGTCAGTCAGATTCATAAATGAGCGGTATGAAGTTGCATTGCCATGGCGACAAGACACACCCAAGCTAGCAGACAACAAGAAGGTTGCAGAGAAAAGGTTTGAAAGCTTGAAAAGAAAACTGAAATCTGATGTAACGCTGTTCAAAAGATACAATGATGTAATAGAAGAATACAAAGAGCAGGGAATATGTGAAGATGTGCCAGAGAGCAGCTATTCAGCAGAGGCAGAGAATGTAACATACTACTTGCCTCATCATGCTGTAATCAGAGAGGACAAGGTAACTACCAAATTAAGGGTAGTTTTTGATGCTTCATCACGTGAAGAAGGTTGTTCTTCTTTAAATGACTGTTTATTACCTGGCCCAAACCTGAATGCTGACCTCATAAGCATTTTAATCAGATTCAGACAAAATTCAGTAGCTTTCACAGCAGACATTACAAAGGCTTTCCTGCAGATATCCATTACTGAGAGTGACAGAAATGCTGTGAGATTTTTGTGGTTTACAGGACCCCCAGATTCTGAAGGCACCAACACACGCATAATGAGAATGGCACGTGTTGTGTTTGGAGTAACTTCAAGTCCATTCTTACTTGCAGCCACAATCAGACATCATCTAGAAAAATATCAAGCTGACCAACCAGATACAGTAAAGCTAATGAGAGACTCACTTTATGTGGATGATCTGATTGCTAGTTCAAGCAATGCAGAAGAGGCATACAAACTTACTACAAGAGCGAGAGAGATATTGGCGGCTGCCAACATGAACCTGTGTAAGTGGACAACAAACTCCCATGAACTGCAAACTAAGTGGTCAAACAGCAGCCTTGATTTTACACAAGAAACAGAAGCACATGGAGCTGTGCTCAAGGTACTTGGTTTGGTGTGGAGACCGGACACAGACGACTTTGCATTTGACCTCAAACACTTGATGAGCATTCTGAAAGGAAAAGAGAACACAAAGAGGAGTGTTTTGAGATCATCCGCCAGAATCTTTGATCCCATAGGATTCCTAACGCCATTTACTATTCGAGTAAAATGTTTGTTTCAAGAAATGTGGCGAAGGGGCCTGAGCTGGGATGACGAGCTGCCTCCAGACCTTTCACAAGCATGGCAACAGTGGTGCATGGAGCTTCCTCAGATCCACCAAATAGTCATTCCAAGGTGGTATGGAACAGAAAACCTGTCAGGTAAATCACAAGTTCTCCATGTTTTCACAGATGCAAGCGAAAGGGCCTATGGCGCAGTTGCGTACCTGCAAGGACAAACACCAGAAGAAGAGACTGTTACCACGCTGGTAGCGTCCAAGTCAAGAGTGGCACCAATCAAAACAATAACACTTCCACGGTTGGAATTAATGGGAGCCTTGATTGGAGCAAGGTTGGCAAATAACCTTTTGAATGCACTAAATATGCAACTCAGCCAACTCAAAATGTGGTCAGACTCCATGATAGTGATCCATTGGATTCGCAGCTCATCAAAGAAATGGAAACAGTTTGTTGCGAACAGGGTCATGGAGATACAAACTTTGACACCTCCGGAACTATGGACACATTGTAATGGGAAACTTAACCCAGCTGATCTCACAACAAGAGGTCAGTCTGCAACAAGGCTGAAAGAAGAAGAGCTCTGGTGGTCAGGCCCACAATTTTTGAAAGAAAGGGAGCATCAAACCACCCCGCCAGAGACAACAGAAAACATGTTTTCAGAAGAAGAGGTTAAAGCGGAGTTAAAGGCAAGTCAAGTCACAGTACATCTCAGTAACAGTGAAAGAGTAGAATCTGAGCCATTGCTTCAACTGGAAAGGTACAGCAAACTACAAACTATTCTAAGAATAACTGCATGGATTCAAAGATTTCTTCACAACTGTCGTTCAAATCAAAGAAAAGCTGGAGAAATAACAGCAAAGGAAATATCAGAAGCTGAAAAGGTCTGGATACGTGAAGCACAACTTAGCAGTTTTGAAAGGGAAATAAAAGAGTTGAAAACTGGAGAAAATGTGAACAAAAACTCAAAATTGAGAGACTTTAAACCATTTCTGGACGAGCACGGTTTAATCTGTGTAGGAGGAAGGCTGCAACAATCGGACATGAGTTTCAGTGAGCAACACCCATGGTTGCTACCCTCAAGTCACAGATTTGCACGACTTCTGATGGAATACAGTCACAAAAAGGTTATGCATTCAGGCGTAAGAGACACTCTTGTTCATCTGCGAGAGAAATACTGGATTCCACGTGCAAGACAGCTTGTCAAAAAATGTATTTCAGATTGTACTATCTGTAAAAGATTCAAAGTGAAAGCAGCACAGCAAACAGCTGCGCCTCTACCCAAAGACAGAGTTACGGAAGCACCGCCCTTTGAAATCACAGGTGTAGACTTTGCAGGCCCACTGTTCGTAAAGACAAAGAACACTACAGAGAAAGCGTATGTCGCACTTTTCACCTGTGCAGTGACACGTGCAGTGCACCTGGAATTAGTGTCGAGTCTATCAACAGAAAGTTTCCTCTTGGCACTCAAAAGATTTGTTTCACGGAGGGGACTATGCAGAATAATCTACTCGGACAATGCAAAAACTTTCAAACGGGCTGATCAAGATCTAAAGGACCTGTGGAAAGCTATGAAAGAGCCTGAGCTGTTCGAATATTTTTCTGAAAGAGGAATCAAGTGGAAATTTATTGTGGAGAGAGCAGCTTGGTGGGGCGGGTTTTGGGAAAGATTAGTGCGTTCTGTAAAGGGATGCCTCAAAAGAGTCATGGGCAGAGCATCTTTGCGTTTTGAAGAGTTAACTTCTCTATTGACAGAAATAGAAGCCACTATCAACTCAAGACCACTCACATTTGTGTACAATGATTTGAAAGAACCTCTACCTCTGACGCCAGCTCATTTCCTGATTGGGAAAAGACTCACCTCTTTACCACCAAAGCCATTTTCTGCAGAAGGTCAGACAACAAATGCAAACAAAGAAGAGCTGACCCGAAGATGGAAATACCGTCACAGACTTGTAAATGAATTTTGGAACCGATGGAGGAGGGAGTATTTGCAGGACCTCAGATCTGCACACACTCGTCAAACCCCAAATCCAATGCAACTCAAAACAGGAGATCTAGTTCTAATTGGAGATGACAAGATGCCACGTCTAACATGGAAAACAGGACTAATTACGGAAGTGTTCCCAGGAAGAGATGGACTAGTCAGATCCTGCGCTGTGCGTACTTCAACTGGGACAACATTAAGAAGACCAGTTCAGCTACTATATCCTTTTGAAATTATTGCTTAAACTGTCTTCTGGGGGGGAGGATGTTGAATATTTAGTAACAAATGGTTTAGGTGCAAATTAGTTATGTGAGAGGTTATTGAATGTGTTTTACAAATTAATTTAAACACACAGAACCAATAATTTAGTTAATAGTTTACTGATAAAAGATATTAATGTAACATATTTCATTTATTCCAGAACGTGTTTTTCCTTCAAATATATGCATTTAGATTCCCCACTAGATGGCGGTGTTGCCTCGCGTTTGGGCAGAGGCGAAGAAGACAATGTTGTTAGCTAGTTTTAAGCATGTTAGCCAGCCGAACAAGTGTGTTGTATAAATGTATTAATTAGATGCAGTTCTAGTAAAAGCAAGATGAAGTTCAAATCGGACGTCTGGGCATTTTTCCTTTAAAAACAGATGTTGCAGCTAAATCCACAACAGGGTCAATAGTATTAAGCAAGTAAGTAGGATTATGACTTCACCTTTTTACAAACGTTATTAAAAATGGTTACATTGTACGCATTGTTTTTACCATTATGGATGTTTCCTTTCTGAATGAATATTCTGATTTTCTGCCTCCCACATAGTGTAAATTCTTATTTTATTAATTTTTTGGTCAAAATGACCAAATGAGAATAAAAATAACCCTGAAAATAAGAAACATTTTATTTCATGATCAAATTACAAAACAAAACTAATTCTTAGGACAAGGAAAAAATTTACTATTAAGGATAATAAATCTTTTCTTCCTGTTTTACGTTACAGAAGATAAATTTAAAAACAGACTCCAGAATCTGGCTGCTGGATAAAAACATGTCAGTGACATCGTGAATTCATTATACAGATTTCAATTTCTAATAAAAATGTTCAAACGTCCAAAGTGTTTCCTATGAAACGGCTCAGTTAGAGGAGGCTCTCGGGGGAGCAAAGTCATAACAGTGCCCCCAAATTTAAGTATATAACAGGAAAGATTTTATAAACCCCCACATAGAAAAGACATCTCCACTTTTTTAAAGTAAACACGTTCAGGTAGATTATATAAATTTGGTCTAAATTTCTTAATTTCTTTCTTTTTTTTTTTTTTTTTTACAGATTTACTTCTTTGTAACGAGCTCTTCGATGAGAAACTTCTCATTTGCTAAAAGGATTTTATAGAAGATGTCTTTGGCTTTCTCAGCATTCATGGAACACCTGTAGAGCTCCCTCATCCTGTCCTGAGAGGTCGGCAGAGCTCTGATCCGGTCGTAAACTTCTTGGTTGACCACTTCATTGTCATAGAGCTCATCCAGAATGGAGGAGATGTTGCTCACTCTCCGGATCAGGTCGAGTCTGTGTTTGTCCACAAAATGCTTTCCTGAAGAGAAAGGACAGAAACAACAAAGACAGATCAGGACAGGTGATGATACGAAGCTTTCATTCACTATGATTTCATAACAAAATGCCTGAAATTTTTGATTTATTTCATAAATTCATTAAATGTTAAAAACAGACAGTTTTTCCTTTTGATTTTCTATTTAAATGTGAATGATGTCTTTATGTCATCCAGGCATTTAAGGATGACCGAGGGTGCTGAGGTTCTGTGTGGGGCTAATGAGGAGATGCATGAACTACCACAGCATTCACATTATTATCCTTTCATGTCAGAAGTTCAGGATATTTCATAGATCAAAGACTTGCAGTCACTAGTAAATAAAATACAAAGATGAAATATGGGAAGTGGTACATCAGGTACTGTCACCACAAATATTTTGGGAACATCACATGCTGCCACTTTTTTTTTTTTGCGTTTTTGGCCACAGCAGCTTTGGTTAGCAGTGGAGAGAGAGACAGGAAATGGGGGAAAGATACGCGGGCAAACTGGCAACAGGCCGGGACGCGAACCCGCCCGTACCGCACCGCAACGCAGCATATGTATGTGGTCGCCGGCTTCACCACTAAGCCACCCAGGCGCCCGCATGCTGCCACTTTTATGTACCTCCTAATCATTAGATATGAGAACAAAGTACAAATACTTCATTAATGTACTTTAGTAGAATTTTCACATATCTGTCCTCAAGTATTTCTTTTCCTGAAAACTTTTACTCCCTACATTTTAACACGAAGATCTCTGCTTTCTAACTCTAACTTTTTCCAAACAGGTTCATGACCTTAGTTATTATTTACGGTCACTGCGCGCCTTCAAACATCGAACCAAAGGTAACACACAGAAGACAATCCTGTTGGTGCATCCATCACCGGTGCTCAGCACACACGAAGAGACGCTTCAGTTATCGTACTGTTCTCAGGGGGGTTTTGGCGCCCACAAGTTGTGGTAGGTGGTACTTCAGCATCCAGCTAGTGCTGCAGCAGAGGAGCGAGCACAAAGGGAGTAATGGGTTTAAAGTGCGAGGCAGTTTCAAATGCAACATTTCTATCAGCAAACACACAAACCGTTTGTGTGCAGTTTGTCACACAGTGTGTCTGCGAGTTGCTTCATTTCCCAGAAAGACAAAAATTCCCTCAGAGATGGAGAAAGACGTCTCAGGAGAGACGAAGGTGTTTAAAGCTGAGGACTGCTGAGTAATGTTTGAAAGCTTACTTGTCCTCGTCCATTTTGGATCTATATACAATATGTTGCTGAAAGTTTTTCATGTTGAAATGTTCAGCATAACAAACTGAAGTTTAATGAACTTGAATGAAACTTTGAGCTGTTCAGAGTCTGCATGAACATGCTCGGCAGTTTCATGCAGGCTGCATCGCTAGTTTGCAGCACTGTGGTGAAGTTCACAGTGATACACGATGTTAGAACAGACTGCTGCTCGTGGTCAGTCTCTCCTATTATCTGTATTCACAAACGATGGGAACTCTATTAGTGAGCCTTAGATTTGATGGTAGGCAGTACGTGTCCTTGTAATTCATCCTTCATTGCTCTGGATCACATGCTAAGTTACAGGCTGATTCAGGATCAGTTACAGGGAGACGACTTCCTGCTTCCAGTACACCTACCGTCTGCCATTTTACATCCACCAGCTGCTCCACCTGAGGCTGAAACAGAGAGGAAAAAGTAGATCAATTAATATCGATGACACTCAATTTTACACTGATAGCATAAATTCCTTCTGTTCACAGGTTCTGAGGCTACTCATGGTTTTAAAACTGGGCACCTCATTTATTTCCATTTTCCACAAAAAACACTTGAAATGATCAGCTGATGCACCAACTAAATGATGGCTTTTCTTTTCGGCACTAACACCACTAACATCTGTCTCTGCTGGAGCCACACCGACGTGGCTGATCTCAGACTCAGACGGTCCAAAATGAAATAAAGATAAAACAAGTAAACCTGACTCTAAAATGGTTCTGCAGACAGCGCATCAATGTGGATGCTCGTGTAACGCTATCCTTTTTCATGTCACTGGATCTACTCTAATAAAATACATGTGATATAAATGATCAGCAGACTTTCTTTCTTATTCTTTAAGGTAACTGCTCCTTTCTGGATTCATATCTGACTTTAAAAACATGACCTGCAGGAGGCTGAACTCAGGAGAAATAATCAGAAATGCTGTACAGCTTCTTCATGAAGCCCATACTGTGTAATTTTGGCAAAGCATAAAGTTTAATGTGACATTCAAAAACTAAAAGAGCAAATCTCTGGAGCTTGAAAAAAGGCGACTGGACTTCTTTTTGTTTCTTGAAGACGTTTCACCTCTCATCCGAAAGGCTTCTTCAGTTCTCAACCAAAAGGTGGAGAGACCCAGGTATTTAAACCCCTGTGGGCGTAGTCCCCTGGAGGTGGTTATGACCCTCTATTGATCATGTGCGTGAACACATGTGCCCAGGTGTGAAGGGGGCGTGGGTCATATTTATTCAGTGGTTTCAGTTGAAACCAATTTAAGACTCCGCTCCATTGTTTCCTGTGGCCTATTGAGGTCACTGGAACAAAGGTGTGAATGGGGGTTGAGACGTCTGGGAAGGGAGCTCAGGACAGCACTGTATGCGGTTACCCCAACTGGGCCTTCATCAAATCAGCTAAGATGCACAGGAATGAAGGCCAAACACAAACTACAGAGAATAGGAAGGACAAGAGGAACAACATTGTCATCCCATATGTGTCAGGCTTGTCAGAGAAACTCAGAAGAATTTTCTCCAAGCATGACATCTCAGTATACTTCAAACCAAGTCACACCCTAAGACAAAAACTGGTTCATCCCAAGGACAAACCCGCCAAACACAAGATCAGCGATGTAGTGTATGCTGTTCAGTGCAGTGAAGAGTGCTCGGACCTCTACATTGGTGAAACCAAACAGCCTCTTCACAAACGAATGGCACAACATAGAAGAGCCACTTCGACAGGACAAGATTCAGCAGTACATCTGCATCTGAAGGAAAAAGGGCACTCTTTTGAGGATGCCAATGTCCACATTTTGGACAGGGAAAACAGATGGTTTGAAAGAGGAGTGAAAGAAGCCATCTATGTCCACTGTGAACAACCATCATTGAACAGAGGAGGTGGATTACGTCACCAACTTTCCCCCGCATACAGTGCTGTCCTGAGCTCCCTTCCCAGACGTCTCAACCCCCATTCACACCTTTGTTCCAGTGACCTCAATAGGCCACAGGAAACAATGGAGCGGAGTCCTAAATTGGTTTCAACTGAAACCACTGATTAAATATGACCCACGCCCCCTTCACACCTGGGCACATGTGTTCACGCACATGATCAATAGAGGGTCATAACCACCTCCAGGGGACTACGCCCACAGGGGTTTAAATACCTGGGTCTCTCCACCATTTGGTTGAGAACTGAAGAAGCCTTTCAGATGAGAGGTGAAACGTCTTCAAGAAACAAAAAGAAGTCCAGTCGCCTTTTTCAAGCTCCAGAGACTACTATGACCTGGATGACTGAGAATCTACACAGACATAAAAGAGCAAATCTGACATGTCCCATATTCAGAAAGATAATCTCACCGTCACTGGGATCTGGTTTAGAGGACTGTCCACCGGCCAATGTCTCTGCAAAAATTAGGAAACACGGTGTTAGAGGCTGATGGGAATGTGATGTATTTAAATGTATCATACAGAGTTAAGAACTGCAGTATTAAAATATGACTTCATAGGTTTAATGTTCCCGAGCATTAAAGAAGAGTGAAGGTAAAGCTCAGTGACCCACGTTTCTGCAGGGGCGCCTCAGCTCCATCAGCGCTCTCAGGACATTTTATTGGTCTGTTATTACACAAGAATCCAGACTTATGAGTTATGGAGCTGCACTTGATAAACCTGCGCCTTCTTCATTTAAAGGGTCACTTCGTTTTTTCTTAGTTTAGCACGTTTAGGTTTTTTCACCTGACCATGCCTCCTCCTCCTCTTATCCTGGCGCGTCACTTAATTCCGTTTTGTTAAAGTTTCATATCCGTGCAGGTCTTCTTGCGCCCTAAAGCTTACCCCATACAAGAGGGGTCTGTCATTTCCGGATCATCTTTTCTCCAAGTGCAGGGTTCATCCTATAACAGGGCGTGTTCCTAAACCCGATTCATTCGTTTTCAGTGGGCCACGAAACCGAACCAGCGACTTAAATTAAAACGCGAGACAAATAAGTGAAAAGAAACAAACGAAAGTCTCATGGCCGACAAACCCGCAGGTTTTGCCTCCCGATCTCTCATCCTGGCTGTAGTTCAGATCACCGACGTTGCTGATTTACGTCGCTTTGCCTCAGATCCGTACGGGAGGCGCGGAAGCGCGCAGCAGCGCCCGCCGTGTTGGACCCGCTCACGCTGAACTTCTCTCTCAAACCGGAGTTTGGGGTCAAATGTGCTCGGTGCTCATCACCAGTGAGAGTACAGTCCAATCACAGTGACTCGGTTAGCTGTTACAAAAGAAAGGCTGGAGAAAAAACGAAAGTGAAACTAAAAAAAGGAGCTGGCGACGGAAAAGGGTTTTAATTTTCCTTTCTGCTGCACTTTCAGACTCTATTCTTTGTATGAATGAGTGATTACATCAGCAGCCCCTGCCAGTAGTTCCTAAGTTAGGTTTACTCCGATGATACCGTCACTAAACCGCGGCACCGAGCTCTCGCCGTGGTCTCTGCAGCGTTTAGGCCCGGTCGAGAGATCAAAGATCTCAGGCTTTGGTCTTACCGAGCGGCTTCGCCTCCTCGCAGCAGTCAATCTCTTTGAGGATCTCCACGGCCACCTGAAGAGCCCCCTCCTCGGTGAAATGAGAAACGAGCACGTCTGTGATCTGCAGTCGGCTTTTGTCCTCCACCTTGCTACGTTTTACGCGCGGCTCCTGTCTGCGGTCCAGGAGCTTGTGGCAGAACTTCTCAAAGTCCGCCTTCGACAAGTCCTCCAGAGCTTCTGCCAAAGCCGACTTTATAGTTTTAGGAGGCATTCTTCACGGAGACGTCCAACACTACACCTCTGCTTGTAACTGCTGTTGTTTCCCGCGGTCACTCTTCCTCCTACTTTTTGAACCCGCTGTAAAGACTGTGCGATGCTTTCAAGTGCTTTCGGAAATGTTAGTATCGGATGTGATGCGCTCAATAGTAAAAAAAAAAGGTCAAATAGCTGCAGTATCTGCAGCCGTGGTAGGCAAAAACGACCTAAAAAGAGTCCTCACTATGATAGCTGAGGTTTTTGAATTTATTTCATAAATCTGCTCTACAGCATCTCACATTCTCACTCACTGTTAGTGCAAAAATAATCCATGGCAATATCCAGCGTTTGATCAGCGCAGTGGAGCAGAGTATTGAAATGGACCCCTGATGCTGCTGAGGCTCTGAGGGACTGCACATATTAGAATGTGCTGCTGCAAACAGATGAGGACAGGATGGGCATGGACAGACAGGCTGATTGCTTTACTGAAGACTCTGCTCTGAGAAGGCTGCTGGCCCTAATGGTGTGTCCAAGGCTGCGTAAGGACTGTGCTGCCCGACTGTGCCAAGCTCTCCACAGGATCTTTAACCTGAGCCTGCAGCTGGGGCGGTGCCGGCACTGTGTTGTTGTACCGATACCAAAGATAAAGTGTCCAGCTGAACTAAATGACTACAGACCAGTGGCCCTTAAATTGTGCCTCATAAAAACCTTGGAACAGCTGATTCTACACCTGCTGAGACTTGAGGTCAAAGACAGACTTGATCCCCTGCAGTTACAAACACAGTGGAGTAAATGACACTGTCCTCTACCTAAATCGTCTCAAAGACAAGCTCGCAGAGATGGTGCAGACTCTTCCTTTGTTTCCTGGATCACAGACTGAAGAAAGGCCATAGTGTGTCAGGTTTCTGTGTTTCCGGGACATTAATGAGCAGCACGGGGGCTCCACAGGGACCGTCCTGGCTCCTCCTCATACTGTATACACCAGACTGCAAATACAACTCTGAGTCCTTAAAACATCCAGAAATATTCAGATGGTCCTGCCATTGTGGTGTGTATCAGGAACGGCCTCAGTGTCATTTAGGAAGAGGAAGTTTTCACTGCAGCTTCCTGATAACAAACTGAACTGAACATTTAGTTTTGTAGGAGAGTTCTTTATTAGGAACACAGTTTCATCAATTGATGAGAATAATATGATTAATTAACAAATAAAAGGCATAATGGTATAAAATACAGTGATGTGGGCCCTTTCAGTTAGTGTTACTATTCTCAGCAAGATCATTCCCACTTTGACAGTTTCCAAATTACAAAAAGGGTCCAAAGTCAAAGTTTAGGCTCTTAGGAACACCACCTCAGTATCACACCCTTCTTATAGCAGCTGAGTCTCTTTTATTCTTGTTTTCTTCCTTCTACCTGCTTCATGTTCCATGATTCTTGGGACAACCTGGATACCGTGTTCTCTGAAGATCTGTCCACAATTTTGACATAATGTTCAGATTGGGGGAATATGGACATTTGCTTCCACCACTAAAAAAGAAAAATCCAAAACTCAAAATTTTGAGTTATGGATGGTAAAAAAAATGAGTTTTTTAGTGTTGGAAACAAGCATCAATAGAAACAAGCTTTCATAAGGGAGTGAGAGGCATATTTAAATCTTCAGCTAAGACAGATGGATGATCCAGTTTGGCAACAATAATAACAGAAAACAGCGATGACTGTCCCGTGTGAGACAGGAAGGTTATTAAGTTTTTAACAATGCAAACTTTTTAGTCTGCAAGTTCCACAAGAACAAAAAATGCAGGTTATTAAACAAGAACGGCAATTACGAAAATGATTTAACAATGAGGTTTTATTTTATGAAGCTTTTTAGGATTCAGGCTTTAATGAGACGACAGTTATGAACTCATTGGAATAAGTCATTGGATCTTGTCTGTGAATGGCAGATCTCTTCCCCATTAAATCTTCCACCTTGGCAGCTGCTGTTGAGGTCTGTCACCTGAAAAACATAAAAATAAATCAGCAGTTCTTTGTATGAGCAAATTAGCCGCATGCAGAAAAAGCACAGGCAGGTCAACTCACTGTTGAGATGAGATGTCTAATTTCCTCCACCTGCTTCGCTGACTGTAAAATACAAAAGAAACAGAACTGTTAGCACTCTGTGGTGTAGCAGGGGGGCAGCTTTAGTCTTAATGGCTGCCTCTCCAAAAAAAAAAGAGTCTGAAGAGTTTTATTGTGAAATCCACCTCAGCTGCAGTAATGAACCAGGCTGTGTACTGTTATGCAATTTCCAACAAACTCAACGAGGCTCCTGCTCAGCAAGTTAGGACACATCAGGAACCACATCATTACATCGGAATGTTGCACAGCTGTTACCTCCAAAAAGATCAGAGGGTTCAGAGATCCCATCACTCCTCTGTGTTTGAATCAGGAAATAGCATACAGTAACCCAGTTATTCAAACAGATACAACAAAAGTAAACTCTGACCCTTTGTTGCTGCAGGACTGCACTTAACGCAGCTCAGCTCAGACCGGTCTGCATGACTGAAAAGAAAAACATCTGAAAAAGTGAAACGTATTTCCCCCCCCTAAACCTAATGACTGGTTGTCCCAGCAAGAACTGCAGTCAATCATTTTGATAACTGAATCTTTCTCATCACTTCTTTGCAGAATGGTTTGAATTCAGCCACACTGGAGGGTTTTCCAGCATGAATGGCCTGTTTGAGCTCATCTCAGTCTGATCTAAGTCCAGACTTTGACTGAGCTGCTCCAAAACCTTCGTTTAGTTTGAGCCATTCAGAGGTGGAGCTGCTGCTGTGTTTCACATCTTTGTCCTGCTGCATAAATGAGGTGCGCTCATGTTTCACTAGTCACAGCAGGTCGTCCTGAAGCAGCAAAGCAGCCCCAGACCATCACACTCCCACCTCCATGTCTGACTGTTGCTGTGATGTTCTTTGATGAAACCCTGTGTTAGTTTATGCAGATGTAACAGGACTCAGACCTTCCAGAAAGTTCAGCTTCTGCCTCGTCAGTCCACAGAATATTTTCCCAGAAGGGGACAGTTACTTTTGCCCACAGGTACAGGTGGGTGCAGGAAGGGCGCAGATACTCTTTCACAGCGCTGCACGTGAACGCTTAACTTGGCTTTGAGTGATTTGTTTATTTCATAATTAACTCTTTATCTCAGTGTGAGATTCAGAAATCTTGGCTTGTTTTTATAACGTCTCATCTAACAGCAGCATTCAGATTAGGACGTAAACGAACGACATCGTTTACTGCTGGTTTAAAGTGTCTTTTTAAAGTGATCTTTGTGCACACCCGGAACATCTACCCTGTGACGTTTCTGTATGAATTACTCAAATGTAGAAATTAGCAGTGACAGAAACTTGGACGCTCACCGAGTGTCTGCGCCTCCTCGCTGCAGCCAATCTGTTCCAGGATTTCCACCGCCACTCGGAGAGCCCCCTCCTCGGTAAAATGGGACACCAGCACATCTGTGATCTGCAGTCGGTTCTTATCCTCCACCTTGTTGCGCTTGACGCGCGGCTCCTGTCTGCGGTCCAGGAGCTGGTGGCAGAACTTCTCAAAGTCCCCCTTTGACAAGTCCTCCAGGGCGCTCACGAGAGCCATTTTTATAGTTGTTTGTGGCATTTTGTGACCCAGGAAGTTCTGAGACACTGAGCAGCAGAACGGCCCTTTGCCGCGCTCCCCGCGAAAATATCGAAAGGTGACTAGAATGCGCACCCGGAAGACGCATTTACAGTTGCTGGGAAATATCAGCGCTCTGAGCTGTGAGTAGGATGTACACACAGCAGCAGCAACAACAGGTCACTGTGTTCTAATGTCTGACTACAGGTAGTGCAGTAGCTCACAGATATCAAGGCTCCATGAACCCCGTTACTTTACTTATCTGACAAATATCTGTACTTTTTACTCCTTACACTTTTAAACAGGCTCGCTACTTTCGGCATGTGAGGGAAGTTATTATTTCTCATCACTGCTCCTTCAAACATCAGACTGACCCGAGCCTAATCGGAGGGAACAATAACACAAAAAAGATAATCGTATTGGTGTGTCCATCACCGGGACTTACCGCATACAAAGAGATCAAAGAGGCAAAAAAATCAAAATCAAATATGTATCATTTACAGGTGTCTGTCCGCTGTTCTTCAGCATCCAGCTGAAGAGGCGTGAGCACGAAGGAGATAGACCTTAAACTGAGTATTTGAAATATACCATTTCAAATGCAGTGTTTTTATCAGCTCAACAAACATCCGCAAACACACAAACTGTTTGTGTGCAGCTTGTCACACAGTGTGTCTGAGCTGAAGGTCCAGCTTCTGTATTTCCCAGAAAGAGAGAGAAGTTGGAGATGGAGACGAGAGGAAGAGGAGAGGATAGATTTAAAGGGACGGACTGCTCAGTGGCATCTGATAACCCGGAAGTTTAAAGCTTACATGTAACGTCCTCATTTTTAAATCAGACTTTGGATCTGTTTATGATGCGAAATTACGATTTTATTTTTTTGTGAAACGTCCTGCAAAACAAACTGAGGTACAGTAATTTAGTGTTATTCAAAGGTTGCATGAAAATACTGCAGTTTAGTGCCGGATAAAGAGGTCAGTTTGCAGCACTGTGGAGAGTTTACAGTAAGTATTGGACTGGTGCAGAGCAGCTGTGCTGTTCATGCTCATTGTTCGGCTACATCAGTGCAGCAGAGATGAGTTTGAATTTAAGCTGATGATTGATTCACTGAATTCCACCTTTATACCAGCTGTATGCTGTCAGTATAAACAGTTACTGTCAGTGTGGGGATGGAAATCAGCCAGGACGGCTCTGAAACCTCAGAGCAGCAGCAGGTCAGCTGATCACGGCTGCTGCAGCTCTCAGCAGAAATGATTGTGATTTTTTTCCCGCACGTGAAGCCACTACAGCCAATCTTAGGGTCCCTCCACCTGTTGAATCCCTGATTATTCTCATTTTTACACTTTAGGCTATAGCAAAGATTTTAAATGTGTAATTAAGTATTAATTAATTATTAAATATTACTTTTTAATTCTCTCTCACTGCCGGTGTCCTAAATGACAGATTCAAGCTGAGTATTCATTACAATTTAAATTTAGATTGGAATAATATTTGTATTCCTGTGTACTGTTATATTATTATTATATTAATAAGGTTCAGTTAGTGTTGCACACAAATAGGAAGAAAGAGCTGCTTTATGTTCTTACTTTGAGTACATTTCAGAGCCTGCACTTTTACTTTTACTTAAGTAAAAAGTTGATTCAGTACTTTACCTTTTACTGGAGTATTTGTAACACAAGTATCTGTACTTCTACTTAAGTACAGAATGTGTGTACTTTTGCCACCTCTGCCTTCGACCACATGCCAACACAAAGCTGCTGTATGATTTTGGGACAGCACATCCTGTCCATACACAAACACCACACAACAGGAGCGATGCACTGGCTGTTGCAACAACACATTACAAAGTACTGACATGCTGACATGCTTGTAGGCAAAGCAGGATCATCCGTTTACATGCACTGAGAGACTAATGTGCATTCCTGCCAAATATTTGATCTTCTTGGGACTGAAACCTGTCATAATGCATGTATCCACCTGCTGCCTGGTAAATATTACCTCCCTGCTTGTCTCTCAGGTGCTGCTGTCAGTGATTCTGGTGATTGGTTACCTTTGTCTCTTTTTTCATGGATTCATATGTAAAAATCTTTAGTCTGTGAAAAATAACCCACATAATTAAAATAAAGATTTCTAAATCAATTCTTTTCGATTTTAAGTTTAGACTTGGAAATCCACCACCATCTGCCAGGGGGTGCTACAGCAGCATTTGCCCCATGACACCGCCCACACCAGCACCACAGAAGTCACTTAGCCCATCCATCCATCCATCCTCTTCTACTTATCCTTTTCTCTGCTTCTGATAAGCAGAAGATGGATGGATGGATGGATGGATGGATGGATCACTGTACCGCAAGTATCTTTGAGTAGCGTGCACTGTAAACCCAGATTTTTATTCGACTTAAAAATATTGAGATCATATTACTTAAAATTACCTAGAATGTGAACATTACTTGTTAATGCTGAGACTGTACTTTTTGATGGTCTATCTTATTGTAATTATGTGTTTGAGTTCAAACAACTTAATATCATCAGGCTTTGCACCTGCTAAAAATCTAGTTTATATCGGTTTAACAGACTGAATTAGTGCGCAGCAGCACGGTGGCGTAGTGGTTAGTGCTGCTACCTCACAGAATGACAGCTAGAAGGTCTGGGTTCATTTCCATTTTGGCCCAGGCCTCTTGCTGTGTGGAGTTTGAAAAAGTAGATATTTGGTATTTTTGTTTGTTTTTTGTTCCCCCTCTGGTTCTCTATTTGTACAGATTTTTGTTTTTTTTTATTGTTCCATGGGGTTGGGGTTGGGGTTAGGGTAGGGTCATGGACAAATGCTATTTGTAAATGTTAATGTACCAGTGTTCAGCAGGGCTGAGTTTTATCATGATTGTTTATTTACCAAATATAAACAGACACAGTTCAACATTGTAAGAAATATTTTTGTTACTGAGCAGCATGGTGGTGTAGTGGTTAGTACTGCTGGGTTCGATAACCCAGCAGTATCGAACCCAGAGTTCGATTCCGCCTTGGCCTGGGCCTCCTGCTGTGTGGAGTTTGCATGTTCTCCCTGTGTCTGTGTGGGTTTCCTCCCACAATCTGAAGACATGCAGTTACTGGGATTAGGTTAAGTGTGAATGGTTGTCTCCCTCCCTCTGTGTTAGCCCTGCAACAGGCTGGTGACCTGTATGGGGTATAAACTGAGTATCTTCAGTTACTGAAACTCTGTTATTAGTACATTCAACTTAGATCTTCCATTCCACTCCAGAAGGGCCTCAAGTACATTGAACATAGTCCACTGCACTCATTCAACTGTTTCATTACTTAAAAAATTTAAGGCAACGAGTTACCTTGGGGTTTTTTTTAAGTAGATTCAACTTATCGGGGTTTACAGTGTGGGTGGCACTTATATGGGACCCACTATGTGTTTCCAGATTTTCTGCCATATGTCATGATGTACTGCTGCAAAGGTGGAGGCACATATTAAACGTGAGCACAGTCATTGCAGCATATGTAAAGTAACAGCAGATTTCTCAGGCTTCTGTACAGTCTGAATGCCACATTTTACTTTACTCTTCTGCTGTTCAAATCTTATATTTGTGAGGGGCAGCCAATCAGAGGAAAGCTTTCTTAAAGATGGAGGAGTGTGACAACTCATTTTAGACGATGTACTGAAAGTAATCACTTAAAGTAATAAAAAATATGGGGACTGCTTTTTATACTTTCATAATTAGAGAGGAAGTACTCAAAATGTTTCAATAAAACACATTTTGTGATGAGAGACTTTATTTTAATTCACTGAATGTTTATATACAGTTTATTTACACATGATGCTCACGCATCACTGAAAGCTTCACAGTGATGCATGAAAACCACCAGTTTGTTATTCAGAGTAGCAACAGAGGTAGACACGAGTTTTGTATTTAAAAAAATATAATATAAATGCACAAAACTCTGCATTGGGTTCATTTAAACACTATTTACAAATCCGTCCACACATGAATGAACGACCCGGACACAAAAAGCATCAGCCGCTCTCTGTGCTGCAGGTACACCAACCTGAGGTTAGAAACACTTAGTATCAAATATCATTTAAGAAGTGACACAGTGTCCTTAAGGAGTGGCTGCGCGATGGATGTATACACTTTTAATTATTATTCCTTGAAATGCAGCCTCTGTAAACTGCCTACAAGTTCAGCCTTTTCCGGAGGTACTCGGTTCAAATGTTCAGGTCACTCCCAGCTGGGGGCACTGAGGCTCCGCCCCCTACTGTGACGCCCACGTTTCTCTGCTGTGATCAGAAGCTGCCGCTGCCGTCGGTACCCCCGAGCACTGCCAGGACTCTGTGTTTGTGGGTAGCACGTTCATACTGCTCAGGACCTCCTGTGCCGTCTTTCCCAGCATGCCCTGCATGTCGCAGACAAAGCGGTACACGTAGCGCTTGCCTGCCGTCTTATGGATGATGTTTTTGTGGTAGTAGTAACGGAGGCCACGGCTCAGCTTCTCATAGTTCATCTTTGGCTTATTCTTGCACTGACCCCAGCGCTTGGCCACCTGCAGGATCATCAAAAACATATACTCAGAAAAATACAAGTGAAGTAGTGATATTCTCACACTGTACTTAAATACATGTACCGATACTACAGGCCTGTGTTCAGGATCTTATTAATTATAAAGAGCAGATAAACGCTCTGTGGCCTTTTTACATACTTTATACCAAGAAAGTTTAGGAAGGTGCTTCCAAATCCAGAAGAATGTGAGCGCTATGAGCAGTGATTGGTAAGTAGTGCATTAATGTAATTACATTAATGCAAGGCTGCTGGATCTGTTGCTGACTCAATATTAGCCTCCTGACAGGTAACTCCAGCTTTGCTGTGGACATAGAAACGTCCTGTGAAAGATATTGTCCTCCATCTGATGTGTGCTAATAATAATAAGCTTCAACATCATCCTGTTAAATACAAGGGCAATCAATGTCAGGTGATGCTGCAGAAAAACATGAATGTAGTGTAATGAGTACTGTAACACATCTATCTATGGGCAGGGGCGGAGCCAAGGGGTGGCCACTAAGATTTCCTGCACACCTAAATGAAGCCAAGAAGCTTCTTCATTGGCTTCATTCTCCACTTTCCCAAAAGGAAGGCCAACTGGCTCCACCAGTGCCAGTAGCACCAGTAACAGCACTGAAGGTGAAACACCCCTGTAATATAAGCAGGGCCCCATACATTCAGTGCTATATTACATGGTCCAAAGTTTCAACATCCGCAGTTTATTTTTTAACCAAACTCTACAAGCGAGTTTTCATATAAACTCTTAACCTGGACAAATACACAGTCCGACAGAAGTACCTAAATAACCTTTTATTGGTACTCAGCGGGAGTTTGATCTGGAACAGGATGCTTCCTTACCTCTGTGGGGTCAGACATCTTGAACTCCCATCCATCTCCTGTCCAGGAGATGAAGGTGCGGCAGGCAGAGTCCAGCAGAAGCTCCAGTAAAAACTGCCACAGCTGGATTGGACCAGAACCTGAATGACAAGTTTATAAATCACTCAGGTTAAAGAAAGCTGCTGGAACTATAATGATTTGTCTCATTATATAAAAGAAAAACAAGCAAACAAGCAAATTCTAACCAGGATAAGCCGACATTCCCGTTATCTGCCCCTCTCTGTCCAGCCTCTGGGTAGGGGTGCTTTTTCGTTTGACCACACGGGGACAGTACTGTTCTGACGACTGAAGGCCGGAGTTTGAGGGGCATGAGGACAGAGAAAGGTGTGATGGAGGGGCAGTGAAGCTGGGGGACGGGTATTCGGGCCAATAGGACGAGGACTGCCTCTGAGCTTCAGAGTCAAAGTAGCTCTGATCTGCTTCACCTGCACCAAACAGAAGAATCACGCACTGAACTACAAATATCACTGAAAAGGTGTGTAGAGTAAGTCATGAATGAAATGCCTTACTTTGTACTGTGTTTGATCCCGTTCCAGTGAGGAAGGGGCTGTGGCTGCCTTCCACGGCTGGGCTGAACTGTCCGGTCTGGGGCGCCAAGCTCGGGTACGTCTGCGGAGGCTCCTGGTACCCAGTTTGGGACTGGTCCACTGTCAGCCCATCTGTGCAGCAGGAGGAGAGTTAGTCACCAAAACAAAAGCCTTTAAAGACAACCTTCTGTTTTCTATCATATAACTAATGCTACAGTGCTCACAGTTTCATATAATGAGCTCAGCCCTGTTAGCTAAACGCCCGGGTTTCAGCCTGCTCTAAACACTCAGTTCCAGAAAGTTTGTTCTTCTCCTGGCTCTGTATGATGTCACAGAGAGCAGACACTGACTGCCTCTGATCTAAAGTTATGTTTGGATAAGTCACAGTTTTAAAAGCGGAATAATGATACGAATGTTAGAGGTCTCCTTTAAAGTTCAGCGTGAGAGTCGGGGGCTCACCTTGTGGATACGATGCCCACCAGCTGAACTCCTGGTATGCATCCAGGCTGAAGAGGGCAGCATCACTCGCTGAGGGTAAAAGAGCACAAAGATAAGTCAAAAACACCAACAAGACACAACTCCAATGAGCAAGCAAAGTATTCCACAGTACATGTTTTTACCTTTAGTTTCATAAGGATGGGAAGCCTTTGGGTAGCTGCTGTCTGCCACATACTGCTGCTGCTGCTGTCCGGGCACTTTACTGTCTAACAGAAAAGACAGGTCTTCACCAGGGCAGTCTGGAGGTTCAACAATAATACACACAGAGGCGGTCAGTGAAGGAGGATGCACCAAACCCATTCTGGATTATTAATCCTGCCAACTTTAAACACAGCGATTCTTCTCCAGACTGAAACCCAGGCTGGTGTCCAGATGATAAAACTTATGTAATATTAGGCCATGTGATTAGGACTATGGGTTTGCACTTAGCCGAGGGTTTTGTCTCTTCATAAAACAGTTCAGCAGTAAAGAAGGGAAAACACCTCCAACTGAAACTCTGCATTGAGATTTTACGGCTATGTAAGGTTTTTCAGCTCTGTGGATGGAGGCAGCTCGGAGGAAACAAGGCAGGGAGGGGGAGGAAACGCCAGTGGAGGGAGTGTGACAGAGAGGTGATGGAAGGATGGGGAGTGGGGGCGAGGGCTCTAAATCTGTTGGAGGAGGAAGTCTGGAGGAAAGGATTAGGAAAGACAGAGAGGGGAGTGCAGCACGGAGCCTGTCTTTAACCTGACCACCCTGCGTCTCTCCGTCTCTGCAGATCTCAGCCCATTCGGGCCATTTCACACAGTCATAATCACGGGCGTGTCAAGGACTCAGAGAGTGCTCTGACAGATGTGATGACACTGTCTGCGACCATGTTTCCTTTGTCCTTCAGCTGCTCGGCCTCAGAGGAAACAGACCGCACAAACACCAAACCCTGAGTCTGATCTGAGAGTCTCAGCCCCATCCGCCAGGATGAGGAGGAGAGCTGCGACGAAGCACCTTCACAGGGATCCTCTGAACTCACCATAAGATGCAAAGTCGAAGCCAGCTGGCACTTCCTGCGTCCTGAAGTCTTCTGTGTAGTATCCGCTCTGGCAAACCTCCATCTGCAGTCATATGATCACAACTTTTTTCATCTTTGGGAATGAATTAAAAGCCTTCAGATTACAAATGCACTAAATATTCACACTAGTGGGACTGAAACAGTTTCCACTGGTGTTTATCCCACTGAGTAATTAGGAAAATTCGGGAAGGTCAGATGACAGTTCAATAACATGATGAATTGATGTTTCTTACAAGTTTGAATGTCAGAGCCTACCTTTACTTTGGAGTCCGCGCTTCCGTCTGTAGCTTTGATCAAAGTGTCCCAGTACATGTCGCTCCTTCCCCGCTCAGGCTTGTATCGGCCGCCGTGGTTGCAACAGCGTGGAGTGGTCACTCCGCGCTCCGCCGCGTCCTGTTATAAAGTGCGCCGAAAAGGTGGGCGGGGCGCGTGCCCGCGGTGCGTCGTGACCTGCTGCCCCCCCCCCCCCCCCAACCCTCCCTTTCCCTCCCCCTCAGCAACAGGGTAATCAGAGCTTCATTCATAAAAGACTGTCCCGTCGCATAAATGCAGCTTATTCCAGTAAGAACAATGAATGAATTACTTCCGGTATTTATTATCATCTCTTTAAGGGTTAGTCCACTCTGTGATCTGGAGGAACAGAAAGAGATTTTAATATGAGTTCTGCTGCTGTAGAAAACAAACATGCAGCTGTGAGAGGACATTTGGGACTAATGATAAAACGTGAATAAAAGAAAAAGCTTCAGTATTCACGTGTTACCTGAAATGTGTGAGGAGTGTAAGAAGAACAAGATTATTATAGATTGCTATAGATTATTATAGAAAGAACAGCAAAAGTGGCCTTATTATTCTTGTTGTTGTGTCACTTTGGAGGGGAGATGGTTTCAGCTCTGCAGATGTAAAAATGAGGAGGGGAGTTTATGGTTTAGAATAAAAACAAAGGAAAATGGGTCACCTTCAAAGGGACAGTTGGAGTATTTTGAGACATTCCTGTGTTCCTGCAGTCTGGAGGTTTCGGTCCCTTTTCTGCATTAGTTTGTGTCGGAAACGTCTCATATACAGGACACTTACTGGAATATGACACAGTGAGGGTTTCTGAGAGGATTTCTTTGAATTATTCCCAGGATTTTAATTCATTATTAGCCTGCTGAGTCAACACACATTCAGACATGCGTCCTGTCTTCTTCTGTGTTTTCCTGCTTCCCCACACTAAGTTCTGTACCAACCATTAAAGATGGGATTGAGCACATCTCACCGTTTCCACGGAAATTTCCAGATTAGAAATTAATGACTGATGCTTGAATGGAGGCGACTGTGGGGCTGAAACAAACGTGTGCAAATCCATTGCACAGCCAGAGAACCACACACCCCTCAGAGGCCAATAAATATAAATATGGGTAAATACACGGAGATTATAAAGCCACTGAATACTAAATTCTAAGCTCCATGTTACACTTTAGCTTAAAGTCATATTCTATACCACATGAAACATCACAGCTGTTAAACGCATTAAAGTCATCTGTAGGAATAAAACAGATTAAAAGAAACAAAACTGGAATTATGAGTCAGTTCATTGATTAGGCTTCAGATTAACAGATCTGATGGTCGTTAATTACTTACGTCACACTTTTCTATGATGCCATGAACGTCTTAGTTTTTAAAGAGGAGTCTAAACTTTTCATATAGACTAAATTAGTCAATTAAGTGAACAGTTAATGACAATCATTCATAGACAACGATTCTGATCACTGATCAATCATTAAGTAACAGATTTTTCCTGTCACAGTTTTCTATGACGTAGACCTTTAGACTGATGACAAAAACAAACGTCACAGACCGAACATTTCAATGATAAACTATCTGATTATTGATTAATGCTTCAGTCTTTTTTCCGTGGGTTTCTCTGATCTGCAGAGTTGTTGCCAATGATCCACCGAGCGATGGATCATTGGCAAAATAATGAGGTACCATCCATAAACTTGATTTCCAAGTAATAAAGATAATAAAGTTCAATGAATAAAAATAGAAATGCCTGCTTCGTTAAACATAATCAATAGTTCCACATACACAGCTGCAGATTTGATGCGCGGGCTTGTCGCGTCTATTTTTATCGCTGAATACTTCAACATATTTCTGATTGTCTGGCTGAATAACTGGGGTGGGGTTCAAGTGGAGCCTTTGGAAATCAGAGCGTTTTTAATGAGGTGGGAGGAAGAAAAAATCTCAGTATCTTTAGAAACCATTCGACTAAACAATGGCCCGTAAAAAACACGCAGCAGCCGCTGAAGAAAGCCTGAAATCACGGCGTGAGTGGCTGCAGCAGATAAGGCCGAGCCCAGAGGCCTGTGTAAACAAACATGTCTGCTATTCAGACACACACACACACACACACACACACACACACACACACACACACACACACACACACACACACACACACACATCTGGAAAAGTGCAGCCGGCTGAATCGTGCGTGGAGATGGGAGTCGTGATTGGGAGCCCCACCCCAGCACAAGGACACAGCCGGGATAAAGTTACACAACAGCCCGAGTGATTAACAGCCGTCTACAGCAAAGTGTCAGCTCAGGATTCCGCCGGGAATCATGACACAGACCGAATCTCCTGATATCCAAATAACGACCCAAATCACGAGTGCACAAAATGAAAGTGGTCTCAGAGCGTGGGCCACAAACCGGCTCACTGTGATCCTTAAAAGAGATTCATAAGCAGCTCAGTTTGTTTCACGGAGGCAGAGACTCTGACACTCACACCAAAGTCTGACACACTTTTTCCCTTTAGTGAATCTGCGTAAAAGCCTCACACGCAGCTGTATTATTTTACTCTTTATGATAATCTGACGGCTCTGACTGTAGGTCACAGTTTCACTTCACACATGACAAAATCATTACAGGGACAATGATCACTGTTTAATGTCATCACCGTGTTGTGGTTACACGTTTGTATACCTGAAATGCTGCCCTGAGCAGATTACACTCACCTGTAGTTACGCTCATATTTCATACTGCAAACGCATGAGACCATGCTCTGATGCTCACCAGCACAGGTTATAATCCAGAGTCCTGAACTTAGAAAGGTCACATTATCACCATTAAAGCTCACAGTTTCAAGAGGCTCTATTTTCATGCCAAATGTGTGCAGTGCCTAAAATCTGAAACAGGAAAAACACGAATTTAACAAAGACAAACTTTAAACATTAATTTTGTATTTTTGAGGAGTTTTAGCCGCTCTGATCCCTGAATCTGTAGTTCCTAATCCTCCCAGCAGGGAATCGATAAAGTTTTATTTGTACTTAAAAACTTAAATTGGAGATTTCTGACCACCACTGTGTGCCTAAAACATTGTGTATGTATTTCAGAAGCTCCGAAGAGCATGAAATGAGATAGAAATGAATAGACGCGATGTATTTACTCCTGAGTATCTTCTGCTGCTCCAGCAGGCCTGAATCAAACAGCACCTCCTGATTAAGTGTGGCTGTAAATTTTATGAACTGCTGACGCGCTCTGCCAAAGCTTTAACTGCCGCCAGGAAGAGTTCCTTTTTCCACTGAAGCTTCTGAAAACGTTACTTTGTTACTGCGCCCCAACTCCAACCCTGCAACAAGAACATCAGCCTCCAAAACGAGAGACGAGGATTTCACGTGATGCTCATTAATCTGCTGCATATTTCAGGCTTACTGTAACAAACAGTTTGCATCTCAGACACAAGCAGGTGGCAGTCTAACAGGAATCCGGAGCCGCAGCTGTAAATATAACTTTAATATTAACTTTACAAAAAAAAAAAAAAAAAAAGATCCAGAGACAGAAAATACAGATTTATGGCTGGTAGGTGAAGTCTTCATGAATTATTTACCTTCTGCTCAAAAAAGACCTGATTAACTAAATTAATATAAATGAATAAAAGAAAACAAATAAATAAATAAATGACCTGATTTAGTTTGTGAGTGAGTGAGCTGGCTGTAAACTGCTCGGCCAGCATTGCTGCAGGTTTAGAGCACACACGTCTGCTGAAACAAACCAATGAACACAAAGTGTTTCTGATGAAACGTGTTTATTATAAATGCAGAGGGAAGGAAGGAGGCGGTGCTCAGGCCTGTATCATTAACATCAGCAGCAGCATTTTCCAGTATCAAGATTGATTGATGTCATAGATTTAAGTGAAGAATAAAGATGAAAACTTGCAGTAATTTCTTACCTTCTTTAAGCAGCAGCTGATTTGACAGCATGACTGCTGAAACATGAACAGATCAGCAGAGATGGACTGAAGCTGCAGGCTGACGGGATTCAGTGCAGTGAGATATTTAAACATCTAAAAAATGAAACTAAACCCACAAACTTAAAACAAAGACGTATTTTTTACGACTCTTCATTTCCTTTAATAAAGTTTTGTTTAACAGATTTAATCGAGTCTAATATCAGCTGTTATGATGATCCGGTTTTTAGAATCAAACTGTGTGCCAAAGCCAGTGGGTTTAAAGTCTCAAAGATGAGTTTATATATAAACCTGCATATATATATTACAATAATATATTCTAACAAATATATTGGGTCACACATCAGCTCCGATAAGCTGAAATCATTTTACAGACTCGCGTGATTCAGACGGGGAGTTTTGATGCTTGGACTTCTTCGTTTAGTTTATTATTATTGTCATATACGGGTAACAGTGGCAATGAAATTCTTAATATTTCACCAACCGTGAACACACAAATAAAAAGCTCGATAGCGAGCTGCTGCATGAATCTAACGGAGCTTTGTGTTTTCCTCCTAAGCAGGAGGTGTTGGTTTCATGAGAATAACTTCACTGCTCTGAGCGCTCGCAGTGACTTCACTTCCCAATTTAGAGTGAAAGAGAGAGAGAGCGAGAGAGCGAGGGGGAAAAAAAACCTGCCATCCGGTTATGGTCTGTGAGCAAAAATTGTTACTGCAATGGTTTGCGCCATAGAGCCAATGCAGCCGTGCACGAATTGAAGTGAGGTTAGGAGGCTAAATTAACTGAAACAGTCCCCAAAACGACTAAATGACAAAGACCGCGAGGCTGCTGCTGCAATGGACTGTACGATAAAGGTAGGTCCGGTTTGTTTTTACCGCTGCCGCCGGTGCTGAAGATGACAGGCGGCCACCCACAGCAGCCGTGAGTCTGCTGAGTGAGAGAGTCGAGGCGGTGATGCGAGCTCCCCACTCTTTCCTTCTTGTACAAAATTTCCTCTTCCTTCCCGTTCGTGGTTGTATGTCGGCTCTATAATAACACAACTAACCACTACATCTTTACACTCAGATAAAAACACTAATTGGTGGCCGGTTATGCGCGTAAAAGAGGATTTCCAAACGCACGCCTTTCGATTTTTTTCTGATTTCGTCGAGCTCTCCTCGTACCATCCGCGGACCCACAAAAACAAGAAGCTTTAGGCGGTGAAGTTACTGAGCACTCACCGGTCTGCTTTCTTTCATTTAACGAAGATGAAGTAAATGAGGGGATGCTGGACGTTATTGCGGCGCGTAAGGCAGGTGAAGTCGCCATGGACCGAATGGGAGCAGGAGGACCCGTTTCCATCAGATGACCGGTATTTCACACTGTTACAGCTACACCTGTTTATCTTCTCCTGACGACCGTTAATCGTTTCGATGTGTTATCTTCTGAGAAAAGCAGAAATAAAGGCCTCTGTGTCAGAGAGAATACGAACTCTTTACTGAAATCAGCACCGATTGTTGCGCAACGAGGGGAAAATACGATTATTTTTAATCGGATCATGCGCACAAATATTCAAATTCACCCTTATTTTCTATCAAATGTGCGACTATATGCAACACGGACCTGTGCGTATTTATCTTTACATTTCTGCTCTGTAATATTTGTAATTCTCGATTTTCTAATTTCGACACAATCTTACTACTGAGATGAATTTGTTAAAATTAATTATTAGAATTAGAATTATTATAATTCCTCGCAGCTAAAACTCGCGCCTGTTGCAAAGACTTTTGGAGAAAATGGCTCCACGGATGCAGGAAGTCATTATTCGATGTTTCTTGAATTGTTTCTAACATCCATCTTTATGTGCAGCTCGCAGTTTTTGGGCGCTAAACACGAACGCGCTCCGCGGTTTCTCCTTATGAGAAGGACGCTGATTAAAGGTCAGTGCAGAGAAAAGCCGAAAACGAGGCCGTATTGATATTTAGATATTAAATTACTGATAAAAGCCTTTATGACACAATTTCATTTTAGCTTGTTGCCGTTTAAATGTGGGAGAATATTTATGGGATTCTTTGCTGATGATTTTTTATAGATATAATTATCCAGATGATTATTCTCCTGAACTCTGTAGCTGTTGATTGTGTTGGAGGTTATTTTAAGAATAATTTATAGCTGCAAACGGGAGCACTTGTCAGGTGTCGTTATCTGAACGCAGCAGGCTTCCTGTCTCAAACCTCAGACTTTCCGCACACATTTCCGCTCCCTGGACCAGAAAAAAAGTCAAATGGAGGCAGCAAAGCCTCCATTTGAAAGACAGAAAGTGGACAAAGTGGGGCGTTGCGCGGTGTTAACTGTGGGCTGCCTGCTCACTCGCTGGCTGGGAGTTGGAGAGATGAGGCCCGGCTGCGTTTGCGGCCTGCAGAGGCCTGCAGAGGCCTGCGTGCTGTCAGGATCGAGCTGTGAAAACCGCACCGTTGTTTGTGCAGCACAGAGCGCAGCTGCTCGAGTCTTTGCAAAATCAGCTTCACTTTTACTTCTGCTTTTCTGCCACTTGTTGCTTCAGACACGGCGAGGACAAAGGGCTGTGCCTTTGCACAACGTGATCTGTGGCCTTCTGCTGTAGCAGACACGCGTGAGCGGCCTTTAAACTACAGTTTAGTTTTATTTGCTCCTTTAAAATAAGCTGAAATCATTGTAATGAGAAAGATAATGTAAGCAGGAGCTCAGTAAAACTCCTTTAGTCTCTATAAACAAGAACACTGAGAGGAGGAAAGAGGAACTCAGAAAGCACCAAAACAACAGTTTTAATGATGGATGCATATAAATCCTTTTTGTACTGCACTCTTATTCATTTGAACCTGAAGGTTATTTCTGAGGCAGCACGCAGCAGATTTTACAGGATAAAATACATCAACATGTATCAACGAATCAGCTTCTTCACCCCAACATAAGAAGTGAGGAGCATCATAAACGACTAAATATAAAACAGATTTTAATCATGTAACTGCTTTTTGCAACTTGTTAACCACATCCTTTGTTCCAGCTGAGGGTTGGCGGCTTACCGACCTCTCTGGCCTTTAACCCCTTCAGTCCTGCTTAGAGTTAGAGATATGTAACATTTCTGCATCTACAAACGTGTTACAGAAATATTCTGTTTGCCTTGATAACCATTCAGAAACCTTCAGATTACCTGCTGACCTGATTTATTGATCAACAGCAAATTAATCTATAACTGTTCAGTCTCTCTCTCTCTGTGTGTGTGTGTGTGTATTTGGGTCAGTTTGCCCTCTTAGAGGTGAGAGTCCCTGTGAATCCATTCAAAGTTGTTCCTATGAGGAAACATTTCCCTCCTGATTCGGGATAACGGTGCTTTCCCGGAGATCAGGAGGTTTCACTGAATGCTTTGATGAAATGATGTGAATCTTAAAATGCTCTAAAATGATGTGAACAATTAGGGAAACTAATAAATCGTGGAACTGGGAACTCTTCCTGGGACACGTGTCCCTGCAGCACTGACAGTCGAACAAACTGCAGTTTTTGATGGAAAAATGAGCAGCTGGCTGTAACTCAGACAGCAGCAACACAAAGCAGTTCACAGTGTTTGTGTTCCAGGGTTAACACCTGTTGTGTTGTATTATGCGAGACAGCAGTCTACACAACCATCACCAAACACCAAATTCGGGAATAACCGGAAAAATGGAGTTTCAGATCCTCACAGGATCACAGACTCAGGATGTTCTGGCTTACTAAGACCTTGTGTGTGGGTTTCCTTTAATTTCCCACCTGTTTGTGGCCTTTTAGGCATTTCTACACATTTTGGTTTGTTTTATAAACCAAATTACTACCAAGGAAATATTAATATTAGACTATTAAACAGCAGGAATGGTCACTAGTTAGAGGTTGTGGTTCCCAAAGTGAGCTCCACTATAAAATAAAGGCAAATAAACTGCAGCACGGTTCATGCGAGGAGAAATTTCCTTTAAATGAAAAAAAACGGAGAAGTTTTGAACACCAACACCCTTCTTGTCTGATTCATAACATGATTACTACCTAACATTATCTGATTCAGCCTCTGTTGTAATGCTCATGTTCTACTGAAAGAATGACTTTTGGAGCTATGAAGGGAATTCTTAGAACATAAGGGATTTTGAGTCATGCTTAAAAGTGGCTAATCGAAAAATACGCTTTTTTATAAAGATGAAGAAAATCCGTGTAGTGACGAGCCCGTGATCACGACTGCAGTGATGCAACCTACAAGGCTGCTGACAGCCGAGTCAGAAGTTTCCATGCAGGACTTCATGTTTGTGCCCTCGAAGCTGAGAGCGTGTGCTGCCGAAGAGCCGCGCCGGTGTAAATTTTAGGACAGAGTTTCAAGAAGGTCATGTTTTTAAAAGCAGTTTTGTGTCACCGAGCAACAGCCTGAAACGCTCTCAACAGGAAGTCAGTTGTGGCATCAGCGGTCAGGCCGCAGTTTGGTGTGTTTGTATCAGTGAGCAGAGGAGATGAAGACAGAGGGAGCGAGAAAGCAGATAAAGAAAGAGCGGGAGTGTGCATGAGCTTTCAGCAAATCTACCCTGCTGGAGAGCAAACATATGGATGAGCAACTGCAAGTGACGATAGTATCAGTCTGAATGTTGAGCTCTAAATTAAAAAAAAAAAAAAAATCATCTTTAACCACAGCACACAACTGCTTCCTATCACGCATTCTCGTGAGAATTTGCTGTCAGCAGCGAGTTTTCTCCCGCCTTCAGTCAACTGTTTCACTTCTGCACAGCGTACAGGGCCTCAGAGTGAGAGGACAGGCCGACAGCAAGAGGACAGCAGAATAAAGCTGAGCAGCACAGCATGCAGTCACACATGAAAACACGCTCCCTTCTAGTCATTACTTAGAAATATTTTGGTTTGCCTGCATCATGTGTCAGACGCTGCTGCTGGTTTTCCATCTGCAGGAATATTCCTGTAAGCTGTGAACGAGGTTGGCGCCACATTAAATACACATTAAATCAAGCCAAAGACTAAAAACAATCTTAGTGGCGGTTGACAGTGCTGTCAGCAGTCATGTTGCATTATGGGTATTGACCAAGCAGTAGCCTCTAGAACTGGAAGAGGAAGCAAAGGCCTGCAGTTCCTCGAATGGCCACTTGAGTGAAACCCCACAGATGTTAAAATATCCAAGTTGAAGCAGAAAAACAGGTCTGAGCTCATTTCCCCATTCCTAACAACTAAACGGGGGTGAATTTTTCTCTCACCTCTGCAGATTTGATCAGGTGATGTTGTTAAGATGTTCCACCTTATTGGAGGCACTCTGCAGCACTAATATGAGTTTTTTGTAACAGTTTGACGTGGGTGAAATTTACCTGACGTCCCTGTTTTTATTCTCTGTCTCTCTTCCGCAGTGTGTCTTTTGTCCTGTCTCTCTCCCCTCACCCCCCCCTCAGCAGATGACCCCCCCTCCCTGAGCCTGGTTCTGATGGAGGTTTCTTCCTGTTAAAGGGAGTTTTCCTTCCCACTGTCACCAAGTGCTGCTCATAGGGGGTCTTCTGACTGTTGGGGTTTCTCTGTATTATTGTAGGGTCTTTACCCACAATATAAAGCACCTTGAAGTGACTGTTTGTTTAATTAAATTGTGTGTCTGTGGACACACACACTATACACCTAGTTAGTGTACAGTGTGTCATCCAAATATGGCCACTTATGGCTCCAAAAAAGATCTCAAATTTTGGAGCCTCATATTTGAAAATTAAATTTGAGGCTTCAAAATGTGACTGTACAAACCAATTGGAGATGGCAGCCATCTTTTATGTACAGCCTATGGTTTTGACAGTGCTAAATATTTTTTGTGTTTTTGTCTTTAAACCTTGAGCAACTTTTTATGTAATCGTGGTTTGAAGTGAAATCAAAATGTCACTTTCTTCTAGAAAATGGGTGCATCCATCACACAGCAGCTGACTTCTGTGGAAGTTTGTCTGCAGCGTGGAGGAAATGCCAAATTTTGTGTCATGCATTAAGATGTGGTTCACAATGCTCAGGCAACAATTGAGCTAAAAAAAAAACACACTCACACACAAACAATCACGCACACACACTCACAAACACACACCCACACACACACACACACACACACACACACACACATACAGAGGCAAAACTGAAAAACAATGTGATGGCGGCACTTCAATCAGGGCTCATACTCATATGTCCACCGAACCCGGCCCCCTCTCCTCTACTGACCACAGGGTTGTTTTCCAGCTTTCAGATGACCCACATTTTTACACCGTGCCCCCCTCCACCATTTCCTCTCCCTTGGCCTGTGCCAAAAGGTTCCTGTGCACATGGCGGCCTGGTTTCCTGTAGGCCACTGAAAAGCACGGCACTGACGTACAAGGCCCAAAGACAATGCTCAACTCCTCTAAACAAACACACACTCGCACCCACTTAGACTGCCGTGGTCGCATCACACATGCACGCACTTAATTTGAGCAGCAGACAGAACAACAGGTCCGCTCTCTGCCCTCCTGAGTGCGTGGGATCAAAGTGCCATCTTTGAGAGGTTTGAAGCCACGTTGTGAGCACAGGAAGACGGACTTAAATCTCAATCAGACTCCACCCTCCCCCTCCCTGCAACCCCGATCCTAACGACAGAATAAAACTGTGGTTAAGGTTACTGATGTTCTTTATGATTAGACAGCCTCCTGGCTGCTTTCACCGTTTATTCTTCATGTCGCACTCAGTGTAGTGGTTTCATAACCTGCTGCAGCTTTTTAAACATGCATGTCAAGTTGGAAGCAGTCACACAGTAATGCTTCTCTGCGAACAGAAGATTAACAAAGGTGAACCCGAAGTGGAGAAATAAAACTCTCCAAAGTTCACATCAGTTCACATTGTTCAATCCGACCCTCTGCAGACCTGTTTCCAGACGTCAGTTTAAGCTCAGAAAAACTGCAGATTTTTTTTAAATGTGCAGTTTGTGGTACATGAAATCTACACAATTTCAGAGCTTTTTGAATTTGAGTTTTTACTCAAAGTTCTCGTGTTGTTAATAATCAAAGATTATTCTGACTGTCCAAAATAAAAGCAGAATCATCTTTGGTAGGCTCCAGATTAGCTGTAGCAACATTATGAAGATGCACACAACAACTTCAACACAATGACTGTAAAATATACACAGAGACAAGCTCCTTACAATAAAACCACATTAATTATCATGTAATTATTGACACAAAGCCTTAAACTAGACATGTAATAACAATATTTCCATGTAAATACACATAAATCCCCCACTTTTCGTTCCTCTGATGGAATTTCAATATTTAAATCTAGTTTTCTGCTTTTGTGTAAATTCTTCAGTTTCTGCAGATCCCATTAAAACTGATCCAACCAGCCTTCGCATTAATGCACAGTTATGTTGCATTAATGTGTGCAATAACTGAGACATCAAAGTCTAAATAACCTCATTTGTTTTTGGTCACAATGTAGCAAATCTATTAATGATAGAAACCCACATGTTATCATCTGCGGGACCTGGTCTCACATACGGGGTTTACAATCATTTCACTTATGCAAAGATTTAAAACTCGATTGTTTCTAATAAAATGCTTTGAACCAAATATGATTCGATTTGTCTTCAACACATTCAGAACGGACTGATCTGTCTAACCTGCTCTGTGCAGCATGTGCAGCAGTTTGCTCCAAGCAGCAGAAACTGAAATGCAAATGAGGTCTGAATAAAGTCCACAAACACAAACTTCACACACAGCAGCTGCAACAGTAACAGGATCAGTTCTTTTTCTTTGTTGTTCTCAAAGCATCAGCAGGTATCTGATAGATGTGTTTCCTCTCTGCCATTGTTGTCCAGAAATATTAAAAACACTCGTTTGTTTTGACTCCATCACCCATACATCATCCTGTTACTGTTAATGCTCTTAATAAACCACTGCTCACAATAGCTGCTAACAAATTCATTCCTTCCTACTTCTTGAGTTAGGTTCTCTGGTATTCAGAGGAGCTCGCAGGCTTCTTTAAAATCAAACTACATATTTGTGACACAGATTTATTATTTTATGACCGCAGGAACGAATAAGCTTGAAATGCTTTGGTGTAGGGGACTGACAGCTCGTTTAGGTGGAATAAACAGAGTGCGTGTAAATATATTTAAAGTTTCCACAGGTCTGACCCGGCTCACTCTGACTCTGTTGAACAGGAAGCGCTGTCCGTGGTGAGCGAGGATCAGCCCATATTCGAGCCGACCTACTCCGCAGCCCCGGCCATGCACATGAAGACTGAGATGACGTCACCCGGCGGGTTCAGCCAGGCCTCTAAGCAGAGTCCCGACCCCACCGAGCAGGAGTGGGTGGGGTCAGCACCGCAGAATGCTGGGAAGAGAGGAGAACACGTCAATG
Source organism: Archocentrus centrarchus (assembly GCF_007364275.1). Lineage (NCBI taxonomy): Eukaryota > Metazoa > Chordata > Actinopteri > Cichliformes > Cichlidae > Archocentrus > Archocentrus centrarchus. The sequence continues at coordinate 358,215 of NC_044361.1, forward strand.
GGACCAGGTGAGTCAGGCCGGGCCGAGGCCACAGGGGAGCGCAGGTCCACGCTGGCATGCCGGGTTTTCCAGACTCCAAAAATATTAGTTTATTACTCGCTTCCCAAACACAAACCTGCGCCTCCCATCATTTAGCACCTCTGGCATGCTTTTGTATTTTCCACCATCAGTACGAAGTGTGGACTCACTGTGGTTTTCTTCTGCACTACAGTCACACTCTGCTGCTTCATAACAACATGAGTCATTTCTGCTGAGGAAGATTATATTAAGCAACAAAAACCTTTTGTTTTCCAACCCGTCACTAAAGTGTTTCATTATATCTAATTTAACTTCTCAGAGTTTCATTTGGAAAACAATAAACTATAAATCAGTTATTTAGTTTCTTCAGTTTAAAACCACTAAAGTACTTAAAGGTAGATGTCGGCTCTTTATCTGCCTCCACTTCCACCTGTGAAAGGCTGCACGCACATTAGCAACAGTCTAATGATGATCCATCACATATGGCATTTTACTGAGTACTTCTGATACTTACACTGAGGACTTTTTTTTATCACTATTGACTTACATTTTTCATATAGATCAGTTATGTGGAGCTAACAAGATATTCTTTATTTCACAAAAAATACTTTTAGTAAAGCAAACTTATTTTTAGCGTTTGGTTCTATTAGACTGTGTTTTGTGTCCATTTTTAATCAAATCCATCAGCCTTCATTTTTGTTAAAGTTCACTAATTATGGCACTTCTTATTTTTTCTCATATATTTGCTGTTGCAGAGCTGGCTGCCCATAATAAATGGGCATTTTCAAATAACCAGGTCAGTAAAAGTGATTCCTTTGAGGCTGCAAGCCAGAAGCCCCACCCACCTGCTTTTCTAACCTTGTGTTGTGAGAGGCAGCCAATCAGAGCAAAGATGGCATAAATGGAAGGGTAGATAACTAAACCTGAAATCCAAATAAGGATTATTCTGAATGATGAATTATGCAAAGCTACTCTAATAGAGTTCAAGAATAAAAAATATGATTGTTAGATTTATTTGCCTTTAACAGTTTCCATTTTGACCTGAATGGAGGATTCTCGACGGGGTTTTACTCTCAGCTGTGCTTCAGGAAAGTGTCAAACATCACTTTGATCACATGAATCTGATTGTTGATCACCTAATGTGATGGTAAATGTACAAAAGAAAGCTATAAATACAGAATATGCAGCTAATAAGTTTCACTACTCAAAAGGTTTACCTACTGAACTAGTGAACTGCAGATAATATCAGTACTGTGTGTACTGTGTTTCTGTGCTCAGTGAGATTTGGGCTGCTGTAAAATTCCAGTTAGCTAAAATACTCAGGATCCTGAGACTCCCTCAGCTCTGAAGCCGATCACCAAGGATACGTGAATATGTAACAAATTAAACTTCAACAGGAGACATTTTTAAAAAGTGATTTGTAATTTCCAGTGTAGATTTCAGTGTATAGTACACTGAAATCTACACTGGATTATTTAAGTAGAGCTTTTAACCCCACAACAGTTCCACTGAGCACCCGTATGCTCCTATAACTTATCTATATGTAAAAATCACTGCTTTAAATTGTCGTGCACGCCTCCTCCTTTCACTCCTTTCACTCCTCTCGGGCCTTTCAGGCCTTTTCAGAGGAAATTGTTGCTGAGAAACAGTTTGACTAAACTGACCTCCCATCACATGCAGATTGGCAAAAACTAGCAGAGGAAATGCAGCCGGATGAAAGACATTTTTCTCTCTTCATAATTTGAATTGGTAGTGGAGCTTCATTATACAGAATAATGATGAGTTTATGAGACATTTAAAAATCAAAATGGCACATCAGATTCTGACTGAAGCCTCTCGCTTCTGTTGGTTCTAGCAGGGAGTCCCCGGTGGACTGCAGCGTCACCAAGCGTGCCAGGCATATGAGCAATGAAGGGGCCCCAATGCAATACCAGGCCTCCTCCTACACGGAGCCCCGTGTCAGCCCCCAGGCCACCACCCCGCCCAGCAGCACCACCGAGGAGAAGAGGGTCATCGTGCCAGCAGGTGAGCTGAGTCACTCACACAAGCCGGCACTGAACTTCTATCATGCAACACCATCCCCATCACAAGATGGTTTCCTAACAGCGGGCACTCACTGGGCTTGTGCAACAGCAGTAACTGAATCAGAGCATGTGCACACAGTTCTTCTCTTAAAACAAATGCTGCTCCAAAGCAGTACACATGAACTGTAGCAGCTTTCTGGTAGTTGTGGGACAAGATGACATCAGGGTTTAAAAAGAAGTGTGAAGTGCAAAGTGCAAATTTAGGTCTCAGATCATAACAAACAGAGAATGAGCAGGAGATGAGCAGGCATCAACTTTTTCAGTTTTAATCACCCTGCTTCCCTTTTCAGGTCTATAATAAAAAAAATTGAATACAAATTATTGATACAACCTTTGAAACACATTTTTTTCACAATGCAAAGCTATTTAAAACTGCCTCTGTTACATTTAAATCACATAAATTAAAATGCATCCTGAGCTTCAAACTGTAAAAATGTCCATTCTTTGTAATATTAACAGCAAAGCAACCCAGATTTTTACAGACACACAGAATTATAGTAAAGTAAATGCTTGAAGTCATTAGCCTCGCACTGTTGCTATAGTAATTTATTGTATCTGTAGACTGTATCTGTGGTTTCCCCTGTTACAGTTTAGGCAGACGTGCAGTCCCATTTCACAGGAATAAACTCTTTATGGAGATTATATGAGAAACACTGACAGAATCATACTGCAGCTCTAATTATTATGTTTTATAAAGAACGATGGTCTAAATACTTCATTGAGCCCAAAGATGAGGCTGCTGAGGACATGCAGGCAGATTTCACAGTAATATCCCACCAGGGATCACATTAGCAATATAACTGCAGTCACATGCAGCTATATTTCATTGGTATTACTACATCTATATATAAATATATATTTACCTCACACTCATTAGAAACTACAGTACCTGCCTAACAAAGAGTCTCATGATCTGAGGGACAGAAGAGCAGCAGCTCTATCATTTAATGCACAGCAGGCTGATATTCATCAGCTGGATGTGAACAAAACAGGATGTGTCACTGCGACAAATTCAAGGTAAAGTTTATGTAAGTTGTTGTGCGATGTGAAAAAATGTGTTGATATTGGTGAACATGGTGGATTTTTAATTTAGGGAGGAATCTCGCTGATTAAACAGCGACATCTCATTTCCAGCTGGTATATTTTGTATATTTGTTCCATATTTATCCCCCTGTAAGTGCTTGTGTTGTTTGATATACATATTTATACTGGTTTTAGAACATTTTTCTTATTTCCTTGTTTAAGTTTTATAAGGAAAGGCTGAACTGTGGCAGCTGCTACATTGTCATCATACTCAAAAAAAGATTTCTTCTTCTACGGTCGCACGGACGCTCAGATGATTGGCTGTCGCGATCAGCGCTGCTCTGAGTCACGTGATCTACGTCTTTCATCCCTGCAGACTCAGTACATGAACAGCATGTTTCAGTGCACGTTTCAGCCACACACAGGTGGAGGAATTTAAAATTCATGTAAAATCATCAGTGAGTCACCAGCACAGTTATTCGGCCTGATAATGCACGGATGTTGCATCACAGCAACACGTGTTAATCAGAACAATCAGGAGCTGAAGGGTGGGGTAACCTCCTCCAATATTACGGGCAGCTCACAGCAAAAAGTCATTGTTTGCTGCTGGAAATGAACTTCCTGGATCAGACCAGACACGTTCTAATAGATCAGCTTGAGCCGAAGCTGCCGCTGATTTAATAGCTTAAAAACATGTCAGGTTCTTAGATTGTGTGGATGAGATACACCCACACAAAATAAGGTTAAAGAGTCCAATAATCAGCATTATATAAGTGAACAACAACAATGTGTGCAGGCAAAGGAAGAAGCATCCTCTTAGATTATAGTAAAAGACATTTAAACTGCTGCAAATATGCAACAAAAGTTTGCATATTATTCGTAGAGCACTATAATTAACTATTAAATGCTGAAATATATAATGTTTAAACAATGTGGCATTTGACTGTATTAAAATAAATGTAATGTTTTAAAGTAGAACATACCTCTGTGTGATAAACATGTAAAATCAATGGAAACTGATGGAGATAAAATGTGTTTGCATGTGAAACATGACAATGACACTAATGTTTAAATAATAATGTCACCAGTTGGAGACTCATCGATATTTTTATTATTTAAATAAAAATTATTTAAATATTCTGAGCTATTTTAAGCTTCAGCTCTTCAGTGACACATTAGTCTCATTAGTTTCAGTCAGCAGAGATGATTCCAACTGTCAAAAGAAACATAAACTTTCATGAAATATGTTTAATGCCCTGAGCATGTGCACATAAAACAGACGCTTGTCTGCATCTAAAAATGTTTCTGTGAAAGCTGTTTTCAGCTCAGCATCATTTACTTTCTGGTTTCCTGCGTCCTTCAGAGAGCAGAAACAGAAAAAGGCTGAGACCAAAGAACAGCTCATTTTAAATGTGGAACTTTCTAATTAGATAGATAGATAGATAGATAGATAGATAGATAGATAGATAGATAGATAGATAGATAGATAGATAGATAGATAGATAGATAGATAGATAGATAGATAGATCGATAGATAGATAGATAGATAGATAGATAGATAGATAGATAGATAGATAGATAGATAGATAGATAGATTAGATAGATAGATAGATAGATAGATAGATAGATAGATACTTTATTGATCCTGAAGGAAATTAGGGCATCCAGCAACTTAATATGCATAATAAATAGAATCCATGCTTATGCTTATGCTTGTAAGTATTCCATAAGTGTGATCACAAACTTTAAGAAGATTAATGGGCTTTAAAATGTGTCCTATTAAAGCTCTGCAGACCTGCTCCAAACAGCTGAGTGTTTATGAGCAGGACACATTTAAATTCTGGTTAGTGGTGTGTTATCTGTTTGACAGCATGGTTAGACCCACCCCACCACTCATTGTACAATCACTATCAGAATCACTAAGAAGCTTCCGCTGTTAATCAGCACTTTCAGGACATCTAACAGATCACGTTCAGCCTCTTCAGCGCCGACTCTCCTGCGTCTTTTCAGTGGGACGTATTCAAGTTTACAGGCTGCTGGTTTTTAACGATCCTTCCTGACATGTTGAAAATGAGATTTCCCTGTTAGTTTTTATTGATAATCGACGTTTATGACCTGACTGCTGCTTTTAATGTGTGTGAAACAGCACAGCAAAGCTGAAAATACCACAGAGGTAACATTTCACAGGAAATCAGTTTGATCAGTCATTTATGGTAATTCTACAATTTCCTGTTTGAAAGTTTTATTACCCAGAGGATGTTCACCTCTAAAAAGCATCTTCCAACAAGTGTGTAGTAAACCATGGAGCACCTCTCTTCACCCTCTGGTTCCAGATCCCGAGGTTTGGACGCAGGACCACGTGCGGCAGTGGCTGGACTGGGCCATCAAGGAGTACGTCCTGGAGCAGGTGGATGTCATGCTTTTTCAAGCCCTCGATGGAAAGGCCCTGTGCAAGATGACCAAAGAGGACATGATGCGGCTCACGTCGGCCTACAATGCAGACATCCTACTGTCGCACCTCAATTACCTCCGGCAGAGTAAGGCTTCATGTCTGAGCTCCGTCTTTGAGTGGACACTGTGCACTCGTCGGGCAGATCTCAGAGCAGAAATATATATAATAATATCTCACAGGTCCCTCATGCTTAGTGCTGTTTTTTTTTTTGGCCCTTTATGTCTCTGTGATGGAAAGTTTCTGAAGTACTTAAACAATTGTAGCAGAAAGCATTTCTGAAAGTGTGCATTTGGATATTTAAGACTTATTTTTCCTCAGTTTTAATGTTCAGCATTTGTTATTTCAGAATTGGATTGATTGATTTACAGATGCAGGAACTAAAGCCGACAAAATAAGAAACGGGTTCAGGCGAAAAGTCTTCATGATGTTCTTTGTTTTGAGGAACATGTCGTCACTCGTTTGTTGTTCTGGTAACCAAATTTGTGGTCTTCAGTAAGCGCTGTGGCGACTGTTCCTCTTTGCAAAAGCAGGTTTCCTGCGTTTTGTATAATACACATACGTAATCTTGAGTTTGGATCTGTGCTGTATTACATAATTCACTGAGTGTGACTGAAGCAGCAGCAATCACTGCAGTCTGAGTGGATTCATCCATCATGGGTTCCTAGATCTGGTACATTTATGCAGAAACGTAGAAAATTCAAATGAGGGGGCAGTAGGGACATTTGGAGGTGATGCTTTTAGTAGGCAGGACAATAAAGTTAAGCCCCGCCTCCTCACAGTGTTTTAATGTCTTAGGATAGGCACTATGGCTGTGTTTGTTTGAGAGACTTTAACACTGACTTTTAAATGTAATCTTTGCTTCAGGTAGCCCAACGTTCTCATACCCAACAACTCCCACCAACACCACACCACCACAGCAGCAACCGCCAGACAGGTGAAAACAGGTGAGATCATCCTCTGCCCAATTTTCACCCAACACATACTTCATAACACCTTCTTTCTGTGTACAATGAGCTCCTAAAATAATCCATCACAAACATTGTTGCTTCTGTTTCCACAAACATCGACGGGGCAGTTCACCTCAGATAAAATAATGTAAGCATAAGCTGTGGCTTTTAGTGCTGTTTATTCACCTACGTTGTTTTGGAAATTCCTCCTTTTTAATGTAACTAAATGGCAAAAAAATGCACTGTGCCCTTCCAGAATGCTGACTGGTTATTTAACAAAAAACTGCATCCACACCCAGCAAAAGTGCAGAGCTGGCTAACTGCAGCTCAGAGAGACACCATCAGTGTTTACAGCGTGCACCAACCTCGTGTGACACGTAGATACGCACTTCCTCCTGCTCTGTCATACGATTGGTGGGTGGAGTTTGATTGAAACAAATAGTTCCTGCATGAAACCGCTCACAACACGGTTTGTGGAGGTTTTCAGTAACCCGGTCATGATTTCTGGTAAGACACGTGGCTGATGAGGTTTTTCAGATGCATTTTTTGGTTTTGCCACTTTAAACACCCCAAGTTTGGTCTCATTATTTACCTGCATTATATTCAAGAAAATCTCCTGACACATGCAAGGTGGAGGTTCGGCTGGACTGTCCCTATTTTTTATTTATATATATTTTATATACATTTTATTTTTGATAGTGATATTTGCAGTTGAGGCAGGATGTGAGAGTGCTGAACGGGACAGTCTAATATTGTGGTTATTCTTCAAAATGAGGTCACAACAACACAACTGCTGAAACTGCATTTTATGAAACAATCATCACAATTATGAAGTCTGTACCAAATAGAAACCAATTACAGCCTTATTTTGGGGCATTTGTTTAATTGCTACAATTAATGTAATCACGACCACGTCAAAATCGCACTGACTCAAAGGGACTTGTTATTTTTAGTCTTTCATTTCTTTACATTTCAGAGAATTTATTACATTACATTACAGTTTACAGGTTTCTGATCAGATAAGAATTCATGCAAACACACACAGTAAATGACACTGATGGAGGGGGTGGGATTTCCAGCCTCGTGTGTTATATGAACACTCTTTCCTCTGAACGCTCTCCTTGCAGGATCTGATTTAGAATCTGTTTGGACCACATGAGAAAACTGATGAACACAATAAAGAGAACCCTGTTTACACTTTTAAATCTTCTGACATCCAGATCCTCATCAACACTGAGGAGCAGCCATAATCCAAATGATTTAATGCTGACAGTCAGAACAATGATCATCACCTTAAGGATTAAAGTTGGTCTTTGCTTTCATCAACATTTGAGCATCATTTGTCTCCAAGGTGTCCAGATTTCAATACTTTCTCCATTACTTCAGCTAGAAAGGGCTTTATGTGCACATCTGTGTAGGTTCTATCATCGAGGTCATGGTAGTCTCGAATGCTTGATAAGGGGGAAAGGAGAAGACCTCAATAGCTCACACGATGGTGGGGTGGGGGTAGTGTCTTACAGGGGTTTCACACCTTGCCCCAGGGATGGTAATGATCCATGCCTTTTCCCCCACACCTTGGCTCATGTGACGACTCATGATTAATAGTTGGTCGATGACCCTCAGGACCCACTTGAGACACTTGAGATGGTTTCATGTACAGTTAGGAGTACTGTTAGAGCACATCAGCATTAAAGATACATGGTTATGTAACTTGTACTTAACACTGCACAGCTGTGATCTTTATCCAACACATTTCGTCCAGGATTTGATGTTTGCCATCATTTCCCGTCTCAGTCACTGCTGCCTCTCTCTGAGCCTGGTCCTGCTGCGGGTGTCTAACGTTTGAGAGTCACCTTTGCTTGTTCCTGATTGTTGGGGTTCTCGCTCCAGTACTGCAGGGTTTTTACTTTGCACTGCTGTTGTTTACATAAATAAAACTGAATGGAATCAAAGCTTATGAGTTCAGGGTTGTAACAGTGGGATGAACTGCTTGAATGATTTAGGGGGTTTAAAAATAACGTGTTGAGTTTCAGAACCATGTTGCCTAGTGTCTAAAGCCTGAAGGCTCCTTGACACAAACGTTGGCCCCAAACTGACAAGTCCAAAACTCAACAGCCAGTTTCAAACAGGAAACAGCTGCACCGACAAAGGAAATGAGGGGGTATGGGTTCGGCTCCTGGGACAAAATTCACAATCTTGTGGCAACAAGGGTGGCCCAAACAAAAGAATGCTCTCCCAAGAACCTGGGGGAGATTTCAAGCCCTCCAGAGTCTTATCACTGTGTCTCCATTTACCAACTTCCTTCCTACTATAGCTCACCCATCTTACTGTCCACATCAAGATTTCTTATGCTCCAAGTGTCTGGTCTCATCCTGGTCCTTTTGTGTGTGCAGAGAACAGTTTTGATGAAATCAGCCGCAGAAACAGCTGGCCAACAAACACCATGACTACAGTGCCCAAAGGTATGACCAAAAAAGAAAACTGATAAACAGGATTAATTTTTCATGATGAATACACAGTAGTTTTTCTTTTTTTTTTCTGGCTTTAGAACAGCTGAGAAAAAAATTACACATTAAGTTTTATTATTATTTTTAGGGTCTTCCATGGAGCACCAGCACAGCACAAGAGTTACAGACCCTGCTCCAAGGATTGGCCAAGGTACAAAGACTACATGCATGAGTGTGTTCAAACAGATGTACTATAAGGAGGATCCTTGTTTATTGTAACCATTTCCCTTTAATGTGGCCATTGTGGCTCTGTGGCTCAGGTTTGGCATTGCACCCTTCACCTCCATCGTAGGAAAAATGGCAAATCATTTTAATGTTTGTTTTACACTCTGAGTGGACAAGCTCCATCTTAAAAATGATGTTCTCGTTAGCCAACCCACCACAAGCACATTATGGGGTGATGGTGATGCTGTTAGCTTTGGTCATAAACTAGTGCACAAAAGTAACCTGATGTGTTACCTAAACTAGCATAACCACCAAAAAGTCAGATTTTCTTTCTTAATCCCATCTATAAGCTCTGATTGCTCAACCGGGTCTTCTCAATTTTCTGAGTTGAGCAAAAACAGATAATTCAATTCAATTTTATTTATATAGCACCAAATCACAACAAACAGTTGCCTCAAGGCGCTTTGTATTGTGGGTGAAGACCCTACAATAATACAGAGAAAATATACAGATACAGAACTGTAATACAAGGAGATGTGTTTTCTCTCATCTCAGGGCACTTAAGTCTCAGAACAGTAAGATTAAAAAAGAATAAAATAACGTGACAACGTATATAAAACAATTCTTTTGCTTCTTTACAGACCCATATCAGACATTAGGACCCATCAGCAGTCGGGCTAGCCAACCCAGGTAAGATTCTGAACTGTCATCAAGATAAACAGACAAGGATGATACAAATGAGGCCTTTACACTGTCTGCTTTGGCATCATGAGAGAAAAGCAAGCAGGGCTGGCACACATGCACTTACTTTCCAAAGTGGAGTAAACATCAAGCAACAGCTGTTGTGTCAGAGTTTCATCACGCTTTACGCTAAGGCAAAATCTGGCTTCCCTCTCACCAAAAATGACTGTTTGCCCTGCTGTTTCCTCACAGAAGGCCAAGCCCTCAACTCATCCAAGAACCGAACAGGCAAACAAAGTGCATACAAGCTCCCTGACCCCAGCGCTCACAGGCCTGTGGGTAGGTTTCTGCCCCGATGTCTATCGCTTCAACCAAGCCACACAGTGAAAAGGTCACATTTGCTGAAAAACACAAAATGTTTGGACTCTTCTTTGGATGCAAACACATTACGGGATACTCAAAAGCTGAGGAGCTGCCCAACATCCAAGAGGCACTGAGTCCTGTGAGGCACAAAGCTGCCCTAACCCAAACAGCTTTGTCCTTCTGGCTGTTCAAACAAAATAAACTAAATCACATTTTAATATTAGGGTTAAGGATTTGGGGACTTGGACCTCATTTTTAATCTTTACTCAGTGTGCCTATTGTATGTGTCTTTATGTTTACATACATCCATAAAAGTGTCCCCTACAACAGGAGGAAGAATAATTACAGGTGCAGTTTTGTACGTTTGCCGTCTTGTTTTGAGTGTAAATCAGAGCCCAGTGCCTCAACTCTCCTTTGTTTCCCCTCCCAGGCTCAGGGCAGATCCAGCTGTGGCAGTTCCTGCTGGAGCTGCTGTCTGACAGCAACAATGCCGGCATCATCACCTGGGAGGGCACCAACGGTGAGTTCAAGATGACCGACCAGACGAAGTGGCCAAACGCTGGGGCGAGCGCAAGAGCAAGCCCAACATGAACTATGACAAGCTGAGCCGTGCCCTGCGCTACTACTACGACAAGAACATCATGACTAAGGTGCACGGCAAGCGTTACGCATACAAATTTGACTTCCAAGGCATCTCGCAGGCACACCAGAACCACACAGCCGATGGTGGGATTGTTAAGTACCAGACTGAGATGTCCTATGTCCAGTCCTACCACAGTCACCAGCCCAAAATGAACTTCATGGGTGGCCATCCCGCACCCATGCCCGTCTCCCCTGGAAACTTTTTTGCCCCTCCAACATCATACTGGAACTCACCCAACAGCCCCATCTATCCTGGGTCAGCCATGACCAGACACCCTTCCAGTCACTCCCACCTGAGCTCATACTACTGAGGATGATGTCACCTGAACAGGAGAGGCAGCCAAGTGTGCCAAAGCACGCTCCATCCCTGCCCCTGTGCTGAACTCTCTATGAAATGAAGGCGATATGACGCTAGGACTCATTTTGTAAAGGCATTATTGTTGATTCCTTCTCAAAATGGACTCAACATGAGGGCATATTAACTGATATTGTACTCTTTGAGGAATAAACCAATAATATACTGTAATGGTTATTCACTTATGAATTTTCCCACATCTGTAAGTACTTTGTTTGATATTACTTGTTGTAAAAACCAAAGCCACAGTAGCATACAGTTCTATAACTGTTCTTTTCACTTCACAGGACAAAACTGCAGTTTTCACATTCAAAGTTTTTCTAAGACAAATTGTACAGAATGATGAACATGTAGCAACATATACGCTTAATGTAATAAATAATGCCTGTATCTGAAAAAGGATCCTGTCACCATTATGATTCATATTTGGTTTAAAAAAAAAAAAAAAAAATCCATCCGTTCTCTTCAGCTTATCGTTTTCAGGGTCGCCGGGGGGGAATGTATCCCTGCTGTACACCTGTACAGGTTGCCAGCTTGTCTCAGGGCTAACACAGAGAGAGACAACCATTCACACCCGTGGGCAATTTAGAAATCACCATTTAACCTAACCCCACTAATTGCATGACTGTGGGAGGAAACCCACCCAGACAGAAAGGCCCGGGCCAAGGTGGATTCGAACCACTTTATCAGCTGCTTCTTCAAACGGGCAGCTGGACCCATCCTAGCTGTCATGGGGCAGGAGGTGGGGTACACCCTGGACAGGTAGCAGGGCAATCATTCACACCTACAGCCAATTTAGGATGGCCACACCACTGCATGCTTTTGGCCTGTGGGAGGAAGCCACAAAGAACCCACACAGAGAGCAGAGAAGGGCCCGATGGCTGCCCAGTGGATTCAAACCAAGAACCTTCTTGAGGTGACAGTGCTGACCGTTGCACCACTGTTCCCCCTGTACGCGGGTACACCTATTTGAAACTTCCCAAAGATGAATGAGCAAAGGTGCAGCTTAGTCTGTTCTCAGCATTTTCTCCATAAACGTGGACGTCGTGGTGAAAAATGGCTCCAGGCTCTGAATATTCACAGGATATCAATAATGAAATAAAATGCATGTCACACTGAAATTAGTCGCTCATTCTTTGTAACTCATCTTCTCTTCTGTGACGTCAGATTAATCAGTGCTGCACTACAGCTGAATGATCACATTAAATTCACTTTTATCATGTTAATAAGACTCAAAATTGTTAGAACATTTATGAAAATCCCTCAAAAACCTTGAAATGAACTTAAATAATTTCTCACCTCTCAGTTAGGATGAAAGTGCATTTCTCATTTGTTGGTTTAGAGTGAATCCGTTTGCCTCAGGAGCAACTTTCTCAAACTGTTTAACACACATTTATGCAAAGCATCAAACTGTAATCAGACTGTTTTGTAATTAGCAGGAGAGAAATGAAATCTGTTCAAAGTCCAGCTTTATTGGTCAAAATCAAAGATTTCTTCAAATATTCGTCTGGGTTCTGCGATCACCTCCTCCACAAAGGCAGAGCCCTTCACCTGCTTCTCCGCACCTCCTTCCTCGGTCCACATCACTCCACCTCCAAACGGCCACTCCGACTCCTCCACCTTTTCCACTGGAAGCACTGCTGCCACCACGGGCTGTGACGACCTCCTCCACCCAGTCATCGCTGACTGTGGTGCTGCTGTGGTTTCGGTGGAGAGCTTCAGGGAACTGATGGCTTTCACTTTAGGTTCTATTGTCCACGGTCTACTGCTGATTATTTGGGTCTCTGGAAAAGGCAAAATGTTTCATATTCAATCATTTGATCCCAGCAGAAATCTTTATTAGAAGTGCACACCTCACCCACCCCAAACTTAATCTGTGCTGAAATGACGCTGCAACAAACACCACCCAGTGCTGTTATACTCCATCACAGAGAGCAGAAATGTCTTTTATTGGCTTTTAAAATCTAAAATATGGACACCAGGGTGGCTCAGTGCATGAGCAGGTCAGCACGGGTTCCTGTCCCAGCCTGTCGCCCTTTACCACGTGACTTCCCCGTTTCTCCTCCTGCTTTCTGTCTCTCTTCACTGCAAAATACTGTCAACAAATCCATGAAAACGCCAAAAAGAAAAAAAAAAGAAAAAACCCTTGAAAGCTAAAATATGACTATTTGTTATAAATGAGATCCACATGAACAGATGGCATATACATGTTTGTGGAGCCTAACAGCATCCTCAAAAACACTGAAAGAACAAAACATTTGCAGAGAAACTGATGTTTGTGTAGGGTTTGTGGTTCATCTGCATTGTTGTGAGTATTTAAAATAGAAAGTCTAAATTTGATACCCGAGTACCAAATTTCAGCAAATTTTTTTTTAATTTCAGGAAAACATCGGATGTTCTCGGGCCCATGAGGAATGTTTCCAGAAACCTTTCTGAGGTGAGGATTCTTAAAATGGTTGAAAAATTTTGGTGACCTGGACCTTTGACCTGATCACATCACCCCTCCCCCATCGGTGGGTGAGGCAAAGAGTTTAAGGAAGTGATGACTCACCTGTGGATGCAGCAGAGGTACAGTTGGAGTCACAGCAGGTGCACACTGAGTCTGACCCATACAGCTCAACCCATCTACACAAAACAGCAGAGGCCCTTCAGTATCATCCTTAGTGTTTTCAGGAAGTCCTTCAGGGAAACGCTCACCTTTGGGCTGCTGTGTCGTAGTTGCAGGACTTGGCTGTGGGTGCAGGCACAGAACTGCCCACAGACATGATGCAGTGCATGTAGAGCTGCTGCAGCAGACAAAGAAAATCAGGATGAATTTCTCTCATTTTTTAACGTACACTGAAACTTCCATACTTGATGAACCATTTATTAGCATGAAATAAACTTAGCACAGAATGTCAGGAAGTGTGTTTGGGGGATTCTTTTTTGTTGTAACGACCCTTCATTACAATAAATCTGATACTGTTGGAAAGCCTGTTTATAACAGCTGATTCTGCTGATGTGACTCTGGTGTCATTTATTGGATTGGATGGTTGAAGTCTGAACAGACATGTTTGTAATTTAAGAGTTTATTAATGTAACAGGAGCCTCAGCAGCATGTGGAAGAACCCCAGCAGCCGGGCAGCTTCTCCTCATGCTGGTCACACACTGCTGTGGGATGACATCCCTTCCTTCAACAGGCATTTGTCAGTGGGGTTGTGTTGGTCACTGGCACCAACAGCATGCCCACAGTGGTCAGTGGGGTTGAGGTCAGGACTGCAGATGGCCCATCCCATAAACCTGCTCTGTGGAGGTGAGCCCGGTCATCTTGGAGGATAAAGTTTGGTCAGACTGTGGAGATATGAAACTGCTGCTGGTTGCAGAATCTCATCTCAATCTCTTGCTGCATTGAGATTCCCTCCAATGATGACGAGCCTGGTTTGTCAGCAGCTGGGGCACCAGAATCTCCAAACCAGAGTCAACAGCAGAATCAGCTGTTTGGCAGAGAAGATTTGGAAAGTTTTTCATGGGTACAGCCCACACACACTCCACTCTGCTGCTCAGCCCATAGATGTGGCTCCATTTAAGGAGAATAAATAGGATTTCCAGCAGTATCAGATTTGTTGTGATGAAACGTCGTTACAAAATCCAAACACTTCCTCACGTTCTGTGTCAACTTCAGATGATTAACACTTGAAATGTTGTGCAATAACTGCAATTGTAACCAAGAGTTTTTTTCCACATTTCTTCTTTTGAACTTCCAGCAAGATGTTTCTGTGTGCACACATAGGCCTTAAATTAGGTAAGATGTTTGTGCCTGAAATGGGCAGATCATGCTCTGTCACTGCCATTTGCCATAAAAATATTCAGTGGATAGCTGAAAATCCTGCAGGGGACCCTTGTGCATCTGTATAAAGAAGCAATACATATATTTTAATACTACAGTCCTGTTTTTGTCAAGTGAGCAAATGCACATGTCAAGCTGCACTTCCAGCTGTGCTCACTGCTTTACTTTTTGGTTCATATGTAACTGATTTAAAGCAGTCAGGACAAAGCCAAGAAAAACTGCACATAAAGCACATTTCAGCTCAAGTCTCACCTCAAAGCTTTTCAACTCACCTTTCCCATGATTCCCTTGAACAGGAAGGCATCCACAGAGAATCTCACAGCATTGTTTTTGTATGGGATGAAACTGGAGCGCCCACCTTTGCTCTCAACCATGCATCTTTACCAGAAAGAGAAACGCTGATGATGGCATGTGCCCATTTGCCCATGTGTGTTTTAAATGTGTGTGATGTGCATTACCCAAAGTTTTTCACAACAGGAAACCTAAGTGTAGAGGTGTGGGACTCCTCTGGAGTGGCATAACATGAGTGGATGTATAGTCTTTCATGGTGGGACACAGGCAGGGCCTCAGCCTGGAAGTACATGGGCTTTCCAAGCACGTACTGATCTGAAGGGGAGAGCCGTTCCCACTCAGCTAAGAGGACAGCAGGAAACAGGAAGTCAGCAGGAACAGCAGCTTCAATATTCATTTTGTGAAAGTTTTCCAACAAAGAAGAAGAAATGCAAGTTTGCACAGACTTGGGGACAAACAGGCAGACTGAGACATCCCACCAACACCAACATGAAACCAAACCTGCAAACTGAGCACATTAAAATAAAACTGCACTGAGGAGGTTTTCCTATTTTGTTTGTTTTCTCGAGCTGCTGTTCAATATATTTTTACTGAATTTTTTCAGATGCATTGAGTGACTTCTGTAAATATTCTTCTGGGTCAGGAAAGGCCAACCCTGATGAGCCTTAAACCTAAAAGCTTCTGCTCCCTGGATCTATAAACTAAACAGTTAACGGTCTCAATCAGGAGCGTTATTAAATACAGCCAGTGCATCTTCACCACACTGTAGGTTCTCATCCAGGTCACAGTAACTCTGGAGCGTCTGTCAGATTCTTCCCCCGTTTGCCATGTTCATGAATTCCAAGAGTTCATGAACTTTGGGAATAAATCACGTATGTCGTACGTCTTATCTTATAAAGCGCTAAGATGGTGACAACTCGGGCCTTCCCTGATCACAGAGTGATGTCCCAGTGGCCATGATCATGTTTACTGCTGGTCTTTCCCTCCACCCAGGCAGTGATGACATCAGTTTGTTAGCAGCAGGAATCAAACTGTTCTAAGGCTTAGCACCAACCTCTGGAACCAGAGAACCTCACAGATCATCTGGGGTTAGTAATTACAGACATTTCAGCAGGATTACCATTTCGTGGAGTCAGACTGAATTTAGCTCCATTCTTCATTTGTTTGAAGATCTTGCGTATCGGTACCTTTGGTACGTAGCCAACTTTGTAGGCGTATTGATACCTAAAAGGTTGTTACCATAAAAAAAAAAAAAAAAAAAAAAAAAAAAAAAGCATTAATATATCATTTGTGTGTTCTGAATAAGTTGCTGTCTGAATTCAGTCTCACCTGTTAAAATAACAAGCAACAGGCAGGCTTAAGGGCACAGCTCTCCTGATTGGTCCTTGGAGCCTTGGTGGGTCATATCGGAGTGTGTTTGAATAGACAACCTGGTTATCAATTATCTGCAAGCAGATATTTAAGATTGATTCTTCGATAAGACTGTTCAGTTATTACTGAACACTGAGCTAAATGCCAACACAGCACAATTAGAATCAATTTATTGCCATTAGATGTCAAACATAACAAAATGGCGTTCCAGAACACCCATCTGATAAGTGTCTGCGGCCATGCAGCCATCAGAGGCGCTGCCGTTTAGTTTAATCTAAATATTATGATTAAGATTTAGTCTTAAACCAAAAATACATTTTACTGTAATACATGAAAGTTTTTGAAACATGTATTAAAACATTTTTATTTAAATATGTCCAGTATTTCATCATTTGTTCAATGGGAACTTAAAAAAATAAAAATAAAAAAGTGAATAATCACAAACGCAGCACCTTACAGCAGCACCTGCATCAGGTGTTCAGTCTCACCTCATCAAAAGTCCAAACCCTGAAAAAGGTTCAGCTGACTCCAGTATCAGACCGCAGCGCCCCTCAGTGGACACAAATACTGCAGCTCCACACGTGACCAAACTGAGCTCAAACAGCAGTTCGTGTCCAAAACATTTAGTCTGTGTATGCATCTCGATTAATAGTTCACATACTTTGATTACTGTGCGTCACAGAGACAAGTGCATGCGCAGACCGGCCTTTTTAGTTTGAATCTGTGAAAGGTGCAGTGCCTCCAGTCCTGCTAATGAGCATGCGTTCACTGAGACCTGCTGTGTGTATCCACTCCTGCTCGGTGCGTTTATCTTTGACATCCGTCAGCGCTTAAACGCTGACCTCAGTGAGAGAGGACAGACATGCAGGCCCTCCTGCCAACAGCCTCATCATTAGATCTAATCGGTTTAATGTGTCCTAATAAACAAGTGGCAAAACATTATTTACGTATGTTTTAATCATCCGCTGTAATATCACACTTGAGCAAAGGCCGGGACATCTGCAGACACACGGAGACAAGACGGCTGTGTTTAGAAAGCAGACTGATAGTCAGCCTTCAGTAACGATGAGGAAAAAAAGAGGATGAAGCTGGAATCCTCTGAGGTCTGCTCAGAAAGGACACCTGAAAACTCCCTCTGAGAATTATTCTCCAAAACAACGTCCTTAAAAAAGGCAATCAAATGGAAATCAAAGTAAGGGGGCCCAGTATGAACGTTAAAAAAATGAATATAATCAAACTGCGATTTGTCAGAATTTATCATTATCTACAGTTTAAGTATTTGTATGTTATTTAAAGCATTTGTTTATTAATAATTCCCTTATTTGAGATTTTGGCAGGTTCTGCTCTGCACCGTTCAAACGCACAGTTTGAACAGAGAGGCCTGCTGTGAACTAAAAATGACTCTCCGCTGATATAGAATATGGACGCAGCGCAGGTGTTTAAAGTGGGCCTATCATGCTTTTCCTTATTTTTTGCCATATACACAGCAGGCCGACCTCAAGCTGCTGGAACCGAGCCTGCCGCACGGAGCTCCTGCAGAGTTCCTCATTCATGCAGAACTGTAACCTGCTGAAGACCAAAGTTTTCCCCTGCAGGGTGATGATCTCCGACTCCAATACAAACTTCATTCTCAGAATGATGCTCTCGTCTCAATTCTTTACTTTTGAATTCTATCTTTACGCAGGAACGCGCTGAGACTCACCCTGCACTTGGTTCCGCACATGCCGAGGCCGTACTCGAAATAAAGGTGGTCCCTCGTAGACTTACTGGCTGTGCATGTGCCCAGTGTGAGATGAGAGTGAGGTTCACCGGCTTCCAGAATGCTCCTCTCCACCTGGACCTGCATCTTGGTCCTCTTACACGAAGTCTTCACGGAAACACCCGAGACTCCGGGCGGCGTGGTATTGGGTCGAATCGGGAGCAGGATTTCCCGGACGCGCTCCGGTAGAGGCTCCGCGCCGGTGCCTCTGAGTGGAGAGAAATACTCCTTCTCCACCAGCGGCAGCTTCGAGTCCAGAAACACCGGGAGGCGGAGGTACGGCGGCGGCGGAGTCGGCGTCCCTCTCAGGTGAACTTTCCTCATCACCTGCGCGGTTTGGTTTGAACCCTGGATGCGCGGTGTCCGTCCTTCAGTGCGGGGAAGCAGCAGCAGGAGGAGGAGGAGGAGCAGCAGGTAAACCATGGCCGCAAATCTCACCCAAATATAACAAAGTGTCTGAAACGGGTTTTAACGTTTCGACTTTAAAGCAGGCGATCACGACCGGTGATGCTGCCTTCGCGTGGAGGCAGATTAACAGCACCTGTGAGCAAAAGAAGCGGACAGACACGAACAAGTGCCACCTACTGGCTGTTTAATGTAAAAACAGCCTGATGAAGTTTTCACGTCTTCAAGTGGGTCACCTGACCCCCTCAGAATCAGCTGATTTCCGTGTGTCATTTTGCCAGTGAAAGTTTTCCCGAGTTACCGGCTCTGTGGGCATTTTTGATCCTTCATATCTTCATAAGAACAGAAGACATGAAAATTTCAGGACTGAGAAACGCATGAAAAACTGCAGCCAAATCAGCTTTACCGCCACTGCAGTCACACAATCTAAAGCCAACATCATTCACTTCATAAGCCTCCACAAACACCTGCTGACACCGTGATAACAGAAAACCATCGCCTCACAGCGTCATAATGTTTCCATCATCAGAGAGAGGAACAAATATTCAGCTGAATCCACGCCTCAACACTAACGGGATAATCGGGCACATCATCACCCTCTTCAAATAATGATGTAAATCACGTGTCAGACTCAAGGCCCACGGGCCAAATCCGGCCCGTGATGTAATTTCATACAGCCCGCGAGATGATTTCATATAGCTACTATTAATTGCCAACGGTAAACAGCGCTCCCAGCACTTATACTACAAATCCCACAATGCACCGCAACAGATGCTGCAGGCCGAGACCTTTGTCCCTGCTAACACATTTGTGCTGCCAGTGACCCATTGATCAGTGATCAGCAGACGGCACCTTTTTACATTGACATATAAGCAGCCTGATTCCCAAAAATGGCCAAATGATAAGTGGAAAACAGGAGGGAGGCAGAGGACCTGATCGCTGACGTCCCAGCCTGCGGGGAAAAGAGCGGATTGGTGGGACAGATGTGTGAGAAGATGCAGAGGGAGACCTGCACAGGTGAGTTGACAGTGCATCACTGCTCACACACCAGGAAACGCTGCGCAGCAAAGTCCTGAAGACACAACGCGTCACTAGCACCATAACACAGACGGTGCCGTCGCTGAGGCACCCGTTAGGTGTCCTTACCTGGTGAACAGCTGTTTAACACTGAGTGTATCACCGGCTGATCAAAGGAATTTTGAATTACCGTAATTCCGCGACCGTTTGCCCTATCGGAAAAATTCAAACAGTTTCTGAAAGCTGAGAAATTGCGCTTCACTTCTAACATCGGGTTTATTAGAGTAAAAGTTCGCAAATGGCGGCACCTTTGTCCCTGCAGCTTCAGGGATGGAAATCAGAGCAAGTCTCCATCGCTGTGTTTGCAGCTGCGCTTTTGCTGATAAACTGAACACACTGCGCAGTTTATGCAGCGTTTTTCCGCATAAGAAGCGCAAAAATTCACATCACGATTTTTACCCGAAAAATTAGCAAATTTTCATCAGCTTGAAATATTATACTTTTTCCTGATGTCATTTTTGAAGAAAAAAATGTTATATTTTATTTAATGTGTTGAGAAAAACTTGCTGTAGTCTGACCATTCAAATCATATTGCTGATTAAAATGATTTTTAATTCTGTTCGACGCGCAACTCAGACTGTGTCTTCAATTTTGGCCCTTCATATGATTGAATTTGACACCCCTGCTGTAAATACTCAAATGACCACAGAAGCTGAAGTGACTGTTTCACTGCGTTCGGTTGTACAGAAAGATAAAAACATGACGAAATATTCCAATAGATTCAAGGCTTTTTTTCTTGGTTTGTGTGCAGAAAAACGGAAATATCCCACAAACGAAACACAATGAAGATCAAATGTTCTGCACTTGATAAGATAACTGATGTTAAACCGTCCAGATACCGAAGGCGTGTGTCTGCCCTTTTTATTTTTATTTTTTTGAGGATGCAGCCTTTCTGCTGGAGTAGATTTTTAAAAAATTTTTTTATTGCTGTTTGTTTTGCTGTTATTGTTGTAAAATAAACGTTAGTACAGCTTTAGTCCATGAGAGGGCAGCAAAGTCACCACCACTGTATGTATGTATGTATATAGAGTCCACTGCACTGTGTGTGTGTGTGTGTGTGTGTGTGTGTGTGTGTGTGTGTGTGTGTGTGTGTTAGAATTTTTTTTCTTTTTTCTGTTCACCAAACTGAGTATACAGTGAGAAGCGTGAATAATGTCCCCGTCCAGTAGGGGGCAGCAGCTCCGTTGCACAGGTGAGTGCTGCAGCATTCATTGGTGAAGGTGAAGGTGACGTTGAGTCCCAGGTCATGTTTTTCAGCCGTGAGTCCGCACAGGGAGGGCAGGACGCAGCTCTTCTCGTACAGAACCACACGGAAGTCCCCTGAAAGAAAGAAACAGCAGTTAAACCGCAGGGACGCTCAGCCGGGCACCAGCCGCTCTCACTTCCTTTTCTCACTTTTGGGTCATTTAAATTTACTTTCAGTGACTCCGGTTACGCTCACCTTTCTCACCCACTGCTCGGCTGGACAGGCAGAGCTGCCCAGGTGGGCACTTCAGGGGGAATCTGATGCAATCCAGAGGTGAGATGGTGGGGAAGACACAGGTGTAACAGAAGAGGGGAACTGAGGGACAAATGTGATGGTTCAGAGTTCAGTTCTGGATGTAAGCTACATTAAATTTAATAATCAAAATCATGACTTTGGGAGAAACCGATGTCCTTCAAAACAACACATTCATGTTTGGTTCTGGTGGTTATTATGGGTGGAAAAATGCTTAGCACAAAGAGTGACTCAGAGGGTTAATCAGAGGTTACCTAATATGATTTGATATGTCAGCATATCAACATTCATAATTATATCCTCAAAAAAAATATTTTTTCTTTAGTACTAACCACCTATTCTTTCAGCTGCTCCCTTCAGGGGGCGCCACAGCCCATCATTTGCCTCTATCACACCTTATCCCAGCATCCTCCTGTCACTCCAACCCTCTGCATGTCCTCCTTCATTTTATCCATGAACCTCCTCTGAGGTCTTCCTCTTCTCCTCCTGCCTGCAGCTCCATCTACAGTATCTCCACCCTCCCTCCTCTGCACATGTCCAAACCATCTCAGCCTCTCTGACTCTGAGCCGTCCCTCTGATGGGCTCATTTCTAATCCTGCTCACTCCCAGTGAAGATCTGAGCATCTTCAGCTAGGCCTCCTGTCTTTGTGTCAGAGCCACCACCTCCATCATCACAGCTGAGCTCACCACCATCCTGTAAACCTTCCTTTTCACTCTGGCTGCTCTCCTTCTGTCATAGAGCACCCCGACACTCGTCTCCACCCGCTCCACCCTGCTGCACTCTCTTCATCACCTCTCTTGTGTCTGTTCCTTTGGATGGTTGACCTCAGATATTTAAACTCATCCACCTTCACTCCCTCTGCTCCTTCCAGCTTCAGCTCTCCATCCATCTCCCTCTCATCTTTCTTCTATTGATTTCTGCAGTTTTGTTCCTTTTTAAAGATAAAGAATAAAGATTTGCTGCTTTCTCGGTCACGTCGTCTCCTGTGTTACATCACAGCTACTTAAATATCTGTTTGTCTCCTCTGACTCAAGTAAACTGATGGGAAATTCTTTTCTACAGTTTCATAGACCAATTAAGAAACATAAATCATACTTTAAGTGCCCTGATGGTATCCACTACTGTCTGCTGTGCCACACAAGCAGAAGCAGACACACTCTTTTGGTGACTTACCCACAGCTGGAAATAAGGACAGGAGCAGCAGAGGGCCCAGCATCACTGTTTCTGTGTCACAGGGAGAAAATCCTCCTGCCGGTCGACTCTTCAGTTCCTATCAGTGACTTTCAGAAGATCTTCCAGAATCAATAAACTGTTTTTTTTTTTTTTTAGCTTAACGTTTAAAAGCAGGTTCATGCAGCTGCAGAGCTCTGATCTCTGCTCCTTCCTCTTCATTTCATTAACTTGGACAATCTCCCACCCCGGTCCTCATGACCGAGTTAGGCTGCATAGAATAGGTCCACTCAGATGTAAGAGAGTCAGCGAAGCTTTAAATAAATGTGGAAAATATTAAGCTCACTAGAGTTTTTCTGCAGAATGATGTCTCCTGTGCTGAGGAAAAGCAGGTTTATTAAATCTGATGTCCTAATGGAAGACGTTGAGTTTGGTGTCATGTGACCTGCAGTCCCATGACTACAAATGAGCAGTCGCAGTTTCAAACTGGAAAACAGTGAATTCATGTCTGTTCACAGCTGCTGGATTCAAATCAATACTTATTAATAATACTGATTTTTTTTTTCATCAGATATATGATCATGTGGTTTGATAAGAAAATCAAATGACTCCAGTTTTTTCCTGTTTCCACTTTCAGACTTACAAACAGTAATTGTTTCCATCCTGGTTATGTGTTATTGCAATAACTACATTAGGATGAAAGGTTCACACGTTCCCCCTGAAATGATGCTGTGCTGCCTTCAGGCGCCGCAGAGAAAATCAGACTGGTTTCAAATCCAGAGTCTGATTCTGTTCTTCCTCGTGGAAGACTTTCATAACTCTGTGTGCAGGTCAGTGCAGGAACATCCAGAATGAGGTCTGATGAGAGAAGATGGCAGCCACTGAAACTCCTTTATTTACTTTATTCTCAATGGCTGCATCAGGAAAAATCTTAATAACCAACAAAGCACAAAACTCTTAATACCAACACGTAACTGCTAAATACTGCAGTTCCTCTAATGGCCCTTGAGGGTGGCTCTGGAGGCCTGTTGGCTGCATGTAATAGAAGGACTCAGATTTTATGTTTTTATCAAATCTATTTTATATTAATGGTTTTAGATTTTATATTCAGTCTGTGTTTTCCTGCTCTGATACCGGGTTTGGACTCAGAAGTCACCACGTTTGGGTGGAGCATGAAGCTATCAGCTAACAGCAGCAAGCTGAGTTTGAACGTTGCATCCACAAATCAGACTGATGGGACACACACACACACACACACACACACACACACACACACACACACACACACACACACACACACACACACACACAGATACTTAGTGCTGAGTAACAGACCAATGAAATACTTGAATCTAAATCAGTGAAACTGGAGCACGGGCGTGTTGGGTGGAGGCTAACTGTCTGCGGGCCTGTAGGTGTACGCTGATGGGCAGGAAGGAAACTGCTGTTGCATCTACAAACTTAATTAAAGTCGGGACGCTGCGTACACTGTAAATAAAAACAGCACACAGTGATTTGTAAATCTCATAAACACAAATTTTATTCACAGTCAAACACAGGAAACATCAAATGTTTAAAATGAGCCATTCTAATAACATTAGCTCATTCTGAATAATAAAAAGCTGGATAAGGTCACTAATCAGGTTAATGGGCAACAGGTCAGTGATGTGACCGCATGTAAGAAGCATTTTAGAGGTTCACCAAACAAATACTTTTAGAATAAAGTTCCTCGATGTGCTGAATGTCTTATATTCTGGAGAAATCTCTGAGCACAGGGACAGGCTGATAATAATGATGCATGAGATCTTCGGGCCCTCGGGCCGCACTGCATTAAAAACAGGAATGGAAATCCCTGCATGGACTCGGGAATATTTCCAGCTCATGCACAATTACAGGTTAAAGCTTTACCATGCAGAGAAGAAGCCAGATGAACTTGATCTACAATCTTAAGTGGGCCAAACCTCATTTAAAATGGACTGAAGCAAAGTGGAAACTGTTCTGTGGTCAAACAAATTAAAATCCTTAATTCTGGAAAACATGGATGCCAGAATGTCCAGACTGTGGAGGAGAAGGACCTGAAGGGACTGGCCCGTTATCAGCACTCAGTCCAAAAGGCTTCATCTCTGAGGGTGTGGGGGTGCGTCCGTGCTCAAAGGTATACACGGGTTTTAGAGCAACATCACACATTCACTGGTGATTCAATAACTGCCCCCAGGGTGTACCCCACCTCTCACCCTCTGACAGCTGGGATCGGCTCCAACACCCGCACCCCATCCCCAACTCATATTTCTCACTTTCTCAGTTTAAACATTTGATATGTTTGATTGTGAATAAAATGTGTTTCTGAGATTTGTAAATCACTGCATTTACACTCAGAGTCCTGAAAAAGTCAGTTTGTTTCATATAAACGTTAAATTTTAGAAACATGAAGCTATTTCACATTCTGGCAAAAGCAATCTTGGTGCTCCAGGTTTAGTAAAGTTTGATATATTTCACAGTAGTGAGGTCACGCTTGGTGTTCCAATTCATCCTAATTCAGTTTTTATGCACCTTTAATCTGGAACAAACTCCCAGAAAACTGCAAAACAGCCGAAACACTAAATTCCTTTAAATCGAGGCTGAAAAGCCGCCTGTTTAGAGCTGCCTTTGATTAGTAGTCCGCAAACAAATCCGGGTGAAAGCTGCTCTAAACAAAATATCTTATTACACATTGGCCATCTCCCTATGATTATCATGTGTATCTGCTTGATGGTTTAATGATTTTGTGTGATGATTCTGATGTTTTGATGATTTACTGTGTAATTGATCGATGTTTTTAATGCTTTTAATGATTTTACTGCACATTTGTTTGATGTTCTTATGATGTAAAGCACTCTGAATTGCCTTGCCACTGAAATGTGCAATACAAATACATTTTTACTTTACTTTAAAGGGGTTCGGAGTGAGTTGTTGGGAATCTGCAGGTTCCTCCACACTAAACTGGAGAAACCATCGAGGTGACTAAAGCAGAACAGCAAGCACACTGGTGCCTTAAATCTTATATATGATGAAGCACTGAAATGCAACTAAAGTAAAGGGCTTTGCACAAACCATGAAAAGACAAATAAACAAGGCTGTCTATAAACTTTTGCCCTTAAAGTGAATTTTCAGCCTGTGTTATCGCGCTTTGCCCTGGAACTATTTCCCACCACAGGCTAAATTAGGAGGACCATGTCCCTGCTTTCTGCAGCTCTAATGGAAACTGGGTTAAGACGTTAGCTTTGGCACACCGCCCCCTGCTGGAGGAAAGTGGGCATGGCTCGCCTGTCGACCTGCTGACGCCTCATGCGGAGAACCGCTGCATCGACCTCAGCTGCAGTCCTCTTGCCCTGCAGGTCATCCAGCAGCTGCAGACGGACGCGCTGCAGCCTCACCAGCTCACCCTCAGAGGTCGTTAGACACTGTCTCAGTACTGCACTGCCCTGAGAGACATACAGGAAACACCTCTTAAAGGGCAAAATGAGAGGTTGTTGTTAAACCACTGAGTGCTTTTGAATATATGTGAACATCAGCCACTGTGCTGCATGAAAATATGAAGAATGAATTATCTGAATGTGCTGTCTGCCTTTATTTTCACTCATGTCTGAGGGTGAGCCTGTGCAGACAAACATCATGCAGATGACTTTCTGCAGAGTTCAAAGTGCAAACTAACACATTTATTTGCACCTACTTTGGTTTGTACAAATGCATAAAAAATATTTTATCAGTAATCAGCAATGTTATTGAAGGTTATCAGGTTGTAACAAATATATAACTGTAACTACAAAAGTTCAGTGTTTTAGTAGAAAAGCTCTCAGAGTGCCGTCCCTGCACACCTGTGACTGTTAGCAGGTGAACATGTTACAGAGTGCAGCAGCTAAAGAGCCACATTTCTCACACCAGGAGCTGCTGAACACTAAAACACACTTTATGAAGTATGATAAAGAAGGTGTGTGTGTGTGTGTGTGCGTGTGTGTGTGATGTGTGTGTGTGTGTGTGCCTGCATGTGTGATGTGTGTGTGTGTGTGTGTGTGTGTGTGTGTGTGTGTGTGTGTGTGTGTGTGTGTGTGTGCCTGCATGTGTGTGTGCGCATGTGTGATGTGTGTGTGTGTGTGTGTGTGTGTGTGTGTGTGCATGTTGCCATCATCACCTGAATGAGCTCAGCAGCCTCAGGTAACTGTGTCCCCGGGTGTCTCTGATAAACCTTCACCAGAGGCCTGTCGAGCTTCTCCCTGGGCAGAACATCCCCGCTGTACTCTGGACCCTGTAAGCAGGACAGCGTGAGACAAACGGGTTCAGTGAATCTGAGAGGACCGTGTTTGACCCTCGGACCTGTGCCCTGTCGTGGCTGTGACGAATGCAGCTGATCTCCCTCTGCTTACGAAACACAGCCTGCCGGGTGGCTGCAGACATCAGCGCCAGACTTTGCTGCAGAAGACAGAACGAAGCTTCACTCAGTTTTATTACTGCGATATAAAAACCTACTTCACAGTGTATCTGCAGCTACCTCCAGAGTGATCGTCTCTGCAATTTTCTTCACCAGGCCATCATTGACGGCACGGTGGGCAGCTTTCTGCCTGCTGATGGCGCCGGTTAGTATCCGTCTGGTGTTTTCTCTTAGTAGCTGTGACTGGCTGACTGTCACAGAGGACGACTCTAAAGCCTTTTTACACTCTGAAAGAAGAAAAGTGGGAAACATCCTGTCCATGTATCTTATTCTGAGGACAATCAGCAGAGTTTGTGGCCACGCTTGAAGTGTATTTTGAATATATTTAAATAATGCGTGGTTTAAAAACTGTGCTGCTCTTTTTTGCACATATTTCACTGATATTTGTGTAAACTAGCTCTATTTTAAAAAAAATAATTTCTCATTGAGAGCTTCCTCTTGTCCTGAGTGTACCTGGAGTAGAGGGGCTGATAGGATCTGTGTTGCTGAAGGTGTGAGCTGCAGTACGTCCTCCAGCGGAGCCACTGAGAGGGAGCAGATCCAGTACTCGAGCCCTCTCACTGGCACAGTCCAGCAGCTGCCTGCTGCTCTCACCCAGAGCCTGAAAGAAGGCAGGAAAGCACACATGAGGCCAGCTGGCAGAAACATGCTTTACAGGTCATTTTGCAGATTGATTCATCCATGAATCGATTCTTATTTTAGTCTGAAAAACAGCCACAAAAAAGTGGGAAAATGACAATAAGAGGTTTCATAAAGTAAAAGTAAAAATAGAAATCCTGTTACATGATGTCACAGTAGCTACATGTGTCTTTTCTATGCAGTCTGTGGAGCCAACAAGTCAACAGTGGACTAATAAGCATCAGCTGTACACTCTGTTTACCAAACGTCACCTTGATGGCAATCTGAAATAAGATGGTGTCAAAGTATCTTTTATCCACCCATCCATCCAGTTAGAGGACAGTCAGGGCATGAGCCTATCCCAGCAATCGTTAGGCGAAAGGCAGGTGCACTGTGGACACGTCCCAGCCTATCACAGGATGCATAGACACCATTTAACCCAACAAGCACACGATTGGCCTGTGGGAGGAGGCTGCAGCACCCAGAGCAAAGCCGGGCAGCTAATTCAGTTATTAACTAGTCCTCCGTGAATCGCCACCTTATCGTGGTGGAGGGGTTTGTGTGTCCCAGTGATCCCAGGAGCTATGTTGTCTGGGGGCTTGTCCCCCTGGTAGGGTCTCCCATGGCAAACTGGTCCTGGGTGAGGGTCCAGACAAAGAGCGGTTCAGAAGACCCTTATGAGTGAAAAAACAAGGGAACAGTTTACCCTGCCCGGGATAGGGTTACCGGGGCCCCACCCTGGAGCCAGGCCTGGGGAGGGAGCTCGAGGGAGAGCGTCTGGTGGCCAGGCA
The DNA here is from genome assembly GCF_007364275.1 of Archocentrus centrarchus. Lineage (NCBI taxonomy): Eukaryota > Metazoa > Chordata > Actinopteri > Cichliformes > Cichlidae > Archocentrus > Archocentrus centrarchus. The sequence goes on from NC_044361.1 coordinate 386,725, forward strand.
TTAGCCCGTGGTGCTTGGCCGGGCGCAGCTTGAAGAGGTTACATGGGCCCGCCCTCCTGCAGGCCCACCACCCGCAGGAGGTGTCGTAGGGGTCGGGTGCAGTGTGTGTCGGGCGGTGGCCGAGGGCGGAGGCCCTGGCGGACCGATCCCCAGCTATCGAAACTGGCTATTGGGACATGGAATGTCACCTCTCTGGTGGGGAAGGAGCCTGAGCTAGTGCGTGAGGTTGAGAGATACCAGCTAGATATAGTTGGGCTCACCTCAACGCATGGCCTGGGCTCTGGAACCAGTCTCCTGGAGAAGGGCTGGACTCTGTTCCAGTCTGGAGTTGCCCTCGGTGAGAGGCGGCGAGCTGGGGTGGGTATTCTTGTATCCCCCCGGCTTGCTGCCTGTACGTCGGAGTTTTCACCGGTGGACGAGAGGGTAGTTTCCCTGCGCCTTCGGGCTGGGGAACGGGTCCTGACTGTTGTTTGCGCTTATGCGCCGAATGACAGTTCAGGGTACCCACCCTTTTTGGAGTCGCTGGGTGGGGTGCTGGAGAGTGCTCCATCTGGTGACTCCATAGTCTTGCTGGGAGACTTCAACGCTCACGTGGGCAATGACAGTGAGACCTGGAGGGGCGTGATTGGGAGGAACGGCCTGCCCGATCTGAACCCGAATGGTGTTTTGTTATTGGACTTCTGTGCAAACCACAGTTTGTCCATAACAAACACCGTGTTCGAACACAAGGATGTCCATAAGTGCACATGGCACCAGGACACCCTAGGTCGCAGGTCGATGATCGATTTTGTAATCGTATCATCAGATCTGCGGCCGTATGTTCTGGACACTCGGGTGAAGAGAGGAGCTGAGCTGTCAACTGATCACCACCTGGTGGTGAGTTGGATCAGGTGGCGGGGGAAGATGCTGGACAGACCTGGCACACCTAAACGTATTGTGAGGGTGCGTTGGGAACGCCTGGCAGAAGCCCCAGTCCGGGAGATCTTCAACTCCCACCTCCGGCAGAACTTCGACAGCATTCCGAGGGAGGCTGAGGACATTGAGTCCGAATTGACCATGTTCCGCACCTCCATTGTTGAGGCTGCTGCTCAGAGCTGTGGCTGCAAGGTGGTTGGTGCCTGTCGTGGTGGTAACCCCCGAACCAGATGGTGGTCACCGGAGGTGAAGGGAGCCATCAAGCTGAAGAAAGCGTCCTATCGGGCTTGGTTAGCCTGTGGGACTCCGGAGGCAGCTGACAGGTATCGACAGGCCAAGCGGAATGCAGCTCGGGTAGTGGCCAAAGCAAAAACTCGGGTGTGGGAGGAGTTCGGTGAGGCTATGGAAAAAGACTTTCGGACGGCATCGAAGCGATTCTGGCAAACCGTCAGGCGACTCAGGAGGGGAAAGCAGTGCTTCACTCACACTGTCTATAGTGCGGGGGGGGGGGGGGGGGGGGGGGGGGGGGGTGCTGCTGACTTCAACTGAGGCTATAGTCGGACGGTGGAAGGAATACTTCGAGGACCTTCTGAATCCCACTGACACGCCTTCTGTAGAGGAAGCAGAGTCTGGGGATGAGGGGGATGACTTGACCATCACTGGGGGTGAGGTCACTGAGGTAGTTAAACAACTCCTTGGTGGCAGAGCCCCTGGGGTGGACGAGATTCGCCCTGAGTTCCTGAAGGCTCTGGATGTTGTAGGGCTGTCTTGGTTGACACGCCTCTGCAACATCGCGTGGAGATCTGGGGCAGTGCCATTGGATTGGCAGACCGGGGTGGTGGTCCCCATCTTTAAGAAGGGAGACCGGAGGGTGTGCTCCAACTTTCGGGGGATCACACTCCTCAGCCTCCCCGGTAAGGTCTATGCCAGGGTGCTGGAAAGGAGGGTGCGTCCGTTAGTCGAACCTCGGATTCAGGAGGAACAATGCGGTTTTCGTCCTGGTCGTGGAACGCTGGACCAGCTCTTTATCCTCTCAAGGATATTCGAGTGTGCATGGGAGTTTGCCCAACCAGTCTACATGTGCTTTGTGGACTTGGAGAAGGCATTCGACCGTGTTCCTCGGGGTGTTCTTTGGGAGGTTCTGCGGGAGTATGGGGTGTCTGGCCCATTGTTGTGGGCCATTCAGTCCTTGTACAACCACAGTGAGAGCTTGGTCCGTATAGCCGGTAATAAGTCGGATTCGTTTCCTGTGGGTGTTGGACTCCGTCAGGGCTGCCCTTTGTCACCGATTCTGTTCATAATTTTTATGGACAGAATTTCTAGGCGTAGCCAGGTGGTGGAAGGCTTCTTCCTTGGTGGCCTCAGAGTCTCATCTCTGCTCTTTGCAGATGATGCGGTTCTGTTGGCTTCATCAGGGGGGGGCCTCCAGCTCGCAGTGGAACGGTTCGCAGCCGAGTGTGAAGCGGCTGGCATGAGAATCAGCACCTCTAAGTCTGAGGCCATGGTCCTCAGCCGGAAAAGGGTGGAGTGCCATCTCCGGCTCAGGAACGAGTTCTTGCCTCAAGTGGAGGAGTTTAAGTATCTCGGGGTCTTGTTCACGAGTGATGGGAGAAGGGAACGGGAGATCGACAGGCGGATCGGGGCTGCCTCTGCAGTAATGCGGACGCTGCACTGGTCCGTCGTGGTGAAGAGGGAGCTTAGCGTAAAAGCGAAGCTCTCGATTTACCGGTCGATCTACGTTCCTACCCTCACCTATGGTCACGAGCTTTGGGTAGTGACCGAAAGAATAAGATCGCGAATACAAGCGGCAGAAATGAGTTTCCTTCGAAGGGTGGCTGGCCTCTCCCTTAGAGATAAGGTGAGGAGTGTGGCCATCCGGGAGGGGCTCAGAGTAGAGCCGCTGCTCCTCCACATCGAAAGGAGCCAGTTGAGGTGGCTCGGGCATCTGATTAGGATGCCTCCTGGCCGCCTCCTGGGTGAGGTGTTCTGGGCATGTCCCACCGGGAAGAGGCCCCGTGGTAGACCCAGGACACGCTGGAGAGATTATGTATCTCGGCTGGCCTGGGAACGCCTTGGGGTCCCTCCGGATGAGCTGGAGGAGGTGGCTGGGGAGAGGGAAGCCTGGGCTTCTCTGCTTAGGCTTCTGCCCCCGCGACCCGGCCCCGGATAAGCGGAAGAAAATGGATGGATGGATGGACTAGTCACAGTATCAACAGCCTGGATATGAATGCAGTGGAGTATCAATAACCCTCAAAGAGCTGCTGCTGTATCCTGGTTATTCCTGTCACTCAGCCTTTCTTTTGGCCTGCAGTGCTGTCCAAACATCTGCTGTTTGAGTTTCCCAGTTTTGGAGATGTCAACTGTAAAAAAAAAAAAAAAAAACTTCTCATGAATATAATGGAAGTAAATGCTACTCACCTTTCAGGGTTAAAATAACCAAAACAAAAACTTTAAACTTACAGTTAAACTTACACTTACAATAATGGTAACAAAAGCATCCACCACACCTGCACTCACAGGTACATGGATGCTTTCTTCTGCACAGGGACACTGGGGAAAGTAGTAGAAAGTAGTGATGGGAATTCCGGCTCTTTTCAGAGAGCCGGCTCTTTAGGCTCGGCTCCCAAAGAAGAGCCGGCTCTTTCGGCTCCCAAATGGCTCCTTAAATTTTAATTTAAAAAAAAAAAGTGTAAAATGAATTACTAATGTAAAAACGTACATTAGGCCTACATCAAACATTTCTTTATATACTCAACATATAATAGAGTGCTCCAAATACAAATTATACAACAAAAGATTGGAAATCAGAAAAAACAAGCGCCTTTGAGGAGGTGATCCTGTTTCTCCTGCCTGATGACCTGCCCTGTTTTGTTCTTCTAATTACACTGAGGGATGAACAATTCGTATACAGTATACCTTTGTAGGTTGTTTGTGCAGCCTGCTTGATATTAAATTTTAAATTTGCAGTCTACACTCTGTCTGTCTGTCAGAATAATCCTTTAACGCCAGGCTATCGCTGCTGAAGTGCGGGTTTCCTGACCTTACAAGCCGTGAACAGCTGATTAAGACAGCTTCTCACCGCAGAGTCAGCTGGTCAAAGGAACATGATCAGCTGGCTTTTCACCTTAACTCCGCGACCATTCGTGCTATCGAAAAAATTCAAACGGTTCCTGAAAGCTCAGAAATTACACTTCACAGTCATGTAGTGGTATTACGGTATTTGTGACTGGAAGTCCGCAAACGCCGGCACTTTTGAAGTACGCGGTTTCTCATTCCACATGTTTGGAGGTATAAAGGTAAAATGTGTCCAGTCTTTGCTACGCTTTCCGTCACTCATTTTCCTCACCGTTCTCGCGTGTAGCCTCTATGTAACGCGTAACTTCCTGTGGCTCTTTCCTGTCTCCGAGCGCATTTTGCAGGAGCCCCTCCTTCTCTGGTGTTTGTTTACTCACTGTGCAGTGTGTCCGTGGACCCTCCCCTCCCGCTCAGTGTAGACCAGGGGTAGGGAACTCCAGGCCTCGAGAGCCGGTGTCCTGCAGGTTTCAGATGTGTCCCTGATCCAGCACACCTGAATTACATACAGAAGTCATTAGCAGGACTCTGGAGAACTTGACTGCAGACTGAGGAGGTAATTCAATCATTTGAGTCAGGTGTGCTGGATCAGGGACACATCTAAAACCTGCAATACACCGGCTCTCGAGGCCTGGAGTTCCCTACCCCTGGTGTAGACGATCATATGCTACCATTCATCTTAACCAATCACGTGCGGCTTCCACAAAAAAAAAAAAAAGGGAAACGAACGAAAAGAAAAAAGAAACGGCTCACTATCGGGAGCCGGCTCTAGAGCCGGATCGTTCGCGACCGACCCATCACTAGTAGAAAGTAGACATCTCTGCAGCTGATCACTGCAGAACTGAGCGACTCGAACAGTTTGGATGGATACATGAAGCTGCAGGCAGAAGGAAAAACTGAACAGGTAGGGGAACTGTCCCTTTAAATCCAGCACCAGCACATCTACAGTAGTGGTAAGGAAGAAGGGTGGAGGTTAATGATACCTGTGCAGTGTTGTTATTCTAACGTCTCTGTGAGGGCAGAGTGGAGGAAGAAAGAAGAGGATGGCTGTAAATCACTTGAAGCTGGCTCAGTGTGCTTTTCAGCGTTCCCTGCAGATCCTGTTTCAGCTCGGCCAGCTCTCTCCTCTCCCACAGCAGCAAGTGATCAGCACCATCTCTCTCCTGCAAAGCAGCAGACCTGTCAGTGCTTCTGCCTGCAGCTCTGAGCTTAGTGACATAATCCTGGGTGCTGCATTAAGCCTCAGTGATGTGCAAAGGTACCAATCAATAGTGGAGGTCATAAAGATTTAATGCTATATATAAATGTGAATGAGGCATGCAGGACGTTTAAGGACTATTACAAGCAATACTGCGACATGGTTTTAAGTGTAAGCTTGCCGTCTCAGCGGTGGACGGCCTCCTGGTTCTTCCCTTTGAGCTCCCCTGGTTGATGGTCAGACTGGTCCTGAGGCTGCTCAGCATCCTCTCCAGGTGACCTCGGTCCCTCGCCAGCTTCAGACCCTCCTCAGTCACTCTGCCCGCCTGCATACGCAGCTGGACCTCAACCTCGCGAACTCCGCGCATGTACTGAGCAGCTGCAGCGACACTGGCCCCGGCACAACGCTCACGCATGCTGGCAGGCGGGAATGGGGCCGCCGCCGTCCTCCGAGATCCAGCAGGAAGCTTAAAATTCAAAGTTCAATCACGAATGTCTGAGTGCAGCACTCAGATACTCCAGGACACTTTCACAGTACTCAAGGCATTTATTTCAATATTTTTTTAAAGTGTGTATCTGAACATCAAAAATAAAAACACGTAAAACATGTTTTTAATAGAGAAATTAAAAAAATAAAGATGCTTTCTGTGTCTTAAAGATATGAACAGGTGAGGCTCATAATATATGAAGTGGATCAGAAAGTTGGAGCCCTGCGATGGAAAACGCTTTAAAATCTCAGTATTTTTTTTAGCTCTTCAGAAACAAAAACTAAAACTATTTCATATTTAACTGGCAGTGAAAAAGGCCACAACGTGCTCATGTAATAATGTTCACTTGAGTATTTATAATTGAATTTTCTGCTTCTTATTTTGAAAAGAAGCATCGTGTAAAAGATCATTAAAAATGTTGTTCTGTATTTTACTCACATTAATATGCTCGTCAGAACAAATACATCAGCAGTCTCTCATTTATTATATGCAGAGTGTGCGGAGTGTAACCAGCAGGTCTGTTTGTAATGAGAGCTGGGTCTCAAACATTTTACAATAAAGGTTTCAAATCAAGAAATAATAATAAAGACTGAAGCTTCCTCACACTCGTTTCCTTTGTTTAATGGACCTTATTGAAGTATTTCTGGAGGCTGAAGAAGTTCCATTTGAACATATTAAATCTTCTCTGAACTAAAAGCTTTCATTAACATTGAATTAGCACATTTTGACATTGTGTAGTCGGTCCTGTTGGTCTCACCATGGCTGCGGCAGTTTGGGGTCTTGATATCTTATTTTTGCAGACGCAGTCACGACTCCTTGGTCTGCATTCCTCCGCCGCTATCTTATCTTTGGCGGGGTCTCCCGCTGGGGTGGCTCCTGCAGCGGCGCCGCTGCCGCCGCTCCGGGGCCGGCTGCACGCAGCGGACCGCCCGGCTCGAGTCTGCCGAACCAGGCGCTCCGCCCGTCGAATGGAGCGGACCGTTCCGTCGCACCAGGACGGCCGTCCGATGGTGACAGAGGCGAGGGGAACCGAGAGAACCTGCATTGCTCCGCATGCAAAGATAGCTGCTACAAAGTCTCCTCCTGCGTCCTTGCTACGAAGTATCCACGGTGAAAACTTTGTGTCCATAGCAACAACACCTAAAGTAACTAGAAACTGAAAGCTGTTTGCTGATTGGAGGGGACACAGTAAATGATGCTCCTGCGTTAATGTTCACACTCAGAGCTCCTCTGTTTCTCTGCCTGTCTGCAGAGAAACAGGAACGGATAGAAGGATCCAAACAGCAGGCCGCTTTAAAGGGAAACTTTAATTATTTAGAGGTCAGGAACTTTTAAAGTGCATGTCTGTGTTTTTAATATCGAATTAAACTGGTGACCACTGAAATCTAAATTTAACTTAGTGCTCCAAATTGCCCAAATAAAGGCCTTAAACATACATTAAAAACACCAACATCGGAAATCACTTTTTGGCTCGACACCAGGCAGTGAACACAGCGCCCACTAGAGGACGTCGGGCCCTCAGGCCCCCCTCATGACGTCTGTTTCTCAGTGTTTGCTCAGAGACATTCACGCCAGCGGCTGCTGGAGGTCATTTTGTAGCTCTGCAGTGCTCATCCTGTTCCTCCTGCACAAAGGAGCAGATCCTGGTCCTGATGATGGGTTAAGGACCTTCTCTGGCCCTGTCCAGCTCTCCTAGAGTAACTGTCTGTCTCCTGGAATCTCCTCCATGCTCTGAGACACAGTAAACCTTCTGCCAATGGCACGTATTGATGTGCCATCCTGGAGGAGTTGGACTACCTGTGCAGCCTCTGTAGGGTCCAGGTATGACCTCATGCTACCAGCAGTGACTCTGACCCTAGCCAAATGCAGAACTAGTGAAAAACAGTCAGAAAAGATGAGGAGGGGAAACATTTCAGTGTCCTCCACCTGTGAAACCATTCCTGTTTGGGGGGTTGTCTCATTGCCCCCCAGTGCACCTGTTGGTAATGTGGTGAACACCAAAGCAGCTGAAACTAATGAACACCCCCGTCTGATCCTTACTGACCACATCAGTATCTCAGAGGGTTACTGACTGATGCTGAACTCTGATTAAAAAGGGTTCCTTTAATCTTTTTAGGAGTGGATGGATAAATAAGACAGGCCAAAGGAAAAATACTGATGTTTGATTCTGGGGTGAAATGTCCCTTTAAGAATGAACATTTTGAAATACAGAAGTTTGAAAGTGAAATAAGGACTGCAGATTTCAGTGATTTGGATCAGAGTGTTTAATCCTCTTGAGCTAAAAGGGGGAAAATGTCTCTTACAGTAAGACCAACAATACGAGACATGTAAACACTAAAGATTAAAAATAAGTCCAGAAAAATAGAAAAGAGACATTTAAAGAAAATGAAAGCAGTTAAAATCATTTCTTTGGTTGTATGTTTACAGAGTGCAACAGCAGCACTGTAACACAAAAACAGGCAGATTTATCCTAAAAAAAAAAAAAAAAAAAAAAAAAAAATTATTAAAGAGCTTTAAAGATTCTAATCAGGCAAAAATCGTTTTAAAGAAATATCGTACCCGCTCCTGTCTGATCCTCACATCCTCTAACAACCATTCAGAGACATTTCTGCTGCATGAAATCATCTCACTCCCCGTTACATTCAAAATTAACTGTATACAGTAATTTGCTCATTTTTGAATCAAGTATTAAACATCCAGCTACAAGAAGCTAGACCTGAGATTTCCCCGTCCAGAAAACAATCACACCTCTCACTCCAGAGAGAAAAGCAGCACCGGAGGACAATACCACTTTCCTTCAGCCTCATTAATGTGTCAGGAGAAAATAAATAAATGTGCACCACAATAAATATGTTCAGGAGGCCAAAAGTGCAACATGCTCCTCCATCTTTGTGCAGCGAGTTTGCATCAGTCCTCCTCCTCTTCCTCCTCCATCACAGTGTGTGTTTGACGGCGGTCACAGGTTCCCGTTTGTTCTGCAGGTTCTGCTGCAGCTCTCTGAACAGACGGTCGCGCTCTTCAGCATCCAGAAGGATTTGCTTTAAAAAAAAAAAAAAAAAAAAAAAGATGTCAGTCAGTTGCCTTCAGTTCGTTGTTAGTTCTGTGGTCTTTATGCAGTGATGAACAATACTGAGCACAACTAAACCATGAAAGAATATTTCAATTCAAGTACTAAGCAAAAAAAAAAAAAAAAACACATTTCCGCTTCATGATCCTTCAGCTGATGTGGAAACACAAACAGGAGTTTTCAAAAACTCGATAAATGAGCTCCGTTTCCAGAACTCTGCAATATTTCGGTCAAGCTTAAACGACACAACGAGGAAGAGATGCTTCAGTGGAGTCACTAACGATGCAGCAGCGCTCTCCTCTACAAATCTTAGATGCTGTATCAGGTGCTCAGTCTTCAAACACTGTCTTCACTGATTCCTCTTAATATGTCCCCAACAATAAATACTGAACAGAAACAGGAAGTATCATAAAGGAGGAGATCTATGGGGGATTCGGCCACAGCAAACATGGCCTCTAAAGACCTGATCAGCAGCTGAGAACATTTGAGCCAATCATATGCCCACAGTAGAGGTTCACAATAGTTACTGCGCCTCCATGAGCTGAATTAGCCTGTTACTTATTCAGCTGCTAATGAATCCCATGTGCTACATGTGCAGCTGCAGCGCCTCGGATAAAAAGCTTATTTTGGCACGACATCAACAAAGTTTTAAAGCCGTTATTTTAAATCAGGTTTAAAGGGCTTCCAAATGCTGTCTAAAATACTGCAGAGCGGCATGAAGTGCCGGTAGAAGGACTTTACCTCGATGAGTTTGTCCCTCTTCTCCAGGCTGTCCCTCAGCCTCCTCTCCCCTCGCTCTCGCTCCTCCCTGTCAGCCTGCCAGGCTCTGTCGGCCTCCTTCTTCTCCTTCTCCTGCTCCTTCAGCTCCCGCCGAGCGTCCCGGAGCTGAGCTGTCAGAGAGGACGCCGCCTGCCTGTGACTCTCCTGCTGACTCTGGTCAAAAAGCAGGAGGAGACGTTTTGTGAGAGGAGGCAGCCCTAACCTCTTTGTTTTTAAGAGGATTTAAATCTGATTCAGAGCGGACTTCCTGTCTGCATTAATTAAGAGCATTTTCTAATAACGGAACAATACACAGTTTTATATAAGCACACTGTCAGGTAAACATGAAGCAACAACCAGCAGCTGGAAAACATCCTGTTCATTAAACGACGTTTCTTTAATCTGTAATAAAGAAAGAAAACATGACGACGCCTTCACTAAAAACTCGTTTTCTATTATCAACTATCAAAGTCTGATTGAGTGCAGAACAAGCAGGTGAAAGAGGGAAGTCCTCACAAACTCAGCTGCTTTTTGCTTTTCTGAATGAACTCCTCGGACTGCTCTCCCACCTGCACCATGTCCTGGTATTCCTGCAGGGCCGCAGTAAGTTTGGTGACCTCCTGGCACAAGGTGGCGCTGCTTTCCTCTTGATCCCTCAACAAGGCTGCTAGCTCAGCCACGCCCCCTTCAGACTGCTGGAAGAAAATGACATGTTTGTGGTCACTGAATGCAGTATTTACTGACAGACCTCAGCTGAGGCCGATGCAGAGAGAAAAAGATCTGCATGAACACGTCAGTCACTTTGTCTCTAGTAACACCACAGAGGGAGAGACGGGCAGGAAAGGACCCCTGCAGTTAAGCTGATGGGGGAATACAGCAGCAGAATGATGCTAACAGCATAACCTTAAATAAAAAATTAAAAAGGTTTTTAATGAAAATACTTTGGAGCAACTTAAAAAAAAAAAAAAAACATTTGAGTGCTGATCCTATCCAATAAAAGTTCATTCAGACAATAATTCACAGCAACTGCCTGCGAGTGCCTGGCAGTTGCTGTGTATAATTATGTTATCTCATAATTATACCAACATGCTGATGCTTGGTGGGTGTCTTTGCGTTCACACACATACAAAGGACACCCGGCTCCAACAAACTGCTCCAATAAAGAGAGCAATCTGAGACAGACTGCCCTCGCTGCACTGCTGAAGTATGAATGTCTGAGATGCTGTTATGATGTGAGCTTTTTGTTGTGCTCAGTGTTAGCAGACTACAGTGTGCCCTAACAGTTATGGTGAGCAGGCTTTTTCCTGGCTATGTTCCCTTGCTGTGAGTGCTGCTGGTAACTCAGGGAGACTGAGACGCATGTTTAATGGCTGCAGGATGCTAAAAGGATAATGTTCAGAGAGAGATTTCCCTGCAGATGAATCACCTCCACCCCTTTCTGAAAGTTCACCAGCTGCTCTTTGAAGGTGTGGATCAGAGCCTCCTTCTCCTGCAGGACAGCAGCGAGGGCCCCGTCCCTCTGTCTCCAGAGTTCCCGCTCTTTCTCCACTTCCTTCAGCAGCCGCTCCTTCTCCCCCAGAGCCACCCGCAGGTCCTGAAACAAAAACAGAGAGAACTGCATTCAGCATGAAGCTCGAGGCTTTAAATGTGTGCATGCTATCAGAACCCAGCTAAAAACTGTGCCACGCCTTGTCTTTAGATGGCAATAACCAAACAAACTGTCAGCAGATCAGTATGCAGTGTGCATGTAAGAGGACGCCTCAGGACTGTTTCATAGTCCCCGAGTCCATCGTGCACAGGTGTGCTACACCTGTAACCAGGTCAGGTCCTCCCATCGATTTCCTGGAAGAACTGCAGAGGCGCGGCTGAAAGAAAAAGGTGCAGGAGCCCACCCCTGCGGCCGGCGCAGCATGCCGCCCTTACATTGATGATATCCTGGTTGCACTGCAGCACAGCGTTCAGGGTGTCGAGGTCTCGCTCTCTGTCTCGCCCGGCCTTCCTCAGAGCCTCCATCTCCTTCTCTGCCCTCTTCTCTTCTTCAGCCACCTCAGACCTCAGAGTCTCCAGAGCAGTCTGAAGATCAGAAAACGTGTCACATTTACCAAACAATCAGTTAATCAACAGGAAAAAAAACTTCAAATTGAACCCAAAATAGAACCAAGGTTATTAAAAAAATTAAAAAAAACACCATCACAAGACGTCCAGCCTCTCCCATTTGCTGACATCAGTAAAAAAATGTGTGTGTCTGCTTATGCTGAGTGGTTATTATGTGTTATCAGAAGCAGCGGCAGCTCTCACCTTGTTCTCAGAAAGAGTCTCTTTCAGTTTCTCCATCAGCCTGTTGGCCAGCTCGGTCCCTGCTCCCTCCTCCACACACAGCCTGCCGATCAGAGCCACACACTCCTAGAAGACAGGAAGCACATTTTTCACTGCATGCTTCTGATGTGGACGTCCACGTGAGCATTACAGCAAGTTTTTAAAGCAAAATGCTTACAGAGTTCTAACCAGAGCGATGAGGAGCAGCCAGACGGACAAATCTGTTCAAAGCACAACTCGTCTAAAGGAGGTAAAGGTGTGGCTCACCAGGAGTTTGATCTACAAAGAAACTGTCAGTGATAGTGTCACAGTATTGACGCTGCTGCTGTGCAGCACTGGGAACACGTTCTCCTTTGCAGCACAGATTTGTTGTCTTCATGGCTGCTGCATTAAACAGCTTGTGTAGCTGCTTTTTAAAAAGAGTTTGATATTTTGGGGTTTAGGAATATTTGATTTCTTGGGAAAGGTTAGATATAAAAGAAAGAAAGTTGGGTGGTAGTGGCGCAGTGGGCAGGTGCTCACCTTGCAACTGGAGGGTTGCTGGTTCAAGTCCTCGTCTGAGCGCATGCTCAGACTGGCACCATTGTAAGTTTTCATAGCTGTACGGCAGGTAAGCTGCAGCCAGCAGCGTGTTAACCCAGGTGAGCCTGGAATAGGTGAAGCTTCTGTCCACGAGCACATCTGAAGCCAGATTATTACGTGGATGTTCTTCTTCCAGTCTGTGCTAACCTAACACGATACACACTGTGATCTTTAACAGATCACAGCGTGATCACAGCGATCACCTTTTGGTTCAGGTAAGAAAGTCTCTGATGGGACGGTCCTCTTTTTCAGCTGAGTGTCCACAAACATCATCCTAACAAGTATGAACAAGCACCAGCAGACGTGATCACAGCTCTCTGCAGCCAAGCTGAGCACACACAACAAACACACACACGACACACAAGACAGACAACAGCGAGCGTTCGAGTCGGCGCCTCGGCGGCAGGTTGGCCCGCCGTGAGTCCGGTCCGCCTCACCCACCTGGATCAGACGCTCGCGGCTCTGAAGGGAGAGACAGAGGCTCTGCAGCAGGGAGCTGCCACCCTCCTCCTGGAGCTGCTGGAGGACAGAGGAGAACACACAGCTTCATTTAGAAGTGCTTTAGACTCCAGGACCTACTGACAGGGTTTAAGGCAACAACTGTTTCTATTATTGGTTATTGTGGAGATTATTGGCTCAGTTTTGTTGTGCCCATGAAATCGCCCAATCCCACAAAGTTTCCTTATATTACTGTTTACTTATTTAAATGTTTACTGAAAGAGGAAAATTATAAAATAAATACAGGAAGCCTGAATTTCTCTGGATTCATCACTGAAACCTGTCAGAGCTGTGAGTGACACACCAACAATTACAAAACTTCATCTGATTAATCAATCAGAAATAACTTAATAAAAGAATTAATAAGTAGATTTAAGCAGTCAACAGTTTGACCAGAGTTTAGTATTAAAGTCTGCTGCGTGCGATTCAGCCTCTTCGACATCATTCAAAGACTCAGTTTCATCTGATCAATGATCAATGAGCCTCCTTTAAATGATACAAGCATGTCAGCAAACAGCTGCTCATCCAGCAGCAGCAGCGATGAACTCTGTGCTCATTTTCATGTTCGACAGCCTGATGATGGATTTTCTTTGCTTTCATTAAAAACAGCCACCTGTCACCACCTGTGGAAACAAACTCACAAACTCAGCTGCTGAGCCAACAACCAAACGGCAGCAGAAATCTGTGGGGCTGAGAGATAAGCAGCAGCTTCTGGATTTGCCTGGGACAGCTCAGCAGCAAAGCTTTCAGAAAACAAAACAGGCATTATGAAAACAGATGGGTATTAATAACAGACTATAAATATGTGCTTAAAGGGAGCAGCAAACAGAAAGAGCCTGGAGAGTTTAAAGCCTCTCGTGACCCGTTTGATTCCCATGTTAGAAAAGTTGCTGCTTTTATTTTCTTTAGTGATTAAACACCAAACTTTAAACAGCATGTTTGAGCCTGCTGCTGTTCTCAGAACTTTGACAGTAATTATTTCTAATGTTCATCGTGTGAGCAGAGCGGCACTCCTGACAGGGATCAGGTCATGAGGCTGGTTAATGATATCCTCTATCATGAGACTGCTGAGCCCGGGGCAAACTCCACCGGTTGGGGAGGATTCCACAGGAAGGCTGTGGGTGCATTTGTGTTGTGTTGTGCGTCTCTATGTGCATCTGAAAATGAGGAAATATGGGCACACCCTGCACAGGCACAAAACAGTCCACCCTCCATTCCTTTCATAAAGCTGTATTTGTACTTGTTGAGCACTCACAGAGCTGTGTGGACAGAGCAGCTGCTGTGTCACAACAAACCCGTTTTTCTTCTTAGGAAAAAGCTCAGAGACAATCACCTGCTGTGACAGCTGATCAAAATAGCTCTTAGCGCACATTAGCATCTACAGAAGTTCATACTTTGATTTAGCCAGTCCAGGTCCCAGGTCAGTTTAAAGAGAGCTCATTTTTATTTCTTCTGCTCAATTCAAGCTCTGTTTTTTCTTGGACTTTACTGTTAGAGCTTTGCATAAATTCCAGGTCAAAATAATGCATCTTTATCTGATACTGGGCCTTTATGCAGCCTCTCAGATTGTCTTCTGTCTGAAACAAACTAGGCGCTGCTGAAACATTCAGAGTGGATCCTGCAACAATATTCATTCCAGTAGTGCAGACAGAAGCCACTGATGTCCTACAGTAACTGATGGAGAACAAAGAATCAGCATCAACCCTGCAGTCCTGCTCAGATTCTGCTGTGACGCCGTGAAAGGCTGTAACTGTGAAACACACTAACCTGGTTTATTTAACTGGGACATGAAGTCTAGAATTATCTTCAACCAACACTTTAAAATGTTTCACACTGATGTCACTCTAAGCTCCCAATCAGCATGTTTTCATAGAAATGATGTCAGAAATTTGCTGTTGGATTTTCTTCTGCGTAAGCAGCTGTTTTTTGTTTTTTTAAACTAAGAAACTGGCAAAGTAATCACGGGACCATAATTTATCAAATGAGCATCATGTTACATTAAAGCTTGAAACTAAAACTTGCTTCATTTTCCAAACTGGGAGCTACACGCTGTTAAAAAGAGTATATATACTCAGAAGAAAACAGCAGCTCACAGGAGCCCAGTCTTGTGAGCCGTTGACTTCCTCTGGTTTGTTTCTCCCATGTTTGAGCTCAGCCTCCAGGGTCCTGATGCGGGAAGCAGCTTGGTCGAGTTGGCCTTTTAGATGCCTGATACCATGATGAGCTCTGGCTGCAGTGCTCTGAAATACCAAAAGATAAAGAAACAAAATTAAAATGTGCAGTTCTGATCATGTTGGACTGCTGGACAGCCTGCAGCTGTTCCTGGATGAACTATTGCAGCGTACTGTCAATATTTACAGACTGAAGCACACACAGCACCTGGTCAAAGTTCAGCCAATCCTGCATAATCTTCTTTGGCACACTCACCTCTCGATGAAGTGGCATGAACTCGTCCCTCAGCTCTGTTAGGACATCCCCATCCTCTTCATCCCCTCCATTCGCCACATCCACAAAATTCAGCACCCTGGTCACTCTGGGTGATGCGGTCTCCCCGATTTTTCCCAAGTCCCTCCTATCCCTTTTTCCCAGAACGGGGATCCTACTCCCTGATGGCGAACTGACCGGCTTCCCTCCAATACTTCTCAGTTCCTTCAGCATGAAGCTGACTGACTGATCACTCATGGGCTCAAATGGGTCATTCCCATCCAGGGAGTCGAGAGACTGAGTGGACTCAGTGCGGGAAGGTGCTCGTAACGAGAGACTAGACCCTGCCAGTGAGGCTGGGCTGGAGCTGACTGACGGCCCCCTCTGCCAGTGGAGGGGCATGCTCTGGGACTTGTCCCGGGACAACGGGGAAAAGGGTTGAAAAGGCATATTACGAGGAACCCCACAGACAGACTCATAATCCGAGTCAGACACCCGTAAGGAATCACAGCCCTCACATCCCTTCCCTTTTCTGCATCTTTTACCCGTCTTGATAAAATATGGACATGTGTCCCACTTCTCAGACCAGCACTCATACTCAGAAAGCGCCATATTCTCCTTGAGCATCTCCCGGTATCCTTCCTTCTCCACCTCGCCATCCTCCTCGCTGGTGCTGCTTCTGTTTTGAAAGTCCTGCGGGTGCCTCTGGCAGTAGCTTTGGCGCACCCACTGCCTCATTTTATCTCTCTCTTGCATCAGCTTCTGAAGGCGCTCGGACGAAAGCACCCTCACCCTGGCTATGACTGTGTCAAACTTGAACACCTGTTCCAGGAGGCACACACATTTGCCACACACAAACTCGCCCTGCCCGCTGCCCCGTGGTACAGACTGCCCCACTATGTGGGTCAACACTGCGAGCAGATCCATGCTCTTGGAGGGGGAGCTCACAGACAACAGGGACTTGGAGAGAGAAACAGAGGAACCCAGAGAGATCGTGCTGCCTGTGAAGAGAAACATGTTCATTCTTACCTTAAAATTACTGCAGAATTCAAGCCTTTCCTTCAGCTCCATACTCACCCCAGGGGCTGCTCTGTGAGGACTGGGACAGGCTCCTGCCCCTCAGGGACCCTGCTGGGGTCTTAGGCTGACCAGGCTTCTTATTCTGGCTCCCAAACAGCCATCGCCGTTGGTTTCCCTGAAGATTCCCGCCACATATTCGGCACAGGTCGTTCTTACTTCTGGAGGACATCATGGACTGATGGATGATGCTGCTCCCCTCGTTAGCCAATAGATGTGAAAACTGTAAATTAAAGCAGAATTTAGAGCACTGGTTCCAAATCTGGGAATCAAAAAGGGCATCGAGAGGAAATCCAGCCTAAATGATATTTGTTCTGCAGATTTCAGTCAGTGCACTTTAGTCTAGACTGGCACACCCAAGAGATGCATGAAAAAGTGCAACAAATTAAAACTCAATGTTATATCAAATATTGGCATCGTGAGTTGGTTTTGTTGGGGTGATTTTTTACATGGTTATCACTGTAAATGTGGCGCTCTCTATTATGTGCCCATAATAAGCTCAGTGGTCCCTCTGCTTTTTAGCCTCGAGGACAAAATGATCCAATTGGATTTGGATCACTCGGACCACAGGAAGCTTTTCACTTCATCTCAGTCCATCATAAATGAGCTCAGGCCCAGAGAGGCTGCTCGGTCCCTGGAGCTTCTTTCTATCTGGCCTCCTTTGGTTTCTTTGCCTGGTGGAGTTGTGGCTGCAGTGATGGTTTTCAGAAGTGTTCTTAACCCCACAAAGTTTCCACAACAGAACGATGTGTGTTTTAATGTGACTGCAGCTCGAGGACCCAAAGCTAACACCCACTTAGCATTTTTTTCACCAGCCTGGCCCCTTGTATACAGATGGGTCATTGTATCCTCTGATTGATAAATATCTGTTTTACACACGCCAACCTTCCTGGAAACAGGGTTTGTTACGATATTTGAATTTAAATAATGAGGAGAAACTCAAGCCGGTCTCTTTTCATCAGTGGGTTATTTGATGTCAACAACAAATGTCTATACTGAAGAAAAAAAATACATGGATCACTGTGTCAGTATACTTCTGAAGACTGCAATCTTCTTCTTTGTGGTAAACAGTCTGGGCAAAGAGTCCACTGTGCTCTCTCCTAAACATCTCCACACCTCAACAGATTTGTCATCTGGACCAACCACCTTTCCACTCCTCATCATCACAGCTGCCATCACTTCCTCATTACTAATCCTCTGCACTTCCTCATTCACTGCCTTCATTAATCAGCTCCAGAGTACTCCTTCCATCTTCTCAACACACTCCCTTCACTCGTTAGCACATTCCCATCTCTGTACTTAACCACCCTAACCTGCTGTGCATCCTTTCTAGCTTGATGTTGCTGCCTAACAATCAGTGCAGGTCCAGCCTCACATACAACACACTATAAGCCATAC
This sequence comes from Archocentrus centrarchus, assembly GCF_007364275.1. Classification (NCBI taxonomy): domain Eukaryota; kingdom Metazoa; phylum Chordata; class Actinopteri; order Cichliformes; family Cichlidae; genus Archocentrus; species Archocentrus centrarchus. The sequence goes on from NC_044361.1 coordinate 404,518, forward strand.
CATAATATTCCATGCCACCCAGAGCCTGGCTCAACTTCTAACTCTGTGCAACATTTGTCCTTCGGTTTCCACCCTCGAATCCGTGCCTCTGTCTTCCTTCACTTTCTCTTCTATTTTTCCTGCCTGGCTACATCATCCTCTGACGCCACCTTAGACACGCTCATCTCTTTCAGATTGTGCCTTCTTCCACACATGTGCACGTTCCTCCACTCTCATACATCACTCTATGCTCTTCTTTACACACATGTTCACCACAGCTGTTTCCATCCTTTTGGCAAAACCACCACCATCTGTCCTTAACACCATACCTGTCCCACACCACGTCATCACCTCTGACCCCTTCACCTATAATTTACCTCCACAGTGGAATAATAACTTGCTGAATGAATTCAGTAGGGAATGGGATACAGCGTGCCTACAGATGAACAGCTGAGAATTGCTTTTATCTTTAAAGATGTTAATGCTGGATGTTGGAAGCCTGCATTTGCAGCTCTCTTCACACTTCGCACAATTCATGATGGACCGATTTAATCTAACCAGTGGGACCTCTCAGCAGCCTCCCCGGTGCTGTGATTTACGGTTTTCTGCCCCCTCCGTGGATATTTGGTGCCGTGTACTGCGGTCTGTTTACAGTAGCTCCCCACAGGGCGGGACACGTCGACCTTGAGCCACGCTGACAGTGGCTGCGGCCAGACTGTCGATGAATGAATCTTTCTTTCCAGCATTCAGTCCCTCCGGTCAGCGTTCGCCCTTCACTGGGTTTAAACACCAGCTTTTCCTACAACAACATGCAACATGTTTCCAAAAAGGAAAGCCACCCCTATCCAGTGCATACATTTCCGCTCCGTGGATTTGAAGCCACGGAGGTCCAGCGAATCAGTGCGAAAGCAGCGTCAGCGCACGGAAGCAGGACAAATCCACAGTAAAGTTTGGACACTTACGCTGAAGTCCTCCGGGCCTCTCAGAGGGAGCAAAGCCTCAGAGCGCAGACGCAGAGCTTCATGGTCGCGACAAAAATCAGCTGAACATACGAGCGGCGCAAAGCTAAAGATTCCTAACCGGAAAAATCTCCACCGGGAACTGAGCTGGAGCTGCTTACAACACACCGGAGGAGGAGAGGTGGGTGTCACCTTACTGACGTCACCGGTCATACCTGTTAAAGAGCAACAGCTGGAGGACTTCAGTAAAGAGCGGTACTGCGCTCCTGTGGCGCAACGCGGAGTTATTCGCCTGCTGTCACTATTTAACGTTTTTATTATTTTATGCTTCAGTTTTCGCAGGAACTCTTTTAGCGAGAGGAACTATCAAACTTTCTGTTACGGAATCATTTCATGTATTATTTATTTATACAGGCCTTCATGTGTTTTCATATGGTTTCATATTACTAGCAAGAATAACAGTTAGTAGATCTATAATCACAAATGAAACGAGCCACATCATCACTTTGTTCATCATTTTTTAATAAAAACAAAAATGATTTATTCAACAACATGATTTCATCGTGATGACATAGAAAATTGATACTTTGTTATGATCTTATGAACACACAGGAGCTCATCAGGAGCAGGAAGTGGAAGGTTTCAGACTGGCCTGGTCAGTCTGCAGACTTCAACCCTGCAGAGCATTTTAGCTGCTCAAGAGGAGACTGAAGCCCCCCACCCCCACCCCAACAGCAACTGAAAGAGGCTGTGGTGAAAGCTGGAAAAGCACCACAGAAGAAGAATGCAAACGATTAGTGATGTCAGAGGGTATTGTGCTATACAAGTGATATGACAAAAATCCATGACATGAAGATAATTTAAAGAGAGATCTGATCATTATATAGCACCTCTCAAGACAAATATCACAAAGAGTTTCACAACAGCAGGAAAAAAAAGTTTTAGCTGTTTTTTTAAAAGACAAACCGAATCCAGAGCTCAGAGGGAGAGAGGTGGGGAGCCGCTGCTGCAAAAGCTCTGTGTCCTTTAGTTTTCAGCCTCGTGTGGGGTAAAGCAGTAGGCCCTGATCACAAGACCTCAGAGGCCAGTATGTTTGTTGGGGAGAATGGAGTGAGTGATCTAATCACTGAAGTCAGGGTGACGACAAACTGCCTTAAATCTCATCAGCTGAACAAAAATGGAAACAATTTTAAAAAGCCTTCAATATTTAAATCATTGAATGCTGTTTAAAGAGGCTCGTTTGATCAATAAAAATGCTGTAAATGTGCTGATTTACACAAAGTGAAGTTTGGCAGAAGCATTATGTGCTGGTTTACACTTACCCCTTTTCCACTTCCGGGGTGCCGGTGCTGGTGCGGTTCCCAAAAGAACCAGCGAAAAGCATAGGAACGGTGTGTTTCCACCGCGCTTGCGAACCGCTCCTTTACGTATGAGTGTGGGCGGGTCCTCGTCTGGACACGGAAGCCGAAGAGCGCAAATGTGGGAGAACACGCTCCCCTGTCTTGTGTTGTGAACACATTTTACGGTCCAAACCAAACTACTGCAGCATCTGTGTGCTGCCGCTTTCCTCACGCATTCTTGGTTCCAGACCAGCTAGCTTGCAGGGCCCGAGTTGAACCTGTTTTTTAGCTGAGCACCGAATATGTTCGTGGTGGAAAAACCACTGAACGGTTCAAAGACTGGCACCGGCGACGTCGGTGGAAAAGCGGCTACTGTAAAGTAATGAGGTCACAGGAAGCATCATAAATGTGAGAGGCAGGTGAACTAACGTCACTGAGGTGTAAGTTTTAATCAAATATTTTAATACAATTATCAAATACACATGATGAAAACAGGAAATAACTCTATGATACAGTGAAGTGATGCACACATCACACCCGCAGCAACACACTAAGAACACAACAGACAGGAAGTCTGGTTTCATTATATTCTGCTGCTTTGACTCCTCCCTCTGTCCTCACCTCCTCCATCTCTGTGTGAAGGACTAATGGGCTCGACACACGGGGAGCGACAAACGACAGCGACGAATGGGTCGCATCGCCACTGGGGTGAAACCGAACACACGGCACGCGAAAGCGACGGCAGCTTTGCGAATCGCGCTCTTACGTCACTCGTCTCCAAGAAATGTGATTGGTTATGAAACTGGAGGGATTTAGACATTTTCAAAGCAGTCCGTGTCAGACACGGCAATAAAGATGAGGAGTCAGAAGATTTTATTGGAACTGACAGAAATCTTGCTGTTAAGTCTCCTCTACAAAAGAAAAAGACAACCTCGCGTTCATCCTATATTAGCACAAAAGTCCTCTCTATCGGTCTGTTTAACGTTAGTCTTGCACCAACACGTTCTCATATGGCTGCCTTTTATGTTTAACTCGATAATCACTGCGTGAAGTGTCATATAATATAGGAAAGTCAAACACAGCTAAAACGATGCTTTCCTTCCTGCTGAAAGTGGTTGCAGACTGCAGCGTGTAGCATACTCTCCGCTCATTGGTCAGTCAATGAAACTCTTGCTGATAGCTCTTAGCGCACATTAGCATCTACAGGAATAAGGTGCATAAAGAGAATCCAGTGTAGCCTGTCTGTGCCCCTGCTTTGCTCAGATTGTCTCCAAATCATATTAACATAATAAACCCTAGAAAACTAATGTAAAGTGACTTTCACCCACACAGTTGTAGTCGTGTGGTTTCCTTTGTGTTGCTGCTGCATGTAGAATTCAAATGATCAGAAAATCGGGTGTCCCAGGCATGGCTGAAGTTCCCAGTCCCATTTTTTTTTTTTTTGGATTTGTTTTAATGATTCCCTAATTTTTCACTCATTTTAGAGCCTTGGTTCCCCCCCACCACCTTTTTTGTATGAGATGTTGAATGGGGAAGAGTGCTTCTATTTGACATGTATTGTTGAACTTGAATATATTTTGATGGGGTCAAATATACCGATGTTAGTGTCACCGGAGTGCACGTTAGTGTTCTGGGGTTAAAAATGTCCCACGTGAACATCACAGGAGCACAAGACTGAACATCTGCAGGTAAGTCGTTGTTTTCTTTGACTGCACAAAGGTAACAGGACAGGACCCTAACCCTAACCCTAACCCTAACAGGTAACATCGGGACTGACTTTCACCTGATGTGTCACTGCAGGTGAGTCATTGTTATGTGAGCCACTTCTCCATGCAGCTCGTGAACACTGTGAAGTTGGAGTGCCAGGTAGTGTGCTTCACCCCAGAGTGAAGACACACCAACACGTCGCCGCGAGCGTCCAGCGTCTTCAGCCCGAACGTATCGTTCCTGTAAAACTGTCAAAGGGAGACAAGAAGAAATGACAGCAGTGGGGGGTCTGCAGTGAAACCAGGAGAAGGGTTCAGACAAAAATACAACTGTACTTGCATTTGCATTAAAATACACTGAGCAGGCGTTTGATTTAGCACAACAGTCCTGCAATAAGACCCACGTTTGTGATGGTCTCTGCCGCATCCTTTAGTTTTTAGTTACTTCCTGAACTTTCTGCACCTACTTCTTTGTGTTCATTCTCATTTCTCTCATTTGTGAACACCTTGTGCCATCTCCAACACGCTGCCAGATCACAGGCTCTGTTCCACCGCCTCCCCTGCCTCATCGCCTCTTCCCTTCCTCCTCTGGCTCAGATTTCTTCCCTCTTCACCAAACTCCACCTGTCTCTCCCTTCTCTTTCTCCTCAGTGGACCAAACCACCTTCCACCTACCCCCGCTCCACCACCCCATGGGCTACCCAGTTTAATTCCTATTTTTTAAATAAAATAATCTCATCGTTGTGATCCTGCCTCTAGATTCTGCATGTTGGGTTCATTTCTTCCTCTTTGCTGTTTGTGTGACAGAAGAAAATGTGTGATATCCTGGCACACTGACATGTTGTGAATTTAATGAGAAGTGGTCCTAATATCTGAGATAATATCACAGTGATGGACAACCCTGGTGTTCTCCATTCATAAAGAACAAAATGGACTCTGCAGCATAAATAACCAACACCCTGAAGTCCAGAATTTCCACCTCTGTAAGAAACTTCATGTCAGTTACTAAGAGAGAACCTATTGCAGGACTCCTGGTTTTAGCAGCAGCTGAATAAAAAGGAGTGTGCTGTACGTGCAGAGCTTTGCCACTAACCTCCTGGTTCTGCATTTCTACGACACTTTCGTTGCTGTCATAGAATCCGAAGTGGCTGCACAGAAAAGGAGAAACAGTCAGATCAGGTAAAGAGGTTTTGAAACTGCTCACTTTACACACTGAATGTCATGGAGCGGCTGTGTGGCAGCCAGGAATAGGACAGCTTTATTGTTGGATCACAGAGCTGGACAGGAGCCAGAGATCCACTCACCAGAAAACCAGGAAGAAACAACATGGAAGCCCACAGAGCATGAGGACACAATAGTCTTGAGAGTCTTGACAGCTGGGGGTGTGTGGGGGGGGTGGGGGGTTGGTGAACACCAACAAAACAAGGGAAGCAAAACTGAACACAAAGAGCCTGGCAAAGAAAAACAGGGAGCAGACTCCACATAAGAGAGGGAGGCAGACACACATGAATGAACCAATGGACTCCAGCAGGCAGAGAACAGCAGACAGAAACGAACGAGGAGACGAGGGAAACCAGACAACCATGAGGACAGGACACAAAACAGTCACGAGGACACACAAACACAACAGGAACACACAGGTACACAAAGGAATTCAGGAAATGTGATATAACAACACCCACAAACAGAACTGCGCCAGAACCAAAACCCAGAAATATAAATATTAGGAAACAAACCAATAACATTAAAAACCTCTGGGTCTGAGACTTAAGGACATGATGGCATTAGAGGAACGCTTTTTTTGCATTTGTGCAATATTTCTAAAATTAGAAACATCCTTTCTCAGAGTGATGCTGAAAAGCTCATTCATGCATTTATTACTTCTAGGCTGGACTATTGTAATTCATTATTATCAGGCTGTCCTAAAAGCTCCCTGAAAAGCGTTCAGCTGATCCAAAATGCTGCAGCTAGAGTACTGACAGGGACTAGAAAGAGAGAGCAGATTTCTCCCATATTGGCTTCTCTTCATTGGCTCCCTGTTAAATCTAGAATAGAATTTAAAATCCTTCTCCTCACCTACAAGGTCTTGAATAATCAGGCCCCATCTTATCTCAAAGACCTCATAGTACCATATCACCCCAACAGAGCACTTCGCTCTCAGACTGCTGGCTTACTTGTGGTTCCTAGGATACTTAAGAGTAGAATGGGAGGCAGAGCCTTCAGCTTTCAGGCCCCTCTTCTGTGGAACCAGCTTCCAGCTTGGATTCAGGAGACAGACACCCTCTCTATTTTTAAGATTAGGCTTAAAACTTTCCTTTATGATCAAGCTTATAGTTAGGGCTGGATCAGGTGACCCTGAACCCTCCCTTAGTTATGCTGCTATAGGCCTAGTCTGCTGGGGGGTTCCCATGATGCACTGAGTGTTTCGTTTTATTCACCTCTTTTACTCTGTTTATACTCCACTCTGCATTTAATCATTAATTATTATTAATCTCTGTCTCTCGCCCCTCAGCCCCCCCTCAGCAGATGACCCCCCCTCCCTGAGCCTGGTTCTGCTGGAGGTTTCTTCCTGTTAAAGGGAGTTTTTCCTTCCCACTGTCACCAAGTGCTGCTCATAAGGGGTCGTTTTGACTGTTTGGTTTTCTGTGTTATTGAAGGGTCTTTACCCACAATACAAAGCGCCTTAAAGCGACTGTTTGTTGTGATTTGGCGCTATATAAATAAAATTGAACTGAATTGAAATGAAGGCTCTGCTGGAAGCTACTTTGTTGTCTCCAGACTGAATATTGTTATGTGATACACTTGTACTCTACAGTATTTGCAGACCAATGCACTGACTCATCAGGTCTTTTCTGGGAAGCACCTTAATCATGTAATCAGTCCATCTGGTTCCTCTATGATTCATTTTAGGATTTCAGACCAAATAAAGTCAGAAAGGAGGAAAATGATGGACTAAAGGAGATTATGATCAATATTTTTCAGATAGTCTTGTAGCTGTGATGTTATTATTGTAAGAAAGAACCAACACGATCAGCTGTCCTTCATGAAATTAAAATGAAAGATAATAAAGTGTATCCTGTAAAACTGATGACAGTGAGACCTTGACTGCCACGGTGTGATGACACCATCATCTGGTCCTCCAATCAGCACCAGCTTCTTGATGCGAAGGAAGTTTTCCCTCCATGCTGTGGAAGGGAAAGCAAAAGGTATGAATGCTTCATGCTGACCATGAACATTATGTGCACCATAATGTTCCACTGGTTAGCTCCAGTACCTTTCATGTCTCTGTGAGCTCTTTCCCCATTTAGCAGTGGCAGAAAGATGTTGTGCTGCAGGTAGCTGGGTCTGTAGTGAGGGTCTGTGGAGAAAAAATGGTTTATATTTCAGCGAATTTCATATGCAGACTGTCTCAGATAAATCTGAAGATCACTATATTCTTACCGTTCCAGTAGTCACAAATAGACACTTTCTGTCCTAACTTGTTGTAGCAAAGATAATGCACGTTCTTCTTTAAGACGTTATGGAATACCTTCTGCAGGCAGTCTGTGTCTGTGGAGGAACACAACATTTCAAAGATTCTGGTGGATACAGACACGTGTCTTAAAGTGCTCTCTTTCTTTGAAGGACTAAGCTTATGAGGACATGTTTGTCACAATGGTGTTAAGTTCTCTGACCTCCATACTGTCCAGCCAGTGGGGATGACAGTGAAATGAAGGTGTGCACTTTGTGGTTGGGAGTCGTGGACAGAAGTGCTCGACAAAGTAGGCCACCTTTACGGACAAGAAAAAGAGACTCGACTTCATCAATCCTCGTTGTGATGCAGCTCCTCTGTTCAGTAACTGTGTGCTATGCTGTGGAGCAGATATGTGCTGTTTCCCTCAGTAACACAGCAGCATGCTAGGATTTTTGAATGCCCACCCTATCATTAAGGTCACATGTGCACAGCAACAGTGACCTCAGGCACAGACTTCTTGGGGGTGGGGGGACACCATGCCAGTCTCTTGCAGGGCTAACACACAATCCTTCATGCTCACATTCACACCTTCAGACAACTTACAACCACAAATGAAGCCAGCATGCATGTTTGCACAGTGGGAGCGACCCCGGCAGGTGCAGGGAGAACATGCAAACTTCAAAGAGCTGATGGATTCTAAACAGGTACCTTAGTGATGTGAGGTGACCGCGCTAACCACTGCACCTCTGTGCCACCCAAGAGAAGCACAGTTGTTAATAATGAAGCTGATGTTTGGCTTCCATCCAGCTGCTTCAGTTGTAGGGTCCTTTGTGTCAGACATCACGTCACGTGATCCCATTTTAGTCAGATTTGCCGGTGTGGGTCCCTCAGTCACGGGGGCTAATGTAGCCCCACAGCCTGAGACAGCGGTCTTCCACCTGACTCACCTTTTTTTTCAACATGCAGGGTTACTGTAGGGATATATTTTTAGTTAACTGAGTAGTTTCTGAACAGCTAAAGCTAACCAGCGAGTGAAAGCAAAAGTACAAAGAAGCAAAAATGCAACAAATCACAGAGTAAAATCTAAAAAGGTCTCACAGGGATGCAAACTACTGTGTCCTGGCTGAAACTCTCCAAACTCAGTTTCACAACAATCAGACTCACACATAACACATAACACAAGTCTATAGACTGCAAATAACTATTGTGAAACTGTTGTTTCATTAGTGTTCGTCAGTTTTTCTACAGAGTGGAGATTGGAAGCGTGACCTCACTGATGCAGCTATTAAACTGCAACCCTGCAGCCACAACTTTAACTACAGTTTTAATTTGCAGCTAAATTTGTACAATTCCAACAAAGTAGAAACTCTGAGTAAAATGTGTGTTTTTAACAGAGAGGCGGAGATTCTCAGAGGTAAAGATGGGCAGAGGTTCAGCATGCAGGGGCGAGGTCTTCAGGCAGCAGCACTGCATTAAAAACAGGCCTGAATCTGTCCTGAAAATCACTGTCTGAGAACGCAGCTCCATCCACACACACACGTTAAAGCTCTGAGCCACCGTCTCATTTAAAGCTCATTAAGATGAACTTTTCATTTTCTGGATTTGGGGTTGTGCATCAGTTATTGTGGCATGTTACACACATTTGCAGGTCATCAAATAATAACAGGTGATAAGTGGTGACCAAAGGGCCCCTGCAGCTCTGCCTTTGCCAGAGTTGTTACGGTCCTGGGCCGTTAGCCCGGCATTTTGGAGATTCTTCTTTTGTGTTTCCAGTTTGGTTTCGATTCTTTGTTTGTTATAGTCTCTAGTCCTGTTATTAGTTATTGTTATTTATATTCCTGTTTCCCTTGGTACTCGGTGCCCCAGTGTCTCCCTCTGTTCCTCTCGGCTCGTGTGTTTTGTTCCCAGTGTTGTGACGAGTCTGCGTCTCTGTGCTCATGTGTTTCCTGTTTTACTTTGTCAGTCTTTGTCACTTCTGCTGTGTTTAGTGTGACTTCCTGGTCTTGCTTTTTGTGATTCCCTGCACCTGTGCTTCCCACCTGTTGCCTTCTACCTCATTAGTCTTTGTGTATCTGTTGTCTGTGTTTTGCCCTGGTCCCTTGTCGTGTTGTCGTCTGTGTTACTCCGCTGCGTGACACCCTGCTTCATCGTTTCTGTTTAGTTCTGGCACCCGTCCAACCCGTTTATTTGTATTCAGTATTCCTGGTCCATGTTAAGTTCAGTCCTGCATTCTGGGTCCAACCTTGCCTGCCACACACTCACCATGACAAGAGTAAAGGCTGCCACATGAGAATAAATTTACTTTCAGTAATATTCCATAATAAATGTAAATAGAGTAAATAAAAATGTAAATTGCATTCCAAGCTTCAGTGTTTTAGCACTCTTATGTTTGATGATAATGTTGTTTTGATATCAAAGTAGCTCCAGAAAAACAGTTATGTTTAAACGTTAAATGTGAATAAAAATGTGTCAGTGAGTGCACAGCAGAGAGGACCTTGTGAAAAGCACAGAAGATGGACACCATCAGGAGCCTTTTGCATGATGGCCATGGAGGCCTTCCTGAAGTCTGGGACCTGCTTCCACAGCGGCTGCAGACTGGCCAGGTTGTCGTACAGGTCGATGACTGTGACCTCGGTACCTGGATGCGCCTGGGAAACAAAAAGAAACAGAGGTGGAAGTAAAACTTTTGCCCTTTTGATTCAAAGAAGTGACACTGCGAGCAAAATCTCAGCGGTCATGAAACTGTGCAGACAGGTGTCGGCTCAGACGCTTCAAAATAAAGCTGGTGGTGAGGAAATGAAAATCACAGAGGAACAGAAATCACTGAAATCATTTTCACTTCACTGGAACGTGGCGGCTCCACGATCATTTTAGAAATCTGAAATCTGCCTTCAGCTTAAAGCAGGATAACATCTGGATTCGAGACGCTGGACTCTGGTCTGTGTTTGGTGGCTTTAGGTACAGTTACAGCCGTCTGCATGGCTTTTATCCATCATAACGATAATCATTTATACAAACACATTCTCTGGTCACAGGAAACAGCCAGAACGTTCCCTGCACAGATAACTTGTTCACTGATATATCTTGTATTAAAAGATTATATGGAGACAAAACAGGATACTATGGATGCCCCATTCAGCTGAGTCAGCTTAACACAGAGAAGGGCAGAGGCTTCACAGGCTCCATCACATTCTACTGAGGTCTATTCAAACTGAACCCTGTCGTAATTATTTTATTTGAATGAGATCGAGCAGCTCTTTAAACTGAAACATCAAACATCGACCCGTCTCCTTTAAGCTCACTGAGTACTAACAAGCTGTACTTAAAGATCAGACCGCTCTGCATCCTCAGCAGCTCAGGACGCTCCTCTGTGGGTGGGAATGTTAGTTAGGTTAAAATCATTTACCAGTTTCAGTGCTAAAAACTGTCACATTTGGCTTTTCTTTAAAAATGTGCATTGAGTGAAGTCAGCTGATAAAGGTACACAAGCGTGTTTACATACGTGTAACTGAGGACACGCCCATTTATTATTTTATAATAAAGAGAATGTCGCTATGAGTGCTGTAGACTCCGTTTGGGAAGTTAAGAGCTCTTGAACACAGTCCTTCATGTCGCTTAAAGAGTCACATAAAGCACACACTAACCAAACACAGCACTGAGCACATTAACAGAGCCTTTGTGAATGTCAATCAAACACACATTTCATTCACAAGTTTGCGCGAATACACAACAAAGCAAAGATAACACAGCTGGTATAAATAAGGTGAAACTGTTTAGTGCTGCAGTGACCGTGATGCATAACGCAGCTATAACGCATTTAGAGCTCTCCGGCTCCTCACAGCTCCGCTGCAAACCGTAGCTTACACAGGTGAGAGGTCCTACCTCCTTTATGAACTTAGACAAGTTTCTGAACTGCTTTGGTCCGTCAAAGATGCCATGCACGATGATGACCGGTTTGTAGCAGTCGATGCAAACACCTGCGAGCAGCAGCAGCAGCGGCAGCGGCCGGTGTGACCCTGCGACCACCCGCGGAGGCTTCATATCTGCCCGGATTCAGGTGAGGGGCGGTGAGGGGGGGACGCTGGATGGCGCCGAGGACTTTAACCTGAGACGGTGTCGTTAATTCTGCCGATGAGTGACTTTGGCTTTCTTTACACCGACCGGACCTGAGCGCGCTTTGCTTCCTCTTTATACAGATGCTGTTTTTTTTCCACCTCCCACATCCGCTTTCAGTGTAACATCACATCAACCCTCTCACTCAGAGCTAATGAGCATCTAATCACCAACAGTCCCTTCAGCTCACTCACTAAACACGTCACTGACCCACTGAGACATTTAAACGGTCGCATTTAAAGGAATGAATGTTTCTGAAATCTATATTTGAATATTTTTGGTAGAATAAAAGCAGCTCTGTGAACATGCCGCTTTGAGTTAACTCTGAAAACTTTACTTAAAGCACGTGGGAACATTATTGGATTATTATCGTTAACAAGAACGAGCCAATTAACGAAAACTGGAATTGAATATTGAATATAATTAAAGGAAAAACTATCACTAACTGAAACTGTATTGTGTGTTTACAAAACTACCTAAAACTAAACTATAATGCAAAATCCTATTATAACCGTGGTGGGAACATCATGCTGCTGTAATCTCTGACGAGTTTAAAGGAAGGTCATGTCACAGCTGATGAGAAAATGTGTTCAGTTGTTTTGTCTGTCTTGTTGTTGGCTGTGATACTGTGTTTGTTAGACTGCTTTTATAATGCCAAAAAAATGCTCTTAAAGAACAGGTTGGGGTGGGCAGGTGGAGGAGACATTTTGGTGCATCAAGCATTGATGTGAGTCGCATAAAAGTCACATGTTTCTGTCATGTGATTAAAAAAATACTGAATAGGTTATACATTTGTTGTAAGACATTCGGTTTGCAGTTCTGGGAAACTTTGGCTTTGTTCATTATCAGTATAAATCAGGGATGGCACGATACCACTTTTTTATGTCCGATACCGATACCGATATTTTACATTTGGATATCGGCCGATACCGATATAAATCCGATATTTAAAATTGATCCAGGCATTTAAAAACATAAAAAAAATTTTTTTTAAAAAGAAGTCAACAGTCTCTCACACAACAAAATCAAAGTCTTTTAGTTGTCTCACATACAAGAGTAAGGACCAGGGCGGGCAGAGCTTTATAGGCAGTGGCACCAAAGCTCTGGAACTGTTTACCACTCCAGCTCCATTTAGCTGTCTCTGTGGCATCATTTAAAAAATAGTTGAAAACTTTTCTGTTTAACCAGGCTTTCTGGTTTCTGGCTTTATTTTTATTCTTTTTCTTTTATATGGTAATGTTATTATGTTTTTAACATAGTGTTTTCTGGAGGTGGGGGGTGATATTGTGTTTTAATTATTGTACAGCACTTTTCTGTCTGTGAAAAACGCTATATAAATAAACTTTACTTACAACAATAACTATCACCTGAATCCTGTTGCTTCTGTGTGAGAAGTATGTTGCAAATTTCATTAGGGCTGCAACTATCGATTATTTTAGCAATTGTGTATTCTATTTATATTGATTACACAAGTAACTGGATAAGAAATACTTTTTTTCATATTAACAGTTCATCTGCATATTTTAACTTCCATACTGCAGTTTTTCCCTGTGTGAAACAAACAGGGTGGATGGAGCAGCTACAAAGTTCTCTTTTCTTCACTTACTGATCAGGTGGTTGATGAAGGCCCTCCAGCTGTTTCCCAGTAAAGGTTTAATGGAGGTTACAGGGACGAAAAGGCTTCTTTTGGACACTAGACAAACATTTCCTTCTGCTCCATCTGAGCGCGCCGGCTCCGCCTCTTTCCGCTTGTGCAGACAGACTGCACGTAAATCAGCTGACTGCTGCTGTTGCTTCATCAGTGTTCACGCGAAAAACTAGGGGCTGCGTGAGCGCAATCTTGTAATGCTTTATATTCACAAGCATTCTCCTAAATATGTTTCTACTACAGGTCTATATTTAGTCACAAATCAGGGATTAAAGTATCAAAAATATTTTGACGGGGAAGGGGTCCTTCCGGTACCAGACGGTCACCAGTGCTAATAGCTGCACTCGCTAGCAGTATGTCCGGGAGCTGAAGTAGAGAAAAAAATAACAGCTGATTCTCAGCACAGCGAGCACAACACACAAACAAGGCAGAGAGCGGTGGAGGCGGAAAAACATGTCAGCGATGATCGCTCAGTGTCAAAGGGAATCCGTCGCAGCGACGGAGGATCTGAGGGGGTTGTTTTCTAACTCCTGATCCCCCACTCCATTCCAGTAGGTGGTAGTAATGCAGCTCTAAGCTGGTTTGGTCAACCGCAAACCCACAAGAACAAGAAGACGACTGAGCCCTGTAATGCAGCTAGAAACGTTGTTTAATGTATCGGATTACATTTTTTTATTTCTTTCCGATATCCGATCCAGTAATTTAGGCCAGTATCGGACTGATACCGATACTGAATATCGGATCGGCGCATCCCTAGTATAAATATTAATATAGATTCAACCTGGATTCGACCTGGAGTGGTGGCCTAGGGGAGAAGAAGAGGGTTCATCACTGAGAGGACCCTGGTTCAAATCCTCGGGCTGGCATCACTGTGGGTCCCTGAGCAAGTCCATCCCCCCAGGTTGCTCCCCGGGCGCCCTTTGGCTGCCCCTTGCTCCATGCTGTGCTGTGTGTACTACATACTCCGTGTGTGATGGGTTAAATGCAGAGAATGAATCTCACTGCATGTATATGTATGTGACAAATAAAGCTCTTTCTTCCTTCTTTTCTTTCTTCAACAGGGAGCTGGAAACATGTCTCAGGTTAGTGCACCTAACAAAGTGGACAGTTGACAACTGAAATGATCCAATAATAAAATGTCCATGATTCTGAAGACGCCATTCCACATAATGAGTGTGTTTTAATTACAGGACTCGTGCTCTGTTAAGCTGAGGGACTGAGAAGAAGTGTACCAGCACTGATTTTCAAGAACAGCGTGATTGATGTGCAGAGCTGCAGGAACTGCAGAGGCATGAAGCTGATAAGCCACACTGTAAAGATTTGGGAGAGAGTTGCTGAAGTTAAGAAGAGAAGTGAAATGCAGCTTCATGCTGAGAAAGAGCACTGCAGATGTGATGTTTGCTGATCTGTGACAGAAGGAGAGCAGCCAGAGTTAAAGAGAAAGTTTAAAGATGGTAGACCTACTATGATGGATGGTTTGGAGACAGTAGCGCTGACACAAAGACAGGAGGCAGAGCTGAAGATGCTCAGATCTTCATTGTGAGGGTCAGTATGGCCAGGATTAGAAACGAGCCCATGAGAGGGACAGCTCAGGCTGAGCAGTTTGGAGACAAAGTCAGAGAGGTGGTTTAGACATGTGCAGAGGAGGGAGGGTGGATACACTGGACAAAAGAAGCTGAAGATGGAGCTGCCAGGCAGGAGCAAAAGAAGAAGACCTCAGAGGAGGTTCATGGATGCAGTGAAGGAGGACGTGCAGAAGGTTGATGTGACAGAGGAGGACACTGGGATAGGGTGTGATGGAGGCAGATGATCTGCTGTGACGCCCCCTAAAGGGAGGAGTCGAAAGGAGACGAAGAGAGTTCTTAAGTGGAAGACTCATTCTCGTGATAAAGTCTCCTGGTTATATTTTCTGTGCCGTTTTGTGTGTTTTTTTTTTTTTATTGCTAATCACTATTGCTATTCTTCACAAGGCCACACGGGGGCAGTGAGCGCTGTGCTCCTCTGATGCAGCCCGGTTCTTCTTTCCTTGTTTAATCTGACGTATTTCCGTTTAGGGAGTTCAGCGTGCGTTAAGCTAAAACAGCAAAACAGTTTACAGTTTGTGGGTGTTCATGTGGTAGTTTTAGGCCAAATAAAAGCTTTTCGCAGCTGCGACAGGACGCATGTATCCGCCAAGTGTCTTAACTGGGGACGTGTGAGCTACAGCTGACGCTAACGCCTATTTGTAGCTGGAGTTAGCAGAGTCGGCTAACTCTCAGCCCGCTGCTGCTGTCAAAACAGTGGAGCTCAGAGAGGTGAGTGGAGCTCAGAGAGTTTGTCTTGAGCTGTTCTAACTCACACTTTGTGTAATACAAATGTAATACTGGAAGGTTAGACCGGCTCAGTCGCTGTAATAAACGGTGGCACGATGGAAACACTGCGGGTCTGAAAGTGAAGCGAGAAACGAATCTGATCCCAGATCTGCAGTTAAGGGCAGAGTTAGTGGAAACTTCAGCTTATCTGGGGCATGTTTAATGAAGTCTAAATGTGAGGAAACACCTTTACTTTAGTAGGTCACAGAGACAACACTCACTGCCCTCAGTCGGTCTAACCCTGACTGACAGCTGGATGTAGAAGGGTTGCAGTCGGACGTGGTCTAATTTGGCTCAAATGTGGGGAAAGCAGCAGGGAAAT
This sequence comes from Archocentrus centrarchus, assembly GCF_007364275.1. Classification (NCBI taxonomy): domain Eukaryota; kingdom Metazoa; phylum Chordata; class Actinopteri; order Cichliformes; family Cichlidae; genus Archocentrus; species Archocentrus centrarchus. The sequence goes on from NC_044361.1 coordinate 420,390, forward strand.
CGTCCCTTTTGCAGGTTTACAGAGAGGACAAACCCGTGTTTTTAAAGTCCATCCATCTTCAGCCGGTTCCTGGCCCAGACCTTAGTTACCTTCTCCAGCTCTTCTGGAGGGGTGCAGCATTTCCAAGCCAGCTGAGAGATCTCTTTAAAAGTCTAGATAAAGTTGCTTTTGACCAGGACCTGGTTTTGATGTGGTTTTGTGTTTCCACACATGGATTCAGTGCAGCTCTCCAGTGTTGGAGAGTCTTCAACTTCCTGTTGAAGACCACATGTGAAAAGTCTGGGTAAAGAAGTTGATTTAAATTCAATTGCACTGATCTGAAATTAAGTTTCAAACCAGTGATGGAGTCTGTTAAATAAGTACAAATGTATTAGCTTTGAACAACATTAAGGTATGAATGAGTGCCTAAGCTTAAGTGTCCTCTAATGTCTCCTTTACTGCTGAATCAGAAGCTGACTTCAGTCTGTTAGCAGTGTCTGTGTTCTGTGCACCGTAATCACCCATATGGCCGCTGTGGTCCATACGTTGATGAGCTGGTAAAGAGAGAATATTTCTAGCTTTTAAAAAGGTGACCTGTCGTAGTGATTTCCCTCTGAATGTTTTATTTGTGACTCTATTAGACTGGCTTTGCATGATTCACTGTTCAGAATAATCCTTATTTATCCTAAACGAGGCTTCGGTGCAGCCCCTTAGATCAACCTCTGTTAGCCCTTTGGACCCTCCTCCTTTTAAAGCAGCCTTCTTCTGATTGGTTGGTGCAGCAGGTTAGTGGTTGGGCTCACAAACAGAGCCATGTGCCCAACATGACCAGATTAAGAACATCCCGTACGTCGCACATCTGGAAGAGTTGAAACATCTGTTTAGAACAGTGTGAAGCTTTTGGCTCACAGTGATTCCTGCTACATACACTGACCTCATTATTTAAAACATTCATCTTTAATATGAAAATCCACAGAAAATAAGGAGAAATATATCACACCCTCCCTTAATGTCATTTTTGATCACCCAACTTTATTTTTAAGAAAATAAAAACAGCAGGTCCTCAGATAAAATCATTTTTATGTTTTCTGTAAAACTACAATAAAGTTTTAGGAAAATGTTAAAATAAATCAGCAGGTACGTCTGCGTGTGTCGGTAACACCTGCATTTGTTTTGTGAAGACGCCATGGCCAACCTGGAGCAGTGGGTGAGCGACCGTCTCCATGACATCCTCGGGCTGAGTGACAGGTACGTGTCTCAGTTCATGATCGGCACTGCGCAGAAAGCATCGAGTCCTGAAGACTTCGTGGCTCGTCTTGAGCAGACGGGCACGATTGACATCGATCAGACTGTGTCTGCCTTTGCAAAGGAGCTCTTTGAAAAGGTTAGTTCATCAGATTATACTTTTGTTCCCCATTAAACTCATTTTTTAGCTCCGGTGGTTAAAAAAGCCTCAAGTATTGTTTTACATGTTGCAGGTTCCTCGTAAGCAGGTTGTTGAAAAACCTTCCCGAGCGATGGAACGGCAAGCGATCGAAATGGAGAGGAAGAACCGGACGTACACGTTACTGGAGGACAGCGACGATGATGATGAAGATGCTGCGAGGGAGCGGCAGAAAGGAAAAAAGAAAAGCAGAGACAAGGACCGCGGAGACAAGAGGAAGCACATAAGACAGAAGAAAGGCAGCGAGTCGTCCAGTGAGGAAGAAGTGCCTAAAAGGTCGTCTGCTTATTTTCTGCTGATTTAAAAATGCTGCTGCAGTCTCTGTTCCTCATAATTCACCGCGTTTGTGTGTCGTGTTGGTAGGAGAGCAGAGACAGACCCACACGGGCTTACACTGCATTTAAAATATGATGTTAACAACCTGAGGCAGAAACAACAGGCTCATTTTTAACATGCTGCATTGGATGGTTTAGAGTGCATCGTTATAGATTTCTGTGGGTCTGAGAACTTTGGTACTTTTTTCCTTGATGTTCGTGAGCAGTTTGATATTATGTACAAAAGCTGAAGTATTTTTCTGTAAAATCAGGGGCAGTTCAATTCAAGAGGACCACAAAACAGTTAAGAGAGAAGAGGAGGAGGAGGAAGAATGGGAGAAGGAGGAGAGGGAGCGACTGCAAGACATAGAAGAGAGGGATGCGTTTGCCCAGCGAGTGAGGCAGAAAGACAAAGAGAAGACGCGCAACATCGCCGAGCGGACGGACAAAAAGGTGGGAACGCGACTCTTTCACCTCCTTTCTGAGATGAGCTGCTCTGTCGCACAGGTGGACGTTTATCCTCGTGTTTTTGTGCTCCACAGGCTTATGAGGAAGCTCAGAAGAGGCTGAAGATGGCTGAAGATGGTCAGAAAAATATGGTGTGTGGTCTATCAGAATTTAGTACCTGTGCCTTAAAGTTTATAGATTCCTGAGATTAAGAAAGTAAACCTCAGCTGCTCAACTGTGGAATAAAGTTTGGTCTTCCTCTTTGAAGTTGCCAGAGCTGAGAAAGCGCTCTCGATGGGAATATCTAAAGAAGAGGGAGGCGGAGAAGCTGGAGGACCTGGAGGCAGAGATCATGGACGACGAGTACCTTTTCACCACAGAGGAGCTCACTGAGAGGGAGAAAAAGGAGCTGGACTACAAGCGCACCATTCGGGACCTAGCTAAAGACTACAAAAAGGCCGGTGCCAAGGAACAGGAGGAGAGGAAGAACAGATACTACATGCCGGAGGAGAAGAGAAGAAAGGTGGGAATGGGGAATGTCACACGTAGAAACTCAACTGGGCGCAGTTATATCAACTTTTACCGTCTCTCTGCTGACAGGACGTGCCACAGAGGGACCTGGAGCTGGAGGAAACCCCCATGGAGCTGGGAGGAGAGCAGGGCCGCTGGGAGGAGGAGAGGCTGAAGACGGCCTCCCTCAGCTTCGGGGCCAAGAAGGAGCGAGAGCAGGGCATGAAGCAGGAGCAGGAGAAGTACCAGCTGGTCCTGGAGGAGGACGAGATGATCGACTTCGTCACCACTGCCATCACCATGAAGGGAACTCGGTCAGAAAAGGTGAGACTCATCAGGCACTCTTTTATTATTGTGTGCCTCAACTTTGGATTTAGCATGAATCTGCCTGCAGCTCCGTATGTACCCATGATTTAAAGGGAGGCTCCGCTTATTTTACCCATCACAGTCTGCTTACAGGTGTCACACGAGGACCTGATGCTGTGCGTGGCTGAAAATGTAAAGAACACAAATTATTGACTAAAATAATTTCAGTATCATTTGCTCATTCCTCCTTTTACATGGAGCATCTCTGGATGTTCACAACTGCATTTCACCAAAAATCAAAGAAAAGCAAATCAATGAAAACAGGAACAGCACAAAAAAAAGTGGTTTCCACCTTTTTGTTAAACTGACCGACACGCGAGCGTTTCCAAATGTTCCTCAGGTCTGTATATTTGTCAGGTTACCTGCATATTTTTATAGTCTGCCTTATTCTCAGCCTTCACATTGGAAAAGTACAACAACCTGCACATAATTTATTATTAAAAAAGTGAAATTTTCCAGTGTATATAAAAAAAAAAAGGATGTTCTGGTGTCAGGAAAGAAGAGCAAACAAAAAAGAGTGAAGTTAAAAATTTTCCACACTGAAGGGAATTCCTGAACGCTGGTGATTTATTCATGTAACTCTGTTAATTCACCACTAGAGGGCAGGACCATCCGCCTCAGCCTTTGAACCTTTGACCAGCAGGTGTTTTGAACTGTATTGAATATTACATGACCTTTGACATCAAAGGATGCTGAGAATGTCTGAGCAGTGCTGCATCAATCATTTTTTAACAGTCCGTATAATCCAGGAACTACGGAGGGCCAAAAGTAAATTTGCACTTTAAATGCATCAGAAATAATACTGGAATTTAAATAGAGGTATTAACTGAGTTACAGACGAGGACGTGTGCTCATATATCTGTTTTTATTTTTCTTCTGTATTTATTTATGATTTTCTCTGTTTATTTGTTAAAAATATTTTTGTTTTGCCTTTAAAATTTCCCGTTTACATGTTTAAGATAAGATAAAAAGATAAGATAAAACTTTAATGATCCCACGACGGGGAAATTTGCGCATTACAGCAGCTCAGTACAGAGAAAAAATGAAAAGGATGAGTAAAAACAAATAACTAAGCTAAAATAGAATAAAATAAAATAGCAAAAAAACTATACACATATACATAAACACTATATACATAAAATATTAATTCTCATTGTTGCATTCGTGCCTTTGAGCCTCAGCACTGAGTGACGGGGTTGGCCTGCAGACTGTGCTCAGATTCTCACCTGTCAGTTGCCGACATGCCGGAAACAGCTGGAAAGCTGAGGCCCGGAGCAAATCGAGCTAAAAATAATGCTGCCAGTTCGGACTGTTTTTGCTGCTGTTTGCATGATCGCAGAGGCGTGTGAGCAAAATACAGACGTAGGGAAGTTTAGGGAAATAAGGGGGATGGGCAGAGGGTGCAAGGGAAAAATAATAAATACATTTGAGGTGAAATAATGGAGAATTAATGAGAAAATAATTAAACACTGAAGCAAATGAATCCAAATGTTTTGCGTTCAGTGACAAATGAATATATTTGTTGATGCTGTTCTGTAGTCTTAGTTCATGGGAAGTTTGGTCCTCCTTCGTTGCAGGAGTGCAGAATGTGTGATTGTTGGGGTGATGAGTCGGTGTAGAAATCCTTTTTTATACGAGTCTGCGTGTCCTGTAAACGTCGCCGTCAAACTGAAACGGCCTCTTCTTCTGTCTCGTTCAGGATCAGGAGGCCCCGGCTCTGTCACAGGCGGAGCTGAAGAAACAGTCTATACAGGAAGTGCGGCGCAGCCTTCCCATCTTCCCCTACAGAGACGACCTGCTGGCTGCCATCCACGAGCACCAGATCCTCGTCATCGAAGGGGAGACGGGCTCGGGAAAGACCACCCAGATCCCTCAGTACCTCCTGGAAGATGTGAGTGAAGAATCTAGATGCAGCTTCATATATTCAGATATTAAACGTGTTGGAGAACAGTGACTATGATACCAAAAGAGTGTTCTTTTAGCCTCTTATTTCACATCATGTGCTGCTCTTTGGTAAGTGATCAGCATGTGGTGTTAACTCCTAATGGGATAGTTTGTGTTTTATGAAGGTCAAAACAGACACGTCTCCAAGCTTAGCTTAGCTTAAAGGCTTGAAATGGAGGAATCGGTTTGAAGGTGAAGTTCAAAGACAGAGAAATTCACCTGTCAGCACGTCTGAAGATGCTTCCTGACTTCTTGAAATCTCAGCCTTTGATTATGAGACCTGCATTTTTGGGGCTCATGCAGAACTGAATTTTGGGAAGTAAAACTTTCTGATATCAAGATATCAGCTGATATTCTTTATGTATATTGACACAGTGTTACAGTTGTACTGGAAAGGCAAAGGTTTGCATACAGGGGCATGCTGCTCAACATATATGCAGATGAGTTTTTGTATGTCAGTCAGACTTAGTCCAAAAATAGTCCCTCACTTCCTGCATATTTACCAAGATGTTGAACAGTTTCTGTAACTCTGCCCTGAGTGAGGCGTTTCCTGAGACCCGAGCATCTGTCTTCAAGAGTTAAAGGGTGTCTAAACTAAAACACTGTTATGAGTCAAGGTAACGCTTTAACGTGCTTCATCAGGGCTACACCGAAGGAGGCATGAAGATCGGATGTACGCAGCCTCGCAGAGTGGCAGCCATGTCGGTGGCAGCCAGAGTGGCAGAGGAAATGAGCGTCAAGCTCGGCAACGAGGTGAGCTTAGATGACGAGTTACTTAGTAACACATACGGTGTCATTGATACACCAGCTCTGGATGTGTTACTGCAGCTTAAAGCAAACTGAAAACTGTTCATATTAACATTATGGCTTCATGCAGGTGGGCTACAGCATTCGCTTCGAGGACTGCACATCAGAGCGAACCGTGCTCAAATACATGACGGACGGCATGCTGCTGCGAGAGTTCCTCACCGAGCCCGACCTGGCCAGCTACAGGTAACACGAAGACGGGATCACCGACCTGTGCAAAAGTTACTGTGGCATTAATTCCACTTTTAATCGCTTTGCCCTGGCAGAATGGGTTAGGTGATGGCTGTAAATCAGGCTTCTGGTATTCATGAAGAGCATCAGTAACAAAAGCACCCAAAAGGTCACCGACTCTCCTCGATATGTTACTATGGCGCACACGATAAATGATTTTCTTTAGTGTGTCGACGTCCTGAGAGCAGAATGGTGCTTTGGGGGGTTTGTGGAGTTATGGAGGCTTTACTAAGAAGACAGGGCCGTTGATTTTCTGCGGTCACACAACCGGGTTTGTCCACTTGTTAAAGATTATCTTGGTTTAAGCAGAGAGGTACTCGGGGCTGAAAGTAGATACCGACCTTCGCTGTTTCCTGGACACTAAATTTAATGAGGAGGTTCGATGAGCCATCGAAATCAAAAACTTTATCTCATTTACATTTAGCCGACTTCTCCGTCCCTCCGGGCTGCTTTTAGGGGATCCACCAAAGAGGCTGCAGTCTGTCAAAATGGCTCTCACTGAGGTGGTAAATGTCATCGTCGGGGCCGGGGCGAATAAACAAACCCGTGTTTGCGATGGAAGCTCGTTTCCCCCACTGAAAAAAATGACCATCATAACTCCAAATTTGGAGTTAGCTCTGCGAATCCCGGAGCTCCGTGAAAGAGCTCATTTCCTTGTTACCTGGAAGCAGATGACGCCAACGCATGTGTGCTCAAAACCGGGTAACAACAGTATTTTTAATTTTCCAAAAATAGTTTGAGTTTCACAAATACAAGAATACAGTAAACAGTATACAAGAAAACAAACAGCTAAGTGAGCCAGGGGTTATCTACGTTAAAGGAAAAAGTTCTACGTGGAACATTAACTTTGATTTGTTGAATCAAGTAATTTCAAATAATGCTCCATATCCTTTCTACAAAATAAGGGTTTTATTACTGAATTCACTTTTGTGAATAATGAATTTTGCCAGAAACTAAATCAGGTTTATTAAGAAGTAACATTTACCTTCTTTCTTAGCATAATTATGAAAACCAAAGGCAACATTTTCCCAGCAAAAAACAAAATGTTTGAAGAGATCAGTGGAAAGTCTGCTGAGGTCTCCCCAAAACTGTTTGGTCTGCGGACACCTAACTCAAATGAGCCGCTGTTTCTGGGTCATAAAAGTCACAAAAGAACAGTTTGTATTGATGTCTTTTGCAGGGTAACATTTATGTAAAATTTTATGATACCTTTGTTTGTAATTAAAAATTTATGAGGGGGACTAACTCCAAGTTATGTCTGGATAGAAGTTCAGTATAACAGAGCAATGATCCCTCCTCATGAAATAACTGACTCACCAACCAAATCTCATTCTGAAACCAGGTTTTTGGAAACGGTGTCTCTATTATTCCAAATAATACAACGATGTGGTGAGAAATTATGCTCATGAGCCAGAGTCCAGGCCAGGAGTTTCTCTAGGTTACAGGAAAACATGTAGTGGGGCTTTTATGGGCAGTGGAGAGAGACAGGAAATGGGGGAAAGATACGGGGGAAGACGCGCGGGCAAATTGGCGAAGGGCCAGGACTTGCATCGCAACGTGCTGTATGAATGTGGTCGCCGGCTTCACCGCTAAGCCACCCAGGCGCCCCAAAGCCAAACAATGAATTCCTCCAGACTCATGGTCATTCATTCCAACACTTTTCCTTATATGATGTTTCTCCATAAGAAACTGAAAAGCATCTGATCGATCATTGCGCTGATTTTACCGTCGAGCTGTAGTGAAATGGCCCGACAGTATCAGTGAGCTAACAACACAGTGTATATAAAGTGTTTTGATCTTTGACCTTCTAGCCAATCAGAGCGGCAGAAAAGGAATCGATGTTTCCATGTTGGACACTGATGCGTTCAGCCCTCTGCTTCCAGGTAACAAGGAATGACGTACCTGTTGTATCCAATCTGTCTAGCCAGCAAAAAAAATGGAGTAGATCCGTGTACAAAATGATCACCTTTACTCAGCAGAAAACCAACGGTCACATCGGTACATCTCCATCACTCAACAACAACAAACACAGTGCATTCTGGGACATGAAATGCATCTTGGGAAATGTAGTTATAACTTCCACTCAAACTAAGTTCAAACTGCAGCGTTAAATTAGGAACATACATTAACAAATCCTTTAACTAGTAACTGTTCACTCATGTAAATAAATCAAATATAACATGAAATCCTCAGTTGACTATAGTCGGTATTATATGGGAATATTGCCTTACTGTCCTTCAAAGGCCAACCAAACAAAGTTGCAACAGTACCCTCACGGAACTTCCTGATCGGCAGAGCCAACTCCAAATTTTGACTTATTAACTTGAAATTTCAAGTTAACTCAAAACTTTGAGATACGTAACTTGAAATTTTGAGATCCTTGACTCAAAATATCAAGTTATGGATGTCATTTTTTTTCAGTGGTGGAAACGGGCTCTGTGCCAGAGCGCTCGCTCATTCCCTCAGACGTCTCATGATGTCACAGCAGAATTGCTCATTAAAAACGATGAGCGTGCCCCCGGTCTTTCTGCACTCTGGGAGTGCCACCCTGGGCTTGAAGATTGTGGGCTTATTATCAGGAAAGTGTTTGTCCTGAGACGAGCTCCCATCACAGCGCTGATGTCTTGTCTCTGCACATTTAAAGCATGTGGTGAAAGTGCAGGTGGTCAGAGCCTTCAACCTAAAAACGAGCCACAGGAGAAGGTGAAGGTCGATGTGTTTTCATGGAAAGTTATCTTCGGTTTCCTGATGACACCCCTCACCACACATTGAATTTCATTGTTAATTGTGTACATCGTGCACTTTATTCATGTCATCTGCAGTTCGACATTTATTACTGAAGCTATTGATTGTGGTCCTCTCCCACAGTGTGATCATCATCGACGAAGCCCACGAGCGAACGCTCCACACCGACATCCTGTTCGGTCTGATTAAAGACATCGCCAGGTTCAGGTCGAACCTGAAGGTGCTGGTGGCGAGTGCCACTCTGGACACCGAGCGCTTCTCCTGCTTCTTCGATGACGCGCCTGTTTTCAGGATCCCTGGCAGGAGGTTCCCCGTCGACATTTTCTACACTAAAGTGAGATTGAATTTGAATCCTTACCGTAGTAAATGCTAGATTTGATAAATTATTTGGATTCTTTATTTGTGGCTGCTGGAAAATGCTGAAACATCTGGCTCGGTGCTCACAAACGACTTCTCGCGCCCTTGTGGGTCACCAGACTGATAGCCCTGTGTCAGTGTGATGTTGATGTGTCTGTCTGTTGTCTCATCGAGGCTCCTGAGGCAGACTACCTGGAAGCGTGTGTGGTGTCGGTGCTGCAGATCCACGTCACCCAGCCTCCTGGAGACATTCTGGTCTTCCTCACTGGACAGGTACTGTTCATGTCAAACACCGGATTCTTGCCATAGTTGTTCACAGCTTTGGTCATGACTGTAATGGACACTTGGCCCCTCTGCTCTTTATTTACTTATGGTTATTGGGGTTTCTTAGCCTGGGATATACAGACACACGGGGTCCAGTTTCCACTTAAACATCTTAAAAACATGATCCAGCTTTCTGCGTTTTTAAAGATGGTGATATATTTTCACAGTAGATTTATATGTGTGGAAAAAGGTTTTTGTTGCACTGAGAGTTTCATCAATAAAGCTGTGCGTGAACCTTAAGTCTGCTTCAAAAAGATGGACGAAAGACGTGTTGGTCCAACAACGAATCACAGCTTCAACTTTAAGAACTGAGCTTCATGGTGAAATCAGTTGTTAGACTTTGCTGACTTATGGAAATGATGTGCTGAGAAAAAAATTGTCCTTAAAATTCATCTCTCAGTGCATTTTTCTTCTATGGTGATGTAATTCCAGGTTTAAACAGTTACTGCTGATAATTCAGTGTTTTTTCTATTTTCAATAATAATGAACCACAAGCCCGACACAAAAATCTCACACACACATTTAGGGCTGCGCTCAGGTATCTCCGTGTAAATGGAGCGTTTCACCCTCAACAACACCATCACAGTTCTCCGTGGTTGTCATCTTTTTCTTCTTGTGGGTTTAATGGACAAACCAGCTTAGAGCTGCATTACCACCACCTACTGATCTGGAGCGCGTATCAGGCGTTTTTGTTTTAAAAAAAAAAACCCTCTCAGTCGCTGCGACGGGTTCCCTTTGACACTGAGTCAGGGCTGGACTGGTAATCGGGCGTACCGGGCATTTGCCCAGTGGGCCGACAGTCCTCAAGGGCCGACGATATTGGATTTTTTTTTTTCTTTCCTTTTTTTTGTTCTAAGAGATGGTCCACAATTTAGAGGAGGCAGTCCATTGGCCCATCTTGAATATAGACAGTGGATGGAACCAATCAGGATATAGGATGAGCGTGGCCCCACCCTTTCTCTGCGTTGCCCCTAGTAACTCTGCTAGTAGTTTCAGTGTTGAGTGCGTGTGTTAAAGGAGAGGCAACATGGAGAAACCAAAGCAGCAGAAAGGGGGTGCGGAGAAGTTACGTGTGAAGAAATTGAAGTGTCACTGTAGATGCTACAAAATGTGTAAAGATCACAGACATGTTCGCTGCTGTAGCCTCCACGTCCTCTCTAATGGCAACGCTCCAGCAACAGCAGCTGTAGGCAGAGCCGGCCCGAGGCATAGGCGACATATGTGGCTGCATAGGGCCCCCTGACCACCAGGGGGTCCCCAAGCTCGCCCACGTTTGTCATGAAACTTTTTTGGTTTGTTTTAGTTTTTTACAAATGCCAATTTCCTAAAAAATAAACAAACAAAAAAAAGAGACTATTCTGTCCAAATTTGTACACTTGTAACAACACTAATTTAATGAGTAGGCTACACTCTAATATTTCTGTGTCAGACTGATGCTGAAAAGCTAATTCATGCATTTATTACTTCTAGGCTGGACTCCTGTAATTCATTATTATCAGGCTGTCCTAAAAGCTCTCTGAAAAGCCTTCAGCTGATCCAAAATGCTGCAGCTAGAGTACTGACAGGGACTAGAAAGAGAGAGCAGATTTCTCCCATATTGGCTTCTCTTCATTGGCTCATAGTACCATATCACCCCAACAGAGCACTTCTCTCTCAGACTGCTGGCTTACTTGTGGTTCCTAGGATACTTAAGAGTAGAATGGGAGGCAGAGCCTTCAGCTTTCAGGCGCCTCTTCTGTGAAACCAGCTCTCAGCTTGGATTCAGGAGACAGACACCCTCTCTATTTTTAAGATTAGGATGACTGTTGGGTTTTCTTTGTAATTATTGTAGGGTCTTTACCTTACAGTATAACGCACCTTGAGGCACTTGTTTGGTGTGAGTTGGTGCTGTATAAATAAAATTGAATTGAAAAAGTGAATTGAAAAGGCTGAAACAGTAATGCATCCTAAAAAAAATTTATAATTAACTTTAACCCTCCAGCATTAATAATGGTTAAATTCAGGGGACAATGAAATGGTGTGAAGGGGGCCCCAAATCAAATCTTGCTTAGGGCCCCTTCAAGGCTTGGGCCGGCTCTGCTGTAGGTGAAGACAGTAGTGATGGGTCGGTCGCGAACGATCCGGCTCTAAGAGCCGGCTCTTTGAAGTGAACGACGGGAGCCGGCTCGGGATAGTGAGCCGTTTCTTTTTTCTTCTCGTTCGTTTCCTTTGTTTTTTTTGTGGAAGCCCCACGTGATTGTTTAAGATGAATGGTAGCATATGATCGTCTACACTGAGCGGGAGGGGAGGGTCCACGGACACACTGCACAGTGAGTAAACAAACACCAGAGAAGGAGGGGCTCCTGCAAAATGCGCTCGGAGACAGGAAAGAGCCAGAGGAAGTTGTGCGTTACATAGAGGCTACACGCGAGAACGGTGAGGAAAATTTTTTTTTTTTTATTCAAATCTAAGGAGCCATTTGGGAGCCAAAAGGGCCGGCTCTTCTTTGGGAGCCAAGCCTAAAGAGCCGGCTCTCTGAAAAGAGCCAGAATTCCCATCACTAGAAGACAGCAGCAGGGAGAGGAGCAGCCAGAGATGCAGGCTTTGGAAAGGGAAACGAGGGACAGAGTGAGCAGGAAAGTGTAGTACGTAAGCAGGTAGTAACGTTAGGACTTTGAGGTGATGGGGGTAACGTTAGCTCTATTACATGAGAATGATGAGCAATGGCGATAGATTAGTATCAATATTTGTTGGTATTTGCATACTTTCCAAAATCTGGCAGCCACAGCCCTTTAATCTGATAAAATAGCAAACTATCAAGGCCGAGAAGTGTTGGATGAGCAGTCAGTGTCCATTTTAGGCATCATAGCATTTTAGATATTTAGGTTAAAGGTGTGTTGAAAGGCTGCATAGTAGCTTGAATTTGTAGCCTCTGTGCTGGTTAAACATGTTTTAAAAAGCACTCAAACAGGCGAAATAACAGATTTTAAAAAAGCTAAATGATGAATAAAAGCTTTGTAATTTAAGCATTACTAAAGTAAGTGTTAAAAAAAGTATAAAAGTATTATTATCAACAGTGATGGTATAGTTACCTTGAAAAAGTAATCAGATTACTGACTACTCCTTTAAAAAGTAACTTAGTTACTTTACTGATTACTTAATTTTAAAAGTAACTAAGTTAGATTACAAGTTACTTTTTTAGTTACATTCCACAGCTGCCAACAACACCCCATGCCACCTCAGCATTAAAATGACAACCAGTTTTTCCAGTACTCACTTTATTGGAAGTGCATTTTTAACAGTAACTTCAACAATGTATTTCATGACATTTAAACTTGAACTTAAAAACTATTTCCTGAAAAAAAAATACATATTTTAATAATAAATAAAATAAAGACAGTTTCTCTTGACCTGACATATTTAACTGTTAACACTGTAATGGCAAAACTTAACTTTGAATCTGTTGTTCACAGCATTAGAGCAACAAGGAGTGTTTTTTACAAAACAAAACATTGTGTATGGTGTATAATACCAGGCTGACATCATGTCTACTTTTGACACTTTGGTCTAATCTTATGTTGTATTTGCAGATTATGAGTGAAACAGTGGAGTGGGGTGACTAAACCAGTTGTTGTATCTCATTAACAGAAGTTTCTCAAATCTCTTGTCAGAAAGTCTATTTGTTCTAGGCGTGAGCACCAAACCCCGCAGACTGAAAAGCCGCTCCACAGGAGCACTTGATGGGGTTTGAGTGTTATACTTCAAGAAAATGTTTTTTATGTTTGAAAACTGATGCAAAACCTGAAGGTCATAGGCTGACATTGGGTAGTCCATGACTTCCTTTTCTGCAGAGTAAGTCTCCTCTGGCTCTGCCTCAAAAGTGAAGAAATCCATCTCACCTTGGGTGGTAGATGTGGTGGGCACACTGGCAGGGCTCTGTGCTGCAGGAGCAGTTGTGCAGCACTCTGCTGTCAGCAGCTCTTTTACTTGCTCCCTCCTACCTGCGTCTCTCAGCCATCGGAGTTTGAATTTTGGACAACTGACAGCTGCGAGAAGGGCATCTTTGTGGTCCAGCACACTGGCAAAACGAGTTTGGATAGCCTGAAAAATATAATTGATGTTTATTCCTAAAACGCCTAGTATTTATGTCACTGAATTACTTGGACAAAAAAAATGCCTAATGTGGGATCAATATTATGGATTTAATTTTGTTTTAGGTTACTCACTGACATTTGTATTTGTTTTAATCTGCTTTGCAATGATAATGAATGTTCTGCTCCATGTTTATGAATAGTGTGATGCATGAAATTTTAACTAGCTTAAAGAAGGAACATACCTGCACTATGGCATGTGGAAGGCCTGCAGTCATCCTGGAGAGGGTATCTTTCACAGCCAGGGTCTTCTGCATCAGAACTTCAAGTGTGGGTAGTAAAGTCCCATAAGGGCATTCACCTTATAAAATGTCTAGTGCTACAGTCAGAGGCTTCATGATGGTGCAGTACTCATGCAGGAACTGGTACTCTCTGTCTTTGAAGCAGTTAACCCCCAGCTTGGTGCACAGAGTATTCAGCTCACTAATGGGGATTTCTGCAATTCTATATACAGCCTCAAAAAAGGAATTCCACCTTGTGGATGTTGGTACCAGGAGTTTTCTTTTGTTGACTTCCTCCACTGCTTCTGATGCAAGGGCAGATCTACTTGATTTGGTCCAAAGAGCAGTGCATTTTGCTATGCTGCTCCTATACACAGCCTTGCTCTCTGGATGGGAAGTTAAATATTTCTCCACATCACTTGTGGAAATGATGTTGATGGTGTATGAAGCACACCTGTGGTGCGGGGGAAGAATCAGCTGACCATCACTTTCATTCTCAGCTGAGAGGATTTCTGACAGATCTAAAAATGTGACATCATCATCTGTGGGGATGGACGCTTCGTCCTCCATCTCATCATCGTACTCTGTGGCAGGCTGATAAACTTTAAATGCCTTCACGAAGTTGGATCCATTATCAGTCACTGTTGCAACTACTTTGTTGAGTAATCCATATGAAGAGTGAATGTTTTCGATTTCTGCACCAATAACATCATACGTGTGTCGACCGCGAATTCTCCTACATGCCAATGCAGCCTTGTTGCGCTCTAATGTGGATCTACTGATCCAGTGGTCTGTCTGCATCGCACTAGCTGGTACTTGCTCCAGAAATTTGACTGTGCCGTGTTGTGACTCCAAGTGCTTCTTCAAATTAGACGTCGTGTTTTTAAAGCAGGATAGCAGTTTGACACCAGCACAGAGTGTACAACGAACCTTGATATTGTTGTCTTTGACTGACACAAACACAAAATAATGCCTGTATCTCCAACTAAAAAATGCGCATTTCTCTCCTTCCGCCATTGTTTAACTGTCGCATAAGCCAGACGTCACTCACCGAGACAAGAAGGAAAATGACAAAAAAGTAACGCACAGTTACTTGAATAACTAACTTTAATCTGATTACTGGACTGAAAATAGTAACGCGTTAGATTACTCGTTACCGGGAAAAAGTAGTCAGATTAGAGTAACGCGTGGTACTAAGTAACGCGTTTCCGCTATCATTGATTATCAAAAGGTGTGCCCACATTGAATAAGAGTAAGACAGTGTCAAATGCTTTTAAGACATAGTTGCGGGCCGGTCTAAACCAAAAATGCCAGTCCGGCCCTGCACTGAGTGGATGCTCGCTGACATGTTTTTCCGCCTCCACCGCTCTCTGTCGTGTTTGTGTGTTGTGCTCGCTGTGCTGAGAATTTCAGCTGTTTTTTTTTTCTCTACTTCAGCTCCCAGTTTAACCGCAGTTTACTAGCGAGTGCCGCCATTAGCACTAGCGATCGTCCGGTACCGGAAGGACCCCTTCCCCGTCAAAATATTTTTTATACTTTAATTCCTGATTAGTGACTAAATATAGACCTGCAGTAGAAACGTAATTAGGAGAATGCCTGTGAATAGAAAGCATTACAACATTGCGCTCTTGCAGCCCCCAGTTTGTCAACATAAACACTGATAACACAACAGCAGCAGTCAGCTGTTCTACGTGCAGTCTGTCTGTGCAAAGAGGCGGAGCCGGTGAGCTCAGATGGAGCGGAAGCTTTTCTCCCTGTAACCACCGTTACACCTTTGCTGGGAAACAGCTGGAGGTCCTTCATCAACCAGCTGATCAGTAAGTGAAGAAAAGAACTTTGTAGCTGCTCCATCCACCCTGTTTGTTTCACACAGGGAAAAACTGCAGTACGGAAGATAAATACACAGATGAACTGTTAATATGAAAAAAGTATTTCTTATCCAGTTACTTGAGTAATCGATAGAATACTGGATTACTAAAATAATCGATAGCTGCAGCCCTACACACATTCACAGTTCACATCTCAGCATTTCTTTTTTCATGTCGTGTTTTTAAGGATGCTGTTAGGAAACATAGACGCCATCATTTTTTAATAAAACATCTAAAATCATGTGTTACAGTTTTTAAAGCCTGTAAAATAAATTTCTGGTCTTTGTGATCTACTCATTGATGATGGAGTGTAACAGCATCATATTCATATTGCAGTGTATCAGCAGTGTATCTTAGTTTGGACTGAAATGACATTCATATTTAACTGTGGGTATAAAATCAAAGAGTGCCTTTTATGACTCTCTGAATGAGGAGTGAGGTGAAATCACTGTGTCATTGTTGCTCGTGATGACTCACACCTCCATAAAGTCTGTGTCACGGTGAACACATCAGTTTCTGTGAAACCTGACTTCCTCGTTTGCCTCCCTGCAGCCGCGGTGAGCAGATCTAAAGAACAGAAGTGGCCTGATTGGCCGTGCATGGATTCATCCATATATGTAGCTGCAATGTCTGAAAAGTACACATATCTGAAAAGTGGATGCATGCAGGCATTTTATTACAATCTGAAACTTTATGAAGCTCACAGGTTTACTCTCAGAAAGCTGATAATTCTACTTGGATACAAGTGTAGAAAATAAGGATGCTAAAGGTGAGAGGAGATGTTCCCAGCATGCATCCTGCTGTGTGCTGGTTGACCGTTGAGCCTCTCTGCCTGTGTGTCTCGCAGGAGGAGATCGAAGCGTGCTGTGAGCTGCTTCAGGAGCGATGCAGGCGGCTCGGATCTAAGATAGCAGAGCTGCTCGTCCTTCCCATCTATGCCAACTTGCCATCTGATATGCAGGCAAAGATCTTCAATCCTACTCCACCTGGAGCACGTAAGGTGAGACAATGTCATATTTCTGAGAAGTTCTTATTGTTTCCTCACACAGCTGGCCTACAAGTAGCAGGTCACTAAAGGACTAATATTTCATTTCATTGTGGCAGACACAAAATACACCAACAAAAGGCTGTGAGTGTTGTTTTTAAAAGCTTTATTTAACCAGGATGTAAGAGTCTGGATTTAAAGATGATTTAGATATAAATGAATCGCTTGGTAATCCAGGTTTCCACTAATATATGAACTACCCAGTGCCCCCAAACCCATCCTTACTTCAGGTTTAACAGCTGGCAGGAGTCCTGGTGAATATGTGGTTGATACATAAAGAAGGTTTTTGATGTTTTTTATCTCTTGGATTTCATCTGCAGTCTGTCTGTTGGCGTGGTGCACTCTAACATCCTCTCTCTCTGCTTCCTTCTTTTCAATCCAAGGTGGTTGTGGCCACCAATATAGCAGAGACTTCACTGACCATCGATGGGATCATCTACGTCATTGACCCTGGCTTCTGCAAACAGAAGAGCTACAATGCCCGCACAGGCATGGAGTCGCTCATTGTTACACCTTGCTCACGGGTAACTTCTTTAATATTTAAGCAAACGAAGGCCGGCACATCCCCGGGTTAGAGATGCTTTAGACTGGTCTGTAGCAGTGTTAATTTCATTGACGAAATATTTTCGTCATAGTTTTCGTCAACGACCCTTTTTTTTCATGACGATAACTAAATAAAAACTACCTAAAAGGATAAAAACGATAACGAAATTAATTGACCCTTTTGTCAACGAATGAAAACGAGTTGAAAATGCTTGGCGGGGACGACATCCAATCAGAACTGATTTAAATTTGTGACAGGGCGGGACAAGTTAGGAAAACATCCAATCAAACGCAAAGTTGCACAAATTTTCTCTAAACCCAGGAAGACCAAACTAGCCTGTGATTGGTCGTTCCGTCCGATAGAACTAAGTGATGTAACCAATGTCAGCAGGGAGAAAGAGAAGAGCCGATGTATGGACACATTTGTCCTTTGACGTTGTGACAAACTAAACGATGTGTAAACCATGTGGAGCGACTATCTCGGGTAAAAACACGACAAATCTTAAACGACATCTGCAAACCAGTCACCCAGATCTCCATGCAAAGGTCAGCATTTTAATGTCATGCAGGGTAAAGTGTTTTTCCCAGTTTGTGTTCAGAGAAAATCTCCACACGGCGGTGGATTAGCCTTTATAATCTTAGTCCTGAACACTGCCCTGTACCTTTCAGAGCGTCCTGCTGTAAAACGCTCCGATTATCTCAGTAAGGTGGTGTTAATGATCAGGTGTGTGGGAAGCAGGTGAAACGCTAATGTTAATATTATTAATAATATTCCATAACTTTTAATAAATGTTTAGTTTTGTGTAAGTGTGTATAATGACTAATTCAAGGGAACTGAAGAAAAAGCATTTACATTTTACACCCTTTATATTTTAGTCGACTAAATCGACTGTAGATTTAGTCGACTATGTTCTTACCATAATTTCTTCGACTAAAACTAAAACTATTCAGATACTAAATTATGACTAAAACTAAATCAAAATTTGCTGTCAAAATTAACACTGGTCTGTAGGGTTAGACCAGTCTCCTCTAATGGGAGAAACACTGTTACACACAGCTGTGAACTATCATCACTGAATCTGTGTCTCCGTGTTTCACTCTCAGGCTTCAGCCAACCAGAGAGCAGGCCGTGCAGGCAGAGTGGCTGCTGGGAAATGTTTCAGGCTTTACACGGCCTGGGCCTTTAAGCATGAGATGGAGGAAACAACTGTGCCCGAGATTCAAAGGACCAACTTGGGAAATGTAGTCCTGCTGCTGAAGAGTCTGGGTGAGGGGAGAGAGGTTTTTAAAATGTGGTATTTTGATCACCATTTGTTGGCTGCTGTCGCTCAGTGAGCTGATATTTCTTCTTGCAGGTATTAATGACCTTATTCACTTCGACTTCATGGACCCACCTCCTCATGAGACTCTGGTCTTGGCTCTGGAGCAGCTCTACGCCCTGGGAGCCCTCAACCATCTGGGAGAACTCACAAAGGTGCAGACAGTGTCCAGATGTTGTGTGATGTTTCTATAACCATAGGTTGCTTGTAGTGATGAACCTTCTGAGAATGACGATTCTGCGCCTTGCCTTGGCTTCAGCTCATCGTTTAGCTTCGATTTCATTGGTTCACTTTTGCAGCTCCCACAACTTTGTTTTGCAAAAATAAAAAAATTCCACCAGCCAATAATCTGATGCGTTCGGCCACCACAGAGCTTCTCCTGGGAGTTAGTGGAGACCAAAAACGGAGCTAAAAGGAGGGGAATATTGGATGTGTTTGTTCTGACCTCCAGATCAGAACAAAATCTGTGACTTTCCCACTATCACTGTCCTTTTAGACACAGATCATTATTCCACCCTCCTTTTCCTCATCCCACATTTGAATCTCCAACAGTTTTTTTTTTAATGTTACATATTTTATATTTATATATTTTTACATTCTTACTGTAGTTTAAACCACAGGAAAGGGATTTTTGTTTTATGTCCATGTTCCTCTGTATATTTGCATGTCACTCTGTGCATCTGTAAGCCTGTAAAATGGCTTTCAGCACCGAAGAGTCGCTCACTTCCCTGATCAAAAGTGCTGATAGATGAGCAAGATGACTCACTGTTTGTACCTGAGAGCTTTTATAAGAACTCTGTTCCTGTTAATGAGTAAATGTCAGGGCCATGAGGATGTTTTCAGTGTGTATGTGTGAAGACGTCTTTAGTCCGCAGATCATTGTTTGAATGAAGTCTTTGTTGCTTTTTAACTGTTCTCCTTTTTCGGGGGTTCAGCTGGGTCGCAGGATGGCCGAGTTACCCGTGGATCCCATGCTGAGCAAGATGATCCTGGCCTCCGAGCAGTGAGTCCTGATACCTGATACCATCGTGATCACCTGCCTGAACCTGCATTTCCTGCAGAATTACTGCACATTGCATAAGAAAAGCTAATACTAGGCGTATATTTATTCATACATATAACACTGTAGTTTAGGGCAGTCAGTCTATTTATTATCAGGAAATCTGATATACTTGTGCTTTTAAGGAAGCTTGAGCATATCATAGCATGAGCTAATCTTTAAAACTGTAATTTGACCCAGCATGTGGCAGCTGTCTGATGGCACCTACAGGCTGCAGAGCAGCAGTCACATCTGCATCAGACCACACAGATGATTGTCCAGCTTTCATCACGTGTCAAAATAAGAAGCTACGTTCAGATGTCACAGGCGGTCAGCACCGAGGGCAGCGCCGCACGTGTTCATGTGTTGTTTCTTACAAATACTGCTATAACCAATCAGTGCCTGTACACTTGTAACATTAAGGTTGTGTTCTGTGGTGAAGAGGGAGGGGGGCAGACATACTTAGCAGTCAGCCAAAAACAAACAACCACACTGGTACTGGGAATTCAACAGTGTTGTCCTTTAATAAACATACAACCTTATAAAGCCCGGTTGAACGGTTGCTGCATTATCATACATGAAAATAAGCAGAGTTCATACAACACATAACTTTACAAAGAGTTGGGGAGATAGAAAAATAGAGGTCTGCCTCGATCGTCCATCTGCCAAAACGTTTCTCCCACGCTCTCTACAGAGGAGCGGTGGCGCACACTAGTGACATCACTGACAAAAGCTTAGACTGTCGTAAAGAGACACCACACAATTACAACTGTTACACACTACACTCCATCAGAATGACAATTCAAATAATCAGTGAATGTTCCCTAAAACAAAATCTAATGTCTTCAATATACGGGTCTCTTAAGAGGAAAAATTCAACTGCACAGATTATTACGCAGATAAAAGTATACAAGAATATAATAAATAGTTTAACATGAGCAGACACACACAGTGGCTCCTCTCCTCTCAGTAATTCTGTTTATGTCCAAGCTGAATGAGAGAGCATCACAGCACATTTTAAAGTACAAACGCAGAGAGTAACGATATAATCATCTGTGTGAGTTTTGTATTCACTTTGAGTTTCATTCAAATGTTTATATCACCTTCCTCAAATGGTTCCAGCTGTTGTTGTCATTCCTTTTCTTCTTTTTTATCATCATTTATATAAACAAAAATAAAAACTATCCATTTTGAGGTACGCAGTTTTATTAATGAGACACGTGCAGATTAAATACATGAATGTCGTATCTGCAGGTATCTGGACTTTACGTTTTTCTGGAAACAAAGGTTTGGACCTTGCTCTTCAGTTCGCTAGCAGAACATTGCTGAATCAACAGTCAGTTCTAATAGTTTGATTGGTGGAGTCTAATTAGCAGAAATACAGTAGGGTTAGGGTTAGGAGGTCAGAGGATGAGTGAAGTCTCACATTAACAAGGACAAACACTCAGGATGATCTCAGAGAAGCCAGCATTCGATGGGGGTAAATATAAAAAGATGAATGGCTGATTCTGCATGACCTTCTTGTATCATTCAGTGGTATGAAAGTAAATATGGGTTTGAGGATACTTTTCCACAGTGGAAGGAGACTGATGGCAAAATAAAAGGGTGATTCACAAGGTTAAAACATGACTGCAGAGATTAAAATCAGAATAAACTGAAGTTATGTACTAATGTGTTAATATCAAACAAAAGTATTCTGTTGTTTAAGCTGTTGTGCAGCCTGATATCGAAGAAGAAATTCAGCCGGTCTAACGTGTGGTTATAAAGATATAAGCAGGCCGTTGACGAGTACATCAGTTTGAAGTGGTTGAGTGAAGGAGCCTTCACAAACCTTTAAAATGAGCATTTTGTGTGACTTCAGGAAGAAAGCGAACGCTACTCTTCTTTTCTGTACCGTTTGCTTTTGTTCAGGTACAAGTGTTCGGAGGAAGTGTTGACGATAGCGGCCATGCTGTCTGTAAACAACTCTATCTTCTACCGACCCAAAGACAAGGTGGTGCACGCCGACAACGCCAGGATGAACTTTGTGGTGCCCGGAGGAGACCACCTGGTGCTGCTAAATGTCTACAACCAGGTATCGACATGCCTGTCCTGCCTGGAGACGTGTTTGAAGTGTCACAGAAATGAAAGCTGGCAGTTATCGAGTGGCCTCGTCACACCGGCTGTCAGGAGCCATAAACTGATTTCAGGGTTAATGTGAAAGGGACAAACCACAGTTATTATATTTAGCTTAGTGTCTTCATCTATAAACACATTTAATGCTGTGTTGGACATTGAAGTGTGGGTTACATTTCTGACATAGACACCAGTGTCAGTGGATCCTTCTAAAGGATGGGACCTACAGCTGGTTTGGGGGGTGTCTGCACTGATTTGAAGCACAGCGTGATGTTTATGTGCTAACTGTGACCACGATGTCCTCCTCCCACAGTGGGTGGAGAGCGGTTACTCCACACAGTGGTGCTACGAGAACTTCATCCAGTTCCGCTCTATGCGAAGAGCCCGGGACGTCAGGGACCAGCTGGAGGGTCTGATGGATCGCATTGAAGTGGAGGTGGTCAGCTGTCAGGGAGACAATGTGCCCATACGCAAGGTTAGTGACACCGAGGAGTGCAGCACAGCTCCTGCTGTTTCTTGTCTTATTATCAGTTACTTGTTATTAATAAAGAGGATAGCTTTCGTTGAATTAGTCTGGCTGTCGGTTTAGCTTCATCTGACAGCTGCAGCATTGCTGAGTGCGGCCTTTTTGCCTGAGTGATGATACGTAAGCATAACTTTGCAAAGATCTGCGTCTTATCTGCCAGGCTCCGCAAATAAAATCGCTGATATTTGCATTTGGCGTGTGTAGAACATGAACATTACAACATTACATAACTGCGACTGTCAGAGTTAACGAGTTAACAGACACTGGAGGAGGCTTTGGGCGCTCACCGGAGAAGGCTGGAGTTCTCTAAGTAATCACAGTTATCTCGGGGTACCAGCACATTATTTTGGACCACAGTGGTCACATGCTTTGACTCTTAGGAGGACAGAGGGGCGGCACTTTGCTGCCACGTGCACCAAGCGCTTGATGCAAGTAGCCAGACAGCAGGACACTGAACATAAAGTCACCACTGATGGTGCACGCAGCATGACGGCATATTTTACCTTTGAGGTTTTTCTGGAGAATAATCTGGACAGTCTGTCACTATTTTGGATTGTTGCCATAACAAGAAACATACATTTGCATAAAGCAAATATAGTTGTCCACTCCCGTGCTGATAGTGTGCATTAGAAACATGAAAAATATCCTGTAAAGGCACATTTAGAACAGAAACCTGTGATTAAATATTTTAATCGATTGACAGCCCTGATAAACATTTGAAGAATTAATCACTTTAAAAAAGCTGACTTTGAAGTGCCAAAAACTGCAGTTCCTTTAGGGGACACTCAAGGCTGCCTATATAAACTAGGGATGGCACGATACCACTTTTTTATGTCCGATACCGATATTTTACATTTGGATATCGGCCGATACCGATATAAATCCGATATTTAAAATTGATCCAGGCATTTAAAAACATAAAAAAAAAAGAAAAAAAAAACAAGAAGTCAACAGTCCCTCACACAACAAAATCAAAGTCTTTTAGTTGTCCCACATACAAGACTAAGGACCAGGGCGGGCAGAGCTTTTTAGGCAGTGGCACCAAAGCTCTGGAACTGTTTACCACTCCAGCTCCATTTAGCTGACTCTGTGGTGTCATTTAAAAAATAGTTGAAAACTATTAACCAGGCTTTCTGGTTTCTGACTTTATTTTTATTCTTTTTCATTTAATATTGTAATGTTATGTTTTGAAACATAGTGTTTTCTGGGGGTGGGGGGGTGATATTGTGTTTTAATTATTGTACAGGGCTTTTCTGTCTGTGAAAAATGCTATATAAATAAACTTTACTTACTTACAACAATAACTATCACCTGAATCCTGTTTCTTCTATGTGAGAAGGTGATGCTTATGGCATGTTGCAAATTTCATTAGGGCTGCAAATATCGATTATTTTAGCAATTGTGTATTCTATTTATATTGATTACACAAGTAACTGGATAATAAATACTATTTTTCACATTAAAAGTTCATCTGCATATTTTAACTTCCATACTGCAGTTTTTCCCTGTGTGAAACAAACAGGGTGGATGGAGCAGCTACATAGTTCTCTTTTCTTCACTTACTGATCAGGTGGTTGATGAAGGACCTCCAGCTGTTTCCCAGTAAAGGTTTAATGGAGGTTACAGGGACGAAAAGGCTTCTTTTGGACACTAGACAAATATTTCCTTTTGCTCCATCTGAGCGCGCCGGCTCCGCCTCTTTCCGCTTGTGCAGACAGACTGCACGTAAATCAGCTGACTGCTGCTGTTGCGTCATCAGTGTTATGTTGAAAAACTGGGGGCTACGTGAGCGCAATCTTGTAATGCTTTATATTTACAAGCATTCTCCTAAATACGTTTCTACTGCAGGTCTATATTTAGTCACAAATCAGGGATTAAAGTATCAAAAATATTTTGACGGGGAAGGGGTCCTTCCGGTACCGGACGGTCACTAGTGCTAATAGCTGCACTCGCTAGCAGTATGTCCGGGAGCTGAAGTAGAGAAAAAAATAACAGCTGATTCTCAGCACAGCGAGCACAACACACAAACAAGGCAGAGAGCGGTGGAGGCGGAAAAACATGTCAGCGATGATCGCTCAGTGTCAAAGGGAATCCGTCGCAGCGACGGAGGATCTGAGGGGGTTGTTTTCTAACTCCTGATCCCCCACTCCATTCCAGTAGGTGGCGGTAATGCAGCTCTAAGCTGGTTTGGTCAACCGCAAACCCACAAGAAGAAGAAGACAACTGAGCACTGTAATGCAGCTAATGTGAGAGAAACGTTATTTAATGTATCGATTACATTTTTTTATTTCTTTCCGATATCCAATCCAGTAATTTAGACCAGTATCGGACCGATACCGATACTGAATATTGGATCGGCGCATCCCTAATATAAACAAGTCAAAACCCGCAGACTGCCTTGTTTACAGCCTGGTGCAAAGTAACAGTTCCTTACCCCTTTATGACAATAGTATGGGGATCAATTTAATTATCCTTAATAACACCGTAATAGATGAGTATCCTATCTCCTAAGCTTCATAAGATAAGCTAGTGTTTGTCATCTCTGCTAAAGTCAGTGAACTTGACCTCATAACTGTGTTTATGTCCAGCAGTCTGCATCAGAGCAGAATGTTTCATTAGACGGTTACTCGGCTCTGATTGTCTGGATGGATTCTCCAGGGAATGAGAAGCACTGGATGGATTGTTTACTTCCGTTTGCGCTGTTCACGGTTGCGGGCTTACACACTTGCAGTTCAGTTTAACATTTTAACACTGCAGTTTCTTTTACCTGGCCTAAATGGTACCACATCGGAGGTGGAGACATTGCAAGGATGTTTTAAAAAGCAGCGAGGTAACAGAGCCTCACCCATCACTTGTGTAAATGACATGAAATTATGGCCTGAAGTCGCTACATCCACATTATCAGTTACCTTTTTTTTCCCGAAGGTGTTGATGGCGGGGAAATCCCTTAATTATAAGAGCACCAGATTACCTTCAAAGCAATAAAATCAATAAAGTAATGCTTAACAAACAAGGCAACATTGTTTTCCTTAAAGCAGCTGTAGAGCCGAGCCGTTGCATCGGCCAAGCTAAGCGCTTAGCATGGGTCATGCTAAGGGAAAGTAGAGTGGTGGAGACAGTCAGCTGTACTTGTATCACTGATTAGGGAAATCATGTAGTGATGCTGCAGCTATTCTGTGGAAGGTAAATCACTGATCTGGATATCAGAGTGTTCAGATCACTGAAACAGAAACACTGGACTGGCTGAAGGCTGTGATCGAGGAGACACGCAGCTGTCATCTTGCTAACTGCTACGTGTTTACATGAAGGCAGGCATTGTTTAAGCTTTGTGTAGGCTGTATGCTGTAGTGTCACACTATAAATAAAATAATGTAAAAAAATAAGAGGCTGTACATTAAAGGAAAACTTAAAACTAGGGGTGGGACTCGATTAAAAAAATTAATCGAATTAATTACAAGCTTTGTAATTAATTAATCGAAATTAATCGCATTTTAATCGCATTTCAATATTTGACATGAGAAATATTAATTTAAGTTTGGTTGATGAATAAATCAATATACATAAGCTTAAACTTCAAAATTTTGTTCATTTTCCCACCAGTCTACTACACAGACCAATGAAGGGTGGAAGTGCTCCTGTGATAAGCAAACTCCTGAAATTAAAGTTAAGCATCATAACTGGATAGTTTTATTCAACATTAATGTCTCACTTAATATAGTTGGAAATTAATCATTCGCTCAGCTGTATTCCTTGATGTTGAAATGTGTTATGCTTGTTTTAACAGCTTATTTTGAATTAAAGACTTAAAATTAAACCACAAAAAGGAGAAAAAGTTCGTTCTCCGTTTAACAGCTGCTTTACACAGCTGTGCTTCGCACTCATGGTTGCTAGGCGACATGAGCTACGCAGAGGTGACGGCAGCTGATATGAAGGCTAGCCGCTCACTTCCGGCCTTTGTGGTGTTCGTGGGCTGCGAAAGACGTGGGCCGGGTCCTTCGCAGGATGCGGCCCCTAATTTGGACATTGTGCGTCGATATAATCTGTATGCCGGGAACTCGTGCACTGAGAAACGTTCCACGGTGCAAAGTGCGATTAAAATGCGTTAAAATTTTTAACGCGTTAATTTCCCCGTAATTAATTAATCGAAATTAACGCGTTAAAGTCCCACCCCTACTTAAAACATAAGGAGAAAATACAGTAATAGGATGTGCAACTGGGTAGTATAATTTGGGGGAAAAAGAACAAATTT
The DNA here is from genome assembly GCF_007364275.1 of Archocentrus centrarchus. Taxonomy (NCBI): domain Eukaryota; kingdom Metazoa; phylum Chordata; class Actinopteri; order Cichliformes; family Cichlidae; genus Archocentrus; species Archocentrus centrarchus. Next base: position 446,913 of record NC_044361.1, read on the forward strand.
ACAGAATTAAAATAATGTGAAAAAATGTACAGACTGATGTAGTGACAACCGACAACAGCACAAGTTGAATCCGAGCTCATGTTCCAACTAATAAAGCCGCCTGTTACAGCACAAAGTAACCAAATTTTGTCATTAACTCTGGCTGTAACTTTGGGTAACCGGAAGTATAAAACCGAACAGCGGAAGTAGCAGCCTGTCATGGCAGCCTACGTGTGCTCTTCCAGAAACCCGTGGATAGCAGCATAACTAAGGGAGGGTTCAGGGTCACCTGATCCAGCCCTAACTATAAGCTTGATCAAAGAGGAAAGTTTTAAGCCTAATCTTAAAAATAGAGAGGGTGTCTGTCTCCTGAATCCAAGCTGGGAGCTGGTTCCACAGAAGAGGGGCCTGAAAGCTGAAGGCTCTGCCTCCCATTCTACTCTTAAGTATCCTAGGAACCACAAGTAAGCCAGCAGTCTGAGAGCGAAGTGCTCTGTTGGGGTGATATGGTACTATGAGGTCTTTGAGATAAGAATAGAATAGAATAGAATAGAATAGAATAGAATGCCTTTATTGTCATTATACAGGATGTACAATGAGATTGGAGGGCCACTCCTGTTCAGTGCCATGTAACAGAAAATCAAACTCTCTAAAATAAAAATATTATAATCTAGTATGATCAATATAATCAAGAGATATACAGAAATAAACAATGTGTAAAATATACAAAAAAATAGAATGTATAAAAATATATACATGCATTGGTGCATCTGTACATTGTAAGAAAAGTAAATATGTGTATACATATAATAATGAAGATGATGAATATTGCACTAGTGAATGAATACTGGATATTACACAATATAGGAATGTCAGATATTGTTCAGTATGAATAATATAATATTGCACAGTTACAGTGGGTGAGTGTGTGAGTTCAGGGTGGTGATTGCTCTGGCGAAGAAACTGTTCTTGAGTCTGTTTGTTCTGGCTTTGATGCACCTGTAGCACCTGCCAGAGGGCAGCAGGTCAAACAGGTCAAAGCCAGGGTGTGAGCTGTCCTTGATGATGTTCCTGGCTCTGCTGATGCAGCGGGAGGTGTAGATGTCCATCAGGGAGGGGAGAGGGCAGCCAACGATTCTTTGTGCTGACTACCCTCTGAAGCCTGACCCTGTCTGCCTCAGTGCAGCTGCCGTACCATACTGTGATACAGTACGTCAGCAGGCTCTCAATGGATGAGCGGTAGAAGGTCAGCAGCAGGTTTGAGTCCAAGTTGTTCTTCCTGAGGACCCTCAGGAAGATGGGGCCTGATTATTCAAGACCTTGTAGGTGAGGAGAAGGATTTTAAATTCTATTCTAGATTTAACAGGGAGCCAATGAAGAGAAGCCAATATGGGAGAAATCTGCTCTCTCTTTCTAGTCCCTGTCAGTACTCTAGCTGCAGCATTTTGGATCAGCTGAAGGCTTTTCAGGGAGCTTTTAGGACAGCCTGATAATAATGAATTACAATAGTCCAGCCTAGAAGTAATAAATGCATGAATGAGCTTTTCAGCATCACTCTGAGAAAGGATGTTTCTAATTTTAGAAATATTGCACAAATGCAAAAAAGCGGTCCTACATATTTGTTTAATATGTGCATTGAAGGACATATCCTGGTCAAAAATGACTCCAAGATTTCTCACAGTGTTACTGGAGGCCAAAGTAATGCCATCCAGAGTAAGTATCTGGTTAGACACCATGTTTCTAAGATTTGTGGGCCGAGTACAAGAACTTTAGTTTGATCTGAATTTAGAAGCAGGAAATTAGAGGTCATCCAGGCCTTAATGTCTTTAAGACATTCCTGCAGTTTAACTAATTGATGTGTGTCATCTGGCTTCATTGATAGGTAAAGCTGAGTATCATCTGCATAACAATGAAAATTGATGCAGTGCTTTCTAATAATACTGCCTAAGGGAAGCATGTATAATGTAAATAGAACTGGTCCTAGCACAGAACCCTGTGGAACTCCATAATTAACCTTAGTGTGTGAAGAAGACTCCCCATTTACATGAACAAATTGGAGTCTATGAGATAAATATGACACAAACCACTGCAGTGCAGTACCTTTAATACCTATAGCAAGCTCTAATCTCTGTAATAAAATGTTATGGTCAACAGTATCAAAGCTGCACTGAGGTCCAACAGGACAAGAACAGAGATGTGTCCACTGTCAGAGGCTCTAAGAAGATCATTTGTAACCTTCACTAATGCTGTTTCTGTACTGTGATGAATTCTGAAACCTGACTGAAACTCTTCAAATAAACCGTTCCTCTGCAGATGATCAGTTAGCTGTTTTACAACTACTCTTTCAAGAATCTTTGAGAGAAAAGGAAGGTTGGAGATTGGCCTATAATTAGCTAAGACAGCTGGGTCAAGTGATGGCTTTTTAAGTAGAGGTTTAATTACAGCCACCTTGAAGGTCTGTGGTACACAGCCAACCAATAAAGACAGATTGATCATTTTTAAGATAGAAGCATCAATAATTGGAAAGACTTCTTTGAACAGTCTAGTAGGAATGGGATCTAACAAACATGTTGCTGGTTTGGAGGAAGTAACTATTGAAGTTAACTCTGAAAGATCAACTGGAGCAAAAGAGTCTAAACAAATACCAGCAGTGCTGAAAGCAGCTGAACATGAAGAATAATCTTTGAGATGGTTATGAATAATTTTTTCTCTAATGTCTAAAATTTTATTTGTAAAGAAATCCATGAAGTCACTACTAGTTAACGTGAAAGGAATACTCGGCTCTACAGAGCTCTGACTCTTTGTCAGCCTGGCTACAGTGCTGAAAAGAAACCTGGGGTTGTTCTTATTTTCTTCAATGAATGATGAATAGTAAGATGTCCTAGCTTTACGGAGGGCTTTTTTATAGAGCAACAAACTCTTTTTCCAGGCTAAATGAGCATCTTCTAATTTAGTGAGACGCCATTCCCTCTCCAGCTTTCGGGTTATCTGCTTTAAGCTGTGCGTTTGTGAATTATACCACGGAGTCAGGCACTTCTGATTTGAAGCTTTCCTTTTCAGAGGAGCCACAGTATCCAAAGTTATATGCAGTGAGGATGTAAAACTATTGACGAGATAATCGACCTCACTGGGAGCAGAGTTTAGGTAGCTGCTCTGCACTGTGTTGGCACTGAAGAGCATAACAATGAAGGAATTAGTTACAGCACTTTCAGAAAGACTTCTACTGTAATAAAACTTATTCCCCACAGCTGTGTAATCCATTAAAGTAAATGTAAATGTTACTAAGAAATGATCAGACAGGAGGGGGCTTTCAGGGAATACTGTTAAGTCTTCAGTTTCTATGCCATATGTTAGGACAAGATCCAGAGTATGATTAAAGTGGTGGGTGGGCTCCTTTATATTTTGAGAGAAGCCAATTGAATCTAACAATAGATTAAATGCAGTGTTGAGGCTGTCATTCTCAGCATCTACATGGATGTTAAAATCACCCACTATAATGATTTTATCTGAACTGAGCACTAAATCAGATAAAAAGTCTGAGAAGTCAGACAGAAACTCTGAGTAAGGACCAGGTGGACGATAGATAATAACAAATAAAACAGGTTTTTAACTTTCCCAATTAGGATGGACAAGACTAAGATTTAGGCTTTCAAAAGAATGAAAACTTTGTCTGGGTCTTTGATTAATTAATAAGCTGGAATTGAAGATTGCAGCTAATCCTCCTCCTCGACCTGTGCTTCGAGCATTCTGACAGTTACTGTGACTCGGGGGTGTTGATTCATTTAAACTAACATATTCATCCTGCTGTAACCAGGTTTCTGTAAGGCAGAATAAATCAATACGTTGATCAATTATTAAATCATTTACTAATAGGGACTTGGAAGAGAGAGACCTAATGTTTAATAATCCACATTTAATTGTTTTATTTTTTGGTGCAGTTGATGAAGCTGTATTATTTATTGTTTTTGAATTTTTATGCTTAAATAGCTTTTTGCTGATTTCAGCTTTGGTTTTTGGTGGTCTGGGAGCAGGCACCGACTCTATGGGGATGGGGTTTTGGGGGGATGGCAGGAGGAGAGAAGCTGCAGAGAGGCGTGTAAGACTGCAACTCTGCTTCCTGGTCTCAACCCTGGGTAGTCAGTTTTTAGGAGGGTTAATAAATTTGGCCAGATTTCTAGAAATGAGAGCTGCTCCATCCAAAGTGGGATGGATGCCGTCTCTCCTAACAAGACCAGGTTTTCCCCAGAAACTTTGCCAATTATCTATGAAGCCCACGTCATTTTTTGGACACCACTCAGACAGCCAGCGATTCAAGGAGAACATGCGGCTAAACATGTCGCTCCTGGTCTGATTGGGGAGGGGCCCAGAGAAAACTACAGAGTCCGACATCGTTTTTGCAAAGTTACACACCGAGTCAATATTAATTTTAGTGACCTCCGATTGGCGTAACCGGGTGTCATTACTGCCGACGTGAATAACGATCTTACCAAATCTACGATTAGCCTTAGCCAGCAGTTTCAAATTTCCATGAATGTCGCCTGCTCTGGCCCCTGGAGGACATTTGACTATGGTCGCCGGTGTCTCTAGCTTCACGTTTCTCAAAACAGAGTCACCAATAACCAGAGTTTGTTCCTCAGCGGGTGTGTCGCCGAGTGGAGAAAAACGGTTAGAGACGTGAACAGGTTGGTGGTGTACCCGGGGCTTCTGCTTAGTAGTGATGGGAATTCCGGTGTTACACCAAATTCTGCGACCCATCATATTCTGCGACCACAGGGGGCGATAGCGTACATCCCTCTGCATGTACGTGCTGAATACGAGCGAGAAGGACACTATTTACGTAAACTGCGTAAGCACCAAAACAGGAGATTGTAAACCTTACGGAATATTATTTCGTTTGCATTGACGAAGGAAATGCGTTTTTTTTATTTGACATTGAACACAGCTGGACGGACCGTTGCATTGAATGCTTTTATTCTATCGTTTGAAATACATAAACCCACTACTACCCATTCTTCAATAAATTGGTAAACGATAAATAAATGTTGCAGTTTACGTAAATAGTCTCCTTCTCGCTGGTATTCAGCACGTACATGCAGAGGGATGTACGCTATCGCCCCCTGTGGTCGCAGAATATGATGGGTCGCAGAATTTGGTGAAACACCGGCTCTTTAGGCTCCTTAGATTTTAATTTTTTTTTTTTAAAGTGTAAAATGAATTACTAATGTAAAAACGTACATTAGGCCTATATCAAACATTTCTTTATATACTCAACATATAATAGAGTGCTCCAAATACAAATTATAAAACAAAAGATTGGAAATCAGAAAAAAACAAGCGCCTTTGAGGAGGTGATCCTGTTTCTCCTGCCTGATGACCTGCCCTGTTTTGTTCTTCTAATTACACTGAGGGATGAACAATTCAATTCTGCTCAATTCTGCTCCTCCACATCGAAAGGAGCCAGTTGAGGTGGCTCGGGCATCTGATTAGGATGCCTCCTGGCCGCCTCCTGGGTGAGGTGTTCCGGGCATGTCCCACCGGGAGGAGGCCCCGTGGTAGACCCAGGACACGCTGGAGAGGTTGTGTATCTCGGCTGGCCTGGGAACGCCTTGGGGTCCCTCCGGATGGGCTGGAGGAGGTGGCTGGGGAGAGGGAAGCTTGGGCTTCTCTGCTTAGGCTTCTGCCCCCGCGACCCGGCTCCGGATAAGCGGAAGAAAATGGATGGATGGATGGATGGATGAACAATTCGTATACAGTATACCTTTGTAGGTTGTTTGTGCAGCCTGCTTGATATTAAATTTTTAATTTGCAGTCTACACTCTGTCTATCAGAATAATCCTTTAACGCCAGGCGATCGCTGCTGAAGCGCGGGTTTCCTGACCTTACAAGCCGTGAACAGCTGATTAAGACGTAGTGTCTCACTGCAGAGTCAGCTGGTCAAAGGAACATGATCAGCTGGCTTTTCACCCTAACTCCGCGACCATTCGTGCTATCGAAAAATTCAAACGGTTCCTGAAAGCTCAGAAATGACACTTCACAGTCATGTAGTGCTATTAAGGTATTTGTGACTGGAAGTCCGCAAACGCCGGCACTTTTGAAGTGTCGTTCGACATGTTTGGAGGTATAAGGTTAAAATGTGTCCAGTCTTTGCTACGCTTTCCGTCACTCATTTTCCTCACCGTTCCCGCGTGTAGCCTCTATGTAACGCGTAACTTCCTGTGGCTCTTTCCTGTCTCCATTTTGCAGGAGCCCCTCCTTCTCTGGTGTTTGTTTACTCACTGCGCAGTGTGTCCATGGACCCTCCCCTCCCGCTCAGCGTAGACGATCATATGCTACCATTCATCTTAACCAATCACGTGCGGCTTCCACAAAAAAAAAAAAAAAAAAAAAAGGGAAACGAACAAAAAGAAAAAAGAAATGGCTCACTATCGGGAGCCGGCTCCCGTCGTTCACTTCAAAGAGCCGGATCGTTCGTGACCGACCCATCACTACTGCTTAGGACTACGCTTTCTCCTCACCGTCACCCAGCCGGCCTGTTTTCCCTGCTGCTGGGGGAGCTAAGGGTGGCTAAGCTACCATGGTCCGCACCCGCTACAGGGGCCTGGCTAGATATAGGATTTTCCAGGGTGCAGAGCAGGGTTCTAAATTAACTTTTTTGATCATCAGCCAATGTGGCTGGTAACTCTCTAAAGTTACCGGCCAATCAGAATTTCCACTAGCCAAATTTTTTGCGGTAAAAATAAGAGAAATGAGTGCCACTGAATGCATTTGATAATTTTATTAACATTGTTAGCATGAAAAACACAACACATACCATAAAATATACACAGAAAGTGCAAACAGGTTTGGGATCTATCTATATATATATATATATTATTTGAAACATGTCTTCAGAGCTCTTCTTCTTCAGAAGCGGCATCAGAATCTGAGCTACTCTCATTTTTTGCTGCACGTTTGTGCACAAAGTTAGGCCTGCGTGAGCACGCTGTCAGCATGCCATAAATCATTGGCTTTGGACGGGTCAAAGTCAGTTATGTCAGGTGAGCACAACTGTATTTTCAAGAGGTCAGAGAGGATATCATCTTTAAGACGTGAGCGCCAGTCACTTTTCACCTGCTTCATGACACTGAACCCTCTTTCGCAGTCAGCTGTTGTTGCAGGGATGGTGAGGAGACCATCAAAAAGATCAAGGACATCAGGACACTAGTGATGGGAATTCTGGCTCTTTTCAGAGAGCTCCCAAATGGCTGCTTAGATTTTAATTTTTAAAAGTGTAAAATGAATTACTAATGTAAAAACGTACATTAGGCCTACATCAAACATTTCTTTATATACTCAACATATAATAGAGTGCTCCAAATACAAATTATAAAACAAAAGATTGGAAATCAGAAAAAAACAAGCGCCTTTGAGGAGGTGATCCTGTTTCTCCTGCCTGATGACCTGCCCTGTTTTGTTCTTCTAATTACACTGAGGGATGAACAATTCGTATACAGTATACCTTTGTAGGTTGTTTGTGCAGCCTGCTCAATATTAAATTTTAAAGTTGCAGTCTACGCTCTGTCTGTCTGTCAGAATAATCCTTTAACGCCAGGCGATCGCTGCTGAATCGTAGGTTTCCTGACCTTACAAGCATTTGGCGGGTTGGCCGGTGTTAATTTAGAACCCTGGTGCAGAGCCGAGTCTCCAATTCAGAAAGCTGTTTTGGGAACAGGTCTCTCTTGCAAATGAGACACTGAGTCTCAATGGGATTACCTGTATAAATAAAGGTTAAATAAAAAAAAAAAAAAAAAAAACTTGCCTCCAGAGCTACAAACAGACTACATTTATTACAAGTACCGTTACTGCTAAAGGAGGCCGAGGAGTAACTAAACATGTGACACCCAGAGCAGGAAAGTGCAGGAGAGACAGGAGAAGAAGCCATGCTGGTAAGAGCTAAGCTACTAGCTGCGCTAAGCTAGCGAATTTCTAAAAACAAATAATGTGAATAATGTGAATGCAGGTGATTCAGTAAAGAGTGTGCTCTAGATAAAGGAGGTGAAGATTACACTAAAATATGTCGTTATCCAGACAGATCGAGCTATTCAGATTTAACAGCTAACAGACAGCAAAACACGACTGTGCTCCGAAACAGGAACAGGAAGTGATACAATACCGCAGTGAGAGCCAACACCAAGTGACCAAGTACAGATAGTGACTTATCTGAGAAGTAATCAACACCATTTGATATTTGCGTCTGCTTTGAATACCGAGAACATCAGGCGTGAGTTTCGGTGATGAGGGCAGGATTTAAAATACTCTGAAGGCCTGAGGGCAAACTTTAGCAGACGTTTGTCAGGTTGATGGGTCTTGTAGTCTCTTGCTCGTCTATGAATGTGAATCTATGTGCAGGTGGGAGGTGAAAGTTCAAGTGCAGCTCAGAGCAGTTCCTCTGTTGCTCAGGGACAGGACTTGATCAAGATAACGAGTAAAAATACAGATTGTTCTGTGAACACATGGAGCTGTAAATCATCACCAGGCTGAAGCTGCCTGAGCTTCCTTCACATACGTGTGTGTGTGTGTGTGTGTGTGTGTGTGTGTGTGTGTGTGTGTGTGTGTGTGTGTGTGTGTGTGTGTGAAAACACCCCTCAGCACTATTCACGATAAGGAGAGATTGTTTTGTTTGTTGGGTCACACCTTTTCCCATCACAAGCTGTCGATGCTTGAGTCAAACGGACAAAACAAACGCACAACGTGAGGATTGTGTGTATTCGTCGTCTCAGCTCGTGTACACAAAACAAACAAGTGGAATCAGTCCTCTAATGTTTAGATTCACTTCCTACATGACTCGTATGTGACGCACATTATCTGCTGTGTCAGCATCCATCTCATGAACACGCCCAACACCACCTGGCCTACTTTACAGAAGGTGTGAACAGTGTGTGGATCTGTGAAAGGATCTGCATGATCTCTGTTTCTCAATCCAACTTTATTTTAACATGAGTTAACCAAAAAGACACCAATAAAATAGAAAACATAATAAACACAAAGGAAAATTAATTTAAAAAATTAATAAATGCACAAAAATAAAATTAAAGACACAGATCCCACTCCAAAGTCCTCATTTAGCTTTCTACATTCAGATTAAATAATACAGTTTTTGCACACAGGTCACCAAAGTCAGAGGATTTTATTACAGTTGTGATAAGACCATGGCCAAAATTCAAGAGTACACAACTAGAAAACACGTAATTAAGCAGCTGTCCTGAACTTTTTTCAGCAGATTGAGCCCATCTGATGAGCTGTTTCAGGGTTTAGGTCCTAGAACCTCTAAATCGTGGTCACATTGGATTATAAGTGATAAGCAGTTAAATGGGTCAGGACTCTATGCAGGCCAGTCAAGTTCTTCTACACCAAACTCACTCATCTATATCTTTATGGCACTGCTTTTGGGAGTCTTCTTCACACAAGCTTCTTTCCCACCAAACAGGGTTCCGGAGCCGGTACCTTAATTTGAACCATTAGGCGGGTTTTCTACCGCGGAAGCACTCAGTGCTCGGCCGAAAAACGGGTTCAAGTCTGGCCCTGCAAACTAGCTGGTCTGGAACCAAGAACGCATGCCGAAAGCAGCAGAAGGGCGTGACTCTGCCATCTCAACATCAAGTTTTCTACCATATTACATGTGTATTACATGAGAAAAGCGAAGCGATGTTCACGGCTGTGAATTAGGCTGGGCTCTAAGGCTGAACTTGCTGCTTTGTATCAGTTCATATCACAGATAAAAGGACACAAAGTGCGTACTTGTCGTCTTGCTCTAATCGCTGTCTGTGTTTCCCTCTGTGCTGCACACAGATGCTGCAGTAGTTTGGTTTGGACCCTAAAACGTATTTGCAGCACAGAAAGGGGAGCGTGTTCTCCCACGTTTGTGCGCTTCGGCTTCGTGTCCAGACGAGGACCCGCCCACACTCATACGTAAAGGAGCAGTTCACAGAAACGCGGTGGGAACGCGGGCCCGTTCTTAAGTGTTTCGCCGGTTCATTGAAACCAACACCAGCACTGGCACGAGCACCGGCGACAGGGTTCTGTGCCATGACCAATTTTATTTACATTATACATGCCTCCTTAGGCAGTATTATTAGAAAGCATTGCATACATTTTCATTGTTATGCAGATGATACCCAGCTTTATCTATCCATTTAGCATGGATAGCATGGATTTACCTTCATTTAGCATGAAGGTAAATGGAGTACATAAATCATGTTTGTCTGAGAAGTAGAGTGGATGGACCAGTCATTGTGCTGAACAGCTGCTGTTTCTGCAGTTATGATGTCAATAATAATAATAAATGATAATTATAATACATTTATTTGTATAGCACGTTACAGACACATGCTGTAGCACACAGACACACAGTCATACGGTCTCACATACAACATACAATCTCCAGTTATTTGCTGAGTTCTGCGTGTCTGAAGAACAGCCACGGGAAGGTTACCTTTGGGCTCCTTAGAAGTAGGAAGTTCAGAGAGAGGGAGTTCTCCTTATCAGATATTAATCTATATGTTTTTGTTCCACTCACACTTCATTAGCTCTATTATGTTGTCACAGTACTGCTTATTACCCTTTTTGTGCCCAGTGCTGCTGTATTCCTGTTTTTCTAACCTGCAGAGCCATGAATCCGCTCTTTATGAATCCATCTCCCCTCCTCTTCTTCCTGCTCCTGCAGGCGGTGACTGCAGGATATTTCTATCACACAGCCAGACTGAGCAAAGGAGGCTATAAGACTGTGAAGCACCAGCAGACAGTTTACGTGCACCCCAACAGCTCTCTGTTTGAGGAGCAGCCCCGCTGGCTCATTTACCACGAGCTCGTCTTCACCACCAAGGAGTTCATGAGACAGGTTGGTGAGCTCGGCAGGTGAACAAGAGAGTCCGGCCTCTTTCAGTTATGAGGTTTCACGTATCAGAGCATAACAAAAAATCAGCTGCTCCCTAACAGCTGTCAAAATAAGTGCATTAGCTCAGCAGCTCCCGGCTGCTTCTGCATTCTGGTTTAGTTTTTGTTAAATAAACAGTGACACGGTGAGATATGCCATGCTGTTGTTTAATAATTTCAGACTCTTCTTAATAACCAGATCTGTTTTTAAGTTATAATGCGGCTGTACCTTCTTTTACACACACACACACACACACACACACACACACACACACACACACACACACACACACAAACACACACACACACACACAAACTCAAACCTGAACCTTCAGCTTGAGTTTAAAATTGAAGGAAACCTGTCACGCCTTTCTTTGACTTTAGTATGGCTGGTTAATAAGAATGTGTGTCAAATGTTTCAGATAATATTTAACTATGGGCCTGACTGCTTATCAGCGCACCGATTAACCCCCCCCCCCCCTCTGTTGCACTCAGGTGATCGAGATAGAGAGCGGCTGGCTGCTTGAAGTGGCTCCTCATTACTACAAGAGCAAAGAGCTGGAGGACAGCAGCAGCAAGAAGATGCCCCGCAAGCAGGGCAAAACAAAAGAGGAGCTGGGCTGAAGTGAAGGCCCTGCATGGCAGATGCCAAGAAAATAAAAAGTGCTCCACACTCAGGACGGGGCGAAGGAGGAGGAACAGGAATCTCAGTAAAAATAAAAGAGTGGGCAACACGTGTTCGGAAGCTGCTGATTGTTTGGGATGTTTGACACGGTCTCAGTTGCAAATTTCAACCACATTCAAATCACATGAACATTTTTCAGAGCGGTTTCTATTTTGACAGTGGCTGACTGAGACGTGACACAGCTGGGTCACAGAGAGCAGAAACCAACACTTGGATCGGTGTTTCCTGCTGTGGCAGCAGCGCACACTCGGCTGGGTGACTGTTAAACACCCACCTGACTGCTCGCCGATTCGCCCTAAATTCACCCTCCATCTGTCACATGGGTGAAAGTGGCGCCCTGTCAAAGTTCACTCACGTGTGAGGCTTCGTATTGTATTTTTCTATGGCAATAAAGTTTTACAGTCTCATAATTACTCATCTGTATTTACAACTTCTCGGGTAGTTTTCTGGTTTTAGCTGCATCAGGACGTTTTAACAAATCCATGCTTTTATTTTGGAAGGGGTATCATGATCATTTAACTGTGAAAGCCAAAACCACACCTGTTAGTTACCTGAAGAATGCTGACTTTAATGTGCGTGCAGGGGCCTCAGACAGCACAACTGTTCTGTGTTTTAATACTGTTAATCTTTAAAGTCACACGTGGCAGAGTGAATCTCCATCGCTGTGATCTCGGGTGCAAAGTGAGGAAACGTTATGCAGCTGATCTTGTTTGGCTGGTAAAGCCATAAAGAGGAATGACGGGTATGAGATGCGCTGTGTTGACAAAGATGGTGTCTTTGTGCAGCTGTAGTGGAATTTTCCTGACAATGACTCTTGTTTTTCATGACTTGTATCACACTCAGAATCACACCATGTGATGCCACAGGTACCTGATCTGACCAGACACACAGGATTAGTCTGATGATAGATTAGTTTGATTCCCAATAAGGACTAATGAGAGAATCCAGGTGCTGTGCAGGTTTTTCAGTGGGAGAGACCAGCTGAGGGTTATGAGTAAATAACCTGAGTATCTCTAAGCCCACAGAGACAGAAACAAACCAAAAAAAAAAAAAAAAAGCCGATCTCTGCCCCTGGTTCAACTGGTCTGACAAGTAAAATGAGGGCAGGAGGGAGCGTAGGCAGGTGGGAGGGATCAGAGGAGGCGGCAATGTCGAGTCCTCAATTAGAAAAGTAGATAAAAGAGCAAAGACAAGAGGAGGGAAACGGATCCAAACATTCAGTTTGGTTTTTGTTTCCGAGATGAGCAGCTTTCACTGCACTGGATTATATGTCAGGTCAAATCTGACGAAGTGAGCCGGCCTTCGTTTACCTCAGCAGGTCAGTCCATTCTTTCACTTCTGTAGCTTCCATGTTAAATCCCAGAAATCATAAACTTAGATTTTTGTAACTCTGCCCACATCTCCATTTACATTATGGAGGAAATCAGTTGCTAAGGTGTAAAATCACTGGGTATAATGGGACGTTTGCCGCTGCGTTACAAAGCAATCCCAGTTTTACTTCACAGAATTCAACCTTCAACTTGAAGCATTCCCAGCTCATGTTTCCTGGCAGGAAAACTACTAAACAAATACAGCAACTTATCAATTATCAAGACTAAAGCAGCACGTTGAATGAAAACACAGCATTTTAATACAGTGCAGATAGCAGATCAGGCATTCTTGCTTGATCACCATGAAACAGCCGTGGTGACGGTGCACGTAAATTCCTGCAGCTTATTTCCTGCTCCGTTTGTTTCTGAGGGCCAGTAAACTCATCTGAGGTTTAATTTTCCACAGCTGCTGTTGGGAAACTGGGAGGAGTCGAATTCCAGACGGCACTTTACCTCTAGCATCACTCCAGCATGAGTGATGGTGGGGAGGGACACAGCAGGGCCGGGGGGAGCCATAGAGCCAGACAGCCCCAGGCCCCTAACGTCAAACCCAGGCTCGTGGAGAATGACAGGAACAGCAAAGAGGATCACCGGCAAAAAGAGAAGCCTGCAAGAGTGAGGAGATCAAGGAGCTCTCACTCTGAGAGGGGGAGGAGGAGAGAGCCAGACAGGAACCACGGAGAAAGGAGGCGCCGTGGGAGGAGTGAGGAGGCCCGTGGGAGACATAAGAAAGATGGAAACAGCGATCGGAGGAAGGCGACCCCCCCTGAAGATGATGTGGAGGACACCGAGTGTGCAGTGTGCTTCTGCTCCTATGATAATGTCTTCAAGACCCCAAAGCTGCTGGCATGCGGGCACACCTTCTGTCTGGAGTGCCTGGCACGCATCAACGTCACCTCACCAGAGCTCAAGACCCTGTCCTGCCCCGTGTGCCGGGAGTTGACTGTGCTCCCTCACGGCCGGGACCTGCCCCGTCTGAGCAACAATCGGGACATCATCAGCAAACTTCCTCGGGAGATGCACCGGGCACTGTCCATCCGCTTCCAGCGCAGCAAGGGTAAGCTGGTGCTGAAGAATCCTCCTCCCACCAGCCCGACCAGGCCTAGCATTATCAAGCTGCCTACTAAGAGTCAGAACACTGAGGCGAGGCCAGGCGGGGACCTTCAGCTGACTGCAATGGAGCAGGGGATGACCCCAGCCACTGTGGTGGATGTAGGCAGACCTCCAAACAGGGTGAGAAGTCGCCTGCGCAGGTTGTTCCGCACAGATCAGTGCTACTATGCCGTGGTGGCGTCCGTCATCACCATCACTGTGGCACTCATGCTGGTGGGGATTCTGGCCTTTGTGATCATACCCAGTGTGACCACGCAAAGGCCTCCTCCTACACATCCATCAAACACGTCAGAACACAATCCGTAAAGGGACGGGAGGGACGTCCACTTCAAGGACGGGACCCTGAAGGGAGGGAGGGCTGTTTGGGGAGATGAGACTGATGGAACCTCTGGTGACCTTTGTCCCACTGTGTGTATACTGGAGAAGTCCAAACTGAGCTTGTTCAGCGATGTGGAAAAATGAAGGAAAACCAGGAGAGCAACATTTTTTTCAAACAAAAGGCCTGGCAGGTGCACATGAAGGAAACAGGACTGACTTGTGTTTGTGTGTCTGAGAGCAGGTGAACACACAAAGAAGCACACACACGGACAAAATAAGCTGTAAATGTTGAAATGCACTGTGAGGACAGGCCGGGAGGATCTCTGCGCGATTGCACACTGAGCTCGTAAACCACTTCAAGGTTTACGAGCTCTTAACTAATTCTGTTTATAATGCAAACCCACTGTACATAGCCACAGATGATTTCTATATGTGCCAGTATTTCCCAACATATCCATCAAATAAAGGCATGTTTGACATTGTTTTCAAGCTGCTATTATTTTCCAGTTAGTCGCAGTTTTCCGGGTTTTTTTGTCCTCTACTGAGAAACATTTGCTGCTTATTTCCTCCCAGAAACTCTTTAGACACCTGATCCCCTCTGATGGTGTAAACACACCTGTTAGCAGGGTGGTTGGTGTAACTTCCTGTCAGCTGTGCATCTCTTTTAGGATGACAAGCCTGTTTGACAAAGACGAGTCCCTGTGGCTCACTCTGGGATGATCACCTGTGCCATGTGATCCATCTCTGTGGGCTGGGTCAGGACAGTGCAGCAAACAGTGGGGAGGAAATGAGTACATTCATCTCTTTATTTTGGTGAGGATCAGTAAGCAACAGGAAGAAGAAAATGTTACCACCAATGTTTTGGGTCAGCTTCCACACAAAGGTGTGCCGTACGTCCTTTAACATGATATAACGTGTGCTCCTCAGTATCACATACATTTACCACGTGGTGGTCTAATTATTATTATTTTTAAATAGGGCAACAAAGTTTCCAGAAACTCAAACCCGCCCACCTTTAACTCAGCCTTGAAGCAATGAGGACATTTCTGGCTTAACCTTTAGCGCCCCCTTCAGGAACCGCGTGTTTATTGTCCTCTCCGGGTTACTGTGGTGACGTAAGTCTGAAAAATAAACTAAAAAGAAGCTAAAAGCATCAAATTAAAACTAAATTATGAAATTAAAAATGACAGAAACCAAGAACGGAGATATCCCGCATGCAAGTCTGTTTATGTAATATGGACGTGAAGCTCGTGTGCAGGGTCACTTTTATGTATTATTTTTAGAAATGTTTTTATTCGGAGCATGTCAGGGGTCAGGGGTCAGGGTGTGCGGTGATTAGTGAAGATGCTGCGGCTCCCGGGTTTTTACACCGGGCTGTGAGCAGCGACTTGTTCTACCAAAGACACACCCAGCTGGACCCCCCCCCCCCCCCCCCCTTATAGTCGGTGGGCCAGACTAGAGGAGCCCCCCCTCATGCACCTTTAAAGGATATGTGAGTGTATGCACAGGCGAAACGCGGCCACTACCGATCACTATGGCTTCCACCCCCTCGGCCTCTGCCCTGTCCGCTGTTCTCCGGTGTCGGCGGAATATCTGGACGAGGAATCCGCCGACCAAGCGGCCTTCCGCCTCGGTGTACACCCTCGGACTGGCCGGCGGGACGCTGCGCGACTCTCCGGCTGAGCGCGGCGCCTCGAACCAGACGTCAGCGTGGGAGGCTGTTCCCCAGGGGGAGAGTGTGGTAGTGATGGTGGGTGGGAGACTAACGGTTTCGTACAGGTCGGACAGAGAGGGGGGCAAAGTTTCCAGAGAAAACAGTAAATTACGTTACCCCAAACTTTGGCAGCCTCCCGGGGACGCGCGCTCTGCTGCGGCTGCTGCCCAGCGGGAGCGGCCGGGCAGACTGCCTGAAAGAGACGCAGGCTCCAAAATAATGCACATGATTAAATACCAAAGATATTCTGTACACGTCCGTAAAACTGCCCGTGTTAAAGACGCGAGTGAATTCCCCGCGGGGATCCTGAAGCTGTCCGTGACATCCTGTCCGTGTATCACTGAAAATGCGGGACAAATCCCGTCCTTCGTGTCAACGGGCTGGTCAGCACTGAAGAGCATGTGTTTATCTCTGACTGCGTCCACAATCCTGTTTTTGAATTTGAGCGAGCTGTGCCGCTCCAGCAGCCAAGGAAAGGAGGAACGCTCCAGGAGCCATGGCCTGCAGGTGAGGGTCGCTCTGAAACAGAGTGCATCGCTGATGTTAATGTGACTGTATGAAAACATGTCACACGTTCTGTTTCAGGCGCACAAACAGACCTCCTCCAAGAACTCCAGAAAGAAAGGACTGACCGAGGGTCCGAGGCCGCAGCACCAAAAATAGGCCCTTTATTGACTTTTGCCACATTTGGACTTCAGCCTGCTGACAGAAACAACCAGCTGCTTTTTATTTTCTTTGCCAAAGAAAAAGTACAAATGAAGTGTTTAAAATGAGGCTCAGGGCCTCCACAAACACTGTTCGTGCTTTATTAGTGACCACCTTTACTCCAGATGTGTTCACTGATCTCGTTTTCATGATAGTGCTGGAGGCCAAAGTCTAACATGCTGGTTATCAATTAGGTTGAGATCAGAGGGGCGCCGAGGCCGCAGCAGATCATTCACATCATTTTCACTTCTTAAAACCATTCAGTGAGCCCCCCCACCCCCATCCCCATGGCAGAGCCCCCGCCCCTTAGGACAGAAATGTTTCATCATGAAGCTGATCACTCATCACAGCTTTGCATTGATTTGCAGTGCCCCCCAACACAGCATAGCAGAGTGCACGGGTCCCCTCACTGCTCAGTGCTTCAGGCTTTTCCTTTCATTTTCCACCTGTTTGTCTTCATCTCCCCCTGCATGTCCCAGAACGTTGATTCTGTCCATCTGGATTCAACGTTTCCAGTGGGAGAAACGTGGCATCACTCATCTGAGTGACTCTCTGAAACGCTGCGTCCACGTGAGCAGCACCGACTTTCTGCATCGACACTGTCGGCCTGCACAGAAGCTCACTGTAGAGACTGTGACACAAACTGGAGTGAAAGTCTAAAAACTCAAGAAACACAACTGTGCACACTGAGTAAAAGCAATGTAAATGTGTGGAAATAATTAAGAGACGCCCTCTGTTATTTAAGTATTTTACACTGCACTAAACACCAATATTCAGTGTGAGGCCACCAGCATATACTTGCTGCCTCTTTAAACCTCCACCAGGCTGCGGTGCACCACTCAGTCACGTGTTGAACCAGCACAGCCTCATAGATTTCAGTCTTCAAGCTTTAATATCTGGGAATGCCAAGCAGGAAAAGCTCCATAACACAAAGGTTGGACATTAACCTAACATCAATCTGGGAACCCACGATCCAGCGTGATTAGCTGACATCTGAGACGTTACAAAGAACCAAAGAATCTCACACTGAAATCAATGGGAGAAGCAAACATGGTGGGAAAGCTGGAATTTCCAGGGAAAATGTGCTTTTTAAAACTTCATTTGAGACAAATTTCTAAAGTGTTTTTTTTTTTTAAATCAGATGGTGATTCGTTTTTTATTCACTGCTAACTAAAATTAAAGTTAACTTAGACGACACTTCCAAATAACTAGCTGGAGACGACATGTTGCTGTAAGGACTCAGTCATATAATGATTTGATCCCAGCTGAATTTGTAAGTTTGCTCACAAAGAAATGAACAGTCTCTCATTTTTATGGTAGTTTCATTTTAATGGAGAAAGAATATTATCCAAAAATCCAGAAAAAAAACTCGTTACAGAGAAGTTATAAATTGTTTTGCATGTTATTGAGTGAAATAAGTATTTGACCAAAATATGAGCCAGTACTCGGTGAAGAAACCGGTGGAGCACAGCAGTGAGACGTTTCTTGTAGTTGGTCATCAGGTTTGAAGACATCTCAGGAGGGATGTTGGTCCACTCCTCTTTACACAAACTCTCTGAATCTTCAGGTTTCTTATAACTTTTATGTAATTTTTTTTCTGGATTTTTTAATTGATATTCTCTCTCTCTCCATCAAAATGAAACTTACACATTCAGCAGGGATCAAATAATTATTTTCCCCACTGTATATGCAGAATGAGAGATGAACCTAACCCTACCATGAATGGGGCAGCAATAACCTGAACATGTGGTATGCTGTGAAGTATAACGTGTGCTGCAGTTTGCTGAACTCTTCAAAATCTTCCACAATCAAAGTATATTTAATGGAGCTCATTATGCAGCAGAATGGTGACTGATAAGAGATTTTCATTTTATTCAATTGTATTTATATAGCACCAAATCACAACAAACAGTCGCCTCAAGGCGCTTTGTATTGTGGGTAAAGACCCTAGAACACACCTGAATCAAATGGCTGAATTACCTCCTCAGTATGCAGTCAGGTTCTCCAGAGTCCTGCTAATGACTTCTATATTTGACTCAGGTGTGTTGAAGCAGAGACACATCTAAAACCTGCAGGACAGGGCCTGGAGTTGAAGAGCCCTGCCCTACAATAATACAGAGAAAACCCAACAGTCAAAACGACCCCCTATGAGCAGCACTTGGTGACAGTGGGAAGGAAAAACTCCCTTTAACAGGAAGAAACCTCCATCAGAACCAGGCTCAGGGAGGGGGGGGTCATCTGCTGAGGGGGGGGGACAGAGATTAATAACAATTAATGATTAAATGCAGAGTGGAGTATAAACAGAATAAAAGAGGTGAATAAAAAGAAACACTCAGTGCATTATGGGAACCCCCCAGCAGCCTAGGCCTATAGCAGCATAACTAAGGGAGGGTTCAGGGTCACCTGATCCAGCCCTAACTATAAGCTTGATCATAAAGGAAAGTTTTAAGCCTAATCTTAAAAATAGAGAGGGTGTCTGTCTCCCGAATCCAAGCTGGGAGCTGGTTCCACAGAAGAGGCGCCTGAAAGCTGAAGGCTCTGCCTCCCATTCTACTCTTAAGTATCCTAGGAACCACAAGTAAGCCAGCAGTCTGAGAGCGAAGTGCCCTGTTGGGGTGATATGGTACTATGAGGTCTTTGAGATAAGATGGGGCCTGATTATTCAAGACCTTGTAGGTGAGGAGAAGGATTTTAAATTCTATTCTAGATTTAACAGGGAGCCAATGAAGAGAAGCCAATATGGGAGAAATCTGCTCTCTCTTTCTAGTCCCTGTCAGTACTCTAGCTGCAGCATTTTGGATCAGCTGAAGGCTTTTCAGGGAGCTTTTAGGACAGCCTGATAGTTTATGCTGCATTTATTTGGCAGCTACATTTACTGCACACTGTCATTCTTAATCTTACAGTATGTAATATTTGAAAGCAGCACTTGCAGCTTTGTTGGGTTTTGGAGGGTTTAGAGTTTTGATCGCTAACATTCAAACCTGTCAGAGTTTTGCTAATTTGAAGTACTCATATATTCTTTAGTGTTACTGATTTATGTATTGGAGTCTGCAAAATAATTGCAAGAATATACAACTATCATGTAGAAGTACTATATGATGTAAAATGTATACCTGAGTTTAAGGAAACCATTTGCCCTCATTCATATCTTGCTGTCATGGTGGTGGATGTGCATATTAAACTCTGACAGAGGTCAGTGTGAGGACAGGTAATCCCTGTGAGCCAAAGGCTCGAGCTTTCTCTGCTTTCTGACTGTTTTTTCTACTCTAGGGTCTATATGATGTCATAGAGAGGGGATATCCTTAATAAAGTCATCTCAGGCTGTGAACACTGAACTGTTGACATGCTGTTCAAAGGCAGCCACCAGGAAGAAGACTGGCTTGAATGGAAGGAGAAGGGAGCTAAAAGGGCTTGTTGCAGACAGTGAGGGGTTGCACCAGATCCCAATATAGGATAAGATAAAACTTTAAAAGATAAAACTTTAATGATCCCATGATGGGGAAATTTGTGCATTAGCAGCCCTAGTATGGAGAAGAAGGATAAAATAAAATGAAATAGACAACACTATATACATAAAATACAATAACAGATATCAAACCACTATATACATATACAAATAAGGAAAACTGTGATTTTGATCTATGACTCATGCAAACCTACTCTAGGTGCTGTAAAGAAGCACAGAAGATCTCTTTCTAAACAGTATATAAATCAACGATCAGCTGTTGGAGATTTTGTGAATGGGGACCTGCTGCAAAGAAACCACTACCCAGAATGCACCTGGACTTTGATGAGTCTTCATGAGATGCAGAGGAGCTGAAAGGATCCCGCTGTGAAGCAGGAAAGAGAGGCTGATGATAAGACCACAAGAGCCTTATTAACAATTTCAGGCATCATTTTGCCAGCAGAGACCAAGCTTAGCGGGACCATCAGCATTTCAGCAGGTCAGTGACCCAAAAGATCCAGGCCTGTATTAATATATAATGGATAGGAATAATATTTCACTTTGAGGGTTTCTACCTTTGACTGAGATACTAATTTATTAGGTACAGCAGGCTGAAAATAATGCAGCCTAATACAACAGCCAGGCAGTAAATTCACTCTTTATAGGGGTGATGACGGTTTTTAAATATGTGTCAGTTCAATTTTCTTGTTACAGTGTAGGAAAATCTGCATTTTATTTTGTAAGAATAAAGTGAATATCTTTGGGTTTGGGTGAACCCAGAGACTAAATGCTTTAGGTCTCATTTTCTGGTACTTTATAGACCAAGATTTTTAGATTCCTAACAAAAATAAGCAGTAATCTATGATGGAAATAATTAATAAATGCAGGAATAATAATAGAGTTCTAGAAACTCAACACTTAATTAGATGCAAAGGTGGTATCCAGTCAGCATTAATCTACTTTTAACAGAATGCTAAAATCAAAGAAAATTTTAATTTTTGTTTCTTTATTTATTGTGATTAAAAACTGAAAATAATTAATCTTGGTGCTGATTTAAAGACGAGAGGAGATATTCAGAGGCAGGATATTCAGGGCTGTAGGTCAGCTCTGTAGACTGAGGTTTAGCAGAAAATAAGCCACAGATTAATGAGCATAATCAGCAGTATTACTGTAAATGACTAGGATCTGGACTGTCAGAGGAAGAAGGTTTCTACATTTTACGTCATGTAGGCTTTACAGATCCACATTTCTCCTAAATTAGAAACCAATTCTGAATAATTGATTAGGTGTTTCTGGAATTTCCACAACCTCTTCACTTCTTTGGAGCTGCGCTGTTTGTGCAGGTATGCACGCTTTGCGCCCTTTGGATTGAACGCAGTAGACCACAGCGCAGCAGGAAACGGCCTTTATCCGTCTGTGTTCGTGTTGCTGGTGTTCAGGTACAGCGAGACAGAAGGTAAGCTTTTGTCTCCGCCCGTCTGGCTCATGCACAAGAAGATAAAGCGGTTTTTAGGCCTCCCTGACTGTGTTAGCACATGTGGTAGCCCCGCTGAGCGGAAGCAGACTGTGTGTGTGTGTGTGTGTGTGTGTGTGTGTGTGTGTGTGTATATATACAAAGACTTCAAAGGCTGCCGCTGTTTCTAATTAGCTCCGCTGAGAGCGGCTCTCACGTCAAACTGTTGCGTAATTTCTCAAGGTGACGGCTGGGGGCGGGACTTCCGCGTCTGCCCTCAAACCAGGAAGTCGTCGTGTTACTTTTTTCTCCTCCTCCTTTTCCTGAAGCCAGCGAGAAACGGGAGAAAGTCGGCGGCGAGAAGTTGCTGCAGAGTCGCGCCTCCTCTGCGGAACTTTCCCCGAAGAAATGCCCCCGGAGGAAGCAGCGGAGGCACCGTGAAGGTAAGGGCTGGTTTCGACGCTCCTCAGACTTCAGTGTTTACAGTGAGGGGGGGGGGGGGGGGTAAAGTCTGTGTTTCCAGCTGTTTCTGTGCCTTAATCAGCCGCAGTTGATCAGAGGCAGCCACAGGTGATAAGAAATAATCGATCAGAGTTTTGGGTGAATCATCACTCGGGCAACTTCCTGTCTGAGATCCTGGTTTCACTTTATGGAAACTTTCAGGTATGAGTGTGTGAGAGAAACTGAGGGAGGAAGGTGGGGGCAGGGCATGCAGGGCTGGCCCTGCCAAACATGCTAAAACTGCCACTTCGTATTCAGAGGGAGAAAAAACGTCCATATGAGCCAAAATAAGTTTTATTAATTTAACAAAACTGAACTAAAAGTGAAAATCCTGCCATACATAATTGATCGCACTTCAGCAGCTTATAACCAATTTAATTTTAATGTGATAAAGTACTGCGTGTAACTGCAGGGCTCACCTAATGGCAAATCGCCAACTGTACGTATATGATGCGGCCAGTATGACGTCATTAATAGCTGCTCATGGAACTGAGCATTTTCTCCATCACCGTCTTGGTGTTTAAATGAGTGAGGGTGGAGCTGTCGGTGAAACTAAGGACGGTTTGTGAATGGCAGATAATTTGCATACCCTGGGCAGCCCTGCTATCTAAGCCTGATAATGACCATCAGTTACACATTTAATCGTGTTTTATTCAATAAGACCTGAAACTCGCACTTGAGAGCATGAAGTGATGAGGAAAGCCTTGGTGGAGGGAGCGAGGCGAGGACCGTTTTCCCATTGATTCCTATACAATAATGCAGGTTTAAAGCACTTTTTCATTGCCTTCACTTTTCAGACCTGGAAGCTGTTTCCATCTTTAATACTGTCTATGTCTGAACACTGATCACTGAGGTCATGCACACAGCACTGCTCTAATAAACCATTACTGCAGATACTGACAAGACCAATAAAGCGCATAAAGATGGACAGAAAGGTGCTGTTAAACTTTAAAAAAGTTGGCTTTGACCCTTTGATTTGTTTGAGCAGCACGAGTGTGAGTAACCCTGTTTAAACCCCTGTAATGACTTGATTTTGATGTTTTGTTATTTCAGGTAAAAAGAAGATTTTGAAAGTTGGAGATTTGCCAGTTTTACAACTTTCCTCCGAGATGAATCCTGCCCTTCTTCAATTTTTATCGGTTTCCACCTCCACCAATGCTGTGTCTTTATAAGTTCAGCATCTGCAGATCGAGCCCGTGATGACACAGGAAATAGGCTGCCCCTCCCATATCCCATTCCTGTTGTCTCTAACAAGGACACATCTCTCTTAGCAGACCCTATCTTCCTGAAACTTCCCACCCTCCCGCTCTCTGTTTCTGGGCCATGATCTGTAAAAGAAGCTCTGTCATTTTCTGTGGTGCGTTCCTGTTTATCACCTGGAATGCCATACTGGTGCTTCTGCTGTGGGGGAGACCCCCATCAGGCCAAGAGCAGAAAGAAGCTGAAAGGCCGTCCATCGATATAGTGGATGGTGTGCTCCGGATTGTAGACTCGATCGAAGCTGAACTGGAGGTGCAGAAAAAAACCCTGCTGCAGATCCAGAATCATCAGTCGCTTTGGGAGCCGTCTGACAGAAACGGGCCAAAGGCTGCCCCCACCCGTCCGCCTGTCATCCCTATCCTTGTTATTGCCTGCAACAGGGTCACTGTGAAGCGCTGCTTGGACAAACTGCTGCAGCACCGGCCCTCAGAGGAGCTCCACCCAATCATAGTGAGTCAGGACTGTGGACATGCCGAGACTGCTGAGGTGATTCGTTCTTATGGAAACAACATAACTCATCTGAAGCAGCCGGATTTGTCTGACATCCAAGTGAGACCTGAGCACAAGAAGTTTAAGGGTTACTACAAAATCTCCAGGCATTACCACTGGGCGCTCAACCAAGTGTTCAAGACGCTGTCTCATTCCTCTGTGGTGGTTGTAGAGGATGACCTGGAGGTGATTATTTTAACATTAGGCAGCACTGAATTGCTTTTATCTCTACTCATTCTTTATATGCAACTGAAAAAACACTTAAAACTCTTTATTTAATCTTTATTTCACTTGTTGACAGTTATGTAAAACTGAAACTGTTCATCTCCTACTCTAGGTGGCACCAGACTTCTTCGAGTATTTCCGAGCCTTGTTGCCTTTTTTGAAATCTGACCCCAGCCTGTGGTGTGCGTCTGCCTGGAATGACAACGGCAGGGATGGCTACGTTGACCCCGGCAAGGCTGACCTGCTCTACCGGACGGACTTCTTTCCCGGCTTGGGGTGGATGCTCCTCAGGGAGGTGTGGGAGGAGCTGGAGCCAAAGTGGCCCGATGCTTTCTGGGATGACTGGATGCGCCAGCCAGAGCAGCGCCGCAACCGTGCCTGTATACGCCCGGAGATCTCGCGGACTCTAACTTTTGGTCGCCAAGGCGTGAGTCTGGGTCAGTTTTTTGACAAATACCTGCGTTACATTAAACTGAATACCGAGTTTGTGCCTTTCACCAAGTTGGACCTGAGTTACTTGAAGGAGGAGACCTACAGGGAGAACTTTGAGAAGGAAGTTTACAATGCTCCTGTGGTTAGATATGAAGATGTGAAGCAGGGGCAGCTAAAAGGACCTGGGCCCTTCCGCCTTCAATACTCCAGTAAGGACAGTTTCAAAATGATGGCCAAAAATCTGGGAATAATGGATGACCTCAAGTCTGGAGTCCCACGGGCAGGATACAGAGGGGTCGTCAGTTTCATCTCAAGAGGACGGAGGATCTACTTAGCTCCGCCTCCGGGATGGACCCAGTACGACCTCTAGTGGAGCTGATAAATGAGAATGTCTTTTTATAATCTCTTAAATGTGATATGGGGAAAGCTTTCTAAACCAAAGAAGAAAATGATTTGTGCTGTTGCTCTTTGCCCTTAATGATACAGAACGGATCCATTTCGGGGGGGCTTGCCAATGCACCTCAGGTCTTTTTTCATTCTTCCAAACATTTCTTACAGTGTAGGATTCCTGTGTTTTAGACAAATCTGCTGTAATTCAGATCTATTTTTATATGATGCACATGACATTCATTAATGCTTTCAATGCAGTTACCTACTTTACCACTTTTGTTTAAATTATTTGAGGTTCGGGTACTCTGACCTGAAACCTGAGCTGTGGTGTTGGGGTCTGGTAATAACTGAGTCTGTCATTTGATTTATTCTTTGTGCTTAAATGTTACATCACATGATTGTGTTTGATGCTGTTCTCCTTGCAGGCTTGTTACCCTGCAACTACACTTTATTTCTGGATTAAAAAATACACAACTTTACTTTTTAATTGTGTTCGCTCTCACTCAGTTCATGAGTCAAAGGTGCATGTTTTTAAAAAATAGCTTCAGCTGATTTTAGGATTTTAGTCAGACTGAACAAACAGCTGCTGTGACTTTGGACCAAATGTCTACATATTGTTGTGAAGCGCTATCAGCTGAAGCTGAGCGAGGGCTGGGCTGTAATTGTGTGCAATACCAGGCAAGTCATGTAGAGCAAATGCTCATTTACAAGGGCAGCCTGGGGAAAGCACCCCCCCCCCTTGTAGGCCCCTCAAAGACCCGACACAGAAATCTAACCCAGCCTTCGGCCACAGATGTGAGGATGAGAGGAGATGAGGCACTGGGCGTAGAGCCCCCCCCCCCCCCCCGGAGCCGCCATTTTAAAGTGAAGTCAATTATGTTTGAAACAGCTGCATCACAAATAGTTTTATTATAGGCCAAACACAGGTGCATTTTATGGTCTAAGGTATAGCACTGCTCATTTACAGACACTTAATGAACATGGTGCAGTGTTATACCTTTGTAATCAGTTTGACCATCTTAAATAACTGAACGACCCATAAAAAGGCACTAGAGGCTTCCTCCTGCTGCGGTTTGCATGTTCCAGCTGTGTGCCATCTTTTTATGTAATCTGAAGGTGAAAACCTTTCAGCAAAGGATGCATATCTGCATCATCAATTATCTCCATCCTTCCGCTTTAGTTCTCATTCTGCACCGTGAAAACTACAGACTGAAATACAGAGAAGAGAAGGGATTCATTTACATACTCATAAAAAGCACATTTACACACATTTTACAGTAAAAACACACAAAATACAATATACCAAAATACAGAGACATTACTGTTTGAACCCACAAACACACAAAGCAACATACCTCAATCCACTACCAAGGTTATATTTGTAGGTATCGTCCTTTAGGAACCGTCTACTTCCTGATATTTAACGCAAACAGCAGTATGTAAGAATACCCCACAACATCAGCAGTAATTGTAGTGGAAATAAAATGCAGACATAGAAAATAAACTTGCTCAGTATGAACCATATAAAGATGTTTACTAGACAAATGAATGAGCTCAGTCCTGCCATGAAGGACAGGTGGAAACTATAAAGCCTAATTACTTCCTCTCCACTCTGCACTCACAATTCCCCCATAAAGGAACTGCCACCTAGTGACCATTCTGAGATAATTCAGTGTCACTGACAATAGGTCTCCCTGCACCCCCCTTTCCCCTCCTGCACCCCCCTTTCCCCTCCTGCACCCCTCTTTCTCCTCCTGCACCCCCCTTTGTCATCTGGATGCATTTTAGGAACTGAGACATCCTTCAAAATGAAGCGGTGAGACTGATTTCTGAGATGCAGGCAGGAGGAAGGTGAACAGAGGAGATGAGGATGGGGACATGAGGTCAGGGCTACAAAGAATATCAGAAATAAAAAAACAGTGTGTATGTAAACATCTCAACACATCCACTGCTACACTGTTGCCCCCAGGGCTGAAAGTTGGAGTCATGTTGTGTAACCTACAGTGTTGCTTTGAATGTTTGGCTGTCTCTAAGATACTGATTACATACAGGGTGCAGCAATCAGAATCAGAATCAGAATCAGAAGGTTTTTATTGCCATATGGGTGAACAGGTTCACAGCATTAGGAAATTGCTGCGGTACTTCGTGCATACAGAAAAAAAACAAATAAGTATAAAAACTATAAGACAATATACAAGTATACAAATTGCAAATATACAGAGATATTAGAGCTATAACTATAGCACAATATTACAAAATTACAAAATATACAGTGCAGAGACTAATATTCCACTAATATGTACATCAGTGCAGTCAGACAGGTGCATAGACATAGGGTCATCAGCGTTTGTGGAGGGTGGTGGTAACAGTCTTAGGGTAATTGTTCATGAGTCCAACAGCAGAGGGGAAGAAACTGTTCTTATGGCGGGAGGTTCTGGTCCGTATGGACCGTAGCCTCCTGCCTGAGGGGAGAGGGTCAAAAAGTCTGTGCCCAGGGTGAGAGTGGTCGGCTGTGATCCGACCTGCACGCCTCAGTGTCCTGGAGGTGTACAGGTCCTGGAGAGATGGGAGGTTACAGCCAATCACCTTCTCAGCAGAGTGCACAACGCGCTGTAGTCTCTGTTTGTCCCTAGTGGTGGCTCCAGCGTACCACACAGTGATGGAGGAGGTGAGGATGGACTCAATGATGGCAGTATAGAACTGCACCATGGTCCTTGCTGGCAAGTTGAATTTCTTCAACTGCCGCAGGAAGTACATCCTCTGCTGGGCCTTTTTGACGACAGAGGTGATGGTGGGCTCCCACTTGAGGGCCTGGGTGATGGTAGTTCCCAGGAAGCGAAAAGAGTCCACTGTGGTGATGGGGGTGTCAGTCAGGATGATGGAGGGTAGAGGGGCTGTGTGCTTCCTAAAGTCCACTATAATCTCCACTGTCTTCTGGGCGTTCAGTACCAGGTTATTGTGGCTGCACCAGGACGCCAGACGTTTGACCTCCATCCTGTAGGCCGAGTCGTCCCCGTCTGACCTGAGTCCGATGAGAGTCATGTCGTCTGCAAACTTAATAAGCTTGACAGACTGGTGGTCAGAGGTGCAGCAGTTGGTATACAGGGAGAAGAGCAGAGGAGAGAGGACACAGCCCTGAGGAGTGCCAGTGCTGATGGTCCGGGAGTCCGAGACATTCTTCCCCAGCCTCACGTGCTGCTTCCTGTTCATCAGGAAGTCAATGATCCACCTGCAGATGGGATCTGGCACGTTCATCTGGGACAGCTTGTCTTGGAGGAGATCAGGGATGATGGTGTTGAAGGCAGAGCTGAAGTCCACAAACAGGATCCTGGCGTAGGTTCCCTGGGAGTCCAGATGCTGTAGGATGAAGTGCAGAGTCAGGTTGATGGCGTCGTCCACAGACCTGTTGGCTCTGTAGGCAAACTGCAGGGGGTCCAGAAGGGGGGCTGTGAGGGACTTGAGGTGGGACAGCACCAGACGCTCAAATGACTTCATGACCACAGAAGTCAGTGCCACAGGTCTGTAGTCATTTAGTCCAGTGATCCTTGGCTTCTTGGGGACAGGAACAATGGTAGCGGTTTTAAAGCAGACAGGCACGTGGCAAGCCTCCAGTGAGGAGTTGAAGATGTTCGTGAACAATGGGGCAAGCTCGTTAGCACAGTGTCTCAGGGTGGCAGGTGAGACACCATCTGGACCTGGAGCTTTGCGAGCTTTGACACTCCTGAACTGCTTTAGCACCTGGTCCTCCTGAATACAAAAGACTGTGGGGGTGGGGGAGGAGGGGGACTCTGGGGTGGGAGTCCTTGATGATGTGGGCTTCTCTGAGGTGTGGGGAGTGGGGGAGGTTGGGGGGTGAATATTTGTGTTGGCTGTATTGTAGTTGGGACTGGTGGAGGTGTGAAGGCTGCTGAACTGACCATCAAAACGACAATAGAACTCGTTCAGTCTATTTGCAGTTTGTAGGTCGTCTGTGGAGTGGGGGGTTTTAGGCTTGTATTGGTAATCTGCCTAAAACTTTTCCATACAGAGGCCGCGTCGTTCTCTGAGATCTGCTGCTGTATATTCTCAGAGTGATGTGATCTAGCAGTGGCCACTTCCTTGCTAAACCTGTACTTGGCCTCTTTGTAGCAGTCTTTGTCCCCACTTTTAAAAGCCTCCCTCTTCTCTATCCACAGCTGCTTCAGTTTGGGAGTAAACCAGGGTTTGTCACTGTTATAACACACCCTGGTGCGTGATAGCACAATGCTGTCCTCGCAGAAGTGGATATACGAGGTTACAGTGTCCGTGTAGTCATCCAGACTGTCACAGGCAGCCCTCATTGAGTCCCAGTCTGTAGTTTCGAAGCATGTGCGGAGCTCCTCCACAGCCTCACGGGTCCACTGCTTTGTTGTCCTCACCACAGGTTTTGAGAGCTTCAGCCTCTGTCTGTACGCGGGGATCAGGTGGATCATGTCGTGGTCAGAGAGGCCGAGTGCAGCGCGGGGCACTGCGTGATAAGCCCCGCTTATCGTGCTGTAGCAGTGGTCTAATGTCTTCTCCTCTCTGGTCGGACATGTGATATATTGTTTATATTTGGGAAGTTCCTGTCTCAGGCTGGCTTTATTAAAGTCCCCAAGTACGATGATAAGAGAGTCCGGGTATGTCCGCTCCATGCACAGAATCTGCTCTGTGAGCGCGCACTGGGCCTCGTGCACGTCCGCGTCCGGCGGGATGTAAACAGCAGCCAGTATGAATGAAGCGAACTCCCGCGGAGAGTAAAACGGTTTACAGTGAATGAAAAGATATTCCAGTGAGGGAGAGCAGTGCTTAGCAATCACTGTCACATCCGTACACCAGCCACTGTTTATGTAGAAGCAGACTCCTCCACCTGTAGCCTTGCCGGAAAGCGCAAGGCTGAGGAGCACCACAAAAATAGTGAACTAACTATAACTGTGCTGAATAGTGAATGACTTTATGCATTTATTAACAAAAACAACATCTACATTTTGTTTGATCAGGAAATTCAGCTCTTGTGGTAAATAATAATAAAATAAGAACCATCAACCAAACACACGTTTCAGTGGAGCTTCCAAAGAAAACCAGAATGTCTCAACTGAAGGACCCTGTTGGGGTTCAAACCCTCAACTCTCCTGCTGTTAACCAGCAGTGCTAACCATTGAGCCATGCTGACCCAAATTACTTGTGCGAGCTTTTATCGATGTTCTAGTTCGTGTTTGGTCCTGTTTGTTGTGCTATCTCACCAGCTGGTTGTGGAAGCTAGCTGCCCCTGCCTGAGTCTAACATGGGGTCCTTTCTTTTTAAAATCAAGTTCTTCCTCCCATAAGTGCTTGGTCTTATGGGATTGTCTTAATATTTTAGGGTCTTGACTGTTAGAGCAGAAAACATAGTCCGCACACCTAAGGGAAAAACAATTTATTTACCTCGAACAGCTGAGTTACGTTTCGGGCTGATTACCCTTCCTCAGACTTCACAGGGGTCTTGACTGTTGCCAGGAACTGGTGGCATATAGATAAAACTGAATGATCTTGTACAGTGCATAAGTCTTTCCTTCTAAGGAGCCAGATGTTCTTGTAATGTTTTAAAGTGATCTTGGGCAATAGTTCTGCAGGCTTTCTGGAGCTCCTTCAGAGTTTTTCTTGGGCACTGACTATTTCTTCACTCATTTTTGGTCCAGTTACTTAAGTTACTTAACACCGACCTGTGAATCACTCAAGCATAAAAAAGACACCTAACCCGAGGGATGAGACAGTGTTGTGTCTACACATGACAGAGACCTTAGCAAAGAGCCCATTTTAAGCACTTTGCTTCTTAGCAGCTTGTTGCTGAAAAATATCATTTGTTCTCATTTCTTTAGTCGAATCTCCAAAAAAAGAAAAAGATAACACAATCTGACAGTAATATTTTTGCACCAACAAGGTGATTTCCAAAGAGTTGTTAGCTGCAAACACAGTATGGTGAGCAGTGTGTCCTTAAAGAAACAGAGGAAACTGGACAAGTGGAGAACAAAAGAACTGCGAGGCCTAAAAAGGCCTAAAAAGCTATCCACAGCAGTATCTGAAAGTCATATCCTTAAGAAATAGAAAAAAAACATGACCCGACAGGACCTGAGAGATGTATCTGGACCTGTGAGGGCTGTCAGTGGTGGCAACTCTGTTGGTGCTACAGACTGTCAGTGCTAGAGGCTCTATCAGTGGTGGAGGCTCTGTCAGTGCTACAGACTGTCAGTACTAGAGGCTCTATCAGTGATGGAGGGTGTCAGTGGTGGAGGCTCTGTCAGTGATGGAGCCTCTGTCAGTTGTGGAGTCTCTGTAATGCTACAGACTGTCAGTGTTGGAGGCTCTGACAGTGATTAGAATAGTACAAACTGGCTTTCGTCTTATAGACTGCTCCAGTTTATGCTTGCACATGGTTCAATATTTGACTTCTCCCAGCAGAAGATAAGATATGAGGACTGGCTCTTTTGTACAGCACTGCACGTAGAAGTGGTTATCTTACATGACCAACATCTTTCCTTGTAGAGAAATGTACTTGTGCGTTCCGGTACTTATCTTGTGTGTTGTCTTGCATCAACATTGTGATATCTTGTACAGAAAGTTACTATGTTGTGCCGACAAATAGCGCCTTTAACACCTTGTCTATTGCGAGCAGCAGCAATTTTACTGTCAGGGAATGGTAACCAATTACAAGACCATAGGTTACCGTGTGTCGCAGCGCCGCTCGCTCACGGCTGTGTGAGCAGCGTGTCTACGGTGGCCGTTCTGATCCAAACTTCGACGTGCTTGTTCGCCTGTTTACCTCATTTGCAATGATGATGTGAGGCCGAAGCCGCTAGCTAGCTAGCCTAGCTACAGTATCGAAGAGCCGGTGAAAGATGGAGGGAAAGAGGCGTGTGGCGGGGGGACATTTCGATAGGCCCCCTTTTTACCGTTCATCTCCTGGCAGCTGTTTGATCTGAAAAGCGGCCGTTCCGTTCTCAGTAAGCCGCCTGCTTGTTAGCATGTTAGGAGGCAGGCTGGGCTAGCGTCAGTGGGTTTCAGTGTATTTAATATGGCAGCTAGCAAACGCAGGAACACTTATCAGTGCTGGAATTATTTTCTAATTCACCGCTACTCGGTAACCTTCACTCGTTGTTTGTAGTATCGGGTTTGTAGGTCAGCAAACCCCGCCTGCCGTTGAACACTCCTTAGCTAACGCTGTTGCTAACCGAAAGGTGCAGCCTGGAATGGAGCCAGGCGACCTGCGAGAGAGCCCCGCCGGGTCCGGGGAGTCAGACGTGGGGGACTGGAGGGAGGGTATTCCCGGCGGGGATGAAGAGGTCAAAACTGCAGAAAGCGATGGAAAGACTATAGAAATGGCTCTCCGAGACATTTGCGAGGAAGGAGGGAGTGACAAACAGAAAAGCCCCGGAGAGCAATTGCACAGTCCATATGAAGAGGAGCTGGACCCCAGGATTCAGGTACCTGAAGTATCCCACTCGTTGAATCTGTTGGTGACCGTTAAGTATCCTTCAGCTCGATGATTGAGTGAGTCAGCCACTCTTAAATTACTGTTACCCGCACCTGGGTGTGTACCTTCTGGATTACTTTCGGGTTAGTGTGACAGACAGGTAGTTATGTGATCAAATGAGCGCATCTTCATTATTTATTTTAGAGACATTGTGTTCATAATGCTGTAATCTGTGCAAATCCCTGTCACATCTGAAGTGATTATCCTGTGACATACCTGTGAAGTGTATCACCTTTCACTCCCAGCCTGTTAATCACTGTCATTACAGTAGCACTAATACTTGATGAATATAACAGAAATACACGAGATAAATACAGCTGTTTTTTTTCACAGGAGGAGCTGGAGCATCTCAATGAAGCCAGTGCAGAAATCAACAGGCTAGAACTGCAGCTGGATGTAAGTGGAGATATTTAATAGGCAGAATTCACTTATAAACACAGCTTCTCTTATTAAAATTGGCCCCTTTTCTGTCCTTCTGCATGTATTAATTGTTTAGACTTTGGGCAGTGTGCCACTGTTTTCCTGTCCCCTTAGAATCATAACTGATAGGTTAATTGATAATGAAAATAATTAGTTGCAGCCCCAGTTGAAATGTATGCCAATTTATACGACGTGCCCTGGTTTTCTTCTCAGATTAAATAAATTGCTTTGATGTTGACAAAACAAACTCATTATAGATGTAAAAAAACATGTATTGGCACCCTGGGAATTGCTTCTGTGTGTGTTTGTGTCTAAATATTTTATTAGTCTACCCCGAAGGTGCTAATGAATATGATAATTTTGTTTTCCAATATCTGTAAAGCACAGACTCTGGAAAAGTGTGAGCTCTTAAAATGGAAGATGTAGTGGTGATTTCTGACACTCACTGAATTGGCTGCTCACTTCCTGTGTGAAATCTAATGAGTTGCTGCATTACAGGTAAATTTAATCCTGTTGTTTTCATGCATTGATCGTCCAGGATGCCAGATCGGGGTACCGGAAGATCCTCACAGAGTCTGCCCGAAAGCTGAACGCTCAGAGCTCTCAGCTCGGCAGCTGCATAGAAAAAGCAAGGCCTTATTATGAAGCTCGACGCCTTGCCAAAGAGGTAAAAAGGTTTACATCTGTTTCTGTGTAAAATGGAAGAGTATGTGTTAGAGACCCGCATGCTTTTTATTGCCGTGTCTGGATTCAGGAGTGAGAATCAGGAGTTGTGCTCGAGGCGAAGGGAGAAAACAAACCTGTGCTGTGGCTGCAGTTTGAACAGGCAGAGGTTCTGAGCAGGGAAGAGAAATCTGAGTTCAGGTGTTTTTTTTGAGAATCATACTAATCCCCAGTGTAAATTGCATCTAGGTCTAAACATAATTTGAATACAAAATGCTTGTTCTGTTCCTTTAGGAGAAATGGTTTGGGGCGATTTTGTGAAACCGCTAAATAAACAAATCTGAAGTATGAATCTGTTTCCTTGGAAAACCATTATTAATGATGCCTGTACACGTACATGTATATACACGGGTGTGTTTGCTGTATGCCTGAGTGTCAGTATAATGGCAGCAAAGCTGACTGACATGATGAAGCTGCCAGTGTCAGAGACAGGCCGTGTAGCTAAGAGCTAAATGCCCACATGTTGGCTGCTGCTGTGGAAGGTAAACGCCACTGTTACATATTTGCTTTGTGCCATTAAATCAGCTGTTGCTGGCCGATGTCAGTACTGTGTGATGATGACATAGGCAGTACAAAAGAGGAGCTTGGTTATGGAAACTTGAGCTGTGCATTTGTGTCGTTGCCATCTTGGTTTTTTTGTAAGTGGATGTGACAAATGGGCGGAACTGACCATGAAACTGTATGCTCATTGGCTAATGACCCGTGTCTGATAATGAAGTCACTCAAGTGGCTGCAGAAACTGTAACACCTGTCATAGTCTGTAATGTTACCTGATTAAGTCATTTGAAGAATGACCACCTAAGGTACCAGATCAGCCCCGTGGATTTGGAGGAACTAGCTGACCTTATCCACTCGGGGCAGCGTTTTACTAAATGAGAGTGCTCACTGTTTGCCCATGTTAGCAGGCATGCTAGCATTAGCTAACATAGGCCAGATGAAATACAGCTCAGTGTCAGATTTGATCCCTCGACAAGCCGGTTGCTCGGTGACATCAGTGGTTGGTGGAGTCCATTTCTACGCTTCTGTTAGCACGTGTTGCTCAGCGTTGATGCAGGTAGCAGAGGAGAGGCGCTGAGACACCTGCGAATGAGCACAGGCATCACATCCTTTGGAATTTTGATGTTCACATAGAAATCAGTCTCTCTTTTTAAAGTTACATTACAGTATGTTCAGACATGTTCATATCCAACACACACTTAAAGTGAAAGGCAGTTTTGTTTTCCTTTAATCACACGTACCTAAAGGATTTTGAATATAAAAACTGCAATATACAGAGAGGGGACTGTAATAGGGCTGAAGAGAACAGGGGTGTTGTGTCCTTATTCCACTCCTGCAGCTTGTTAAAGGTTTGTCTGCTCTCTGTAGGCACAGCAGGAGACTCAGAAGGCAGCTTTGAGCTACGAGAGAGCAGTTTCTATGCACACGGCTGCCAGGGAGATGGTCTATGTGGCTGAGCAGGGCCTGCTGGCTGATGGCAAGAACACCCTGGATCCCACCTGGCAGGAGATGCTCAACCATGCTACCGCCAAGGTAACGGAGAACAGCGAGGGTACCGTTTTAAGATGCACAGAATAAACTGCCTTCAGAGTGCTTTCATTTTTGCTTGTTACCTTAACGAGGATGCTGTGGCCTTACAGAACTTTACAGAGTTCAGTGATAGTTCAGTAATCACTGCGAGTTCATCTTGGTAGAGTAGGCATTGTGTTTAATTATTCTTATTAGGCTCTAGTGTTTTTAGTGTGCACACACGACCTCACTGCTCTGCTGTCTGCATTGTGTGTGGAAAATAAGTGTGGAGATAAGTGGCAGTGATTTTTGGCAGCCTTGGATACATTCACAAACTCACTGTTGCTGGGTTACAGTTGGCAGACTCAACAGAAAAAATCTGGAGCCAGACAGCTGGTGAACTTGAGTTTCCTGTCAGCTGTAACAGGTATCCTGGAAGACAGGATTTCCTGAAGAGCTCTGTAAATGCTTCAGACTTGTTTCTTCATTTCACTTACAGAGCTCTTAAAGAGAGCTTTAGATCTGAGTTTGGCCTGACTTCCAGAGTTTATATTGATAGCTGAACTAATTCAGCATTGTGGAGTAGTTATAGTCATCTCATATCAGCCTGTAGAGGGAGAGCAAAGTGAATCATCCTCTGAAACCACTCCAACTTTAGGGAAAACAGGCCTTACAAGCTAACAAATTTACCTAAAAACATTCCATTATTTTAGCACCGATGTCTTGTTAGCTGTTAGATAATGCTGGCTGCAACAGTGACCAGTGTAGCCTTGCAAACACAGTAACTTTACTCACAGCACTCTGAATCATCTGTCTTACACTAAAAAGATGAAGTCATTGCTGCATCAGCCACTGATTTTGATTTTTACACCAAAACTGAAGTACAGTCCTCTTGGATTGGCTATACCACACAGAACAGCCATGCTATTTGTCAGTTCATTTCTCTGAGGGAGGCAGTAACAGCGTGACACAGTAAAAAGGTTCAGTTCAGTGATTCTAGTTAGCTGAAATGAGGCCTAGCGGGCGCTAATCAGCTACAGCGTGAGTTTAAAAAAGGAGGAAACTGTCCACAGAGACCCAGACGCTCTGATCATGCTTTTTGTTCCTGTAAAGTTGAGCATTGTAGTGTGGGAGTTTGTAGGGGCTGACTTACTTTTGGAGTCAGCCTTAAGTGGCCACTGGAGGAGCTGCTGTTTTGGCCACTTTCACTGGCTTCAGTTTTCAGTCCCACAGGTTTCCCTTTGTTGGCAGACTTACTGAATGCTTCAGCTTCAGTCACTGAACTGTAGCAGAGTAAAATATCCAAAGACACCACGCTGCAGCTTTCAGGCTTTTCTGTTTTTTTTTAACTTGGTGACAGAACTGAAAAGGGGCACCCTCCTGAGTGCTGCCAACAAATATTTAAAATGTGATCATATAAATGAATATTTAAAAATATTTGATTGTGGGATTCCACCATGAAAGTTGTTGAGGGATAACGGCGCACTATCAGAGTCCTTCTAGGAGCAAAAAAGAACAAATACAGTTGCCTTTTATTGTGAAGGGGGAAGTGTTGGGGTGGCAAACAGTTTTTTGTAGGTAAAGCACAGACGGGATGTGTAGGAACCGTTGTGTTAACATGACAGAAGAATAAGAGAAGCAGGTCTCGCCACTCATCATGAACTGGCTTTGGGGAATTCTTTGATCGGCCTTTTTCAAGCATCATCTAAATAAACTTTAATTTCAGTGCTCATGGGGAAACTGCATTTACAGGATCACCAGTGACATCAGACAAAACCACATTAAAGGTTTGCCAACTTTACTCTGAAATTAAGTTTTAAAAAAGCTTTTCCCCTGGAAGTTGGACCTCTTCCAATGAGTCAGGAATCTTTGAGAGCCATTTATCTTACAATGTCTGCGGCACTTTCCACCTACCAGACTGCGTACTGTACGTGTCAAAGTCAGAAAAGCTGTTTAGCAAAAGCCTGAGTGCAGCTCTCATTGCTCCTGATGCTCAGAGAGAGGTGAGTGATTCATGTTCCTCTAATTAGGGAGTGGAAGTGAATGGATATCAGCTGAGCACCTGAAGGTAAGCCGTGTCAAGTCCCAGCATTTATCTGCTTCTTATTTTCGTCTCCATTTCCTGAGTCTGGTAAGTGTGCCAGGCTTTGCGGTTGGCAGCTAGCTTGTGTCTAAAGAGACCTTAAAAACACAAACCTGTCTGATGCTTCGGTGTCATCTCTACTGGACTGATTCACATCTGTGCGACTCCTTTAAATCAATAAGTGAACAGGATTTTTTGGTAGCGTCGACCGTCGCCGAGCACAAAGTCTGAATTTCTCTTTATTGTTACATGTTTTTAAAAATATGTCCAGGAATTTAGAAAAGAGAAACAAAGAGTGAAACTCAAGGTTTTTCA
This sequence comes from Archocentrus centrarchus, assembly GCF_007364275.1. Taxonomy (NCBI): domain Eukaryota; kingdom Metazoa; phylum Chordata; class Actinopteri; order Cichliformes; family Cichlidae; genus Archocentrus; species Archocentrus centrarchus. The sequence goes on from NC_044361.1 coordinate 484,456, forward strand.
CTTCTTTTTTATTTTGTATAATTCTTACAAGAACTAATGAAGAAGCATGAATGAAGAGAGGGCAGATACAGCATCAACACAAAGTTTCTGATGAAACCAGTCACAATATTTGCATTAAGAGAAATCTGTGTGTGTTACTGTGTGCGCGTGGCAGGTGAACGAAGCAGAGGAAGAGCGACTCCGCAGTGAGAGGGAGCACATGCGTGTCACACACGCCTGTCAGGAGGCGGAGGCGCGGGTGCAGATGCTGCAGAAGTCCCTCAAGAGAGTCATCATCAAGTCCAAACCTTACTTTGAGCTCAAGGCCCAGTTCAACCACATACTGGAGGTAACGCAGACACAGAGCCCAGTGATGGCTCTGTTTGTGAGACACTTTCTGTTTAGCGTTTCCCATTCTTAAGAAGCTTTTGCTGTAATTATGCTGCAGTATATTCTGTATTTTATGGATTTGCTGGAGGTCACTGGGAGGTTATTTTCCTGCTGGCATGAAATCAGTGTTGAAATTGATGATGAAAGTTGCTTTTTGTGACTCCAGGAGCATAAGGCCAAAGTGCTGCAACTGGAGCAGCAGGTAGCCAAAGTGAAGACCCGCTATTCAATCGCCCTGCGGAACTTGGAGCAAATCAGCGAGCAGATCCATGCTCAGAGAGGGCGGGACCCGGGTGAGGGGGGAGGACGCCCTTCTGTCTGTGCCGGGCGGAGCCCCCCAGTTGGAGCAGAGTCTGACATCAAAGTTCAGGTCGAAGGTGGAGCCTGCGGCGGCGGTGCTGTTGGAAGAGATGGAGTGGACGCGTCCATCGACCTGGTGGAGAAATACAGGGAGAAGGAACATGAAAAGGAGAGGGAGCGAGCCGGCTCGGATTCCCTTTCGGTCTTCAGCCTGCAGACCATCGCTTCTGACTTGGAGAAATACGACTCTGTGGAGCACCTCGGGGACCTCAGCGATGTGGGGAGCATCACTGGGGATGAAGGCGAGAAAGCGGGAGTGATCAGTAAGAGAGACAAGCTGGTGGAAACGAGCGCCAAAGAGCGGCAGCAGCAGTTCTACAAGCAGCACCACCGAAGCTTCAGTTTGTGAGGCTGTGATAGAAACCGCTGCAGTAAACAATGCAAAAATCCAAATTCACATTAGCGTAAACTTCCCTCATTAAAAGGTACCAAACACGAGTGTGAGCCAGGGAAAAAGAAGGAAAGCTGGAGTGATGGGTGTAAATAAGCACACGCACATTATTCTAAAGCTGAACACAGTTAACAATGCAGCCTAGTTCGAACACTACAGGATCTACAGAGCTTACATCCCTGCAGGACACAGACTCAGTATATTTACTCCCTCTGAAGGATTCTGGGTAGAATTTGTTCCTTGAGCATGAAGGAGCAGCTAAGAAAGATGAAAAGGCTTGTTTGAACAGACGTATTTAAAAAGGCATCATTTTTTGCTTTCCCAGGCGAATTGTTGATCTAACTTGGTGAGACTGGTAAACCCCCCCCATCATTGTCGTCCTCCATTGTTTCCTCTCCAGTCGAGTTGAGTCTCATCAGCGTTTGCTTCAAGGTAGAAGGTCGCAGGGCCCCCGAGATCCCCGCCCCCTCATCGAGTAGGGAAGAATGACAAAAACGTTTCTCTGTTGCTGCAGAGCGGAAGCATGTTTGAACTCGTGTTTCATATATTTATTTCCTGTAACATGCTGCAAGGTGTGCTTTTTTTCTGTTTTTAAGAAGAGAGAATGCGTTTTTTGAAAATTCCTGAGATGAGTATAAAGACAGCATGCGCTCCAGCTCCGAGTGTTTCCGATGCTGAAACAGATACTGACACAATCAGCCTTATTGCTTTGATTTTCTATGTCGTGACACTGTAGTCTTATGATCCACATTATTTGGATATTGTTTACATAATTATTTGTGCTCTCGGTGTAATTTGAATTGTGCCTTGACACAGAAGAAGTTTAGCTTGAGTAGTTTGGAACCATTTAAATCTGAAGTGAGCACCCTTCTTATGATTGAAAAAGATTTTAACAGGCTGACTCACCGTTTTTGATGACTTTATTTTTTTTGTTCTTTTATGATTGTATTTTGTCAAAGAAGCAAAACAGTGAAGTCAGAAAAATGACTTGTAAATGTGTGTAATTATTACAAAGCTGGAAAATACTGACGTGTACAGATGTTGACTTTTTGCTGTACAGATGTTCTGGATATTGCAGACATATTTAAAGCCTCATTATTGTCACAGTTTATCTGAAATGCCTCACTTTTCACTGCTGCTGTCCTAACAGTTATTCTTCACCCTCTCAGTTGCATTTGTGAATTAGTCAGGATTGCATTGTCACACCTGTAATCAATAAAACCAGATCATTCTGCTTGTTATCATGTGCAGCGTGTTTCTTCCCCTGTCAGCAGAAACATAAATATGAAGCAGGATGAGAGGAGAGGCTGTGATTTAATAGATGACCAGTGTTGTAGAGATGACTGATTGCTGCCTCGTTGACTTAAGCTCCACAGAGCTTTAGAGAAAGGCTTAACAATGTAGTCCGTGTTAATACCGCAGCGCCATGTCTGCCTCTCGTCTCCCTGCCGCCGATGTAATTATCCACGTGGGGTGAATCTGCAAGCTTATCATAAATCCAGACCCGCGTATTAAGATCGCGGTATGTTTTTGCTGCTGTGGACGATGGCATGTTCCATGTTGGGAAGGAGGGAAAGAAAAAAACTCGGATAGATGCGTGAGAGGGGCTGTTACGCACGGTGCGTCTCCATCATGACGTCGTGAATTAGCTGAAGATTGTAGAGGTGGAGAGAGGAAGAAAGGAGGGGAGTGTGTTGAAGCGGCGTTTCGTCGTTGATGGTGGGGTTGCGTTTGTATATAGTGGATGATTTTTCTGTATGGATTTTTTGTCATCTCTTCTCTTAGCCATGCGTAACTGCAATACACGGAAACCATCCGAATAAGAAGCGTCTCGTTTTTGTACCGTTCTGTTTACGCACGGAGCAGCTTGCACATTTATTGTATAGCCATATTAACAGAGCCATATAATCGTTGCAAAGATGCATATTTCTACCAAATAATCTGACACCGGGCTTTTCCCCTGGCGGGTCCCACCCGGAGGACTCACTGTTATCTTCACTGAGCGCATCGAAACTATAGTAAGTACACACACATGCTACAGCTTTGCTTCAGGGCGCTACATGCTATTCGTGCTGTAGGTCGCAATATGAGAGCACATTTATTCAGGAGACGCTCCGTTTCCCGTGAGCGGAATTCAGACAGCTGTCACATCTGAATGCAGAAGGCGTTCATTTTGCGATGGGCCTAATTTGTTTGGATCCATCGTGTTTGCGTTCACATTCTTGTGCCTTTAGAGAGAGAATGCGAGCTTTTGCTCCTCTTTATGCAACACGCAGCCGCTTCAGGCTGATGACATGATATTTGGACATTCTTTCATGGGAGGACTTGTTAATATGGTCGGCCTTCCTCTACAGGCCATCACGGATTCCCTTGTCAACACCCGACAAGCAACTACCGGCAGCATACGGTTGGTGGCACCCTCACTGTGACCCTAGCGTCTCTGTAGTTCATGCTCAGCCATGCACAAAATGCAGCATCTGAGAGTACGTGCATGTATCTCCACGGCTGTGGAGCCGCCAGAAAATAGCCACTACGGGCTATTCTCATCATCATTGTGGTGCTGAAATGGGCCGGATTAGCTCTTATCCAGGGCAGCTTCCGGCAGAAGAAACACACAAGGAAGTGTAGGCAGTGTGTGTGAAGCAGTGACTTTGGCGGTGGATGGCGTTCAGGTGTGTGAGATGCTTCACACGGCAGTTGTGTTTTGGAGGCGCTGTCCGTAGTGCTGAAGCCGTAATTGCTTTTCCAGCTCTCGGCCATTCGATAGCCCCCCTTCTGTTAGCTCTGTCTGCTCAGTGCCAGCGCAGCCTCAGCTGATGGAGTTGGCTGGCTGTGTGCTGTTAGGCTGCCTCAGTCCGTGCGCTCACTCACACAGTGCGCTTTTATCCGGCTGGGTGTGTGATCGCTGATATTAATGACTCCTGCTGGGCTGTCCTTCTTTCTCTCCCTGCTTCCCACACGGGACCAGAGCGCGCGCACACACACACACACACACACACACACACACACACACACACACACACACACACACACACACACACACACACACACACACACACACACACACACACAGAGCATACTTTAGTGGTGGTGTCTACCTCCTGCATGCTTCTTGTCAGTGAACTCTAAAATACCCCGGTTAATGCTAATGAAGTTTCCAGCAGAGTTTGTCTGCCTTCCACAAGCAAGCCTCGCTGCCATCTGTCTCCCTCACTGTGGTGCTTTGCTTCGTTATGGCCCTCCACCCATCCCATTCCCACACACACACACACACACACACACACACAAACACACTTGCTCTATCTCTCTACTGTCTTGTTAAGCGTGATTGTGTTTGGATGATGATACAGGGTGTTTATCATTGGAACTGTACGTGTGCATGTTCCCCTGCCTGCCAGCTCTCCAGGGGCTTTGGGACTCCTGAGTGTTTTTACTTTTCCCAGTACTCATAGCATACTTCTTTCTGTCTGCTTTCATGGAGTCTGTGTACACATTAAACACAGGTAACATAAGAGGTATTTGCTGGTGTGACACACATTATGAACTGTAAATTCACACTGTGTGAAGAAATTTCACACATCACAGTGCAGTTACAGGTGTAGAATTGCAGCATATGGGAAAATAAAGTTGTCTAGGCCCTTTTAGGGGTCCTCAGAGAGCTGCCAAGTCTGATAAATTGCCTCAAGTGAAAAAAGTCTGCAGACCTCTGTAGGCCACTCTTTATCTCTGTTTGAAGGCTCCAAGAACTGCTGCTGCATTATGGACACAAATCTCTGATCAAACTGTCGGCAGTCGCGCTGCATTCAGCCAAGCTGCTTGTGAATAGCTGAGGTGAATCATTGTTCCTTAAAAGTCTGTCAACACACCAAATAGCACCACTCACCTTGTAAAAAGAAAGCTTTTGCAGCCACACTTTACAAGCTATTCAGGATATTTTTCCACCCTGGAAGAGAAGAAAAGTCTGCTCAGTTTACTTTGGTGTGAAATGGGGATCCACTTTGCAAAAAAATATCAGCATCAGCCATCAAAGCCTGAGCTGAAATCTTGTCTACAGGGCTTTTGAAATGAACCTGAGCTGTCTGCACTGTGAATACAAACAGAAGCAGAGAGAAAGAAAAGTGGCCTCATCGTGCAGCTTATCCGCCAGGTTGAAAAGGGAGCTTTTTTGTTGCCAAAAGGTTGATGCAGTGAAGCGAAAATGACTGCATCTTAGAACAGAGTGTGCAGCATTAATACTGTAAGGATATTTTCTCAGTAACCCATTTCTTTTTTGTCTCTTCTGTCTTCTTCCAGAACTCTTGATTTCCCATTTTAAAGCCTCTCTCTCTCTCTCTCTCCTTCTCTTTCAGATCCAGAAATGGCACGGCTATTGTTTCTGATTCTCCTCTGTGCTCTTCCATCTCTCGTTGTGCCCATACATAATTCATCTGCTGGAGGTAATTTGTGTGCAGGAATCAGTGTGTGTGTGTGTGTCTGTTTACAATATGCAATAATGGACAGAAGTAACTCTGCAGAGATTGCTAAGTGACCTGAATGAAACGCTGCAATTTGTGCAGCGAGGAAGGCGTCAGTGAAATAGATAATATATCATGTTGCTGTAATATATCTGCATTATCTGGAGACATGGAGCTTTCTCTCTGCACTCTTATCGTCCTTCATTCTGTCTTCTTTCTTTTTTCCCAGGCTGTGCCATCATCCGGCCTCCCAGGGACGGCGGGATCCGCTACAGAGGCCTAACACAAGAACAGGTACTGTGGTTACTGCAGAGTATTGAAGCTCAGCTCAAATCAATCACAGGAAACTACTGCTGAAGATTTTCAAAATAAGTGACACAGAAGTAGAAGTATTTGTACCTGCCAGTTAATGGACTGTAGTGTTCCTCCTTTTTATGGAGGACTTAATGCCAATAAATAAATGGAAATAATCTCATATAATTATAATCCATTAAATTAACTTAAAATCATATAAAAACAGACATTTATTAAATTAAAAACTGTGACATAAATAAAAATTCCAGTAGTACGATGATTTAATTTGATTTTTGTTTGTAAACTGGGGGGGCAAAGGAAAAAATACATGAATAAATAAATAACCAAATAAAATAATATCATATTAAACCACCAAAGATTACATTTAAAAATAGATATATAAAATTATATATAGCATATTCAATGATATTTTGAAAATGGGCATGAATTAATTCATAAAATGTGAAAAATGTATTTTCTATTTTAATTTTCTTCTGTATTTTTTCCTTTTTATTGATTTTTATGAAGTAGAAGAAGAAATAAATCCAATTAAATGTAAGATGAAATAAAAAAAGATCATAAATAGAAAACAAACATACATGAATAAATTAAATCAAAAATATGTTGTAAATTATTTAATGTCTACAGTTCTTACTTTTGATGCTCTTAATTAAAATTTTCTCAGAGCTCTGAATTTCTTTTTGGCACTTTCAGTCCTCCATACTCTCATTGAATATGAAAAAATTAGCTGGTGATTAAAACTTTATGAAGAGGGATATTTTATATAGCGACTGAATGATTTTATAATAATATAGTGACTAACAGAGAACCCATGTGAGACTTGGCAGGCTGCAGCTGTTGACACCATGAGAGCCGATGTTTACTGGAGAAAAGGAAGTTTGGAGCTCAGAAACACCAGAGAACATCTCAAACTTGTCGTCTGGCACTTCAGCTTTAAATGCTCAGTCACACATGCCTCATGCTGCACCAAATGTACAAACATTGAGCTAAACTCCAGGACAGTTTTGCCAAGACCACTTGTGAGCGATTATAACTGATAATGGCACTGAGCTGAGGTGTGACAGTGCAACAGCAATCAATAAGGGACAAATGGCTGTGTTGTCAGTCAGAAGTGTCCCAGCCAGCCCTGTTGAGCCAACATGACACAGAAAGGAAACATATCAGGTTATGGTTTCATTCATACATAAAGGCTTTTTGCTGTTTCAGTGGGAGTGGTTTAGTTGGACCATAGATGTATATAAAAGATGAATGAAGGATTCTGAATACTCAGCAGTAGCATTTTGGCCACCGTCATGTTTTATTTATTTATGTATTTTTGGAGTCAGAATTGGAGAATATCTGGAAAGGTGAAACCTCACAGATGGACGGTGTGACGACAATAATTATCCTCCCGCTTTATATCGAGCAGGAAGATAATTAGACTTAACCCAAAGTTTGAGAGTGGGCTTGCAGAAATATTTAGTGCTGCAGCTGCTGCCTCTTTCCAGCACAGTGACTTTGTGACGCCTCTGTTTACTTTGGCTGTGCACAGGGGGGGCACAGAACTGTACAAACTCCAGCTACAACCTGGCAGGCCAAATTTATCGAGTGCTTGAAGTGATACGCCACCTGGATTAAACTGTGCATGAGGATGGATGCGTGGGGATGGATCTGTCCTTCAGAGTACTGTTATCTTAGTGTGTCTGATGCCATGAGTGTGTGGACAGGGCCAGTGGTGGAAAGTACTTAACAAAGTATTTTTTAATGTAATTTACTCAGGCTTTTCCATGTTATGCTGCCTGTTACATGTACTATATCACATTTTGGATGCAAATATTTCACTTTGTACTCAAAAGCATTTATTTTAAAGCTTTACAATAAAAATCTACTAATACATGATTCTATATTTTTATAGATATAGCTGCATAACAGTAACATTTAAGTGCTATACACACGAGTGACTCAATCAGTGAGATCCAGTAATTTATTGTATATTATTCTGCATAATGAGTACTCAGTTATGTTAGATACTTTAAGTAGAAATTGATGCTCATACCTTTGTACCTTTACTGGCCATTTACTTAAGTAAATGCTGAAATACTTCTTTTTACTCCATTTTTCTTATCTTAAATGTGAATCGGAGCGCAGGTGTCAGTCTGGACATGAGCCTGAAAATAGTTTAAAATAGAATAGAATAGAATCCTGGAAATGCTGACAGCTCCACGTGCTTGGATGGTGGAAACCTGGTAGTTTGATTGAAAGCGCGCGTCACTGCAGCCCCTCGGTGGCTTTTAAACAGTGGCTGCACTCACTGACAGGGGCAGCGAATGGGATCATGGCAGCGTGTTAAAATAAGGTTTAAGGGAAGCAGCACACACGGGTGCACCAACCAGCTCAGATAACAGAAGGGGATCAAAACAGCGCCTGGATATTGAGCGATGGGATCAAACTCTTTACCTTTGGACTCTGAACAGGACGGAGGCGACTAAGTCGACATCGAACGAGAAAAAAAGAATCGTCTCAGCTGCCGCAGAAGTAGCTGAGAGTGTGGTTATACAGGCTTCAAATGAAAGGAGTGTTTGGCAGCGCTCTACTTCACAATTAAAGCTTAGGTTTAAAGAACTCCTGAGGGTTACTGCTTACACTCTGAGATCTGGGAGGCTTGTGGCTATATTTTAACACTTTACATGTGCTCAAAGTATTAATCCTGTGATACTGAGAGCAGTTTAAAAAAACAGAAATCGGTGACTTCTGACTGAATTCCTCCTGAAACATCAAAGACGGTCTAGAACACTGGAAGTTCAAAGTCCTGTGAATGTTTCAAAGGTTGAATGGCGTCTGTAGTGCAGTCTGAGTCAGAGGAGGTGAGCAGGTTTGAACCTATTTGAGTGAATTGGGAGTATAAAAAATGGAGGGTTAAACCTTTGCTGGTGTTAGGAGGCTTCATGATTTAAAAACATGGATCTCTCAGCATGATCTACATTCATAGTGTCATTAATAGCTGAGAAAATAATGATGCCCACCACGTTAAGATACACTGACCTCATCAAGCAAAGGAAGAAGGTTGCTGTCAGTATACAGGACGTTTACAGCTTGAATTGAGCAAAGTATCTGGCTTATGATAAGTAGTAATGAAATTCAAAAAGCAAATCATTTATATGAATGCAGGCTGTAGTCATGATGGTTGGAAGGTGTAGCCGCGCGTGTAGGCCTAATTGCATACTAATAAATAACTAAAATAGATGGAACATGTGAGCTCTGATTTAGTGTATATTTATAATGGGGCGGTCATTTACATCACATCTTTGTAGTCTCACTGACCATTTAAGTCTAAAAAGCTACAGAATGAATTTTCCTAAACAGACACATAACTGCAAATATGCTGAGAGTGACAATAATGGGACAAATGAGAGATTTCTACCCCTGCAGATCATTTACTACAGATCAGAGTTTAGTTTTGTCCATTGAGATGACATTAATGTTATCTGGTGATTTCAGCTTTAAACTGAGGCACAGCTGTGGTGCATGGAGCCACTGGAGGTCAGGACGATGAGAGAAAAGATATGGAGTGAAGCTAAACTGAATACATAAGATTTTTGTAAGGGAAATATAACAGGTGATTTTTTTCTGTTCTGTTCTGAGTGTGCCAGAACAAGTTGGAGAACCACTGGCTTATCAAATCATTCATAACTAAGCTGCTTTGTGGAAAATACAGAAGTTTTGCTTGAACAATATTTGGGAGTCTTTATAGTTCAGCCTTTGCTGCATCAAATGTATCCATTTAGAACTTAAACACTTGATATTATAGAAAAAGTATACCCTCCTGTTTTTACCTCCTATGAGTTTCTCCAGATGTCGGCTATTGATTTTTAATTTTTCAAAGTCAAAGTGCACCGAACTTCCTGTCATGGGCCTCTGCAGCCCCTGCTTGCCTGGCAGTGGCAGCTCAAGAGTCTTTAAAGCATGAAAAGTGTGAAAAGCATGACTGAGGTTGGCTGGGAGGGACAGCTCTTCTCGATAGACCTCATCGTGCTCTCCCAGCTGCTGCTTTTTAGCATAGATTGTTTGGTAATTTCAAAATAAGATATATTTTTCTGAAAACTGTGGTGTCAGTCCCCATTTCAGCAGCTTATGAGCTGGTTTGTAACATAAATGGGGGCTTGTCCTCCTATCTCATTGTACATCCTGTATAATGACAATAAAAGGCATTCTATCTTTTGGACAGAGTTTTTTGGCAAAGCGAGAAGTTTTGAAGTGAATGTCACAGTCTTCATCAGTGGATGTAAATTCTTCCATTTGTTTTTGAAAACATGAAAAAGTGACAAAAAAAACTACTACTTACAAAAAATGTTGAAGAAATGTCTCTTTCCAGGAATCATAACCTGGTTACTAAAATAATATGCACAGTTTCATATAAGAACTATTTTGTATCTACGCCCACCAAACTAAAGTGCTAGCTAGCTAACATCACAGCTCTCTGCATGCTTGTCTTGGTGGTTGTGTCCTTCTGGACAGTGATACCTTTATAGGCTGAGCTCAGTAGCAAGAAAATATGTCCTGTATGAAACTCCTCACAAACAAGTTGGTGGATTTTCTTTTTGAGTAACTGGGTCATGGGATCTGACAGAGACGCTGCTGCTGTGGAGTTTGTCAAATGTATTATGTAAACACCACAAGGCAGGTGCCGTTCACTTCTATCATATTCCTTAATAAAAGCTGCAGGCCAGAGGGAAAATATGTTCCTATGATTTGGGGGTGAACTGTCCCTTTTAAAGGTAAAAAAAATCCAAATAAAAAAATCCCAAAAATATTTGATTCCATTTTTGTATCATAGAAATATAGCCAGACTATTACATCACATATAAATATTGACATTATTATACACACATTCTGATTAATTTAGACCTATAAAACTATCATTTTTGCAAACTTTAGGATCTCCACAAGAAGTGAAAATAAAGGGATGGCTTAATGACATCTCTCTATAAACTCATGAGTAAGGGGCAGGATTTTTGGATTAAAGTGATCCGACTATCCCACAGAATTCCAGATTGGTACCGCCTGACTTTTAGCCAATGGCAGGCCTGTGAAGTTTGCCCCAACTTACTGAATATGAAATAATACAGTACATTAGTCCATTAAATCCCCAAATTATATCTACTCTACTTTACTACTCTCTGACTAAAAAAGCAGAATTTCCATTTAAGAAACATCAGCTGTGAAATGGTTAACGTAGTTGTACAGGCATGATTATCTGTAAGCAGAGAAGCTTCAGTGAAAACAGGTTTCTAGTGTCAAACTCTGCAGATTAATCATTCCTTATTGTTGTTCAAATTTATGTCTGTGGCTATGACTAAAACCATGAAAAGCTTTTTCGCTCACAGACATTTCCATCCTCTTACATGCAGAGACGATGTAACTGAGAGAGTGACAGCACATCAGTTCAGACAGTATTGCTCTAAAATGCCTTTCCTCGTCAGGGGCCATATGGCACTCTGACACAGAATGGCTTTCTTCTGGATGAGAGACCATCAATCACACTTTCCGTCCTCCTGATCTCTCTGTGCCCGTGTTCCCTTCACAGATCCGCAGTGTGCAGATCCTGCCCGTGGATTATGAGATCGAGTACATCTGCAGAGGAAACAGAGTGATTGTGGGACCGAAGGTCAGGAAGTGCTTACCCAACGGCACATGGACGGACATGACGCAGCCCAGCAGATGCTGTAAGTCCTCTTTGGTCTAATTTCCTGTTTCCCCTGTTCCTCGTCCTTCTTTTATCCCCCACCCTCCCAGATGGCTCTTGTGTATAATCGTCAGTTCTTTCTTAAGTGTCACGTCTGCTTAATCAGCATCAAATTAAAGCCACACTTAAGCTGAAATGAAATCCCAGTTGTTTTGACAGTGCTTCGCCACCCTCCCTGTTTACTCTCCACACAAAGGAAAGTGTCAGATACTGTGTAACGTTCACTGTCACCAAGTACAAAACTGCTGTGAAATTCCACAGTATAGTGAAGCGATGCAGTCTGACTTAATGAAATGAAACCCCCTCAGGGTCGAGTGCAAACCATTTCTGAGCACTGACACATCATCACTGCTCAAGTTACACCAGGAGAGCCTCTTCCTGTTAATACCACTGTACACCGGGGGGGTATTTTCACCTGTTTGAGACAAAAAAGGGAACATTTTATTTACATGTTGACAGACATTCTCAAAAATGTGTGAATGGAAGAAAGAAAAACAAGCCTTCGTCGTCACAGTGAAGCTGATGATCATTCTGCTGATGAAGCTGGATTTATAACAGGACTTCCCCTTTTAAAGTTTACAGAGGGTAACTCGATGCCAGGTAAACCAGCACAGAAACTTCAGTGTGTGTATTAGAAGCAGCTGGTGGTGCTACAAACTGCTGCTTCATGCCTGAAATTAAAATGGCAGCTGCTGTAAAGTATTTTAGGTGCTGTGACTGCAGTCAAAACCAGTAAAAACAAATCTGAAACTCTTTCTACTGTCTTGATCTCTTCCATCAAAAACATGATGAAAATTTCCAGAAGAAAAATGTACATTTATGGGCTCCAGCTCCATGCTTTCAAACAGACAGGGTGTTCTTTAGGTCGTTTCCAGTCTAACTCCATCCACTGCATAATGAGAGGGATGTGGAGAGACTGAGAGGATGTGGATGTGTGAGACAGGAGGTGCTCAGTGGTTCTCAGGCCACACAGAATACAGAGCAGCACCGGAAAGCAAATCATCTCCATCTTCTGCGTGGCTGTGAATTTGAGCGGAGGACTTTTCCCTTCAGGATCTCCTGAAACAGACTTTAATGTGGTGGAGGATCATGGTGGAGGGAGGGTGTATGAATTTAAGCTGTTAGCTCATAGGCCGAGCCACTGTGACGTCACCTATTGGGTTTGAAGCCTCAGCGTGATAGCTGATAGCTCTGATAGCTTTACCTGTATTCATATAGCTGTTATGAAAGGAGGAAACCAGCCACAGAGGCCAAAAGTGTTTTGTACCTGTGTGCTGTTTAGCAGTAAATTTGTCTAATGTAACATCGATGTGACGAAGTGGCCATGAGAGGAACTGCAGTTCTTTGGCTCAGAGGCTGCTGTATGTCTCTCTCTCTATTAACGAACCGTCCTTCCAGCTCCACCTGTGAGGTGATCCATGCAGGTGTGAAGGGAAAGAAGGCAGCACGGGGATTTTTTTCCTTCTGCAGTCAAAATCATGGAAACACTGAGCAAAAAACTCTGAATGAAGCGTCTGCATAAGCAGGCTGTGTGCAGTTTATCGTTCAGGAGCAGCCACTGGAGGAGGTGTGCTGCATTTTTATCTATTTTTATGTGAATTCCACGAGTAGCAGAGCGGTCCCAAATGGCTGAGCCCATCTCTGGCTTTGCAGCGTTCAGAATAATTGACAGCAGTAGCTTGCATATCGAGCTGATTCCAAACCATGAAATTAACACTCATAATTATGTTTCATATCCTTTAGTTTAAAAGCATGCTCTTTAATGTGTTTAGGATGTTAAGAGTCTGATATTTACACATATGGAGCATCATTTATGCTCATTCAGAGTTTTGTTTGTGTCTGCCTGGCAAATAGAAGTGCAATATTTACTGTTTTAGCTCAGTTTCTCCTCCAGCTCCTCAGAGAAATGCTCGGTCGATGAAATACTGCTGTCTCTGTAGCTAACTCTGTTTGTTTGGCACTCGGTGCTGAGCACAGGGAGTGTACTGGGAGTTCATGGGAGCCTTTCTGCTGACAGTTTCCTGCTGTGACTGAAAATGATGCTGAGTGAACCAAATCCAGACAAATCTTGTGTATTTTCAAGTGTCCTGTCTGTGCAATCAACATTTCAAATTAAAGCCAAACTACAATGAAATCCAGGATTCACGGGGAGCCGCGTTTGTGTTCACCTGGTGAACACAGGTGCAGTCTGAACCTGCTTTTAGCCTCGCTTCTGGTGTCTGCCGACTCCTGTTGTTCACTTTGTTTGGCACTTGTTGACGATTACTTTTATATGTCACTAATAGCACTGATGCAGTCAAAATTAATCTGTTCCATTACAGCATTACCTATTGAGTTAGAGTACCTGTCAATCACCTTCATGGTTTAGCTATTAATAGACCAAAGTGGGGCATTCTTCATACAGTCCTAAATAAACATAAACATGACTGTAAATAAAATTTAATTCACTGGATGTGCAGCTACCTGCTGAGGTGAGGATCAAAAAGCAGATGGAATAAATTCATCTGTTTTTGTTTGTTTCAAGCAAGAAACTGAGGAGGGAAATGTGGTAAAACTAACACGTATGCTTACATGAAGAAATGAACGAATTACCTGAGAGGTAATAAAGGTACCGCGGCTTCAGATTTCAGGGTGGATGCAGGGGACACGCCCCCTCCAATGAGGGGAAGAAGCAGAGGAATTACTTTGGCTATAAACTTACTCAGAAAGGCAACGATGCCTCCAACAACCTCAACAACCGGACTTTTTCCTCCCCAAATATTAACCTGAAGAGTTTACAGCACTGCTGCTTTTGTAGTAACACACTCCCTGTTCCCGACACACACACACGTCTCAGATAAAGTTTGTCTGAAACCTTGCTGAGATGAGTCCTAAAGATGATGACAGATAAATCTGATGTGGTTGAATGTGGGCAGAAATCTTGCTGAGAATCTTACAAATGAAAACAAACAGATTTAAGCAGGTTCGTTACCCCAACAACAGACCCAGAGGCAGCCTGTCAGACACAATCACCAGCCCCGACTCGCACATCTGTAAGCACGGAAACACAAAAAGCACTAAAGAGTTCATCTGCCTGTGTGTGCTGAGTCAGCACAGATAATATTAGATGGGAAAGTTGAGAATAATTATTTGAAAGACTTGCAGAATACCTGAGAGCCTCACTGCATTAAATCTGAGTCCTTGCTGAATTATTACCTGGAATCTGATATTTGTGCTTTCTTTTAAATAAATAAAGATGAGCCATTTGAACTTTTTAAAACCGATGTTACTTATTACATATGGTTACTTTTCATTACTTTGCAAACATGTTTAATAAAGTAGAAGAGTCCTGTTCGGTTTCCATCTGAGTGAGAACATTTCCAATAATATAAACCAGCTCTGTGTTACAGTTGTGTGAAGGCTGTCGCTGAGCTTCAGGGACTGAAACGAGCTCATGTCCTCGCTGTTTGTAAGCCGTCCTACTCTGGATGGTCTTTCGCTCACGAGTCCTCGGTGGCTTTGCTGACCAGCACTGTGGAAAACATGTCCAAAAAAGAGAATATCCAGATGTCTGTGTAGATTCTCAGTTATCCAGGTCATAGTAGTCTCTGGAGCTTGAAAAAGGCGACTGGACTTCTTTTTGTTTCTTGAAGACGTTTCACCTCTCATCCGAAAGGCTTCTTCAGTTCTCAGCCAAATGGTGGAGAGACCCAGGTATTTAAACCCCTGTGGGCGTAGTCCCCTGGAGGTGGTTATGACCCTCTATTGATCATGTGCTTGAACACATGTGCCCAGGTGTGAAGGGGGCGTGGGTCATATTTAATCAGTGGTTTCAGTTGAAACCAACTTAGGACTCCGCTCCATTGTTTCCTGTGGCCTATTGAGGTCACTGGAACAAAGGTGTGAATGGGGGTTGAGACGTCTGGGAAGGGAGCTCAGGACAGCACTGTAAGCGGGGGAAAGTTGGTGACGTAATCCACCTCCTCTGTTCAATGATGGTCGTTCACAGTGGACATAGATGGCTTCTTTCACTCCTCTTTCAAACCATCTGTTTTCCCTGTCCAAAATGTGGACATTGGCATTCTCAAAAGAGTGCCCTTTTTCCTTCAGATGCAGATGTACTGCTGAATCTTGTCCTGTCGAAGTGGCTCTTCTATGTTGTGCCATTCGTTTGTGAAGAGGCTGTTTGGTTTCACCAATGTAGAGGTCCGAGCACTCTTCACTGCACTGAACAGCATACACTACATCGCTGATCTTGTGTTTGGCGGGTTTGTCCTTGGGATGAACCAGTTTTTGTCTTAGGGTGTGACTTGGTTTGAAGTATACTGAGATGTCATGCTTGGAGAAAATTCTTCTGAGTTTCTCTGACAAGCCTGACACATATGGGATGACAATGTTGTTCCTCTTGTCCTTCCTATTCCGCTTCCGGCGCCGCGCGAGCAGGCAGCCAGTTTCAGCAGCTCCGCACTCATTTCGTGTTTTTTCTCATTTTGTTTAGTATTAGATGTGTTTTTGTGTTTCTGTATCTTCTGCTCTTTTTCCCCATGATGGAGCAGACTTTTTTCTGGAAAACTTTGTTTTTGATTTTTACCCTTTTTATGGTGTTTATGTTTGGAGACTGCGAGAGTGGCCACGCTCCTATTGTTTACTCTCGGGACCAGCTGATCTCCATCGGGAGCTCCGCTGTGCCTACTCCTGCTGAACGACTCGATATTCCCCGCGAACTGAGAAGGAAGAGACGCGGGAGACGTGCGGGCATAGGTCGTCGTTGCCAGAGGAGAAGGTACAGGCCCGTCATCCCGTCCATCATCATGGGAAACGTGAGATCTCTTCCCAACAAAGTGGACGAGCTGGCGGCGCTAACGCGACATCAAAGGAGCTACCGGGAGAGCAGCCTCATGTGCCTGACGGAGACGTGGCTAACCGAGCTAACCCCGGACTCACACATAAACATGGACGGCTTTCATTTGATCCGTGCCGACAGAACCAAGGAGAGTGGTAAGAAGAGGGGCGGGGGTCTGGCTGTGTTTGTGAACGATAGATGGTGCAACTCCAGACATCTAACCATCAAAGAGACGCTCTGCAGTAAGGACATTGAACTGCTCGCTGTTAGCTTGAGGCCGTACTATCTTCCTCGGGAGTTTTCACATGTTATTGTGATAACTGTGTATGTGCCGCCCTCTGCTAACGCTGCTGCAGCCTGCGATGTCCTCCATGCTACTACCAGCAGACTCCAAACACAGCACCCACAGGCCCTCTTTCTGATCTCAGGGGACTTTAACCACGTCTCCCTGTCCTCCACTCTCCCCACCTTCACCCAGTATGTCACCTGCCACACCAGGAATACCAACACACTGGATCTACTGTATGCCAACATCAAGGAGGCATACAGCTCATCACCTCTGCCTCCCCTGGGGGGCTCAGATCACAACCTGGTTCATCTCCAGCCTGTGTACAAACCCTTGGTACACAGAGAACCAGTTGTGACACACACAGTGAAGAAATGGTCTGAGGAGACTGAAGAAGCTCTGAGAGACTGCTTTAGCTCCACTGTGTGGGAAGAGCTTTGTGCCCCTCATGGGGAGGACATCGACAGCATCACGGACTGCATCACTGAGTACATAAATTTCTGCGTGGAAAACACTGTGCCCACCAGGAGGGTACGGTGTTTTTCAAACAACAAACCCTGGATCAACTCCGAAATAAAGGCTCTCCTGAAGGAGAAGAAGAGAGCCTTTAGATCAGGAAATAAGGAGGAGCTGAGAGCCGTGCAGAAGGATCTGAGAAGGAAAATCAGGGATGGAAAAAACATCTACAGGAAGAAGATGGAGGACCAGCTACAGCAGAGCAACATCAGTGGGGTTTGGAGGAGTTTGAACTCAATTTCAGGCCACAAACCAAGCCCTAGGGTTGTGGGAGACTTAGAGTGGGTTAACAACCTGAACCAGTTCTTTAACAGGTTTGACCAGCCACCCACCCCTCCCCCAGCCCAGTCCCCCCTGCTGTCAGCCCCACCATCTTTAATGACTGCCAACCTTTCTTCTTCTTGGGACCTCACACCTCTCAGCTCTCAGCCATCACCCACCCCCTTCACTTCTGAGGACTCCATCTCACAACCCCCACCCCCCACCTCCATCTTGTCCCTCTCAACTCATCATGTGAGGAAGGAGCTACGTAAGATCAAGGTGCGAAAGGCTGCTGGTCCAGACGGCATCAGCTCCAGGCTCCTGAGGTGCTGCGCAGATCAGCTGTGTGGCATCATGGGATACATGTTCAACCTGAGCTTGAAGCTGGGGAAAGTACCACAACTGTGGAAGACCTCCTGTGTGGTACCGGTACCAAAGACCAAACATCCAAAGGATCTTAGCAGCTACAGGCCGGTAGCCCTGACATCGCATCTAATGAAGACCCTCGAGAGGCTGGTCCTCAACCATCTACGCCTCATGGTGTCGTCTTCGTTGGACCCGCTGCAGTTCGCCTACCGGCCTGGCATCGGGGTGGATGACGCCATCATCTACCTCCTGCACCGAGCTCTGACCCACCTGGAGAAGCCTGGAAGCACTGTGAGGATCATGTTCTTTGATTTCTCCAGTGCTTTTAACACCATCCAGCCAGGACTTCTGAGAGACAAGCTGGAACTGTCAGGAGTGGACCACCACATCTCCGAGTGGATACTGGACTACCTCACTGACCGCCCACAGTATGTGAGGACACAGGGCTGTGTCTCTGACAGGCTGGTCTGCAGTACGGGGGCCCCACAGGGAACTGTGCTGGCACCGTTCCTCTTCACCCTCTACACTGCAGACTTCTCCATCAACTCCCCACGCTGCCATCTGCAGAAGTTCTCTGACGACTCTGCCATAGTTGGCCTCATCACAGGTGAGGATGACTCAGAGTACAGACAGTGGACTCAGGACTTTGTGGACTGGTGCCAGCGGAACCACCTCCTGATCAACGCCGCTAAAACCAAGGAGCTGGTGGTGGATTTCCGCAGGCGCAGACCCACCACACGGACACCGGTGAACATCCAGGGAGTGGACATTGAGATAGTGGACTCTTATAAGTACCTGGGTGTTCACCTAAACAATAAACTGGACTGGACTCATAACACTGATGCGCTCTACAGGAAGGGTCAGAGCAGACTCTACCTGCTGAGAAGGCTGAGGTCTTTTGGAGTGCAGGGGACACTCCTGAAGACCTTCTATGACTCTGTGGTGGCATCAGCCATCTTCTATGCAGCAGTATGTTGGAGCAGCAGCTTGTCTACAGCTGAGAGGAAGAAGATAGACAAGCTCATCAGGAAAGCCAGCTCTGTCCTAGGATGTCCTCTCGACTCAGTGCAGGTGGTGGGAGACAGAAGGACTCTGACCAAAATAACATCACTGATGGACAAGGTCTCCCATCCCATGCATGAAACTGTTGCTGAGCTGGAGAGCTCCTTCAGTGACAGACTGCTGCATCCTAAATGCACAAAGGAGCGTTACCGCAGATCCTTCCTCCCAGCAGCTGTAAGACTTTATAACCATCACTGCTCCCAACAAAAACCACAATAGCCTACACAATGTAGGATAATATATAATATACTGTAAATAGTCCGGCCTGTTAAGGTTCAACACACAGGCACATCATGTACATTGTATATAGTGTTATTATTAGTAGTATTAAGGTTAATATTGTTTGTTGATTTTATATATATTTATATTCTTTTCTTAGTGTGAATTATTATATTTTTACTTATATTTATAATAACTGCGGCTGCTGTTACACCCAAATTTCCCCTCTGTGGGACAATAAAGGCTGTTTCTTCTTCTATTCTCTGTAGTTTGTGTTTGGCCTTCATTCCTGTGCATCTTAGCTGATTTGATGAAGGCCCAGTTGGGGTAACCGCATGTTTTGAGGGCTTTCTTAATGTGTGTGTGTTCCTTATGCTTCCCTTCTGCCTTAGAGGGAACACTTTCCGCACGGTGTTGTAGGGTCCTGATCACCCCAAGTTTGTGTTCCAGAGGGTGGTGGGAGTCAAAATACCTGGGTCTCTCCACCATTTGGTTGAGAACTGAAGAAGCCTTTCGGATGAGAGGTGAAACGTCTTCAAGAAACAAAAAGAAGTCCAGTCGCCTTTTTCAAGCTCCAGAATATCCAGATGTAACCCCTCTGTAATGACTGATATTTTGACATGTTTGTGTATTTTAATGATACATTGCGTAACCTGTGTAACTTTCCCTCCCTCCATAAACTGAGTGGCACAGAGCAGATAGTGTACAATCAATTTTCAGAGGTGTTTCATCTGAAAATAGCATCCTGATTTGGCACAACAGGAGATCTGTGAGAGGGCCAAACCAGTAAAGCTGCAGCCAGACAGGAAACAGCCCCATCAGTCCCAAAGATTAGGATCGGAAATAGTGATTATAGCCATTTTTCATATCTTTTAGTTTTAAAGAATCATTAATAAGATGAAGCTTTCAAGTCATTAAAAAAGTCACCAAAAATGTTTTAATGGTGTAAACCAGCGAGGCGCAGAGGTGCAGGCTCGGCCTCCCTGTGCCTGCAGCTCCAAGGACAAACACGTCAGGTTAAACTGATATTCTCTGTAAACTCATAGAAAAGAGTCTCAGTGAGATGAGTTGCTAATAAAAACCGGACTCTAAATGCTGAATATAATATGCACATCATGCCTGCTGATGTGGACTTCAGCAGGTTTTGTACCTCCTCATCCAAAAATATGATGTTCTGATAAACTGTGTGCTGAAGTTGGGAGAAGACCACAAATGTCAGTCTTTCATGTTAGGACATGAGCTGGTTACAGTTTCAAGCAGTGGAATAAAATGAGTTGTTCCCCTTGAGCTCGGCCGTCACATTCGAATGGTCGATTAAACTGACTGACAAGTCAACAGAGCGAGAATCTAACCGGTTCACAAAAGGCTGCAGCGAAGGAGATCATCCAGCTGCCAGCTGTGCTCTTCCCAAAGAATTCCAATGAATAATGAAAACTGTTGGTTAAGCAAAGCCAGCCTCTGTAACAGTTCCCAGTTTATGGACTCTGAGCTGGGATTATCTCATCACCCATAATATCTGAACATCCATGACTACTTCCAGTGGAATTCATGTGGTGTATAATAAAGGATAATACTGTGCAAAAGTCTTGAGCCTCCCTTCATTTCTTCAGGAAATAAGTGCAGCGATTTATTGAAGCACGTGCAAACATAAATGGACACAGTATGCATGGATGGTATTGCATAGTGGATCAAAATGTGATGGTACTTTTCTGTGTCCATATTTACATCAGTTTTGAGAAGACCTCCAACAGCACTGGCTGAACCCAAACCATGATGGAGCCGCCTCCGTGCTTTACCTCTCTCCTGACCTGCTCCATACATACTGATATTCATCCGTCCATCAGACCTGCTGTCACTGATGTTCAGTCCAGTTCTTATGTAATGTGGCATCCCTCAGCCTTCTCTCCCTGTTTCCTTTCCTTAAGAATGGCTTCCTGACAGCCACCCTTCCATTCACCAATTTAAAACGTTGAAAGACCTTTGAGAGCTTTTGCTCAAGAACACTTCAAAACAGTCTGATGAACTGGGGCTCCCTGGATGTAGGATACAAAGAAATGAGGGGTGGCTCAAGACTTCTGCACAGTGTTGTATGTCATGTGGTTACTAGTCTGGCCATTCTTGTTCCCGGGCTGTTTTTAGTGCCTAAAGACAACCAGCAGGAGGAAACTCTGGTAAAAATGAAACTGCACAGCAAGTAGGGAACAAAGCAAAACCCAAAGCTGCAAATGGGATGGAAACCGCAGGCTGTGGTCGAATAATCAAACAAAAAACTTTTCCCACTCAGATGTGAAGAAGAATTCATACAACATTAGGAAAGAGAGTCACGTTGCTCAGAGTCTTAACTTACACTACACTGTTGATTGGTGGATGTTGGGTCTACTGCACTAAAAATATAACTTCATCTCCCATACTCGACCTGATGTCTGTATATTAAACCTGCATGTCACTGTCCCATTGTTTTTGAAAGCAGGTGTCATGACTGAGGGGTGGGTCTGACTGAGCACGCACTCATTGGCTGATGCCTCGTGTCTGGCAGGTTGTTAGCCAGTGAGCATACTTTGGTTTATTCTTAATTCTGACTCTGATTGGCGCCATGTTTTGACTTGAAACCAGCACCTGAACACAGAGAGGGGACCAAGGGCCGATTCCCCATAGACTTCTATACTGGGAAGCCTTTTTGAAACCAAAGGAGCTGCCACCTGCTGGCCATTAGAAGGAATGCAGGTTCAAGGCACTTCAGCATTACCTTCACTTTTCAGAGCTGGAAGCTTTCCAGGTTTTATATATAGCCTACGGGTCATACGGGCCATCTCAGTTGGCTCTTCTTGATGTGGAGGAGCAGGAGCTCTAATCTCAGCTCCTGAATAACCAGGCTCCATGTAAGGGAGAGCCCCGACACCCTTTGGAGGAAGCTCATTTCTGCTGCTTGTATTCAGTCTCATGGGGTAGGAATGTACAAACCCAAGGAAACCTGAGGAAAATATTTACTTATTTTGAATTTGATGGCAGCAATGCATCTCAAAAACAGTGGGACATGTTTGCTATGATGCAGCATCCCCTCCTCCTTTAACGATAGTCTGAATCTGAGGAGAGCAGCTGCTGGACCTTTGCGAGAGCAATGCTGTCCCATGTCTGATGTAGCCGCTCAGCAATCTTGGGTCTATGTTGCAATTTTCATTTCCTGATGCTCCAGATGTTTTGAGATCATGAAGGGTCTGGACTTCAGGCAGTCCAGCACTCGGACTCTTCTGCTGCTGCAACAGATGCAGGATGCTGTTTAGCATCGTGCTGCTGAAATATGCAAGGCCTTGTCTGAAAATGACATCATCTGGATGGGAGCACATGATGCTCTAAAACCTGTACATACCTTTCAGCAGTGCTGGATACCCTCCAGATGTGCAATCTATTAATTCCATAGGCAGTGAAGCACCCCACCCTCTCAGAGATGCAGGCTTTTAAACTGAGTGCTGATAACAAGCTGAATGTTCCCTCGTCCATGTTTTCCAAAGAGAGTTTCAAATTTTGATTCACAGAACAGTTTCCATGTCGCCTCAGTCCATTTTCACTGAGCTTTGGCTCAGAGAAGACGGCCGTGCTTCGGGATCATGTTCACATGGCTTCTTCGTTGCATGATGGAGCTGTAACCTGCGTCTGTGGACGGCACGGTGAGCTGTGCTCAGGGATCTCTGGAAGTGCTCCTGAACCCATGCAGTGATCCCCATGACAGAATCAGGCCTGTTTTTAATGCAGTGCAGCCTGAAGATCACAGGAATATTCATAGGATTGGATTTGTTTTCTACATCCTACAGTGAATACGACGTTCTGGTTTTAGTTATATTTTCCATAGTGTCCCAACTTTTTCAGAATTGGCTCATACATTCACTCTTTGACTCCAGCAGACCTGTGCAGTCCTATTACTGATTAAACAAATGACCTCATCAGTCACAGCTGACATGAAATGGCTGTAATAAGAAACACTGCCCACCTTCCCGTCCACCGAACATGGTCCATTTTAACACTCGCTTTATTAAAGCTTTTAGCATCTTTGAAGTAAAATTAATTAATGATAATCCTAAAAGCTGGCAATTCAACAATGCTCAGAATGAGGACATAAGCAATGCAACCAGAGCTACAATGCAACCTCCACTTCACTTTGATCATTTTAATTTGGCTAATTATATTTATTTATGGAGCATTTTTCTAGACCTATGCTACAAAGTGCTGCACACAGGCAGCAGCTCCAGAACGAGCAGACTGGACTACATCAGTGTTACATCTCCATTTCAGCTACTGAGTTAACAGTTTGTTAAAAGCACATCAGCAAATTTGCTGATAGTTACGGACATTGTTATTCAACTGTCTTCATGAATTACCGCCTTTCATTTCATAAAGGGTGATCCGGTGTTTCTGCTAAAGGAAGAAATAAAGATGCGAGGGAGAAATCATAGATACTCGCAGGTCAGTTAGATAAGATAAGAAAAGAACCTTTCTAAGCAAGAAGAAGAAGAAGAAGAAGAAACAGCCTTTATTGTCCCACAGAGGGGAAATTTGGGTGTAACAGCAGCTGCAGTTATTATAAATATAAATAAAGATATAATAATTCACACTATTAAGAAAAGAATATATATAAAATCAACAAACAATATTAACCTTAATACTACTAATAATAACACTATATACAATGTACATGATGTGCCTGTGTGTTGAACCTTAACAGGCCGGACTATTTACAGTATATTATATATTATCCTACATTGTGTAGGCTATTGTGGTTTTTGTTGGGAGCAGTGATGGTTATAAAGTCTTACAGCTGCTGGGAGGAAGGATCTGCGGTAACGCTCCTTTGTGCATTTAGGATGCAGCAGTCTGTCACTGAAGGAGCTCTCCAGCTCAGCAACAGTTTCATGCATGGGATGGGAGACCTTGTCCATCAGTGATGTTATTTTGGTCAGAGTCCTTCTGTCTCCCACCACCTGCACTGAGTCGAGAGGACATCCTAGGACAGAGCTGGCTTTCCTGATGAGCTTGTCTATCCTCTTCCTCTCAGCTGTAGACAAGCTGCTGCTCCAACATACTGCTGCATAGAAGATGGCTGATGCCCCCACAGAGTCATAGAAGGTCTTCAGGAGTGTCCCCTGCACTCCAAAAGACCTCAGCCTTCTCAGCAGGTAGAGTCTGCTCTGACCCTTCCTGTAGAGCGCATCAGTGTTATGAGTCCAGTCCAGTTTATTGTTTAGGTGAACACCCAGGTACTTATAAGAGTCCACTATCTCAATGTCCACTCCCTGGATGTTCACCGGTGTCCGTGTGGTGGGTCTGCGCCTGCGGAAATCCACACAAAACTGACTGTTTGACAGCAGCCTCGGTCTCCGGGCTGCTAAATCTGCGACTTTAAGCCTCCTGAGGTGTAAAATGGACCATCAGAGTTTCTCTCTGTGGCCTGTGCATCAAAGCAGCGGCACTGAAAGACACCTGATGGAGAGAAAATGTGAATATGCTGATTCTACACTGCAGCTCAGCCATTTTCCCTCTGCTCCCTGAGGTGCTTATAAAATAAGTGAAGGCCTATAAAATAAATAGATGTGAACATGAAATTATCTGTAACACCTCCACAGAGGATCTCTGTATGTACAGAACTGATTGTATCGCTTTACAAAGCAAAATGGTCCTGAACAGTGTTCAGCCTGGGCTCCTGCTGAAAACAAGGGCAGCAATCCAGTCAAATCCCAGTTTAGACCTCCTGCTTTTGTTCTTCCAGTTCACATTTAACACCAGTGGAATTTTTCCCAGGAGTTCTCTCTCTGAAGCAGGATTTTTTGTTGTCTTTGGCTTATGTAAGAGCACAAGCTGCAATGTGCAGATTGGAGTTTTATTTTGTGCTCACATGCTGGAAGGAAGATTTGACAAACTCGGCAGCTTAACAGAAACGCATTGAAGAGCCTGGCCATTTTGTCAGGCGATCAGAGTAAAAAGAAAAAGCGATTCTTCTTTTATTTTTACCGGGAACACAAAACTTTCTGTTTTCTAACTTTGCAGCGTCTGCATCGCTGCTTCCTGCCTGTTTGGTTTCTGTGTGGGAACACTGCCAGATGTACTAGAAACTAGTGCCTGAAAATATGCAAACAAGGGAAAGAAATAATCTCCCAGGATGAATTCATTTAAAGCTCAGACACATTTTCAGCCTTTTGCTCATTTATATTCCACTTTTACCTACTGCAGTGCTTGCTCAGATGAAGGGATCTATTCATGTGTGGACTGTGGGGAAGGTCGTTCTTTTTCTTTCTGCAGCAGCCGTAACTAGAAGAGATGAAAAACCTTGAAAAAAAGTCTTTTTTAAGCCACTGCCTCTGTGACTGAGGCTGCAGTCTGATTGCATTCCTTTCATCTCGTTTAGATTTACTGTGAACATCGCAGGGTTACTAGCATGACCACAGACTCTGGAGTGGAGCTTCTTTTTATTGGAATGCATTTAGCAGTGTGGCGTGGCTAGCCTTGTTTCCAGAGAAATGATGCTGTCCCAAGACCACGTTAGTCATGATTAAAGCTAACTACAGGCGCAGCGGTGGCCAGCTGTGAGCGGGAGTCTCAGGAAGGAAGCATCACTGATCTGCATGTAGTTACAGCAGTGAGTCTAAAGGCAGTATTATTTCTGGGCAAAAAGGATTTACACAACCATATAATACAAAAAAGTATTTTATGCTTATGTCAATGAAACCCCATTAAATGGTTACAAATGTTAAACTGATTGGATTTTCCTTTGGTGGAAGACCAACACCTCTGTGACCCGAAATAAACCCGACCCGATTATAAAGATCTTTGTTACATAAAGAATATTTATATAAAAAGAGATGATAAACTGAACACACAAGATCCAAAAACCTGTGCAGGGTTACAAAGTGAAAACACACACACACACACACACACACACACACACACACACACACACACACACACACACACACACACACACAGTGTGGGCACCAGTGTAACTGATCTCAGGTCAGCGGGCAGCCTGTCCCACAGTAGCTGACTCTCAGTGTATTTGGATGTGATCCTGATTGTAGGAACATTTCAGAGGTTTCTACCTGATGACCTGAGAGGTGTGACCCAGCATTTATGTATGAAGCATAAATAAATGCTGGGTCAGCTTCTTTGGCAAAAATCTGTCCGCGTTCCTGGTGTTTGTTTGATGAACACAAATATCTGTAATGCTCCTGCTAATAAACTGCTTCTTAAATTTAATTTCCCTTTTTGAGAAGTATTTTTTCTGAAGGCCGCACTGGCTACGATAAAGAAAGTGAAGGGTCAAAGATGGAACAATTAAACAGTCAGAGTGCTGAGTTCTGCATGAATTTGGCAGACAGAGCAGATTATTTTACCATAGGCAGTTTGCCCGCCCTGAAAGCTGGAGTTCTTCTATTGTGACGGGAACAGACTTCCTGCCAGATTAGCATGGACAGTATGCAGCCCTGTGAAAACACCCTTACTGCTTCCATAGGAATTAAGAGGATAAGGAGCCGCCGGGAGCTGCTAATCAAATACAGCTGATAAAGTGATAATTAGTGTGACAACATCTTTAAAAGCTGACGTTCTGACCGTCTGCAGGTGTGGAACGTTCAGGTCTGTGGTATCAGGAGTGGACATCCCAGCAAACTAAGGACATGGGCACTTGGCAGTCATTGAGCCGACCATCAACTCTGCTGTATACCACAATATTCTAGCGCCAAATGTGAGGGCATCTGTACAGCAGCTAAAGCTTGGCTGAAGCTAAGTCATGCGGCAGAACAATGATCTCAGGCACACAGCAAACCTCCATCAGAATGTCTAAAAAGGAAAAAAATCAAAGCGACCCAGTCACACCTCACCCCGACTCATGTGCTGCGGTGGGACCATTTTGATAAACCAATGATGGCAGAGATTCATTAACTGCTGGAAGTTGACGTGCTTCATCAATGCTTCATCTTAATGCTTCATTCAGTAAAATGAAGCAGGAATCGACGTGTCGTTATCTTTCTGCAACGTTCACAGCTTTGAAATAAAGGCTACCCTATAAATCATGTTAAATGTGTGGACTCTCACCATCATAAAGTCTACTTCTTAATAAAGCTGCTGGATATATGTCCACAGAATGGTGGCACAACTGATAAAACAATCATGTAGACAATGTTATCAATAAGTTTTTGTAATTTTGCCTCTGCAAAACACCCAAATAGTCCAATTACTTTTGAGCCTCTGAAAATGGGGGCTGTAAAAAAACAAAACCTGTGTGTAACTTGTAAACAGTTAATGCAACATTTTCGTGAAACACCTTAAATTCAGCTGAAAGTCTGCACTTCAGTCACATATTAATTGATTGATTGATTGATTGTGGTGGTGCACAGAGGCAAAATCATTAAAACTGTGTCACTCGTGGACTTGACTGTATGTCATCCTTTACCTTCTAAAGACTCACTAAGCTACTATTACTGATGACATCATCTAAACTATAACTGTAATACTTACATAACAAAACTTCTGTAAGGTTAGCTTCATGCAGCAATCATACTGACCTATGTATTTTAATGCTCCACAATCACGCTCATATAATTTATTCCACTAAACTATTCCAGTAAACTATCAAAACAACTCAGTTTTCACAACGGCTATCCAAACTTTTTGCTGCATATGTGCTCGTCTCATTTCTTCATTTCTCTGTAGGGTTGGGGTCTCGCTTCTTTTTAAAAATGTCCCCCAAATTCAGTCAATAACCCTTTAATTGTGCAGTCCGCTGTAAGGACCAGAGACACACAGGGTGGATGGTGAAATGCAGTAATACCCCGTGTTGCCTCGACAACATGTGTTGATTTACAGATTGGTGTCAAATATTGAAAAGTCGAGAGAGATTTTTCCTTGCGCCTAATGAAAACTGTAAATATGAGAGGGACTAACAGCTTTACAGCAGTGAGTCAGTGACATTGATGTTATTGAGCCCGATCTAAAAATTATCAGCTGCAGAAATGAAGCATCACAAACTTCCATCTATCTGAATCATAGCAGTATCAGGGAGACTCTTTACTGAATGAGGCAGGATCAATAAGAGATTCTGGTACAGCTACCTCTACGTCAGTTTGAGTCCAGCAAAGTTTTATTGATTTATTTTAATTTCTTCAATGGAGCATTCACTGTTTTCTAAGTGACCATTCTCCCTGATAATAAATCAGGGACTGTATGATAAGGCCTGACTTTCAAGCTGGGTCACACATTATAACAACCATCATTATTAAAAAGCAAATTAACAGTAAATAAATTATTGATTAATAACACTGAAATTCATTTTCATTAACTTTGTGAAATATTAGAAAACAGGTCAAACAAACAGGGAACCAGTGCTTGCTAAATTCTTGCAGTGATGATTTTAAACTGTGATCTATCCTATGATACTGATTGTGTGTAAAATTGATTTGGATGCTTTTAACATATTTTTTTAGGCCTGATAATTTAATGTGACCATCTCCTGTATTAAGTGTGGAAGCTTGTTTCCGCCACTAAAATAAAAAAAATTGCCACCCATAAGTCGAAATTTTGAGTTAATAAGTTGAAAGTTATTAACTCAAAATTTCGCGGCCAGTCAGGAAGCTCCGTGAAGGTACGTCATTTTCTTGTTACTGGGAAGCAGGAGGCTGAAGGCATCAGCTGTGCACCGGTTCAACATGAAAACACTGATTCCTTTTATGCAGCTCTGAGTCACTAGAAGGCAGCAAAGGTCAAAAACTGCTAGCTAACTGACGCTGTCGCTAACCGGTTTTGAGTGCGCATGCGTCGGCGGCATCTGCTTCCGTGTAACAAGGAAATGACGTCGTTCACGGAGCTTCGGGATTCGCAGAGCTAACTCGAAATATCATTAAAAGGTCGGCTTCTACTAAATAGATATCTGATTACAAGTAAAATTAAAGAAATGTATCCATAAAATGTATCCAGCTAAAACTTCTATTAAAAGTAGATTCAATAAAGATACAGATATTAACTGTAGCTTTGTGATAAATAGCCTGAAACTGTTGTTCGCCTGTTTTGGTGTTGCCCATTTGTTTTATTTGTATTTTGGCAGGAACTGTGTGACGTTATTCACAATAACGTTGAAAAACAGTTTCTTATCGTGGAAGAATGTTTGTTTGGCCTCTTTGAAAACTGTACACAAAAACAAATTCTGACTACTTGATAAACTTTTTACCGTTAATGTCAAAATATGATTATTGCAGATACTCTGGCAGGAAACCATGCTTTACTGCTTTTCATAAAGAGGTCAAACAATACTTTCAGACAATTAAAGACGGATAAACAAAAGGCACTTAAAACTATTGAGAAATGTGCGGCTTTGAATGTATTCTTATGACTCCGGACCCCCCAGCATTTCCATGTCTTCCCTTTATCCACAGCAGCTATTTCTTTGGACTGTTTATTATCAACTATTACATGCAGCATTATTCTGTACCGATGTTATGTGCTGTTTGTGTTCTGTAAATGTTCCACCTTGATAGATAAAGTTGGAAAAAACACCCTCAATTTTAACTTAATGCAAAATTTAGAGAAAATAACACAAAATTTCAAGTTACAAATGGCGATTTTTAATTTTTTTTTTTTTATGAAACAAGCTTTCATAATAATTAAGTTATGTGGGCTCAAGAATTTAATTAAAAAGTGCTAAATTTGAACCCAGCCCTACCCCTCAGGACCTGTAAAGGGTCAGAAAAACTTTACATAGCTTCATATATGATAAAAAAAAAAAAAAGTCCACTGGTTCTGAGGGGGTCGGGTGGGACGCATTCATGGATTTATTGACTTTTTTTCATGTCATGACCCACCAGGTTGTAAATAAATCATTATTATCCTCTTTCAGCTCATTATTTTGCAGCTTTGCTTCAGTTTTTCATCATGTTTTCAGAATTTTAGTGAGAAAATACTGATAAGCATCAGCACCAAACAGCAGCATCATTAGCTGAGGAGAGCAGCTAACCAAAGAAGGGCATATATTAGCTAGAAGCGTTTCCCTCAGGAGCGAAATGGAGCTGAGAGTTAATACTGGACTTGGAGTCGCCTAGCCTCTGAGACAGTAAATCACATCATATCTTTGTGTATTTGTGCATTTACCTTTCCTAACTCCGTCTGTGTCCTTCTGGTTTCCAGTGCTGTTGTGCCCGCGGGTGTGGACGTCTCTGGAGAACGGCAGGGTGACGGCGAAGCCTCCCGGGCCACCGGTGGAAGGAACCGTACTCCATTACAGCTGCCATGCCGGCTTCATCCTGGAGGGCAGAAACATCAGCCATTGCACTAAGCTGGGCAAGTGGGACGCGCCTAAACCCACCTGCCTGTGTGAGTGTCTCAGAATAAATCCGGTTTCCATTATACTGTTTGTTCTAGTGAAATTCAGACAGCGACGTTATACGGTGGGGGCCGTTTAACGACATTCTGCAGGCGAAGCGAGCCGTCTGACAACACAGACATTAGTTAATGACATTGGAGCTGTACACGATGATGGTGATGATGATGATGAATCACTGGAACAACTGGAGGCTCTCATTTACTCAGTGTTGTGCTTGCCCATTTAAAAAAGAGCATTTAGTAATGTTTTACAGCTAAAACAACAAATCAGGTAATACATAGAAAATCAAACAGCAGCTGCTGTGATGAAAAAGAATGAAGACCACAGCAGATAAACAATTAATTACATGAATCATAAACAAACCATAACTGGGTCATTCCCTGGAAAATCCGTGAGTGCCCAACACAGAAGGAAGCACAGCTGGAAGATGAGCGGGAATCAAAATGTAGGTCAAAGGACACGTTTCATACGCTGCAGCTTGTTTTCACCACTGTGTCATATTTCAGTGGCCTTTGAAAGATTTCTGCAGTCAATGATCAGAAAACAGATGAGAGCTCATACACAGGAAATCGATGCTCACAGGTGCTTATGGAAATAAATCAGGCATTAAATATCAGACATTTGAAGGTCGTATTTAATCACTTTTTCATGACCCGTCACACCGCCGTCCTGTGGCTCCAGCTTATGCAGATTAAATACTTTTTATACTAATTTGAATCTCTTTAAATTGTTGGAATGAAACGAGTTAAAAATACTGTTTAAGTTTAATCTGAGACGCTGCAGCAAAAACGCAGCGTGCAGCCGTTTCTGGATTCGGGACCGTTTTTCTCGATGACCTACAGAAAGAAATGAATATTTGATTATTGGGATATTTGATTGTTTAGTAACTTCCCACTTTTCAATTTTGGGATTCAGTTTTTTTAAAGTGAATCTCCCGAGTTGACCTTTAGTAGTTGACCTCAGTTTTGATAATCAGTAACTGTTACATGGAATTAGCAGCTTTTCATCGCTGCTCTGCACCGCAGCAGCTCCCACATGCAGGCCGTGCACGAGAACAAAGTCTGAGACGTTCTGCAGCTCAGGGATCGTTTTACATGTAAATACTGCTGAAATCACAGCGGTCTTTGTATAGAACTCATGGAAGCTGTCAGATCATGTTGCAATTGTAAAATCAGACACGGGCTCGTCCACTGAGGTTCTTTGTAAAGCTAATTACAGGCTAAATCCTTAACTTGTCTGCCAGGCCTCCTCCTTCCTCACAGCAGCCATAATTATGCCTCATGTTTTAAACTTAGTCACAAGATTTTGAAACTTTTAAACCCCAAAACCAACCGAATAAGCACCAAAGCAAAGCGTCTCACTCAGAATGGGCGGACCGCCACAGAGGGGCTTCTGTCTCTGAGTGACTGTACAACAGCTGCTATACATTCAGGTGTTTTACTACACTTGACCTATATATGCAAATTAGGGCCATTATGCAAAATAATGAGATGAGACAATATCTGATCTTAAACATTAAAATGTAAGAAAGCTTGTAGAAAAATGTGCGATACTGATTTAAAAAATAAGTATTTCAGAAATTTTCTCTTCTTTCAGCCACACAAAACATAAATGATTATGTGTAATTGTTTATTTATGCAACTGCAGATCAGCTGTTTCTGTGTTGCTGCCAACAGTGAAGCTACAGAGTGCCCTCTGGTGGACAAACAATGCAACACCAACACTTGTAACGCGGTTGAAGGGTGTTTTTTTTTTCATTTTTTGACTGTTTTAAATGGTGATACTGATAAACTGGCTAATATTAGCCCACTTCTTACCATCGTCACCGGGGCAGTAAATGTCTGTTAGTCAACTGTCAAAGCCTGCACTGTCCAACAAGCTTATATGTATATTAGTGTGATCATAAACCAATGGGCCACTTTCAGAGCTGGATTCCTGGGACAGTCTATGAAATAGTACCTCCCACCTGATCGAAGTCCACAGGGTGGGTGGAAATCTGGTGCTTCTATTTTTCCAGCATCTTTGATCCCTCTTAACTTCATGAGTACAAAAGACAGCTGCACAATATTTTTAGGGCTGAGAAACAAATGTACGCTCTGTCAAAACTGCAACCAAATCAATTTTACACCCACTCCAAAATGGGTGTAGTTATTTTCAGCACAGTTTTTTCTATGACCAACGCTGATGATGGGATGAGCTTTGTGATGCAGAGGAACCCTGGATGCTGATCTGTTTCCTGATCGTTTACTGCAGAAAAACTAAAAAAGTGCATTTTTGAGGAAACTTTCAAGGCTCTCATCACCATGTGGGATAGTTGGAGCATATGAAAGCTCTCCTTTTTACCTACATTTTGATACCAGGCTCAGCTCTGAGCTGATTTTGTGATTCCTCCCACATCTTTTATCCATGATTCCTTCTGAATTATTCCCTCTGAACCATAGCTGGGAGATTCATTAAATATACTAAAGGTATTGTACCAAAGAAATCTGCTGATTTTGAGGGAGCCAGGTGGATTTTTTCCAGAGCTTATATGCAGATATATATACTGTGGCCTGGGGGGTGAGGACACGGATGCTGTAAGTCCTCCCGAGTGTCAGAGTAGCTGCAGCCCGGTATTTTATCCCTGCTCACTCAGGTTTCAGAGTCTGCCTCACAAAAATAGGAACGTTAGGCTTTAAGGATGACGGATAATTACAAACACCTGCTCTCCCAACGGTGGAGCGCTGTTGCTTGGCAGTAACTGATCCGGCCAATCACAGAGGGTCGTCTGCACCGTTGGCACGGCAGGTAAAGCAAATGACGTCCTGTACATGAAACAGCACTCGGGAATAAGCGGTGAAGAGCCTGAGTGGGCATTAGTGATGTCACTGACGCCCATCA
The DNA here is from genome assembly GCF_007364275.1 of Archocentrus centrarchus. Taxonomy (NCBI): domain Eukaryota; kingdom Metazoa; phylum Chordata; class Actinopteri; order Cichliformes; family Cichlidae; genus Archocentrus; species Archocentrus centrarchus. The sequence goes on from NC_044361.1 coordinate 517,835, forward strand.
GTGTTCTCAGTTACAACAGATGGCGCGTCCGCTGTCGGAAAAGATTTGTTCAAATTAGTGCAAATAAATGAGGGTTTAGGAAAAAAACACACACATACATGAAACAAACGAGTGAAGGAAACGAGATGCCAACTGGTTATCAGAGGAGTTGGCATGGCAACCAGTAAAGTTGCTATGGGAATGGTAGTATTAAAGAGATGAAGGAGGAATTATGAGCACCGTTGGAAAGTAGGCCCCTTATTGTGTAACCCTGAAAGTGTGGGAATGCTGACCTGCATGTGGAGCGACCTCAGATGGACTGAAAGTGGAATGAGACTAAATGAGGTGTGAGGTGTTTATATGGGATGTGTTGTTCATACTGTTACATAATAGGGACTTCCTGCCAGGCGTCACTGCTCAGCTGCCCCCCACCCCCCCCAGAGCATTTCACAGGATTACTATGGTGCTGCACTGCTGCCCCCTGGTGGAGTAAAGTAGTCTGAACTTCGAGCTTTTGTGAAATTGAACAAACTGAATGTTTTTCTCACTCTGTTTACTGGCACTGACTGTGTTACCTGAATATTTTTAACTGACTCTTCTTTTGTCCTTTTTCTATTTGCCTGCCACAGACGACAGAAACTACACAGGTAAGAACTTCTTACTGTGTCCTGATTTAGTGTTTGAAACCGGTTAACCTGTGCCGGCTTGGCCTGTCCGGGGTTACAGGGTTAGGTTAAGGCCAGTGAGTCTGCTTCAGAAGCCAAATTTAAACACTGGCATTAAAGAATCAATAAACACAATTTGTTGTCCCTTAAAAATCATATTCATGCAACCTGTTTTCACTTTTTCCCCACTGGTTGTTGCCCTACCTGCTGTGGCTCTGGGCCACAGTTTGAGGATCACTCCCATCCACCACTTTTTTATGGAATTTTTGCCTGTTGGCATTTCCAGAAGGAAACGCTTACAACAGAAGAGCTGTATGCCCAAAATGCAGGTGTAACATTTTAGCTTCCAGTATCTGAAAATGTGCCGGGTATCCAGTGACCTTGTGGTTGTTAAGAGATGAAATAGAATAGAATGCCTTTATTGTCATTATACAGGATGTACAATGAGATTGGAGGAAAAATACCAAATAAATTAAATTCAGATCTTTTCAGTTTGATTTATGTTGTACAGCAAACATCAGTCACCTCAAGACACTTTATATTGTAAAAAGTCTGCAGAGCCCCAATCATCAAATGACTGGAGACAGTGTGAAGGAAGAACTTAAGCAGAAGCAGGTTCAATGAACCACGACTGGCCAAGAGGTGAGAGGATAAAAAAGAGAGAAATGAGGAGGGATGGAGACAAAGAAAAAACAAAGCACAAACTGCAAATAGAGTTCAGGGTTCTAGTCAGAAAAAAAATTCAGCCCAGCATGCGTGTATCCTGGGGGGGTTGGGGGCTAATTAGATTAGCAAGATAATGTTAATTAGCTAATGCTAAATGCAATGCCAGCTTGCTAAGTCAGTGACGGTGAACAGTTGGATAATATTATGAATGTAATATTCTGTGATAATAGTTGGTCCTACGGGTCATTGAAGGCACCTGAATCTGATTGGACCATGTGACCTGATGACAATAGGGAGTGTGGATCCTTCTAGTCTGTGTTATGATGCTCTGAAAATAAGATGCACGTTTACCTGCAGCTATTGTTAATAAACATTTGTTAAGAACACGTCAGTGTGTTATCCTTGTGAGTCTATGAAGACAAGAAACAACACAAGCTCCTGGGATTTTCCTTTTTCCTCTACTTCCCCCAGAGGGGGAATCAGAGTCTGGTATCAGCGATGGGGTGGCGTGCTCGGAGTGTGCAGGATGTGCGCCCACTTGCTAATTGCAGTGACAGAAGAGTTCTGATAGCCAAACGGTGAAATTCTCAGCCCGGCACAAGACGACCTCAGCGTGGCGCAGCGCCGGGCGATGAGCCGCTGGCTGGAACCCTGGAGTAAATGGAAATGAGTGGGGAGTAGAGAAGGTCCTCCAGCAGTCTGAGTCCATAACATCAGTTCCTCCAAAGTTGTAACTCCTGAATTGAATGCATTCCAGTAATAAACTCGGAAAACCAGGATTTGTTTTGCTTCTCAGTAAGAAAGAGCCATTCATGTATCAATGCAGCAGAATACTTAAAGCAGCGCTGCAGCGTCCGATCAGCGGTCTGTGCAACATTTATTCAGCAAATCAGAAACACGACAGCGGCAGCACAGAGTAGCTGTTCACTGCCGCCGTCATGGATTGTTAACTCGGGGTTGGCTTTCCAAGTTGGAAATCTGAGCTGAGTGGCTGTTCCAGTTGAAAATTCCAACTGGGAACTTGGAAATTCCAACTTATTACTTAATCTGGAGTGTACTATGAGGGATGGTTCAGGGTCAGTCTGACAGTGAAATCCCTACAGGGATAGTACGGTACTGTGAGGTCTTTAAGATAAGATGGGACCTGATCATTCAGGACTGTGTAAGAAGGATTTTACATTCAGTTTAGGATTTTTAGGGAGAAATCTCACTGGCGTTTTGGATCGGCTGAAGGAAGCAGCCTGACAATAAGGAATTTCAGCCTAGAAGTAACAAATGGATGAACTCGTTTTTCAGGACCACACAGAGAAAGGACAGTTTGAATTCTAACAACACTGAGCAACAAAGAGAAAGGAGTCCTCGAGACTAGAGATTTATCCTTATCAAGAATAACAAACCAGGAGGTATTACAGTAACAATCAGGAGCACAATAATGCACAACCAACACAAAACATGAAGCCTAGCAACATTTAGAAGTGCTGGACCACCTCATCGCATCTGCAGGAGCAGCTCAACCGTGAAGCTCCCGGTGCACGGTCTGTGCGCTGATGTTAATGTTCCTCTGCAGTCTCAGTGCTCAGCGACACCCCCTACCCCCCCAGAAACAGTCTGTGGTTTCCCACTTGGTGGCCGAGTTGCTGTGTTTCCTCAGTGCTTCCACTGTGCAATAATAGCACTTACAGTGATTTGTTGGAATAAAATCATACATGTTAGTGTGAAGAAGTTGACTTTGGAAGTCTGAAATGACTTTTTCTGCTTTTTAATAATTTTTTAATAACAGTGCTGTGGGGCGTAGAAGGACAAATAATACCTTATATACCACTTATAGCCCTCAAAAATGACTGTTCAGGGGGTTTATTGGACATTTATAACCCGATCAACCAATGAACTACAAATTCATTGGTTGATCGGGTACAAACCACCACAGAAGAAGACATGGTGCGGTTATAAGCGGTTATATATTGAAGTGTCCTTTGGCCAGACTCTGAACCCCAAATACCCCCTGATGCATCCATCTGGGTTTGCGTGTGTGCGTGAGCATTAAAATGAGTCTGTGGAGTGTAAAAAGTGCTTTGAGTGCTTGGTGAGAGTAAACAAAAAACATCACATAAATTATTCCAGCCCCTACAGACAACACTGAATAACTAACCTTACAAATGAGTAGCTGTGCAGCCCGGCGGTGAACTGGCAGCAAGAAGGCTCTGGGTTTGAACCCGTCCAGAGACATGTGCATCACATTAACATTAGCTGCTGGTGTGACCATAAGTGGTTATATTCCTCATTGTGTTAGCCTGTAAACTATAATAATAAAATTAGTGATAGGGTGTTCCAGCTGAGCCAAGGCTAAAGGAGCAAATTTATTTATTTTGCATTTTTGGCCACAGCGGCTTGTATTGACAGTGGAGACAGGAAATGGGGGAAAGACAGGGGAAGACACGCGGGCAAATTGGCGACAGGCCAGGACTCAAACCCACGCCGCCTGCACCGCAACGCGGCATATGTATGTGGTCGCCAGCTTCACCACTAGGCCACCCGGGCGCCCCGAAGGAGCAAATTTATAGAATATTTATGTCATGGTCCTCGGTCCTTTGACCCAGCGTTCTTATTCATATTTAGTTTTGAATTGTGATCCTTTGTTTCCGTTCTAGGTTGTTTTGGTTTTTCCCAGTGTGGTATGTCAGGTCCACGTTCCTGTCTCTGTCTAGTTGTTTCCTGTTTTATTTTGACAGTCTTCTGTTCCACGTGTGTTGTGTTCTGTTTTACTTCTGTTGCATCATTAGTTTTATGTTGTTCACCTGTGTTTCCCAGATTTGTCCACTTCCCTCATCAGCCCTCTTGTATTTAAGTCCTGAGTCTCCCTGCTTGTTGTCGTGTCCTTGTTTCTGATTGTGCCTGCTGTGTGCGCGCTCATGCTCAGTTAACACAACTCAAGTTTTATGTGAGCTAGTGCTCTATGTTGCTGGCACCTGATCAGCTCTGTTACATGCTTTGTTCAAGCAACTAAAGCTGAAGCTAAAGTTTGATTCTCGCCTCCTGAGTCCTGCATTGGGGTCCTCTGCCTTGCCTGCCACAGTGACACATGTGGATGAATGTTAAATGTCTGAACCGTGCTGTCAAAGGCTAATCTGTCAATCGCATCATCAAAGCAACATGTAGCAGTAATTTTACTTGACACAAAGCAACTCTGAAGAAGAGTTATTCATTTGCCTCAGTGACAAGCAAATCAAGATTAAAACCTCTGAAATGTATCCAGTGGTTCAAGTAGGTTATGAGATTTTTCAAATTACTGTTTCCAAAGGGACAAACATGCAAATTTAGACTTGTATCAACTTTTGAAAGATTGTTTCAGTCATCTGTTTGCTCTAAAAGGCAGGCTGCCAACAGATTAAAACATAGAGCTGCTTTGGTACTTGGGCAGAAATTAATTTTACAGATATAAATCACACCAAAAACTCAGAACTTTGTCTAAATTACTTCATTTGATTTTTAGTTTAGAAAGAGGAGCTCTCAGATCATTAGATAATGCATGAACAGACCATCTTTGATCTCATGTCAGTTCTTTTAAAGGGTTTACAAAAGGCTGCAGTGTGTCTTTTTCACCACAAGAGGGCAGCAGTGATCTGTGAGAGAACCCCAACTCGGGCGTGTCTCCATGTGGGGCAGCAGTGGCCTGAAGCACTGCCGGTTTAAATCCCCACACCAGCTGGGAGAATATGACTGGAGGGCATGAACAACTTTGAACAGCTTGTCCATATTATATATATCTTTATATCTACACTTCTGTGATAAACAAGCTCACAGTTGAAGCAGTAAACATAAGTTGAGCAGTTTTCATCGTCGATCAGAAAACACACACTGCAGCTCACAGGCGTCTCTAACAAGCCAATTACATGAGGAAAGGTTCTGAGTAAATTCCTCATTTATGACTTTGAGGACGGTTTCATTTGCCCATTAGCATTTTCAGCTCATCCACATGATTTAATGGAAATTATATTCTTATTAGTTTGCTGCTAATCTTTTTTGCTATGCCTTCTCTGAAGATGAGCTTTTTTTTTGAAAAGGCACAGGATATTAGAGGATGTTATATTATTATGTGCCCCCCCCCCCCCGCCCCCCCCGCCCCAATACTACCTGCAGCATTAGTGGAACACAGTAGTTCTGCTGCTGTGAGGTTAAAACTGTGCAGCAGGTCGTTTTCTGAAAATAAACTAATGTGCTGAGTCAGCCTTCACTGGTACAATAAAGGGTCAACACATCTACAAGAAGAGCCACTTCATCTGATCCCGGGCCAGAAACATGAATACATTAGTTCGTACTGCAGGAAGCTTCGCCCTCTCGCACAGTTATGTCACCACACTAGGAACTGGCCACGTTTTCAGGCTCTGATGTCTCCCAAAGACCTGTCAGACCTGTCTCCATCAACACCACCTCTCATGTTCGAATCATACACCATAAACAGTCACTGGATCATATCTATGATCATATTTGAAAGTTACAGTACTGTGCAAAAGTCTTGAGCCACCCCTAATTGCTTTATATTTTGTTTCGAAGGAGACAGACTTTCCTGATGTTCTTTGGTGCTCTTGAGCAGCAGTTCTCCAGCTTTCTGGAGTTGTTACCGGTTTTCCTGAGGGTTGCTTCCCTGTGCCTTCGGCCCGGGAACGGGTCCTGACTGTTGTTTGCGCTTATGCGCCAAATGACAGTTCAGAGTACCCACCCTTCTTGGAGTCACTGGGGTGGGTGCTTGAGGGTGCTCCATCTAGTGACTCCATGGTCCTACTGGGAGACTTCAATGCTCACCTGGGCAATGACAGTGAAACTTGGAGGAGCGTGATTGGGAGGAACGGCCTGCCCGATCTGAACCCAAATGGTGTTTTGTTATTGAACTTCTGTGCAAACCACAGTTTGTCCATAACAAACACCACGTTTGAACAGTTTATAGCGCGGCAGGGGTGCTACTGACTTCAACTGAGGCTATAGTTAGGCGGTGGAAGGAATACTTCAAGGACCTCCTTAATCCCATTGACATGCCTTCTGTAGTGGAAGCAGAGTCTGGGGACAAGGGGGATGACTCACCCATCACTGGGGGGTGAGGTCACTGAGGTGGTTAAACAACTCCTTGGTGGCAGGGCCCCTGGGATGGACGAGATTCGCCCTGAGTTCCTGAAGGCTCTGGATGTTGTAGGGCTGTCTTGGTTGCCTCTGCAACATCGCGTGGAGATCTGGGGCAGTGCCACCGGATTGGCAGACCGGGGTGGTGGTCCCCATCTTCAAGAAGGGAGACTGGAGGGTGTGCTCCAACTATTGGGGGATCACACTCCTCAGCCTCCCCGGTAAGGTCTGTGCCAGAGTGCTGGAAAAGGAGGGTCCGCCCGTTAGTCGAACCTTGGATTCAAGAGGAACAATGTGGTTTTTGTCCTGGTTGTGGAACGCTGGACCAGCTCTTTATCCTTTCAACAATATTTGAGTGTGCATGGGAGTTTGCCCATCCAATCTACATGTGTTTTGTGGACTTGGAGAAGGCATTCGACCGTGTCCTTGGGGTATCCTGTGGGAGGTGCTGCAGGATTATGGGGTGTCTGGTCTGTTGTTGCGGGCCATTCAGTCCCTGTACAACCGCAGTGAGAGCTTGGTCTGTATTGCCGGCAATAAGTCGGACTCCTTTCCTGTGGGCTTTGGACTTCGTCAGGGCTGCCCTTTGTCACAGATTGTGTTCATAATTTTTATGGACAGAATTTCAAGGCGTAGCCACGTGGCGGAATCTCATCCCTGCTTTTTTGGGATGATGCGGTCCTATTGGCTTCATCAGGTGGTGGCCTCCAGCTAGCAGTGGAATGGTTTGCAGCTGAGTGTGATGCGGCTGGCATGATAATTAGCACCTCTAAATCTGAGGCCGTGGTTCTCAGTAGGGCTGCAAAGATTCATCAATGTAATCGATGACGTCAACAACAAAAATTTGCAGACATGGAATTTCATCATTGAAGCGTCATATTTTTAAACCCATCCATCTATTTTGTTCCGCTTATTGTGATTTTTTTAAATTGCAATACACTACAGGAAGATATGGGGGCAGTATTGCCTCCATTGTCTGCCAAAAAAAACAGTACTAACGAAGAAGAAAGTAACACAAACAACATAACGATGGTGGTACAGAGAGGAGGGTGGAGAAAATGAAAGAAAATAGAGACGGACTGTCAAACTAAAATAAAGCTGAAATCAGACTGAGCGTTTAAAACGCCGGTGTTGTGCGAAATTCTGTTCCCCTGTGAAAATCTGTTCCCCCTGTGTCAGGAGCACGAACTGCAGCCAGAGAGGCAGATCCGACTGTCTTCACGGCACTTCTGATCGATTTCTCCGTAAAACGACACCGTAAAAGACTTGCTGGTAAATTAATTTGTTCCCATGTCATGGAGGGGGAACACAATATTTTGGATGGCTGAAATATTTGGTTCCCCCCGTGTAACTTTGGCAAATAAAGAGCAAATGTTTTCATATTCACAGGAGTTGTTGTTCTTGAGTAGAGGAATAAACACTGTAAAAGACTTTTACTGAAAAATTGATCAGAAGCACCGTGAAGACTGTCAGATCTGCCTCTCTGACTGCGCTCTCCCCAAACAGGAGGAACAGATTTTGATGGGGGAACAGAATTTCGCACAACATAGGCAGGCTTGAACAGGTGAGGTAAGATTGAAATAATTGTTGACTAATCGACTAATCGATTAAAAATAATTGACAGATTTAGTTGCAGCCCTAGTCCTCAGCCATAAAAGGGTGGAGTGCCCACTCCGGCTCAGGGACGAGTTGCTTCCTCAGGTGGAGGAGTTCAGGTATCTCGGGGTTTTATTCACGAGTGATGGGAGAAGGGACCGGGAGACTGACAGATGGATGGGGGCTGCATCTGCAGGGATGCGGATGCTCCACTGGCCTGTCGTGGTGAACAGGGATCTGAGTGTGAAAACAAAGCTGTTGATTTAAGATAAGATAAGAGATAAGATAGTGTTTATTTGTCACATGCACAGTTATACACAGTACAATGCACAGTGAAATGTATTTTGTACCTGCAACCTTATATACACACACATATAAATAAGAAGAATAAAAATAAAAAAAAAAGTAATTCACACTATACACTATACTCTATATACTATACACTATACACACTTTTATAAATTATAATATTTACATTGTGCAATAATGGTCCAGTTAGGGCTCAGAGTTGAGCAGACGGATGGCTTGTGGGTAAAAACTCTTCTTCAACCTTTCAGTCTTAGTCCTCAGGCAGCGGTAACGCCGGCCTGATGGGAGCAGGGAGAAGAGAGAGTGTCCGGGGTGGCTGGGCTGTTTTAGGATCTTCATGGCCCTCAGCCTGCACTGCTTGGTGTAAATGTCCTGCAGGTTGGGGAGGGTGGTTCTGATGGTCCGTTCAGCTGAACGAACCACCCTTTTTAGGGCCATGAAGTCCTGCTTGGTGCAGTTTCCCATCCAGGTGGTGATGCTCCCACGCATGATGCTCTCGATGGTGCAGGTGTAAAAGTTCCTGAGCACCTTGAGTGGGAGCTTGAAGTCTCTCAGCTGCCTGAGGAGGTAGAGACGCTGTCTGGCCTTCTTCACAGTGATGTTTATGTGATGAGTCCAGGACAGGTCCTGTGAGATGGTCACTCCCAGGTATTTGAAGGTGTCCACTCTTTCCACCTCAGCACCACTGATGACAAGTGGATGGTAGTCCCTCTGCTGCTTCCTGCTGAAGTCCACGATCAGTTCCTTTGTTTTGCTGACGTTGAGCAGGAGGTGGTTCTCCTGGCACCAGTTCTCCAGTTCTCCAGATTTACCAGTCAGTCTACGTTCCTGCCCTCACCTGTGGTCATGAGCTTTGGGTAGTGACTGAAAGTACGAGATCATGGATAAAGGCGGTGGAAATGAGCTTCCTCTGAAGGATGGCTGACCTCTCCCTTAGAGTTAGGGTGAGGAGTGCAGCCATTTGGGAGGGGCTCAAAGTAGAGCTGCTGCTCCTCCACATCGAAAGGAGGCAGTTGAGGTGGTTCGGGCATCTGACTAGGGTGCCTCCTGGGTGCCTCTTGGGTGAGGTGTTCCGGGCATGTCCCACCTGGTCATGCCTGGAAGGACACACTGCAGAGATTATATCTCTTGGCTGGCCTGGGAACTCCTTGGGGTTCCCCCCAGACGAGCTGGAGGAGGTGACTGGGGGAGAGGGAGGTCTGGGCTTCTCTGCTTAGGCTGCTTCCCCCGTGGCCCGACCCCGGATAAGTGGAAGAAAATTGATGGATGGATGGCTTTGGCTGGTGGATCAATTCCTGGCTTGTATGAATGTATGCATGAATGGGTAAATACAAACGTGTTGTATAAAGCGCTTTGAGTAGAAAAGTGCCATATAAGAATAAGTCCATTTACCATGGATGGATGGATACAATTTCCAAGCTTTGTTTAATACTCAGGTAATTATTTATTTATTTAGCAAATACAATTTTTAACTTTTTGTTGATTATTTTAGTCAATCATCTAAAATTACTATCCATACCTTCATAATTTCAGCTAGGCTTTATATATTGAACAAACATTTTTATTCATACTTTTAGTTCTAAGACTTTTAAGAGGTAGTGATACATTTAGTAAACCTTTGATCCATAATTTCAGCTATTTCTCATGCTTATTATTTGTTCATTCATACTGTTTGCTAACATTTTGAACTGCTTATGCACATCATTATCAAACTTCCTCACGTTTATCTAACAAGTTTGACTGTCAGCTGTTGTTTTAGTGAGCTAGTTAACTCTTTTCTGCACAAACCTGTTCAGGTCCACTTCATTCTTAAATTCAACTGTAAAATCAGTTTTATATATATTTTAGTTAAACTAATCTGTCTGTGGAATCCCTGGGGTACTTGTACCTCTAATTGGGAATCACTGCCATAGGATTTATACAGTCTGTGACAGAAACATTTAAGGCTGCATATACACATAATCTTCATACCCACAAACAGGATATGCAACACTGAACTTGCAGTTTTATGCAGGTAATCCTATAAGTTGCTGGTAAAAACTTTCCGAATGTCACAGACAGACTCAACAAACACATAATTAGCAAAGCAACAGAGAAGTCTGTTTCCTCAAATAGAAATTTCCATCCACTGTCTCAGCACTGACCTCCTTCCAGCTCTGCTCTCTGTCTCCACTCCATGTGCCATCACCGCCCACTTACTGCCTCCTCAGCGGGAGAAAGGTTAATACCCTGCTCCTGTCTGAGTCTGCTCAGCTGTGTGTGTGTGTGTGTGTGTGTGTGTGTGTGTGTGTGTGTGTGTGTGTGTGAGTGCGCGCGCGCGCAAAGTAGGACTGCATCTCGTTTCTGTTGTTCTCTGATGACAGTTTAACAACCATATGCACAAATGCAAGAAAAGTAGCAAAAATGGGGGCACAGTAATCTTAATGAATCTTTTTTTGCTATGAAACATGATGGCGGCAGGCTTGTTTCTATTTATCTTTTGAAAACCAACAAAAGGCTTCAGCCCCTGATCATGTCTGACTTTTCGACTCCGTCTTCAGCACTTGGCTCTGAGCTAATTTGCTCCTGCTGAAAACACAAATCTTTACCAATGGAAAAGAAAAACCAGCTGCTCCCGTCCAGCGTCACGTTGGTCTTTAAGCATCAACAGGATGACCTGCTGCAGGTGTGCCAGATAAAAGTCACCATCGCCCTTTCTTTGGATGTGCATATCTTTTGATCATTGATGATTATGATATTTGTATTAAACTTGTTTGGCAAAAATACATGTAGTTATTAGAGGATACTGCACAAACATGAACAAAAAGTGCAATTTGTTGGAGACAATGTTCATAATAAGGAGTGCTTATTGTATCAGGACGGTGCAAATGGGACTGACTCATAATTAGCTGCAGCTTAATTAAAGCAAACAAACTTCAGTAGCTGATGGATGGTTTAGATGAGCTCAGACTTGGTAACAGAATGACTTCATTGCAGGTTTTTTTGAGGATTTGTTACCTACACAAACTTTTTCCCAGCACATGATAACAAACTATTAGCACTTCATAGTACGTGTGGTCCCAAAGTGTGGGACAGCCTTAAAAAAACCTGTCATAAGCCCCTAAAATGCGAGGACATTTTAAGTGTTCTGCGTTACACTCCAGTAAATCTGATCGACTCCACTAAGTCTTCAGTTGATTCAACCTGAAGCCGTTGTTCACCTGTTAGAAATGTTTTCCAGGAGAACATTGCTGAATAAGCAGCACAGTGATAGTGGGAAAGATGGCAGTAAAAGAGGAGTTGGAGTTGTTATTATTCAAAGTGGAGCGTTCTCAGAGCCAAAGGTCTCTGAAGGGGCCAGAAACCCTCTGAATCAGATACATCAAGCTTTGTGACTGTGAGACGGGAAAGCAGGTTCATCACAGACACAGAATTTACTAAATAAAGAACACAAGAGTTGAAGCAAGCTATCTGTTCGTGGTCTCAGAGGATGAGGAGCGTCTCAACTCCACCTCTCAGGAGGGGAAACAAGACCGAAGATATCAGCACTTCATACTGGATGATGGAAAAAGTCCAGTTTACTGATGAATCCTGCTTACAGACTAGTGGCAGTAACTGAAATAAGGAGCCTGAGAGGAGAGCAAGAACAATCCCATAATGAAACGAGTGGCTCCACCCTGACAGAGAGACATCCTTCACTCTCTGGTTTGAGGATTTGTACTGCAGCAGGGTAACTTTAAAGACCCAAAGAGCAAAGACCGGGGACCGTCGTGGACTTTCCTCCACATTCTTATCACATCAACCCCACTGAAAGTTTATGGGGACTCTTGAAAGTCAAACACTGCTGAGCAGAGAGATAATAAGAGACACTGACACGAGAATCACGAGTAGAAATCTGTGGGATAACTGCAAAGATCTCAGCCTACCTCCAAAGAGCCAATCAACAGTGTGAGACTTAATCATGTTGTTGCAGTGGCGCACACACACACACACACACACACACACACACACACACACAGGCTCATGAAAGTTTCAAATATGTGCTGGCAGGCATTGGTCTCTGCTCATTATCGTAGTAACGGCTCACTGTAGCCAGGATGTAAATGATAGCACGCCGTTTGTTCAGAGCTTTGATTGATTGTGACTGAACTCTGGACTGAGTCATTAGTGAAGCTGTGATGTCACTCAGCTTTGCTCAGGAACAGTAAAAACTCACTTTCAGGGAAAAAAAGGCTTTTGAACCGTATTTTGGTTCATGTCAGGAAACGTTTTAGGCCTTTCTGTTGGAATTAAATGGTGACACATTTCTGTGACAGCAGAAATTTCAAACATGGCTGATCCATATTCATTATACTGTATGGGGGCTTAAAATAATAACTGCCCAAAGAACGTGCTGGAGACTTCGGTTATCGTAACGTGAGGAGAAGCTCTGTTGTTTGCAGACTCAGGAAAAATCAGCCTTCACCTTCTTCTTCTTCTTTTTCTTCTTCTGTTGGAGGTCGCAAATCAGAGAAATCGTCCCTTTAGAATTATAAGGTTTTATCTGACATTTTTGACGAAATTGACTTATCGTCATATTCTTATTTGTTGACTGCTAAATCAACAATATGTAAGAGATTTATTTCAATTATATACAACTTTGGCCATTTTATTCACAAAACAAAAAGGTTCTATCTGCAAAATCAAGCTTTAACTTGGTATTATAAGGTTCTATTATTTAGTATCTCAAAACTGGTCAGAATGCAGATAGAACCTTATAATTCTAAGGGGATGAAATGTGACCCTCTCAGAATCACCTTTTTGGTACCATAAATTAGATTTAATAAAGTAAATTTATTTAAATTCATTAATGCTTTCTGAGTTAGAGGCCCTCAGTGTGTGTGTGTGTGTGTGTGTGTGTGTGTGTGGGGGGGGGGGGGGGGGGGGGGGGGGGGGGGGGGTAAATTTTCCAGCATTTTTGATCCCTCATAACTTCATAAGTACAGGAGACATATTAAATCTTCAGGGATGAAAAACACATTTGTAGCAAAAGAGCGTCCTGATTCTGGGATCTTCTGAGTTCAGAAAAGCAGAACATAAAGTTGTTACATCAATGTGATACTTTAAACTAGGACTACATTAGAAACGATTGTGGCACAGAAGGAATGACGGCTGGAGGATGAACTGTGGTATCAAAATGTGGGTCAACAGGAGGGCTTTCATTCGCTGTGACTGTCTTTGATCAGCCGGCTGTCCTACAGGATCATATGAAGGTTCCTCCTGAGGGTGTCACAGACATTACATGAGTTCAGCTTTGTTATTAAATTGATGATATATCCCAAGATCATAGATGCCGTGATACTGATGCCAAAGTTGGTTATAGAAAAAAATCATGCTGAACCAAAGAGATTTTTTTTTGCATTGTGAGACTTTTTTAGATTGTGGGTGTGTGATAGTTGCTGAAATGGATTTTTCCACCCTGAAAATGCCGTGGGCTCAAAAATGCTGCAGAAAATAATGTAAATTACCAAAATTTCGACCCGTACTTTGACGGCCTGCAACTTGAATTTTGCATGACTTCATTGAATATACTAAAGTTTATATATAACATGAGCTGATTCTGAGAGGCCTCTGCCTTTAATGGGAAACAAATATTTAGGACAGTTCTTATAGATTGAGCATCTGTATGCAATCGTGAAGTTCGTATTCTCATTCGAATTGAAATATTTTTGACTAAATTCAAAATAAATGTGAAGGAGGGTTTTTGGACGTCCCTGCAGCTGCTGTGAGATTCAGGGCTGCCCTAAAAAGTGAAGCTGAGCATTAAAAATATAATTTACCTCTAGTGCCCTACTGCTCACCTCATGGAAATGGCAGTTTGAGACCTGCACATGGCAGTAATGGATTTCCAAAGCAGATGAGCAGCAATATTTTGGCAGAGGAAACGGTCTGACAGCGAAGCAGAAAATATTCTAGATTTTTTTACATGTATATTTATAAAAAATACACAAAAGTTATGTCCCAGTGGAATAGTTTTACAGTTAAGCAGTGGATTTATTATTCTTAGCAGAATCCACTCCGCCCTGATGCTCAGGGAAGATAGATTCCTCTAATAACTGAGATGCTGCAGAGTGGTGAGAGCTGCTGCAGGACAAATTATGTAATGATGATTCTGTATCTAAGTTGGTCTTTTTACTGCCTGATGAACTACATTTTTCTAGCATACTGGCCAACATTCATGCTTCCATAAATCATGCTCTTTCAGATAATTCTGGCCAATGATTCACTTTGCACCTGCGATACAAAAAGAAAACCTGAGACAAACACAGCAGATACGTCCTGTCAGCTCGGTGGGAAACTGAAGACCCCCCCCCCCCCCCCCCCCACGTACATTTTTCAGCACATTGATCTGGATTCGTGCCAGAATAACGTTTGTCTATTGTTAAAAAGGAAACGGTATTTTTCCACTAACATGTCTACAGAAGAAAAACAGGCCATTATTCTGAAGGATGCCCACTGTGCAAACTGCACACACACACACACACACACTCTTACAGTACAAGGCGCCTCATTAAAGCGGCTCAGCAACATGTTACAGCACTCATGACTCCAATGCAGCTTTTTCAGGCTGAGCCTCAGCTGATGTCTTCTCCCAGTGTGGCGTTTGCCACCACGGGGGCTGTTAGCAGCCCACCGCCCGACGCTGACGCGTCTCGCCTGTGTTGGCTGCAGGCTTATGGAGTGAAGCAGCATATAAAGTTCACAGCTGAATAATTGATGGTGTGGTGGATGGGTCACGGGTGGCAGCGAGGAAGAGGAGGTGGAAGTGGAAGGCAAATGCCAGCAGATGATCACTGCACTCGTGTCAGCCTGTGAGGGCTTGTTAGCAGCTGGATCTGAATAGCTCTCTGCTACATGCAGAGATCCTGATAATGAGATTTGGGTAATGAACCAGGGTTATATAATAGTCATATTCCATCGCCCAACTACAGAGAGATTTTAATTTGGCCTGGAGAAATAATGGCCTTCTTCTCAATTGCTGCAATGAGTAATTTTCTAAAGCTAACGCTAATATTATATTGCAATTAGAGCACTTCCAGAAGAAAGGCAAAAACAGGCCCGCAGAGTGGAATAAGAGTGAAGTCAGTAATCCGATAATGCCTGTAAATGTGTCGTCACCATCACAATGGTTTTAGTTTAGATAACAAGCTGTGAACGTTTAGCTCCATCAAACAATCTCCCAAAGATGAAACATTCATGTTCAAGAGACACAAATAAGAACCAGCTGAGGCCTGATTCAGAGTGTGTGTTTACCATCCTAAAGGTGTGAGCGTGTGTGTGCGTCTGTGTGTGTCAGATACCGACAGACTGCGCTGAATGTGAACAGAGGGTTCAAACAGCAGGTGTGCAGCGCGTCCAGCCTCCCTCTCACCCACACCGGCTACGCCGCGCTGCTCAGATCCCGATGAAGGCGAATGAGATCGGACGTGATTGATGCCGCTCGCCACATTTAGTGCTGATTTTTAAAGCAGCCTCAGTAGCATTTTATAGACTTGATTGAGGAAGTGAAGGCAGAGATGAAATATGAGCTGGCAGAGGTGCTCACAGATCAGAGGTGCACATTGCTTGTGTGGTAGTCTGGCGAGCGCAGAGTTATTGATTTGCAGGTCAAACGGCATCAAGGCAGCACAGGTTTTCTTAGGTGGAAATTATAACATGTTTTAGCCGCTTCAACAGCTTCTGAAAGGCTGTAATTCACAGCAAAGGCCTGAAGAATGTCCTGCTTATGGCTGCACATGCATGTGATTTCTTCTAGTCTGTAACATGGCAGGAAGGTGAACGGCCTTCCTAAAGCCTGCCATGACTCCTTGACATGTCTGGTTTTGTCAGACAATCATTCTGGAAGCAAAAACAATATTTAGAGTCTCCTCTCATGGACAAACGATGCAACATCAGCACTCGTAACATGATGGAAATGCTCCTCTTTGCTTTTTAAATGTTCATTTATCGGCCGTTATAAATGCCGATACTGAGAGACGGGCAGATAGCTAACGTAGGTCAGTAATATCGGCCTGCCGGTAAATTGCTCAGGCTCTACTTTTCGGTTATGCAGACAGAGGAGTCGTACGGTGACAGAGATTTACCTGCATGCAGTCCTCCAAATGCCAACAACATACAGGCCAATGCCGGTGACATTACTGAATGCTGATTGGCTGAATTCACCAAATGAGGAAAAGATGTCTTTTTTTCCTGATGATGGTCCCACTGTTCAGTGTTGTCTTGAATTCTGACTAAAACAGTGCCACCAGCACCCCCAGCACCACCACCACAGCACCATGCAGTCACCTGCTCTGAACCTCCCAAATACAGCAGCAAACAAACGACTCACAATTACATCAACTATTCAGATCAAAAATCAGGTTTCCTTCGGTCTCGTGTCCATTCCTCATCTTTCTTCATTCAAGCTTTTCTTCTTGGTTCTTTGCACCAGTTCCTGCATCGAGGCTGATACTCAGAAACATGCTGGATTCTGGGAAAAGCTCATGTTTCACTCTAATCTGAACTGCTTTCAGCTGCTGATTTCTGAGGCTGGGACCTCTAATGAAGTTCAGCTCTGCGGCAGAAGGAAGTCTCCAGCTGTCCTCAGGAGACCTAGTTTCATCAGTGTTTGATGATTTCTGTGACTGAACTTAAAAACCTTCCTTAACATTTTCCAAATTATTGACCTTCATGTCTTATAAAAGGCTAATGATGGACTGTTGAATGCCAGCACCGGATTCATGTGGAAGGAAGAAATTCCACCTGTTCACTTGTGAACTGGCACCATTGTAGCTCTGTAAGGTCATTGAGACCGATGGAGCTGCTGCCTCGCTGACACTTGTTGTTAACCACACAAACATGTTATTTAATCGAGGGGACGCCTGAAATTTTGCCTGCAGTATTTTCAGCCATTCCCAAACTTAAGACTACCATGACCTATTTTGAAATCTGAAAATCTTCCACCCAAGCCTTTAATCACAATCTGATCATGACAAGCCAAAGATGAAGTATTTCCTTTGTTGTCTTTTCATTTTGATCTTCCTTGAAAACCCTTGGAAATGTCCTGGAATCACCACTGATGAGGATATTCTTATCCATCACCCCATAAGTCTAAAGTCCTCTAAACTCCGGGCGAGGACACAGTATCCCCTCATGTCCTCACACTCTGAAACATGTGCGGTTATGCATGAAATTAGGGCTCATAAACACACTGAAATGAGACTGAATCTCTTAAACAGCTCCACCTGCGCCACCTCAGAGCTACAGCACCATCTACTTAAGACAAATAAGAACGTCTAATCTCTGCATTTTTAGTTTTGTCTCATTAGTCCTGTTTCATATGTAAATATTTGATGACAAATGTAAACATTATTATTAGGTGGGACTGACTTGTCATGGCCCACCTACATTTCACTGAAGGTCTCCCAGCTGAGGCTCCCACTGGAAATCCCTCATGTCAGGAATAGAAAAAGCCTTTAATGAGTTTTTATCGTGGTTGTGTTGGGTTGTGTGGATGCCCTTGTCCGCCCTTTGCAGCATCTTGATCGATGGCAAACTGCACTTTGACGTGCAGATTCCTGCCCAGCTGCAAATCAGTCGGTTTGATTTCTGCAGCATTAACAGCTGCTGTACCCGGAGACTTTCCCAGAACAGCGTAAATACCGTGTATTTTTACTGTGATGACGTCATACCAAAGTCAGACTGTTGTGACGTTATAAACTTTGTTGCTGTGTAGCTGCTGCTCTCACGGCTTTGGTACTGTTGTGTACCCTGAAGCCTCGAGCAGAAGGAGGAGGCTGATAGTGGACGTTAGCACTGCTGTAAAAACTGAACATCATCATTTCCAGAAGTTTTCTGCTTTTCTTAATCTCGGGATATAAAACCGGATGCTCGTTCGATAAAATGGTGTCACCTTCTGGGAGCTGCGATGGGAGTCTTTGACATTTTTACAGACTAATAAAAAATCCATTAATTGACAAAAAAATAGGCAGATTATTCAATGAGACATCGTTCATTACATCATTAAATCTGGACGCTGGAGCATTAATTATATGTAACCTTGACATTTATTACTCAGTTTGATGCTGGGATAAAAAGTAATGAAGCGGTGAGTGGGGTCAGATTGTGAGAATAAATGTGCCCTCACTGCAAACTAATGCAACAAGTTAGTGTTTTCACTGTGAGAACACACTGATACATCATGAGTTTGCTCCTTATATTGATCATCCTGTTGCCGAGCCAACCCTTCCTGTACCTGTTCCATACCTGCCTTTAGCGATTTGTGCTGATGCATTGATTGGATGTTTATTATGGGTGCTCATATGCAAGAGACGGAAGCCAAACAATGCACTGGACCAAATGTGAAAGACTTTTTTGTGTGCAGTGTTGAGGTGAGATTTACCAAAATCTTTGAGAAGACGACCCCCCCCCCCCCCCCGGAGCTCGTGCTGGCTCACTCTCCCTCCTCTCTCTCTCTCGGCTCTCCTCACTCTCTCTCGCTCACACAGCCAGCCGGTGCTGCAGTGGCTCAGTCGCAGAGCGCTGGCGCCGCTGTTTTTCCGCGGCAACACGTTTCTGTTGGAATACGGCTGCGTTCAGGAATCAGAGATGTAGCCCTCTGTTTCCGCTGCTTCAGCCCTCTACCATCAATTTCAGCCGCCGATCCAAGCTCACGCTCATTCGACCCGCTCGACGTCTTCTGCGCGGACTCCGGCGTCTCATTCGTGCGTCCTCATTGCGTAAAAGTCGTAAGTAGCTAAGGGACGCGCTGTCCAATAATCTTGATCGATTGCAAGCAGGAAGTGTGCGTTAGTTCGGTTCCGAAAATTGTGTTGAACTGCACAGAAATCAGTTTGAGCTTCGTTTGAAACTTGACCGCGTCTCACATAATCGCCACCGGCTCTGCAAAGTAAACGACTTTGTCCCGAAAATATCCAGCATGCCATGCATAATTCAACAAGCATTATGCACAAACATACGCGGATTAATTATTTACTAGATCTACCAAACACTTGCAATTGAAAGTAAATAGGTGGCTGTCAGCGTCTCTGCAGAGCGCAACGGAAATCCAAACACACTTCAAGGCAACCGGACACGTGTTGAGTTTACTTCAAATCTATCTGTGGCATTCGTTCATTAAATAATCTGACCTCTGCAGCACCGGGGCCACCCTGCTCCGGTTCAGCTCACCTTCAACCATGCCGGTAATGTGCACGAACCCTCCGCGGGCAAACCGCGCAGCCCGCGGCCATGCAGTGCTCCTCCGGGCATCTCTCATAGTCCTTCTCCTCCTCTGGCCACGGCCGTCCGCAGGCAAGAAGAAGCTGTACATCGGAGCGCTGTTCCCCATGAGCGGAGGCTGGCCGGGCGGTCAGGCGTGCATGCCCTCCGCTCAGATGGCTCTGGACCTGGTGAACAACAGGAGCGACATCCTGCCCGACTACGAGCTGGAGCTCATCCACTACGACAGCATGGTGAGTGCATGTGGAGGAGAGTCAGAGGAGGTGCGCACTTAAAGTGATGTGTGTGTGTGTGGTGTCAGCCCCTGAGGGATGTCATGATCTGCCTCTCAGATTATCACTGTTTTCATTTTCTGTGCTCAATCTCAGCTGTTATGACTGTTTTGTGCAATTCTTTTCTGATTTTTGATGAAAATATGCACTTTATTTTCATTTTTCATGAAATTATACCCGCCGTCTTTTCGGGATCACATGCCTTCTCCAAAGTTAAAGATCATTAGGAGGAGCTTTGAACACCTAACAAGGGCAGGTTTTGATTGAATATTGTGGATTTTGGGTCCTACCTTAGGGAATTTTCAGACACTTTATGATGGAAGTGTCTTTATTGATGGTTTCAAAATACAAAAATCAGTCACCAGGTGACACTCCAACATGTTCCCCAGTTTCTCTGGTTGTGTCATGTTTTAATGCATGTGTCACTGATAACGAAGCCCCGAGTCTCCACATTCATTTTGGTAAATGAGCAAACACACCTCCTGCTTGTTGCTCATCAATCATTCATGGTGGTATTTTGAAATGTCAGCATTATCGACCAATATAAATCCAATAATTACCCCTCCAGCTGCTTCTGATATGCCACCCTTTTTTACCACCCACACCACCCAAATCGACTTTAATCCACGTTATTTATGTGAGTGAGTAATCCTTCTCTTTGGGTTCACGCTGCTGCATATCCTGAAGTTTTTCCCTGAAAGGAAGCGTTTTTTCCAACAGTGGGACGAGTGCAGATGCAGATTTGTTAAAGACAGCAGGCCTCTGTCTCTTCTCTTGAGGGTTGTTATCAATCATGCTGCAGGACAGATGCCTGGAGAGTTGGCTGGGGCACCAAACAGTTAACTGCTCAGGGACTGGTTAGAAATTTGCTACGAGCTTTATTCTGATTGGTGTACGAGGCTCTGCATTGGAATCCTGTTAAACAGAATAGCAGGGAGAGCGAGCAAGTGTGTGTGAGAGAGAGAGAGGGAGAGTTGGCATGGCAACACAGTTACTCTTGAAGCGCACCACAGAAACAAACACGGCTTCAGCTCTGTGGAAATATGTGTGCAAAATCATACGCTGGATGTATGCAGAGCTGATGGCACTTTGTTAGACATCCACCTTGTTCTTTGCAGTCGACACAGATTAGAAACGTGTGCCTGTCCTCTGATTACAAGTGTAGTGAAGCAGGCAGCTGCAGATGTAGCAGCCATAAACATAAAAATCAAGTAATGAAGAGATTTCATAGGGACTGGAAAACATCTCTCCTCGTGCTTCAGGAGACGCTGGCGCCTCCGGCTCGAGAAATAGATGCAGATCCTTTTTGAAGGGAAAAGCTCAAAGAGGCTCACGTAACAATGTCTGAATGATGCTGGTTAATTCCTTGATTTGAAGTCCTGGCAGTGGGGTGGGGGGATTTATTGGTCAGAGTGAGGTTTTTACTTTTTGATTGCAAACGTTTGTCACCTGGCTGGAATAGTAATGAGGATAAGAGGCAGAAAACCAATTATAAGAAAAGAGATTAATTATGATATTTGCATCCAGTTATTAAAACTCATTCCACATTCCTGTTTGGTCAGAGAGGAGATCTGAAGCAGCGCATCATGCTTTACAGTGAGAGTCAGACGAGGGTGTAAATGGCTCTTTGTTTGCATCTCGAGATGAAGCTGCGGAGTGTAATTATGCATCAAAGACTCTTAACCCGAATTTATTATGATGAGAAACTTTTATTGCATCTTTAAATGATTAAATAAAAAATGAATTAAGGAAACCTATTATGCATATCTCCACATCCATATTTGTATTTGTGGATTCTACCAGAGTAGCTTTGCAATTAACAAAATAATCCTTATTCACCTCAGTGCAGCTCCTCACTTCATCCTCTGAAGCAAGCTATTTTAGCTCCTCTGTCCTTAAGGCTGCCTCCCCTTTTCCTTCTGATTGGCTGCTCATCTAAAACAAAAGCTTTGAGCAGCAGGTGAGTGTTGAGCTGCCTGAGGTGATCACATTAGGGGTATCTCTGTTCTTTCCCATCATCACAAGCCACGAGTAGAAAAAGCTCTGAGAAGATGGACACCCTGGTCTCCCTGGTTCAGCAAAGTTCTGTGTGAAACTGAGTGCTTTGAGGCCGGACGTGATGAGCGAGCTGCGACTCTCACTGAGAAACTGAGGGGCACTGCAAGCTAATAGGCTAGCAACAATGCCGAGAGCCATTTTCCCACAGACCTCTATTCAACCAGACTACTACACAACCAGAGGAGTCGCCCCTCATTAGAAAGATGCAGATTAAAGAGCTTCTCTGGCTTCTTTTCAGACCTCGAATCTACATCCAGTCTTTTAGCTACAGCCCAGCAAACACGGGTGAAACCCTGACGTCATCTCCCCGTTCACGACGGGCAAGAACAGAACTGAAGACGGACGGATGGCGATGCTGTTCTCACGTAGGGCGGAGGCCGAGTGTCCATCAGGTTGTAGCAGTGAAGGAATGAACTGCATCTTTGCTTTTTAAACAGGTTTGGTTACTCAGTGCCTGTGAACAGACAGGCTTCCCCGCAATATCAAAGTAGTAGTACTAGTATTGGTAAC
The DNA here is from genome assembly GCF_007364275.1 of Archocentrus centrarchus. NCBI lineage: Eukaryota > Metazoa > Chordata > Actinopteri > Cichliformes > Cichlidae > Archocentrus > Archocentrus centrarchus. The sequence goes on from NC_044361.1 coordinate 540,240, forward strand.
ACTAGTATTACCAGTATTGGTATTAATATGTTTGTTTTAATATAAACAAAAATCCAGCAGTCTCGTTTATGTCAGGGTGATCTGAGCACGGCAGGCTGTTCCATAAGCCTGCCCTGGTGTGATCAGGTCAGCTCAGTGGGACGAGAAGTGACTCGGGTGGAACATCCGTTTGTTTCTTGCTGCAAAATCGAACAAAGACGTCTGTGTGGTGTTCAGTAAGTACCTGGAGCTGAAAAGAAGGCTGCGTCGCAGCTTTTCAACCATGACTAGACGTCGACAAAAGACGGCCAGCCTGCAGTTACTCAACAACGAAACTGTCTGAATCTGAAGTCCTCAAGAACTTCTGCTTTCACACAGGGATGAGCGGGACCGTGTGGAGCTGCGGAACAAAAACTTACATTTTAGGGGGAAACATTTTTCTTTCTTTTGCCTTGTGTTTGACAATATTGAGACAATAGACAGAATTACATATTTATTTATTTTTACAGATTTAGATTGTACTCAAGCACTTTTCTTGAGTATCAGGGATGTCACCACACCACGAACCACTTTATGGCAGCAGTCACCTTCAACCAGCTGCTCCTTATACACACATGGAAGTTTCTGTTGTGGTTTAATTGCACTTATTGTGTGTAGTTATGATTTGGAAATGGGTGCCACTGTGGGTTGTAAATGTGTGAACAGACAAGCACAGACCTTCAGTTCAGACACATTATTGATACTAAATCTGCAAAAACGAAATAAAAACGTGTCCTTTTTGTCGAGAAGCAGGTGTAAGTGATTCTTTTGGCTCCATTCGCTCCTGTTCATCGAGGACGACTCTGCAGCCAGTGTCTGTACAATGGGATTAATGGGAAGTGAAATGACTCTTGTAGATTGGCTCTGGCGGAGCTTTTGGCTCATGGGGATTACTTCCACATACACTGACCTCATTATTTAAAACTCTGGCCATGCTTAATATGAATATCTGCTGTTGTAACAGTATTTATATGACAGAAAATAAGAAAAAGCAGAACTGGTCCCCTTCTAACATTTGATTTGGCAAACAGGTAGCAGTTTGGAAGTACGGAGCGATGTCCTCGGCTTGTTCAACATCATAAAATATTTATGAAGCTCAACACTTAATCCCAGCCTGTCCTTTAAATGGATGCACATACCCCGTGGTAGCAGAACGGCTTGTTTCTCTGGCTATTCTGGCGACAGCATCAGACTATTTACAGCCTTCTGAGATCTGCGCACACACGCACACACAGGATCGCGCGCAGACACACAGGCTGTTGCCATGGATATATCAAAGCCGAGACTGCAAACTTTGATCAATTATTAACAGTGATGAGTGAGACGGTGGAGACGCAGAGAAATGGTGGTGAAACAAGGTGCTTCCCTCACTTCTGTTTTTGATTTTAATTGGCAGCCGTGACACAATTTTCCATCCGCTGTGGCATAACTCGTATTCGTCAGTGGTCCTCATCTATGTCCGTTGGCACACCAGCCTGAAGTGCGGTGCCAGACGTAATTATGAGGAACTAAGGAGATGTAGCTCTGCATGGTTTGAGATTCAATATCCAGGCTGTCCCCCAAGCCTGATCATATCCCCTATTCACATTCTTTTATATTATTCAATCTGGAGTGTAATTAGAGAGCGCATTACAACTACTGAGTGTATTTCCTCATTCTTCCCAGCTCAGGGAAGCTTCAGTTTCTTTGAGAGCTCCTCGCCAGCTGGGTATGACTGATTGGAGAGACTACATGGGCATGTTAACATGACACTGATATTGGCTGCAGGAATTTCAGCACCAAGGACAGCAGCTGAAGTGCTCATCTTAAGTGGTGTGTGTGTGTGTGTGTGTGTGTGTGTGTGTGTGTGTGTGTGTGTGTGTGTGTGTGTGTGTGTGTGTGTGTGTGTGTGTGTGTGTAGTTTTATGTACACACAGTAGCATTAATCTGGGTGTGTGACAGTAAATGTGTATGCGACCATGAACGGTATCGGGGGCCGTCAGTGCTGGTGCTCTCACGAGCCAGGGAGGAACAGAAATGAAAGAAATGGTGACGACCCCAGAGGGCTGCGGCAGACAGACCTCCAAGAATAGCAGAGATTCCTCAGCCTTTATTGCAAACCTGCCAACACCCCTGTTTTCCTCTGGTTTCTTTCATAAGGGAGGGCATGTACTTTTTCACCTTTTACTGCTCTGATTTTGTTACCCAAGGCTTCATGTGGAAGGTGAATGACTGAAACATTCAACAACTGAAACTGATTTTGTTTTGTGTTCAGGTATATCCAGCCTCCATCACTTATCTTTAAAGCTGGTTCATATTTCAAGTGGAAACAGCATGGAATAATCACAGACTGTATATAAAAGATAGATACACCCACCATACCATCATGCCTAGTAGACAGCTAGTGGCTACAGCTACCTGTGTCACCACCCACCACCTGCCAGTGAGAGCAGCCATGCTCTAAACGATGGAGACTTTAAGCTGTAATAGGGTTTAATATTTTTCCCGAAAATGACATGAATCAAATCCCGGGAAAAGACGAGCCATTTCCCGGGAATCCCGGGAAATTATTTTTTTTTTTTTAAATTTTAATTAGGCCTTCTGTAGCCTGTGTCGGGCTTAACCTATTGTGATATTGTAGAGGTAGCTTTCCAGCTATGTCCTGTTATGCCCAGTAGGGGGCAACGTCGGCTTGATTAATGCAATAAAACCTACATCTCGGCATTCGAGTGCTCGAGCTATGCGGTGTTGTATCGTTCCTCAACACTCCCTTAACAAATATAATGAATATTCCTCCATTGTACATGGAATTATAACAAGCTATTTTACAACTGCTGGTGCAAAACAATACGGTTCATCTCCACAGCATTGATAAAGGCTCAGCCACGCTGTCGTGGCGACATCTGTTGCGCTATATCTCCACCAGTGGAACGCTGTAATAGTCATTGAAAAGTTAACTACCGTACTACACTATAATATGACATAACACAGGGCCTTGAGTAATGCACTACGACTTGGTCATTGCCATTCTGGCAACAGCAAATTTATAACGCCGTGTCTGAGGGTTAAAGTAGGTTCGCTGTGAATCGTCTTTTGAAAAACTGGCCAATCATTATAGCCTAAAAAATATACATTTTACTCAACTCCATTTTAAAAGCAAAATATGTTAAAGTAATCTATTTCATGATCATTTCTTCACACAATCGGCCCGCATCCTAATTCATGATTGTTAGTAAGCGGCTGCAAACGAGGAAAAGAAACACTTGAAGTTAAACAGATATTTATTTCTTTATTGTTCAGGGCAGGCATATTTTATAGGCTACATAATGCAACTTTTTTCCCGGTTTCTTGTCTTAACGTTTCCCGGGAAATGGGAAATGGTTCTGATTGCATTTCCCGGGAATCCCGGTCCCGGGATTAAACCCTAAGCTGTAATAACATTTAAACAGGTGAATTATTAAAAACCAGCCTGTAAACATCTGTGTCCACCTGTAAAGTTGGATGCAATGTGCCTTTGTGGGGACTGGCTTCCTTTTGGAGCCAGCCTCAGGTGGCCATCGGAGGAACTGCAGGCTTTGGCACTCACCTTGGTTTGGTTTTCTTTAGACTCAGACGTTGCTGCAGGAGGCATGTCTATGGGAAAAGGATGCTGCTGTTCACATGATATACAGCACGATGCTTATCTAGTAAAATATGATCCCACGTAGAGTAAAACAAGTGATGAAGAATGCTTTAGGGCGTGGCTAATGTTTGATTGACTGCTTAATGAGTCTGCTGTGCTGTTAGTTTCTCAGTTAGATCTGTACCCCTCACTTGTTATCACATAATGACTTTGGTGATGTCATGGTGGCTACAGCCACTTTTATATACAGTCTGTAGTTTTACAACAAAGTTAAAGCTTCTTTTGAACAACCCGTTTTAATGTGATTGGGTTTGATGCCGGTTAGCCCGCTAACCATTTCCTGTTAAGCTCAAGGTGTAAAGAATGTGGAATAATAACTGTTTAAAGCAAAATAACTGCATTTCTTTCTTAAAAAATCTGAATTCAAGCTGTTGCTTTTGGACCTCCATCTGCTGTCATTATAACGATTAAGGGTTTTATTAGCAGAATGAACTTAAGCAGCCTGTTCAAGGATCTTAAAAATGCTCTGTAAGAAATTCAAAGGTTTAAAAAGCTTAAGGGTTGCTTACAGGATTTTATAGTGTTTTTTTTTTAAACTTTGTCTTTTATTATTTTTGATTAAAAACAGAACAAAAAGACAAGCATACAATGGTTTTTCAACTCAAACATGCAAAAAGTAATCGTGGTTATTACCATCATCAATTAAGCTGCAGTCACACCAATGAAAGCAGCCTGTGGCATGACCTAAATGATTGTGGCTGTGTGCACTGAGCTCACGATCTCGTTGCCGTTGAAATGGCTGCTTTGAAGACAGGGACCAGGTCTGTCACCAAACGTAGTCAATTCTTCAAAACGACTTCGGTGCGTCAGGACGGCAATAAAATGGCAATAAAATGGCAATAAGATGGAGTCAGTGTGCTCAGTTTACGACTGAACAGGGTCAAGCTGGCAATTACACGCAATCTGTTTGTGATAATATGCTGATTAACTGTGATAAATCTGCAAATCTGTTACTGTCACATTAAACAGAAGTTCACAGTAACTACTTACATTCAGAGACCAGCCAGAAGCTGCTGTAGGAAAACGACACGGCTGCTTTGTACGGGAATCTCACCAGAGTCCAGTCTGCAACCAGCTGAGTAGAGCATGTGTCGCTGACGAGCTGTGCTCATCACTGCAGACTGACTCAGATTGATTTCGACGTGTTGCCAGTCTGAGTGTGATTGCAGTCACTCCAAGTTGGACCACGAGTGTTTGCAGACAGGTTGCCTCCCACCAGGCAACCTGTGCAAACGTCTTGTGATCAAAGGTGGTTAAAAGCGGCTCGACCTCTGGGCAGCCAGCTGGCTTGTTGCAATTACTTGCAGTTGGTTGTTGAATGTGAAAAAAATTCAATGTAATCACTGGAGAACCACCCCAGTGAGGAAGATGCTGTTTTTACTCTGTGACTGAGTCATTATATGCTGTGACGTTATCAGGCTAGCTAGCCTCATGCATTTGCAGCCTCTCAAGCCTCCGACAGCACGCAGTACTTACAGATGCACTGATCAGATATTTGGATTGCATATCGGTCCAATCTTGACTCAGAAGTGTGGATCTGGTATCCGTGACAACAGGGTGACTTAGTTGAGTTGCATGTTGTTCTGTGTTCACGTCCGCAGACGTGCATTAGTTGCTGCAGGTAGCAGGCAGGACGTTCACAGCAGGTCAGCTGCAGGTTGGAGCTTTCCTGGTCTGGGGTCTGTTGTCTATTATTTTACTAATAAATACCATTCTGGAAATTTTTATGTCCTTGGATTTATTTATTTGTTACATTTGATTCTATAAAGTTGATGCAGTGTTGAGCCTGATACTGCCTCACACATAGAACAGTCTGATCTGACACTGGGATCAGATCAGAACTCAGTATCCAAACTGGTCCTAACATACTACATTAAGACTGAGTGTAAGTATGGGAGCATCTGCGGCTTTCTTTGTATCATTCTTTGAAATCGTACTGCTCTCGTGATCCACGACCTTCACTCATGCAAAGCCAAGACAAAGATCTTCTGTGTGATTGTAATTTAAATAAAGTGACTGTGTTTTTGCTCCAGTCTTTTCCTTTTCTTGCTGCTCAGTGTTTCAGTTTTGCTCCTGTTCAACCGAAGATTTAATTTCCTGCGCGCATAGAAACAGTGAATGATTGAAAGCTTCAACTATACGTCTGATGCTGTTTCACAATTGTGTTCCAGACTAGACCCCCTCATTTTATACCAGCACAGCCTGTTAGCCACGTCATATTAACATGAAGGTGCAGAGGGTGGAGTGTGCAGTTGCTGCTGGGTAAAATAACTGAATCTGTTCTTTGATAAACACCAAAGTTTCTGTCCGTTCTCTTAGATGAATGATGAAAGTGTTTCACAGCAAAATCAAAGCCTATTTTGATAAATCATTTTCTAACTAATGTCTTATTGATTTTCCCAACATTCACCTGTGATTATTTTAAAGTGAAGCTCTGCAGCCAGGCCTTGAACTACGTATATGTAGGTCAGAAACGGCACTTTTTACATGAAATTCTCATTTCTTCATATATTAAGCAGCAACTTGTTTGCAAAATTGATGGAAACAAGCTGTTATTAAACATGTAATGTGCTGTGGTAATGACAGATTGATGAAATAATTCAGAGATAATTAGTGTGGGCGCTGAATTACTGCTCAGAATGAAGTTAAAACACTGTAGCACAAGAAAACTAACAAGCTTGTCCTCAGCATGCAGCCAGCCCACAGCCACAGTGACAGAGAACACAAACAACCTTCGGGAAAGGCAGTGTTTAACAAGCTGAAGGCGTCAATCTGCATCTTCTTCACATGAAGATAAGGCAACAGTTATTTTTATGAGGAGCTGGCAGCCGTGCGCTGTGGACGGAGGTTTGCATCCAGCTGATTTCACCCAGAGAGGTGAAGTGATCTGTGAAATCAGCAGGTATGATGATTGATTGAGAGAGCCTGTAGACTCTCAGCATTGCGTTGCACAGGGCTGCCTATTTCTCTTCAGTTTTCCTTAAATAATCCCACCGATCTCAGGGCGCTTTACAAAGTCAGGTCAATGCGGTGCGTTACAGAGAGAGTCCCTTTGAGTGAGCGCGTGTCCCAAATAACACAAATGTTGTGAAGCTGTTTACCAAGTCAGTGTTAATTCTGGTAACCCAGCAATTAATGAGAGACTGAGGGATCAATGTTGCACTCATTCGCAATGAAACTTTAATCACTGAAATGATTCAGCTTTGGTCAATATTATCATGACAAGTAACAGAATTTCAGCTCATTCGAGGTCTTAATCTCCACTCAGAGAGGGTCCACAGTGGGAGCTCGCACTGCTTTCTACTGCTACTCCTTCTGTTTCAGATGCTTTTTTTATGGAGCGCTAAAACGGCCAAATTAAAATAAATAAATGCGTCAATAATGAATTAATTAAATGCATCATTAATAAAAAACTCAATATATTTGATTTAAAACCTAATTAATTATTTCACTATTAATATTTGATGCTTCTTGTGCAGCAGTGCATCACAAATTCATTTTATCTGTCACCCTCACTCACCAAAGTCAAGGGGTGGAGCTAACACCGACCTGGTCAAAACCGTCGCCATGTTCTGGACTCAATTCTTTCAGCATCACCTACACACAGTTTGTATTGCATACTTCCTGCCTCCTGGTCGCACCTGCCTCCTGGTAGCGCCTGCCTCCTGGTCGCTCCTGCCTCCTGGTAGCGCCTGCCTCCTGGTAGCGCCTGCCTCCTGGTCGCTCCTGCCTCCTGGTAGCGCCTGCCTCCTGGTAGCGCCTGCCTCCTGGTAGCGCCTGCCTCCTGGTAGCGCCTGCCTCCTGGTAGCGCCTGCCTCCTGGTCGCACCTGCCTCCTGGTAGCGCCTGCCTCCTGGTCGCTCCTGCCTCCTGGTAGCGCCTGCCTCCTGGTAGCGCCTGCTTCCTGGTAGCGCCTGCCTCCTGGTCGCTCCTGCCTCCTGGTAGCGCCTGCCTCCTGGTAGCGCCTGCCTCCTGGTCGCTCCTGCCTCCTGGTAGCGCCTGCCTCCTGGTAGCGCCTGCCTCCTGGTAGCGCCTGCCTCCTGGTAGCGCCTGCCTCCTGGTAGCGCCTGCCTCCTGGTCGCACCTGCCTCCTGGTCGCTCCTGCCTCCTGGTCGCTCCTGCCTCCTGGTAGCGCCTGCCTCCTGGTAGTGCTTGCTTGGCTGGCACTCTCAGGTCCACACTTCAGAGGACAGAGGACACAGTGGCTTCACTGTGTACTGTACTATCGTTTATGATTAATATTCATAGCACACAATGAACCTAATTACTTGTTCTTTTAAAATACATATATATTTTTATAATCACTCTGCCAAGATGCTATAAAAGACCCATTAATATGAAATCATTTTGAAAGGTCATAAACACTGGAGTGATTTGGAAGAAGGTGGTAAAAAACTGTATATTAAATGTTACCGATTATTCCACCGACTGTTTCAGATCTCTGTGAATTATTAAAAACAGATGATCTGATTATTTCTGGAGCAGTTTGTCTCCACTCTGCAGGATGTCCACAAACAGCATCAACATGCTGCTCCAGATGTTTCTGCTCACAGTGAAAATGTTCTCACTTTCCTCCCTGCATTAAAATATTTGTAAAGTTTAATTTGAAAATAAGCTGTAATAAACAAGTGTAACACATCTGAGCATCAGGAGCTAAAGACAGTAAGCTTCACTAAAACGTCCAGTTTTAGTGAAGCTTACTGTGCTCAGGAACAAATGAAACACCGACATCAGCAAAGCTTCACCGACTGAGTTACATCCTGTTGACCGTCCAGTGAGAGGGGGGGTCTGCAGGGTTAGGGTGGGGGCAGGCTGTCCTGACCTGCTGTGGAGGGATGAGTCGCAGAGACCATGAAATAATACATGTTTTTAAATGAAGGGATATGGTATTTAATTAATGATAATTATTTATGTAGTTAATAAATTATTTATGTAATTATTTATTTGAATTCAGTCATCACACATTTGAATCATGTGTGGCTGCTCTGATTGACAGGTGGGTCCTGTGCTTCCTTGGCTTTATCTCGAGTCCCTACCCTGGATCTCTGAACTGTTGCTATGGTGTTGGTGCCTTTGGAAGCACTTTTAATCCAGTCAGCTGATAAATGATTGTATGCAGTTACTGAAAGCCCCTCCCATAAATGAGTTCTTCAGTTTTGGTGCAGTCGCTATACTAACCAAGTATTCACTGAGCACCTTTGAATGTGGTCACTTCTGGCTCCAAGCGTGAATATAGTGGGATAGAAAAGCTGACACTGAGGCATCACAATGGGAGCGGTGACTGTGTTCATCTCTGTATGCTGGCTTTGGTCAAACCCAGAAGGACGCGGGGAGAAACGTGTGGAGCTCCTGGTTAGGAGTGGTGACAGATGCAGTGATCTTTCTGGAATGTGCAGTGTGTGAATGATGGCATTTCAAAAACATATTTTTAAACATCTCTGTGTGGTCTTTGTGATTGAAGTTCCCTCTTTGATTAGAAATCATATAGAAACATTTACATGAGAGGTCTGGCTGTCAGAGCTGCTTAATGGGGCTCCGATTGAATTATCTAATTGCATGTAAACGTAACCACTATAATTCCCCCCAATCTAAAGTTAATGGAAAACACATCAATCAACGAGAAGCCCGGCCATTTCACATTCCTGAGTCTCGAGTGGTGATTACCACTTCAGAAAAATCACGGGGCTGCCTCAATGAGACAATTCAGCCATCGAGACAAACACCCCAATTAGGAGCTTTATTGGTTGTTGCCATCAGCATCTGCGGTTCGATTGCTTGTGACACTCATCTAGAGTGTATTTTTTTAACCGTGTGTGTGTATTTGTGTTTGAAAGCCATATCTCTTCTTCCATGCCAAATCATTAGATGTGTCAGGCCTGTTTAACTGTGACTCTGATGAGCAGTGTGGTGTAGATGTCCACTGACAGAGTGGTGATGGATCAGTCAGCCACACTTTCGCCACGTAGACCCGTTGTAAACGGCTTTATTGGAGGGTTGTAATGTGATGGCTGCCGTCGTGGTCGTCGTGCTCGCTCTTCTTTGTTTCTGCCCGTTTGTAATGTCTCGATGTGTCAGCAGTGTGTTGTGTTTCGATGATACACAATGATGTGAAACTCTGTGCAGATAATGTATTTTTCTTTCTTACTGCAGCTCATCTTTTCTCTTCAAATTTGCATCCGCTTGTTTACTGCTTCGTGCTACTTTTTGTGCCATTTTCTTTTACTTTGTCATGACCCTTTCTTGTTCTGCTCTTTCCATTTCCCCGACTTGTCCTTTTCTTTCTCTGCACATTTGCATTGGCCTTTTTGTGACTCCAGCGCTTCGATGTCATTTCCCTTTACTTTATCTGCTCTTTTCTGTTCTCCTGTTCTATTTACAGACGCCTCCATCTCCCACTCTGCTCAGCTTATTTGTTTCTTCCTTTCCTCTCGCTTCTCTTTTTCCATCTGTCTCTTTCAGTCTTATTGCCTCACTTTTTTTCTGCTCACCTTATGTCTCAACTTAATTAATTTCTGATTCGATCCATTTAAAACTCACTTTCTTCATTTTTGTCCTTCCAGTGTGACCCAGGAGAAGCTACAAAGTTGCTGTACGACCTTCTGTACACTGAGCCCATCAAGATTGTCCTGATGCCCGGCTGCAGCGGCGTCTCCACGTTGGTCGCCGAAGCTGCCCGCATGTGGAACCTCATAGTGGTGGGGGTCTTTTGTTTTTTTTTATACCCAAGCACGTTCCTCTGTTTTACCCCAGAAGTTTTCCAAACATGAGGCTTAACCTGAAATTTAGACTCAACACATCATAACAGTCACCCAATCACGAGGACTGAAGTAATTCATATTTATTTGTGTAGTGACTCCCTATTTTTGATGTGCTGGTAAACTCCAAATATATACAGTACCAGTCCAAAGTTATGACACACCTTCTCATTCAATGTTTTTCTTTTTTCCTACAGTGTAAATTAATACTGAAGTCATGCAGACCGAAGGAACACATAAGGAATCATGTAGTACACTTAGAAGTGTTAAACAAACCAAAATATGTTTTAGACTCTTCAAAGTAGCTCCTTCAGCTTTGATCACAGCTTTGCACACTCACTCAGCTTCATGAGGTCATCACCTGAAATGCTTCTCCAGCAGTCCTGAAGGAGTTCCCAGAGGTGCTGAGCACCTGTTGGCTGCTTTGTCTTCACTCTGTGGTTCAACTCATCCCAAACCATCTCAGTTGGGTTTAGATCAGCTAATTGTGGGGGCCAGGTCATGTGATGCAGCACTCTTTATTGGTCAAATAGCCCTTAGACAGCCTGGAGGTGTGTTTGGGCTCATTGTCCTGTTAAAAAACAAATGATGGTCCCACTAAGCTCAAACCAGATGGGATGTTGCTGCAGAATGCTGTGGCAGCCATGCTGGTTAGATTGGAATAAATCACCAACAGTCACCAGCAAAGCACCCCCATACCATCACTCTTCCTCCTCCATACTTCACGGTGGGAACTACACATGTAGGAACCATCCGCTCACCTTTTTTTGTGTTTTTTCAGTAATGAAACATCACTGAATGAGAAGATGTGTCCAAACTTTTGACTGGTACTATGTTTACCCCATCATGGTCCAATGATGAAAAGAATTACAAGAATTTGGTATGAAATTATTTGTAAAGATTTTTTAAAGCCCCAGTCACACAGGCCCAGTGACCCTAGCACTAAGTAGAGGGAAAAATGTATATTCCCCAGTGAGTCGCTGGTTGGTTGCTGGCAGTCACATGGTGAAATTGCTTGCAAAGAGGTATACGGTGGTGCACTGAAAACATCTTTGCGATTGCTGCGGTCACCAGCAGATCGCTACAGTTGTCCACAGTTTGCGTGGAAGATTCTGACCTGTTTGCCAACTACTCACCGAGCGGCAGTGAAACGTTCGCTTTCAAAGTGAAGAGCGTGGGCTGCAGCGGTCTCTGTTTCCAGTTTGCGCGGCACTTTTTCGGCATTAGTGAGTGTTTGCAGACAAGTTGGCTTCTTCCGTACCAAAAATGGGTGACCGCAGCAACCTGCTAGCAACCTAAGCAGTCGCAGTGTAGCACCCTTTTTGTGATAGATTTCACCATGCAACAGAGAGCAACCTCCAGCAACCATTTGACAACCAGTTGGGGAATACACTTTTTTTTTTCCATTAACTGCAGGCTGCCAGGGGGTTACGGAGTGGGCCTGTGTGACTGAGGCCAAACATCTGCTGTCTATTTAACTCTGAAAATATGAAGCAAAAGCATTTACTTCCTGGATATTAGTGTTAGTGTGCACCCTACAAAATGAAAATGTCCCCACCAGTTTAGGTTTCACCCAAAGACAGCCAGTGCACTCCCATTTTTGGAAGCCCATTTAACTTGTGTGTGTTTCACAGCTACAGAAACTGAGTTGTTATTGGCCTTTTAGCACATCAGTCATTTGTGATTATAGCCAATCATTTTCCCTTTTCAGTGGCAGCAAGCATCGGTAGTTTGGTTGGATTTCAGCCAAGCTATTCCCTACTTTTAGGCAGCAGACGCCCACACCATAATTATCAGCGGCAGAAGCATAAAAAAACTGTTTTGAATAATAGTAAAAGGTTTCATAGTAATCAAATGCTTCACCATGTTTTTCAGTGTCAGAGTCATGGGTAAAAACAGAATAGTCAAATTTGACCATTTGGAGACGTAATGGTAAGAGTGACATCATAAATGTAAAGGTCGCTATCCCAAAGGTGAACCCTAAAGGTCTGAAATTTCACAGATGTAAGAATTTGACTTTGGCAGAAAACATGCTCCATTTATTTTGACTCAGACATGGCCGATTATAAATGTCCTGTTTTGAAATGATTTCATTTTGTGTTTTATATGTTCAGAAACTAAAAACTTAGCTGGGAGTCATCTTGAGTTATGTGGTGATTGTTGTCTATAAATCTGAGGCTGTTATATATACTCAAACTGATCCGGTGTCCTCTGAGAGTTGTCTCTCCAATATGGATTGCTCCTTTAGCCTGAATCGCAGGCCTGTGTGTCAGAGAGTTGTCTTATGACTAGATGAACTGAGTTATTCATAAATACATCCTGTTTAGAAGACAGAGAACTTGGTGGATTCCTAAGAACATTTATCCCGGTTCCCCGTGATATGATGGTCATCTGAATATCTTCTATCCTGCTGGAGTGAACCTTGGTCTCACAGGATTTCTGTAACAGCTTGCAAAGAGAAAGTACGCCAAATAGCTGATTTGGCGTACTTGTAATGATGCACCGTTTGCCAAAATATATTGAAATATATGCCAGAAATAGTGCTGAAGCTAACTTGCTTTGCACTGTGTGGAAATAATTGCCAAATAATGTATCTGCTTATATTTAGAAGAGGTTTGCAGACAGTGAACTAAAGCAGCTGCTGTAAACAGTAACTGTAAAGATAAGTGTGAAGGAAGCTCAGGATCCAGAGAATATCCATCAAACATGGTGTTGGGGGTCATGGCCTTTGTACACATGGCAGCCACACTTTTCCCTGATGATATCACTACATCCCACATGTATGGCTAAAGTACCAAAGGGAGCTTTTAAAGCTAAAATCCAGAACATTTCTAAACAGCCGAATCAGTCGTGCCATTCAGCCCTAAATTCAGCATCATGATCCCAGCTGTGAAGCTTCAAAGCACCAGCGTTACTGCTTGTTTGGAACCATCAGTAGCTGCATTTCGACTCACTCACACGCTTGTTATAAAGGAGAAAACTGGATCGTATCAGCCTGTAAACATGATCACATGGTTGAGTGCAGTAAGTAGTCAGCTCACGCCAACCAGGAATGTCTGGGCTCAAAAATCAGTGTTAAAATGCCAGTAGCTGCAGTTCCTTAAATGGCCACTTGAGGCTGGCTCCATAAATGAGTGAGTCCTCAAACTGTCCTGTTAAAATGCCCACATTAGGAAGCATGTTTAGAGCCTAAAGTTTTAATACTGAGCCCTGAGTCCTCACTTTGTGACAACTATACAGAGACGGATTTTATTTTTTATAACTCAGCCGTTTTATTGAGGCTTAAAGTCAGGGGAATAGCAGCTTTGAACGGTGGGCCGGCACAGCAGCTGATGGCTCTCTGCTCTGCCTCACCTCCTCTAATTGAAAGCACTGAACTGGACCTCCTGACTGTTTTTGTGCTGCTGGTGCCTTTTGAAGCATTTTAATGGAGTTATTTGACTAATGTTGTGGCTTTCTTTGTGCTGCAGCCCATCCAAAAATGTGTGCATCAGTTCAGCAGAATGAGTGAAATTCTAGTGTTGTAGTATTCTGTGAATTGGCACTAATTAGCAAATATGAGTGTATTTGCATTGGTTTGCTAACCAAGCTGTCTGGAACTGATAACTCAGCACATTGACCTCTCATCCAAATACGATCGCTTCAGATGACAAAATAAGAACATGTTATTAGGAAAAGTGCTAAAAGTGAGGTTTCAAAGTGTACGATGATGCCACTGAGTCGATAAAGACTGATTTTCTTTTAGAAGCAGCCTCAAGTGGTCATGTGAGGAACTGCATTTTTTCACTGTCACATTGGCTTCATTTTTCGACCCTGGAAAAATCCCATTTTAGGGGCTTTATTAGTAAATGTGCGACCCACAGGAGCAAACAGAGGAGGCGCTGTTACAGCAGAGTGCCGCCCCGTGTTTGTCTCCCTGTGGGGAACTCTGGGTAGCGTAGAGAGGGCTGATAGCTCGATGATGCTGCTGTTTATCTCTCTGCTTTGTGCAGCTCAACACTGTAAATGATTTTTAAATACTTCACAAAGGAGCTTTAATGAGTGTTGAGACTTTACAAGACTGACAGCTGCACTGCTGTGTATGACAAATCATATTTATTGGCCTCAATACAGCACGATAATATACGTACAGTATTTATGACAAGTCTTAAACACAACCCAGATCTGTAGCGGCGTGAACGATCCGCTGCCGTCTTCTGCAGCTGTGATTTTGTTGAAAGCACTTCTTCATCACTCAGTTTATTTTGTTTATCTCATTCTCTTTCTTCTCCTGATCTGCCTTTCTGTCACTCATGGCGCTCTGCTTATTAGCTTTGTCCCATAATTGAAGTTTCATCCAGAGATTAGTCATCGAGAACAATCAGTTCTAGTGGTTGGCATCTGCCCCTCTTTCTCATTTCTGGGCTTTCTCAGTTTGCCACCCTTTTTTTTTTCCTCGTCATTAAAGACTCTTTTCCACTTTCTGACTCTTCGCCTTCCTCTTTCCTTTGTCTGTCTCTGCCTGGAGCTGGTCTGCTCTATTTCAGCCCTGCTTTTTGCCTCCTTCCTTCCTTCCTTCCTCCTTTCCATCTCTAGCTTTCTCTGTGTTTCTCTCCCGCTCTTCATTTCCGCCTCACTCCCTCAGCTTGAGCGGTTGATTCTCCCCGCACACAAAGGGATCTGTCTCTCTTTACTACACGCCACCACTGGCACAACCACCTAACCGCCACACTCAATTATTTCTGGATGCGTTGTGCCTGCAGGAGCCTCCTCGCATGTCAAACAGCTTCATCAGAGTGCTGGGGAGGCAAAAGCAACCTCCATTTTTGGACACTGATCAAGGAGGGTCTCTCCATCAGCTCCTCTTGGCACAGTGTTAATTTGATCCCCTATCTCCCTTTCTAAAAGCACTGTAAGCCATAGACGGGCATTGATCTGCTACCAGAGAGCTGTCAGTGTGAGAATTGAGAGATATTGTTGTGGTTTTGCTTCCATGTGCAGCTTTGCTCGTCTTTTTCTGAGTGCGTCTATTTCTGCCATGGCCGCTTTTTGCGTTTTACTCGTCTCGCTGTTTTCACGTCTGAAGGTTTATTTGAGCGTTACCAGAGTGTAGCTTCAGGTTTGACCTTAGTTAAATTATTACACTCTTGCAGGCGCCGTGTTAATGAAGAAAAACCAGCTGAAAACACTTCAGTTGTTCTCAGTGTTTGAGTCGATGACATTAAACGCTCTGTGGACCCAAATTAACAAACGTTCTACTTTATCTCGCGTCTGCCGTCTGCCTCGAAACCCTCAGAGGCACAAATAAAGTCTGAATCTTGAATCCTCCATATAAAAGGGTGCATTTTAGTCTTACCCTTAACCCTAAATCTACCCGTGCCCCTAACAGATCACCAGCTGCTGGGTCTCCATAAAAGTAAGACTTAAGGGTACAACAGCTCCAACGATGAGATCGTGTCTGTGTTTGTGTCTGGAGCTTTTTTCTCTTTTGTTGTTGTTTTTGTTGGTTTTCTTTGCCTGAGCTTTGTAATGTCAGCCTCTCAGACTGAGGCCTCGGCCTTCTCTGGAGTTCACCGAATCTCACTGCACTGAAAAATCATCTGCAGTTTTAATAGCGACATGTCAAACAAGCCCTGAGCCTGCAGTGACTCCTGCATTCACGTCTCTGTACAGCGGAGATCTGAAAGCTCAGCGGTGAGCAGAAAGCTGAACTGAAGGATACTTATGGATTATTTGGTGTCATTATTCACACAAGGCTTGTTGCCCCGGACGATTGGGCTTCATGGCTGTAATTATGGCCTGATTTATTGCCCAGCGACGCTGTGAGATTGGATTTGTGGTTCACAGTGACAAATTTAGATATGCAACTTCCTCAAAGGAAGTCTTACAATGACTTTGGTCATCTCCTGAGTTTTTCTTTCCAAGCTCATCCAAACTAAAGTTAGACAACCATACATTTTATGGATGCAGCTTTCTAACCAAGCAAGTTTGGACTCCCTCCCCTCCAAATATGGTCACTTCTGGCTCCAAAAAATTCAACATTGAAGTCTCGACGCTGAAGCTGAGGCTTCAACATCCAGACACTAGAACCCAGTGGGTGATGTATGGTTTTTAAATTGGCAAATACATGCATAGAAACCTCAACCTTTTAGCATATTGACCTGAAGTGTTGATAGATGAATGTTGATGATACCTTTGTCCTTTACCGGATACAAGTTTGCTTCCTTATGTGAGACTAACACAAGAGAAACTCTGCTCAGTGTAACGGAGGAAACTTCAGCCAGTCGTCTGTTGTTTTTTGACAGAGTCGGTTTCGATACGATCTCTTCATCGCTCGTTTTTGTCGCTTCATGTTCACTCTTTAAGACAAACTGTGTTTCTGTCATTAAGCTGCCGTCACACTGGCTGCTCACGCTCATGTATGTGATCATTACACTTATTTTTGAGCATGTGGCATCCTCCAAAGCTCCTGCTGTTTTCTCCAGATCTTTCGTCACCGCTCTCAGATCGGCTTTCACTTCCTGTAAAGTTTGCCCTCCTTCGTATTGATGTCTATGTGCCTGTCCCTGCAGGAATTTGTTATTGTGGAAAGTCCACATCGTACATGACATTCAACATCAGTCATGGAGCCCTCTCTCGCTCCCAGTGGCGAACATCCCACAGCTATAGGTAATGGGGCTGAGATGAGAGCGGAGAGGAGGGAGGCTGCTCGTGTCTGTAATGGCTCCCTAAACGGCAGGTTCCTCATTTTAAAGAAGGCCTGTCGAGGATTTTATTTCCACTTGTCACAGTGAAACTAATTGATAGAGGAACAGTCTCCTGCTTCCACTGACATTTTCTAACAACCATCTAACAACAATGCTGCCTTTTTCTGAGGTCTTATGGCTGAGAGTTCATATTCTATAGGTCCGACTTGCTTTGAAGCCAGAATAATTTGATTATTTTGAAATATGCGTTTCTAATAGTAGCTTATATAATCTCAATTTCATTGATGCAGGGGGAAACCTGCATGAGCCATTCAGTGTTTTTCTGTTGGTTTGTTTGTTTTAATGAAATTATGGAGCTCATCAACATCTAATGCACTCGGCCTCTCTGACCACGACATGATCCACCTGATCCCCGCGTACAGACAGAGGCTGAAGCTCTCAAAACCTGTGGTGAGGACAACAAAGCAGTGGACCCGTGAGGCTGTGGAGGAGCTCCGCACATGCTTCGAAACTACAGACTGGGACTCAATGAGGGCTGCCTGTGACAGTCTGGATGACTACACGGACACTGTAACCTCGTATATCCACTTCTGCGAGGACAGCATTGTGCCATCACGCACCAGGGTGAGTTATAACAGTGACAAACCCTGGTTTACTCCCAAACTGAAGCAGCTGTGGATAGAGAAGAGGGAGGCTTTTAAAAGTGGGGACAAAGACTGCTACAAAGAGGCCAAGTACAGGTTTAGCAAGGAAGTGGCCACTGCTAGATCACATCACTCTGAGAATATACAGCAGCAGATCTCAGAGAACGACGCGGCCTCTGTATGGAAAGGTTTTAGGCAGATTACCAACTACAAGCCTAAAACCCCCCACTCCACAGACGACCTACAAACTGCAAATAGACTGAACGAGTTCTATTGTCGTTTTGATGGTCAGTTCAGCAGCCTTCACACCTCCACCAGTCCCAACTACAATACAGCCAACACAAATATTCACCCCCCAACCTCCCCCACTCCCCACACCTCAGAGAAGCCCACATCATCAAGGACTCCCACCCCAGAGTCCCCCTCCTCCCCCACCCCCACAGTCTTTTGTATTCAGGAGGACCAGGTGCTAAAGCAGTTCAGGAGTGTCAAAGCTCGCAAAGCTCCAGGTCCAGATGGTGTCTCACCTGCCACACTGAGACACTGTGCTAACGAGCTTGCCCCATTGTTCACGAACATCTTCAACTCCTCACTGGAGGCTTGCCACGTGCCTGTCTGCTTTAAAACCGCTACCATTGTTCCTGTCCCCAAGAAGCCAAGGATCACTGGACTAAATGACTACAGACCTGTGGCACTGACTTCTGTGGTCATGAAGTCATTTGAGCGTCTGGTGCTGTCCCACCTCAAGTCCCTCACAGCCCCCCTTCTGGACCCCCTGCAGTTTGCCTACAGAGCCAACAGGTCTGTGGACGACGCCATCAACCTGACTCTGCACTTCATCCTACAGCATCTGGACTCCCAGGGAACCTACGCCAGGATCCTGTTTGTGGACTTCAGCTCTGCCTTCAACACCATCCTCCCTGATCTCCTCCAAGACAAGCTGTCCCAGATGAACGTGCCAGATCCCATCTGCAGGTGGATCATTGACTTCCTGATGAACAGGAAGCAGCACGTGAGGCTGGGGAAGAATGTCTCGGACTCCCGGACCATCAGCACTGGCACTCCTCAGGGCTGTGTCCTCTCTCCTCTGCTCTTCTCCCTGTATACCAACTGCTGCACCTCTGACCACCAGTCTGTCAAGCTTATTAAGTTTGCAGACGACATGACTCTCATCGGACTCATCTCAGATGGGGACGAGTCGACCTACAGGATGGAGGTCAAACGTCTGGCGTCCTGGTGCAGCCACAATAACCTGGTACTGAACGCCCAGAAGACAGTGGAGATTATAGTGGACTTTAGGAAGCACACAGCCCCTCTACCCTCCATCATCCTGACTGACACCCCCATCACCACAGTGGACTCTTTTCGCTTCCTGGGAACTACCATCACCCAGGACCTCAAGTGGGAGCCCACCATCACCTCTGTCATCAAAAAGGCCCAGCAGAGGATGTACTTCCTGCGGCAGTTGAAGAAATTCAACTTGCCAGCAAGGACCATGGTGCAGTTCTATACTGCCATCATTGAGTCCATCCTCACCTCCTCCATCACTGTGTGGTACGCTGGAGCCACCACTAGGGACAAACAGAGACTACAGCGCGTTGTGCACTCTGCTGAGAAGGTGATTGGCTGTAACCTCCCATCTCTCCAGGACCTGTACACCTCCAGGACACTGGGGCGTGCAGGTCGGATCACAGCCGACCACTCTCACCCTGGGCACAGACTTTTTGACCCTCTCCCCTCAGGCAGGAGGCTACGGTCCATACGGACCAGAACCTCCCGCCATAAGAACAGTTTCTTCCCCTCTGCTGTTGGACTCATGAACAATTACCCTAAGACTGTTACCACCACCCTCCACAAACGCTGATGACCCTATGTCTATGCACCTGTCTGACTGCACTGATGTACATATTAGTGGAATATAGTTTACATTCTTTTATCTTTTAATTAGTCTCTGCACTGTATATTTTGTAATTTTGTAATATTGTGCTATAGTTATAGCTCTAATATCTCTGTATATTTGCAATTTGTATACTTGTATATTGTCTTATAGTTTTTATACTTATTTGTTTTTTTCTGTACGCACGAAGTACCGCAGCAATTTCCTAATGCTGTGAACCTGTTCACCCATATGGCAATAAAAACCTTCTGATTCTGATTCTGATTCTGATAGCCTAAAGGGGGGGGGGGGGGGTAGAGGATATTTTCTCATTCTGTCTTTTTGATGGCCTTTCTGTCTTTTTCTGATTTGAACCAGTCACCATCACTTTGGACAGGCGAGAAGCTCCTGATTTAATTGAAGTCTGTTTAAAATTCTAATTAGTTTCTTTTTCCTGTTTTTCTACTAAGTCAGACCTCCAAAAACTGCAGTTCCTCTAACAGCCACCGGGGGCTAACCCTTCTTTATGTCTGAGAGCCTCAGGTGCTTTTTTTTTTTTTTTATTATGTTCCCGGCCTGCTGCCAATTAACCAACTAATGAACCTAAGTAACTGTAAAATATTACTTACTAAAAATTACTTATTTTCCAGCCTTTTGTTGCCCTCTCCCGACTGGTTTGAGCATGTTGCTGCCATCAAATTCAAAATGAACACATTGTTTTTAAACATTTAATCTTCTCAGTTTAAACATTTGACATATTTTCTGTGTTCGAGTTTATGACACTTGTTTTTATGGCTCCAGAAAATTACCATGGCAGGATTATCGCTGATCCTTAAACATGTGGAACATCTAAACATCTGTAACCTTCCTCCCTCGCTCACTTCTTTTTCTCCGTTCATGTCTCCCAGCTGTCCTATGGTTCCAGCTCGCCAGCCCTGTCCAATCGCCAGCGTTTCCCGACATTCTTCCGTACACATCCGTCAGCCACCCTCCACAACCCCACCAGGGTGCGGCTTTTCAAGAAGTGGAAGTGGACTCGCATCGCCACCATTCAGCAGACCACAGAAGTCTTCACTTCGGTCGGCACCTTTAATCTTCATGTGTCTCTGCTTTCTTCTTCCTTTTCTGTCTCCATTGCTCGCTCCTGTCCACGCGGCCTCAGCACGGCTGCTGTATGTTTGTTTATGAGCAGACTAAGCAATACACCTTTAAGCAATGTCTCCTGCCATTAATGGAGTATTTTTGTGGAATATTGGCTGTGAGAAATATTGACGCGGCAGGACACCTCTCCCGGCCATAGCGGTCGATACCAGCGTCCCTCGGTTTGGTTCCTGTAATGGAGGTTAATGATTCCGCTTCATCGTTCTTTCCTCCCGCTTCTCACATCCTTCTTCTTTGCAGTCGTGTCTTTGTCAAAAAATCTATTCTCTCTCACGCTGCCTTGTTTTTATTTATCATACGTGCCCACAGTCTCATGTACACGTCAGATTTATTTATTTTTCCCCTATGGACTCGCTTTTCTTCTAACCTCAACCTGTCGTCTCTCTTCATCTCTCTGTTCTGCTGCCTCTCTAACCTCCTCTTCCTCCCCCTCCCTCCCTGTCTGTCTTCGTCTGTCCTTCCCTTTCATGTGGCAGACTCTGGATGATCTGGAGGAGAGGGTGAAGGAGGCAGGCATCGAGATCAGCGTTCGCCAGAGTTTCCTCACCGACCCGGCTGTCGCTGTCAAGAACCTCAAGGTGCTTTGATTAAAAATTCACCTCAGCTGCTGGCCGTCTCCCCCCACCTCACCTTCCTCCTCTGGCTCGCAGCTGCACACGATGCCATTAGCATAGAGGCGATTTGATAGAGGAAATTAATGCGCCATGCTAATTAGCAGCTCCTGAACAGCAGCATGTGCCATCCTGTGAAGCGGCAGGACTTTGGCACATGGTGCTGCCACATCATGAAGTTATATTGTTGCTGCTGATGTAACTAAGCAATGTTTTGTTATGATTGATGCAGCGCCAGGATGCTCGGATCATCGTGGGGCTCTTTTATGAGACTGAAGCTCGGAAGGTGTTTTGTGAGGTTGGTACCTTTCCCTGTTCAGTCGATCCCAGAACGCCCAGCCTGACTGGCTGTTAGCTGAAACTGAGCTCTATAATGGGCCGTTTGAATGAATGAGTGAATTTGCTTGTTTGGCAGCGATACAACGTGCTCAGCTCCTCTCCGGGAATAATTGATCATTTTCTCCATCCCTCCGTGCTGCAGGTGTTCAAGGAGAAGCTCTATGGGAAGAAGTATGTGTGGTTCCTGATTGGCTGGTACGCTGACAACTGGTTTAAGATCAAAGACCCGGCCATCAACTGCACGGTGGAGAACATGACGGAGGCTGTGGAGGGACACGTGACCACTGAGATCGTCATGCTGAATCCTGAAACTGTCCGTGGAGTCTCCAACATGGTGGGAATACAGATCGCTCTGCTATTAAAGAGATTAATTATATTAATCAGTGACAACATGTGTAGCTTCATTAACAAATAATGAGTGACAGTAACTGGATTACAGAGAATTCATCACAATTCAAAGTAATTAAGGCACTTGGATCTAACGATGGAGTGTAATGATCTTATAATGACATTAAATAGAGCTCACCTGGTCTTTGTCCAACACTTTGGGGATCCACACACTATTCTTTTATTCATGTCTACATACTAATGACATTCCCATCAGCCTCAGCTGTACTTTAGTTGATTAGCAAACACAGATTTATACAAACTTAAACTTATAAGGATGAGATGCCGTCCGGCAGCATGAGGAGGAGGTGCCCGGCTGCTGTGGTTCTTCCACATGCTGCTGAGGCTCCTGTTAGTTACATGAATAAACTCTTAAAGGACCAACACGCCCGTTTCTTCAGACTTCAACCAGCTAATCTGATAAAAGTCAAACAAGAGTCAAAGCAGATGAGTTTTTCATGGGTGCAGCCCACAGATGCATTTCCTCTCAGATGTGGCTCCATTTAAGGGGAATAAACAGGCTTTCCAACAGTATCGGATTTATTGCCAAGAAGCATCGTTATAATAAATAATCCCCCAAACACTAGTGTTTATATACGTATCCTCCACAAAGAGAAATCTTCTTGGCTGCTGCCGTTCATTGAAATTTTAACTCGGTGCAGGGAAGTGCTGCTTCCTAATGCATGCATATTTATCAGCACAGCATTTTTATTTAAAATAATCACAACTTGATAACTTTTCAAACAGTTTCCAGCTTTGCTGCAAATGGCAGAGATATCAGTGACACGGCTATGGATGGTAGCAGCTGTCAGGACGTGACCTTGGTGCAGCTGCTGTGACAAATGATTGAATTGTAAAACCACGACTGTGTGTGTGACACCTCACCTGCATCAGTCCTAGAAAACTAGACTGCGATTAACTGTAATGTCCTCATGAATCCTGTCTGTGTCAGGAAAGGCCTAATTCACAGTTATGAATATTGAATCAAGTTAGCACTGCCATGTGCATAAATGTGCACAACTCTGATGCTTTGGAAACGCACGGATATTTAATGAAGTCAAACAGCTGGATGTTGGAAGGAGGCTTTGAGACTTAATTTTATTTGGCGTGTTTGGGCAGCGTGAGAGGAAAGCCAGAAGTGCCAGAGCTGGCAGCCCTGCATGAAAAGGAACTTTTTTTTAGTATTTCTTTCCTATATAGGACTGTATGCTCGCAAGGCAGATTCAGGATGCTCTCAAATACCTTTGAATCCTCCTCTTTGTGGGCGTGGTTCCAGATCGGATAGGTGCATCAGGAGTCAGAGCTGTGCCAGAATCAGTGAACGACTCTCTGCCGCGTCCGTCTCCTCAGAAATCTGTGCGTGCAGACGGATCTCGACACTGGCATCTGCTTCCTGGCACGACGGGTTTAAGACAGACGAGCGTGCAGAGAGAGTCCTCTTTGTGCACTAAAACAAAAGCACCATGAATATGAAGGAATATCCCATCTTAGTCAGCTGTAGGAACTGTATCAGTTGGATTTGTGTGGATAATGATGTAAGCGTACTTGTGTGTGGAAGTGGCAAACAGGGAGGGTGGGAGGTTTAACCCACCTGTGCAGTACAGATGTGCACCTGATGTGAAACGCCCAATCAAATACTTTTTATATTTTGCTGAAGTTTAAACACACAGATTTGTCTTCATGCCTTTTTGCAACCTCCCCAGTTCACATATAATCACATTTTCCAGTTAACTTCATATTTGCATGTAAATGTGTCTTTAAAGGTCCCCTCACCTACGTGTTGCATTGAGAGCCCTGAACAGGTTCTGCTGTGATCGGCACGGAATAACAAATAACCATCAGCCTCAGAGGACACAGAGCTTTCCCCCCGGGCCGGCTCGCTGTTCCTGCAGTTTCAGGCTCCCAGAGCGTTTCGAGTTGGGTCGTGAGCACAGGGTTCTAACACGGTTGTTCTTGTTGGATTATTCTAGGTCTAAGTTTTTCTCTGTTGGCCCAAAGCATCATAAATGTGGTAATTTTAAAATGCTGTTAGTTATTGATTGGTATTAGCATGCTGAGAGCTGGTAGCTGTTTGTGGTGTCTCTCCTCTTTCCTGTCTTCACCCCCCCCCCCCTCCCCTCGCTGAGCCTGGAGGTCTCCTCCTGTTAAAGGGGCGCTGCTCCTTCTGACCATCGCTGTGTGAATAAGACCGAAGAGAAAAAAAGCACCAAACAAATGTTACCGATGAGTTTATTCTGATTTTACTGATTACAGTCGTTGATGTAATATTTAGCAGTCGGGTCAGTCCCACACACACACATATTCATAGTATCTTTTTCATGATATCTAATTAAATTTAGAATATTAGTTGACATCCCTACTTTGTATGCACTTGAACCACACCTGAAATCCACACTTTCCCTGGAGGCACACTTAGTCTTCTTTAAAGGCACTTATTATAAATTCCTCTGTTTAAATATAGTTGACAACCTTCCCAAATTATCTACAACTGTCAACACAATTTGAACACAACCATGACTTCATGCACAAAAGGCCTTAGTATTGTGTTGAAGCAATATTAACTGAAGTTGGTGTAGGGCCAGGACTTCCTGTGATGTATTTTCATGTTAAAATGGTGCTGTGACTCATTAAGAGCTCGTCTGTATTTAGGGGAGGTGAGGAAACACAGGGACAATTAAAAGAACAGCAGCACACGTCTGGAAACCCTTCAGCACCCCCTGGTGGTGAAAGGTTTAGTTCAAACATGCAGAGGGTGATTACAAAAAGTACCTTTATTAATGAAAGTAACCACATATCGATTGTATTTGGCTAGTTTGTAACAGATTTGAATTTGCTGGCCCTGCAGTTTCGGGTGATGAACACCTGTGCTGTCCTGTTAATCTGTGCCTATATTCCTGATGGCAGATGTTGCTGTTGCCGGGTATTCAGCTCTTATCTGTCTGGATCCTCACGAGACGCGAGTTATTTCAGGAACGGCTGATGTGTTAAGAACAATAATGTCATCGCTTCAGTCAACTCTGTATGACCGGAATCGGCATTGTGTTTGTTAAACTGCTGAGAATTCCTCGGATTTTCTGCACTGAAATCGTGGGCACCTCGCTCTTTTTCAACGCGTGTCTTTATCATTTTTGTCCGACGCTCATTTAGCTTCTCAGGTACCGTCGCCCTCCTCTGTTTACCTTCTCTAATCCTCTTAAGCCGTCTCTTCTTCCCTCCATCTTTCCTTTCTGTTCGACCTTCTCTGACTCTGCCGGTCTGCCGTGGATCGTCCCGTCATTCTTCTTGTTTACCCGTCTCTCCTCTACCGTTTCCTCGTCCCACCTTTTCTCACCACCACTCTCCCCTCCAGCCCTCCTTCCTTCCCTCACACTTCATCAGCAGCTGTTGTTTATATTCATACAGCACCTGCCACTACCTGCTGCTTGAGCTGTTGACGTGTGCTGCTCAACGGGCGATAAGAATTACAGCCAGAGCTGCTGCTCCTAGTCTGTCTATTCAAATTCAATTTCCAAGTTTGAAATTGGCGTAGTACTTTTAGATAGAGCACTCAGATTAAACTACTGTGCCAATACTGCAGGGCCTGCAAAGCACATTGTCAGCTAGTTTTCAGTAGGTGGTGGCAGATTTAAATGCCAAATGTCAAGGTGGAATTTCAATTAGATGAATTTGACATAAGTGAATCGGAGTGTGTGTAGGCCTAATTGGGCTCAAAGAATCCGCGGGGACACAATGATGAATGGTAGCAATAATTTCCCATCACACATGTATCCGTGCTTTCAGCGGGAGATAATGCTGATTGGTGTTTAATCACGAAATGAGTTCTGAACCGCGTGCTTGTGAGAAAAGGAAGACGCTGTCTTAAGATGACTTTAACAGTCTAGCAAAGCAATAAAGTTCTCCGAGGATCTGGAGCCGCATGTCAGAGCTGCTGCCACGCACGTCTAATACTAACAAATACCTCCAGCGGCAGTCACGCCACCCGTTTCTCAAAGGCTGTAACATACAAAGTTCTCCTGAGTTCATATTTCCAAAATGTCCCTCATCAGCTCCCTCACCAAGGCTGAGAAGATTCAAAGGACAGATGATATAAGCAGCATGAATGTGGAGAATCAGTATTTTTTTCTTTGTACAATAACTTCAGTCAGTCAAATACAAATTTTATCCTCCTGTGAAACTTTTCGGAGGCACTGAGAACACGGAAATCTTCTTTATTTTGCTCCAGAACGTAGGTTTGTTCTTCAACCCTGAGATGAGGGAAACTCGGCGCTTTCTGTTCCACAAAGAGACCCATCTTAAACAGTTACCATGGTAACAGACTCTGTGAACCGAATCCGCCGAGTCCTCTTTGACTCCTCCCCTCCTGCTGAAATACCTGACGCCCCATGAAAATGTGCTGGTGATAAGCGTCCTGTCGCTGCGAGGGAGCAGATCTTTGGTACCAGAAGCTTCGTGGTTTCAGAACTTGTAGTCCAGGTTGTGGTGATCTGTGTGGAGAGGAGAACTGGACTTCTGTTTGCAACCTTAAAACCATCACTCTGCTTTTTATCAGCTCTTCTAAATGTACATGATTTGTAAATGGAGGTCAGCACAGCCCTGAAGTCTTGAACTCGGGGCCTGGATATCCTGAGTTCCCCAGAGGCTTAATCAGCAGACCAGGTGACGGGTTCCAGGATTAAATTGGGCACAAATTAGCATAAAAAGGGAAAACAAGGAAAATCCTGTTTGATAAGCTTTTCGGGGAGTTTTGTGCTGCACTGTTTCATAATTCCTTTAGAAACATCACACAGCAGTTAGCTTAGCCAGCACAGCTCTGAGTGCCAGAGGGCTGTTTATAAAAGCAAAAAATAAATAATTTAGGGTCCTGTCCAAATGAGAGGTACTGGAAGGGCCCGAGTGCCCGTATGGTCAGCTTTACTGCCCCTCAAAAAGCCCCTCGGGCTGGCCCGAGTACCATCTAGTGAGCACCGAAGGCCCTAGAGTTAGCTCAGATGCTAATCTGGTGTGATCTTAAAGCATAACTCCACCATTAGAAACGGGACCCACTCCTGACATGCTGCTATTTGCTGTGCACCCTTCCTCCTGTTAGTAGATATTTTGGCAGGCAAATTTGTGTTCAGGTTGGCTGCACATAGACACTGTCTCTCTTCTTTTCAGTTTCATCGCGGTACAAGCAGCATTTATTTATTCTGATCCAAATGTATTTTTAACACTGCAGTCTCCACTAAAGTGCAGCCAGTCTGAGAAAGTAGAGCCTCTCAGTGTCTTTTATTTGAAGTGTTTACTACAGTAGAGTAAAAATAAGTCAGGAATCAAATACTCGTATTACAGTGAAGATCTGAGGGTTGATTGGTTTGCTGGTTCTTTGTTTCTTTAGTTATGTGGATATCTAGCAACACAAATAAAAATGTATACCTTTGCATGGTTGCGTTTCTTCGCCCTTTGATCACTGTCCTCTTTCTCTCAGACATCACAGGAGTTTCTTGCTGCCTTGATGTCTCGTCTGGGAGGGAAGAACCCCGAGGAGACCGGTGGCTTTCAGGAGGCCCCTCTAGCCTACGATGCAGTGTGGGCTCTGGCCCTGGCTCTTAATAAGACCGTGGCACCGCTGAAGGCTAAGGGCCGCCGTCTGGAGGACTTCAACTATAATAACCACGACATCACGTCTGAGATTTACAGGGCCCTCAACACGAGCTCCTTTGAAGGGGTTTCGGTAAGTGCGGAGGATGTGAGGAAAGGTGGAAAAGAAGCAGTTAGAATATAAATATGTAAAGTTTTCCATCTGGATATTTTCAATGATGTTTTTCTGGCCCTTAATATATTTATTAGAAGCATTATTTTCAAATTAGGCAACAGCCTGTAACATGAAATATAAATAAATATAGACTATTGTAGCGGTGAGAAAAACAGCAGTAAAGGGAAGATTAGTCTGCGTGCCCATAACTGCATAAATGTGCTGATAACGTGATTATTGTACCTGTTTTCACGTGCACGCCTCCGTCCTCCCTCGCCATCATCTGAAGCAGCTAACAAAGACTAGCCAGTGTTTAGTTTTATTGGCTGCCATGAAATTCAGAATTCATGTTTAAAAGGTTAAAATTACCTCTAAGGCCCCACACGGACAGGCTCATGTCTGCTGAGACCCGATGGCTGCGGTCAGCCTCTCCAATCATCTCCATTATTTAACCCTTTCATGCACAGTGGTCACTACAGCGGACAGCTATTCAAAGCTCTGCTGATCTATATGCATGTGTTTGCTGTTAAATATCAGCAGCTGTTTCTGTTATGTAACGAACAGGATCAGGATTAGTCGATACAACAGTAGAGACAGTCGCTCTGAGGTCAAAGGTCAAACACGTGGTGTCCAGCTGGGCAGATGTGTTTGTAACTCCATGAGAAATAGGTTGATACAAAATTCAGTTGCATTGTTTTTGTCATCCTAAGGAGGAATAAAAGCAGTCATAGTTCCTGCATGAAAGGGTTAACTGTCCCAGGACCACCCGGCAACAGCTGACCCCTCAGCTCAGCATTCACCAATCATTTCTGGCTGGAGCTCACAGCAAAAACGTGTATGGAAGTATGTTTGAACAGAAGTGTGTGCGTGATTGTGTGTTTGTATGTACGCTGTTGGATACGTACATTTCTTTAATGTATGTTTTTATCGTGTAGCACTCTGCAGCTGTGTGTGTTCAGTGCTACAAAAGCAAAGTTATTATTATTAAACTGCAAACTGCACAAACTGCACCCTTAGTAGACATGTCAGATTATTGTACAATAACTTTATTTTAGAACATGTTGATGCTAATTTTGTGATTTTGAGGCAGTGTTGAGGTTTTTGAGGAAATACGTGAATAATAATAAACTTTAAGTATCTCAGCTGTGTGTGTGTTCGCTAACTGTTAATCAGTGTGGATCAGACTTCCATATAACTGCGCAAGGCACCAGGATCATCATCTGTGTAGCTTTTGGGGCTTTTTTTTATAACTGTCAGATGTTTATAAATCAGATGTGTTATGTGAAGTAGCTGATCTCAAAATGAACGGTGACGTCACAGCGATGTTACGTGCGTGTTACTGACATTATGTGCACGCTGTTGTTTGTAAAATGTTTTGTTTTAGTCCAGCAGCACTCTGGAAGGTGTCGTCATGCATATCTGGAAATAAGTGTTCATCAAACAGCGATGCATGGAGAAGAGTGACTATATGTATTTATTATTGATGTCTTTGGCGCTTATGAACAGCTGTTTTTGCCATCTGACCATAAACAGTGAAGATTAAAAGAGCAGCAACCATAAATTAACATGTATGTCTGTGTTTTAATACATCAGTGCCCACAGGACGGGTTTTTGATAGTAATAACAATAATAATAAATTCTATATGCAGATGGTTTTACAGTCATCAGAATCAGAATGTTTATCATCAAAGTATATTCAAACATTATTGATGAAGAAATCATCAATGTGGCAAAAGTCTCAGCAGCAGCTCCTGTTGGACTTCATTACAGTCGCCTCAAAGTTCATTAATATAATGTTGTCATAGGCCTCTTTCCCACCAACAGGGTTCAGGAGCCGGAGCCGTGAATTGAACCGTTAGGCGGGTTTTCCACCACCGAAACACTCGGTGCTCGGCCGAAAAACGGGTTCAACTCCAGCCCCGCAAACTAGCTGGTCTGGAACCAAGAACGCGTGACAAAAGCAGCAGAAGGGCGTGACTCTGCCGTCTCAACATCAAGTTTTCTACCATATTACATGTGTATTACAGGAGAAAAGAAGCGACATTCACGGCTGTGAATTAGGTTGGGCTCTAAGGCTGAACTTGCTGCTTTGTATCAGTTCATATCACAGATAAAAGGACACAAAGTGCGTACTTGTCGTCTTGCTCTAATCGCTGTCTGTGTTTCCCTCTGTGCTGCACACAGATGCTGCAGTAGTTTGGTTTGGACCCTAAAACGTATTTGCAGCACAGAAAGGGGAGCGTGTTCTCCCACGTTTGTGCGCTTCAGCTTCGTGTCCAGATGAGGACCCGCCCACACTCATATGTAAAGGATCAGTTCACAGAAACGCGGTGGGAACGCGGGCCCATTTTTAAGCGTTTCGCCGGTTCATTGGGAACAGCACGGGAACTTGCTCCGGCTCCGGAACCTCGGCGGTGGGAAAGTAGAATTAGTGATGTGTGTGTGTGTGTGTGTGTGTGTGTGTGTCTGTGTGTGTGTGTGTGTATGTGTCTGTGAGTCTGTCTGTGTGTATGTGTCTGTGAGTCTGTCTGTGTGTGTGTTTGTGTGCGTGTGTGTCTGTGTGTCTGTCTGTCTGTCTGTCTATGTGTGTGGGTGTGTCTGTGTGTGTGTGTGTGTGTGTGTGTGTGTCTGTGAGTCTGTCTGTGTGTGTGTGTGTGTGTGTGTGTGTGTCTGTCTGTCTGTCTGTCTGTGTGTCTGTGTGTCTGTGTGTGTGTATTGATATATCACGTCTCTTGGACTAACACTGATTGTGTTGTGATGTTTTTAGTGAAGTGTGTGTGTGTCTGTCTGTGTGTGTGCGTGTGTCTGTCTGTGTGTGTGTGTGTGTCTGTGTGTCTGTCTGTCTGTGTGTCTGTCTGTGTGTGTGTGTCTGTGTGTGTGTCTGTGTGTCTGTCTGTGTGTGTGTGTGTGTCTGTCTGTCTGTCTGTCTGTGTGTGTGTATTGATATATCACGTCTCTTGGACTAACACTGATTGTGTTGTGATGTTTTTAGTGAAGTGTGTGTGTGTGTCTGTGTGTGTGTCTGTCTGTCTGTGTGTCTGTGTGTGTGTATTGATATATCACGTCTCTTGGACTAACACTGATTGTGTTGTGATGTTTTTAGTGAAGTGTGTGTTGCTCAGTGCAGACGTGTGTCTTTTACAGACGGCGGTAAAATAAAAAAGTTGCTCTGCTGTGTCAACGATCTCCTGCAGTCACACATGAATTTGAATATTGTGGTTTTTACATTGTCCGCCCCACAACAATGGACGACTTCCATGTTGTGTTGCAGTTAACACTGCGCGCTGATTTGAAGGGACGGTTCGCCCCAAAAATCTCATTTACATATTTTTGCTCTGGCCTGTGGTGCATTTATTCATCCAGATTGGTTTGGTGTGAGTTGCCCACAACTATCAGCAGAGTTTTTCTGCAGTCTGTCTTTGTGCTGCATCCTATTAGACTGTCACGAGCCTCCAGTCAGCCGTAGCTGCGCGCCGCCTCCTGCACAGCGATGCGTTGCTGGGTGGACTTTGGTTCCTGCAAATTGCATAAAACAAAGTTTAGAGACGTAAGAGTGGTGTTAATCTCAGCAGCGCTTGGAAAGCAAATAAGTAGATGTATTCCCCAAATGCAGAATGATGTAGTAAAGGGTGGGGTTATTTATTTGCAGTAATAGTAAGTTCCTGCTTTTTTAATGTATCTCAGGGCCAGGTGGTGTTTGACGCCCAGGGATCCAGGATGGCAATGACTCTTATCGAGCAACTGCAAGGTAAAGCACTTCCACACTGTCCTCCCACGTTCAATTATAGTTGTAGAATCTGGACTGAATAATAAATGTCACTCATTGAAAAAATCATTGCTGAATATAGTCAATGATGCATTGATTGCTGCTTTCAGCTCAGTCCAGAGGAAAGGCTCAGTTTAAGGGGTCCTCTAACTGCAGGATGGAGCTGACTGGAAGCTTCACTCTAATTGGGCACCAGCCTTGGTTTTAAGCTCTTTCTGGAAATGGCATCCTATTTGTCACCAGTGACTTAATGAGTTTCCCCGCGTGGGATAAGGTTGAGGATTATTTTCTACCTCTGTTCTCTTTGGCCTCCTAACGGATGAGAATTCATAATCCTGCCCCTTTCCCCTCACATTCTGTCTCATATTTCCTGTTGTGGTGTCGGGGTAATTTGACATCCACAATGAGAGGACCTGACTCGAATCCCTGAATCACTGTGGGACCTCATCAGTATTCTTGGTCAAGACTGCCACATAAGCGCCTTTTTTCCCTCTCCTTCTTTTCTCCTTCCTCTCCCCTTGGTGCTTCTTTGTTTGTCCACCTTTTCATCCCTCATTTCTTTTACCCATTCATTGTGCGTCTTTTCTTTCTGCATCCACACATTGCACTGACTGTGGTGTAAATATAAAAATGTTTATCAGCTCTCTCAAGGAGGAAATTGATTATAGAAGCAATACTAATTAAACTTCATGCCTTTCTTGCTTTCTTGTCTGTCCCTCTCCAACATATAGGAGGCAGTTATAAGAAGATTGGTTACTATGACAGCTCTCAGGGGAACCTCTCCTGGTTTCAGAATGATGTTTGGATAGGTAAGATAAATTTTATGGCACTGATCGCTCAGCTTCCTGTGTCTGTATTTGTGTCCCGTCTGTCATGCCATGAGTCAGCTGGGTTACATGTTTGTGCTTTGACTTCGGACCTCCTCAGCGTGGGTAATTTCGCCTCTTTTGCTGTCTAAACGATGTGTAATCACCGTGGATTTTTTTCCTAACCACTTGTTTGGATGAAGCTAGTTATTTGGATTCTGACGTGTGCAGCCGGCTAATTTGAGGGCTCAAATTAGCCGGCTGCACACTCACTGTCCAACATGTGTTAAAAATGTTGGCGCAGCACATGCACTGTAATCAAACAGGCCGGCACCCCGCTGTGAGTTAGCCTGTTTATCTTAACCTACATTTGTTTCCATGGTGGCAAACAGGCACCATAAGCCAAAGTGTTTTGAACGGTTTCTGCTACCTGGTGAAGTACAGACAGCCATCACCGCTCTGGAACAGCAGGGGTGCCTATCCTCTCATTTAAACCCTTAAGTCCTAGCTTTTTCTGTATTTGCACCCCCACATTCAGTCAGTAAACTCATGATGCCAACCCCATGGCAAGATCTATACGCTGACATTTTTACTTCCCCCTGATCAACAATCGTCAATGATCGACTGCAGAAATGCAAAACAACATCAATCTATTTTAATTGTATTAGTAGCAGGCGGCTCTGAATCTGCTGCGCTCAGCGACCGTCCCAAAAATACCAGCAGGTCCTGTAACAGAGACCTTCAGGGTAGAAAGGGTTAATCAGACTCATGGCCAATTACTCTCGATGCACCCCAGAAATGATGTCACAGTGACTGAGAATAAGCTGTGTGTGTGTGTGTGTGTGTGTGTGTGTGTATATATGTGTGTGTGTGTGTGTGTGTGTGTGTGTATATATGTGTGTGTGTGTGTGTGTATATATGTGTGTGTGTGTGTGTATATATATGTGTGTGTGTGTGTGTGTGTGTGTGTGTGTGTGTGTATGCGTGTGTGTGTGCGTGTGTATGTGTGTGTGTGTATGCGTGTGTGTGTGTGTGCGTGTGTGTGTGTGTGTGTATATATGCGTGTGTGTGTGTGTGTGTGTGTGTGTGTATATATATGTGTGTGTGTGTGTGTATATATGCGTGTGTGTGTGTGTGTGTATATATGTGTGTGTGTGTGTGTATAGGTGTGTGTGCGTGTGTGTGTGTGCTGACAGAGTTGTGTCTCTGGGAGTTTTTAAAGTTTGAATGCTGATATGTGCGTGTAGATCAGATGGCAGATAGCACACTCAGGCCCCTTTGGCACTTATAGATCAGTAAAGGAATCAGCGAGTGTGGACTGAACGCAGCCCAGAGGTAATGAAGTGTCCTTCACATGTGTTGCAGCAGGTGTCATTATGATATGTAAGCCAGATGTGGCCCAGTTGTCACAACACACCTGATGTCTGCCTAATAAGTTGGAGCTCTGACTGAGTCAAAACCAAATGTGGCCCATAAAAAAGCTCCAGATATGCACTGCTAAGTATTCAGTGCTGTCTGGGGTTAACCTCGTCTTATAGGGAAACCTGTGCTTGCTTTTGAGCAGTGTATACACTGCTCAAAAGCAAGCACATTTTCCCCTCCTCGTCTTTTCTGACTGTTTTTCGCTAGTTGTGCATTTGGCTAGGGTCAGAGTCACTGCTGGTAGCATGAGGTCATACCTGGACCCTACAGAGGCTGCACAGGTAGTCCAACTCCTCCAGGATGGCACATCAGTACATGCCATTGCCAGAAGGTTTGCTGTGCCTCCCAGCACAGTCTCAGAGCATGGAGGAGAGTCCAGGAGACAGTTACTCTAGGAGAGCTGGACAGGGCTGTAGGAGGTCCTTAACCCATCAGCAGGGCTGCAGAGCTACAGAACGACCTCCAGCAGCCACTGGTGTGAATGTCTCTGAGCAATCAGAAACAGACTTAAAGGGGGGGGCTGAGGGCTCAACGCCCTCTAGTGGGTGCTGTGCTCACTGCCCGACACCGTGGAGCCCGATTGGCATTTGCCATAGAATACCAGAACTGGCAGGGGGGGCACAAACTACTGAGGACCATTCTTAGTTGCTGCAATGAATGCCTGCTGCATCATTTTTCACTTTGAGTTTCAGGGTGTCTTTGAATTCAGCCTCAGTATCAGGGACCTGGATCATTTTCATTTCCATCAAACGATGCTGCCAAACACATTACCCAGTCCACATCAGTATAGATAACCAGCAGGATCTGTTCCCATTGACATCTGTTTCATTTCTTTGAGCATGTATGAACTTATACAGTAATGCATTCATTGTGCACACAGACATGTGGTTGTACACTAAAAATATGAAGGGGATTTTTATTTAGACTAATAGATTTTTGCAGACTGAGCACACCCCCCAGAGGCAGTAGCATGACAGTGTGCCGCACCACAAAACCGGCTCAAGAACGGCTCAGAGATCACATCACAGGTTCTAAGGTGTTCACCTGACTTCCAGACTCCCCAGATCTCAAATCCAACTGAGCTTCCTTCAACAACCTCACAGCCCATAAACCACAATATACCCGCAGAGGTCCCACGTCAACGCCTCAGTGGGTCAGGGTTATTTTATGACATAAAAATGGCCTGTAGAAACTTATCAGAGTTTGAACATTGTGGCTGTTCAGTGTGTGTGAGCAGAGGAGTAGATGATTTCTATACAATATTAACAACAAACCCTTGTAGAAGGTGCACTCTTAAATCACATCTGTGCAGCAGTGTCTCCACTTTGCCCCGAGATATTTAGTGATATATATTCTTTATGTTTATTGATAAAGAATTAGACTAACCACATCATATGAAAACATGCTTTGAGCCAGTTTGGTGTATGTGTAGTTTAATTTGACAGTTTAATTTATGGGATGGTGGAGCAACAGTCCTCCAGGCCCTACTTCAACTTTTTGTCCTTACCAGCTTGTGTAATCCCTAAAGGTGGAAGAGTTTTAGCCAATAAAAGAGGGAGGATGGATTTTTTTGAAGCTAATTGCTGCAATCTGTGGCAAGGGGTTTCACAGTGCTGTCATGGCCTCCATGCACTGTGTATCACAGCCTTTGTTCATCTCCCACAGCACCTTTGCCATATCCTCAGACTTTATAACCTGCCCAGCTAACCAGCCAAGTTCTTCACATCTTTCTTCTACATCAGAAAGCTCAAACTCAGGCCTAACAAGGCAGAACGTCTGCTCTAAGTCCTGCAGCCCATACTTTAGTTTACTG
Source organism: Archocentrus centrarchus (assembly GCF_007364275.1). Lineage (NCBI taxonomy): Eukaryota > Metazoa > Chordata > Actinopteri > Cichliformes > Cichlidae > Archocentrus > Archocentrus centrarchus. The sequence continues at coordinate 575,915 of NC_044361.1, forward strand.
TGAAAACCTATTAGCGTGGATTTGCCTCAGACATCAAGACCAATACTGTGGATGTTTACTGGCCCATCTCTCCCTGGAGAGGTGACATACTTGTGCCTGGACAGAGTGTGCCACTAATCAATCCTGCACACCGCGGCAGCCCATAGAGACACGCCTTTTTTAGGCTTTTAAGGAAATGATCTGTTGCCAGGGCTTAACTGAGCCCAGAAGAGGTAAAGTTTCCAGGTCAGTATCAGTGGCGAGGGACGGGTGACCCGTTTGCTTGTAGGCAGCATGTTTTTCCATCAGGCCAGCTTCCAGCTCTTTAGTTTGGCTCGATGCGACGTGACAGGCTTGATGTCAGCCTAGTTAGAAGCTGCTGAGACTGACGTGGTGTCCCGAGGGTCAGAGGTGAGTTTTGTTTGCTTTGTTTAATTAGCATCTTCTTTCTCTGTTTACCAAATAAAGACACATCCAGCTGACATTTACTTGTTGAGAGGAAATGAGTAATTTCCTGCTTTCTGGAGCTGACTCAGTTCGGGGAAGTTTTCTTCCTGACAGCTGGGGGGGGTGGGGGTGCTTGATGCACTGACAGGGTGGAGTAAACAGCGCGGTTTTTAACTTAACCCCTGCACTTGCTTTCCTTTGTGTTTACGCGCCCCTCCCCGCGTCGCTTTCTCGCTTTCTGCACGGTCGCCCTAACAACCACTTTTTAGCTCAGCTCTTGTTCTGATCGCTGTGGCAACTGTTACAGAGCTGGGTCTCCATGGCAACTCCCCGTCCTGATTCCCTGATCAGGGACGGAGGACGGCTGGATGCTGCAAACAAACCGACTGAACGGACAGTTGACACATATACAGTAGGCACCCACTCAGAGCAGTAATTACTACGACTCTATACTGTACATTCATTCAGACATACACGGCTGTAAATGTTTGTGCATCATGTAATAGCAATAAAGTTTATTTGTGTGACACCTTTCACATATAATGCAGCACTAAATGCTCTGCATTGAATCATTAAAACTAGTTTTCAGTCCTATAGTTTTGCTTTGACTCTCCTGCAGCAGCACTGCATGCATTATTTCAAACAATGTTTTCGCTCTCGCCACCTTTAAACCTACTTTTTGTCGGTTTCTTACAAAAACGACAGGTTTAAAGAGCAGGTGAAGCAGCAGGTGGAGCCTTTGTGCTCAAAGCCATAGCTGTGTGCCTGAGATGACCATATTAGGGATATATGCTCTCACTGACATCACACAGAGCCAAGAGTAGAAAAGCTTCTGAAATGGAGCATTTATAGCAGTCTGAAGCCTCAGCTTTAGGCTCACAGGGATTATATGGGGACCATGATTAATATGAACATCTACTACTGTGACAGAATATTTTTCTGTTCATTAAAAGAGGCAGGCAAAACAATTAAATAGAAAAAAACAGGATAGAAATGTAAATACATTTAAATTAATGTAGCTGCAGTGAGCTCGGTTCTCTCTAACATCACTGCCAGAGTTTTTCACAGTCTTCAGATTTTACCAAGGTCCTTGTAGAGACACGTCTCATAAGCTGAAAGCCATCATGGAAAGACTTTTTTAAACAATGGGAAAAGAGCCACAACTTAAATCTCAGTGATCACTTAGACCATAACATAAACTGTGACACAAAAAACACAAGAATGGCAGCATCAGTCACAAACAGCTTCAAAACGTTGGACACTTTGGCCCCAAATGAGGCTGAAAAAAGCTTTTCCCCACCTTAGACTTCAATGATGTGTGCCCACAGACTGCAGCTATCGCTAACACACATTCACCAACCATTTATTAACATTTATTAACCATTTATTAACCATTTAATAACCATTCACTAACCATTTATTAACCGTTCACCGACTAGTTGGGAATTGCACATTTTTCCTTAGCAGCCGGACAGTGCTGGGGGGGGGTCACTGACCAGTCTCTAGGCCTGCCTTAGTTGATGCCTCAGTTGAAACCCTCATACTCATCCATTTGGCTCTCGTTTTATAAATGCTGTTTAGTTGCTGTGCATGTGCAGGGGCCTCCACCCCAGCTCCTCCTTTCATATTGTGTTTGACTTAATCGGTGTCACATCTGTTGTCATTGATGTCTGCTCTGTTCTGTGCCCTGAGGCACTTTTTTCTGCAGAGCCCTGCTGCCAAATGTGATGAAAATACATCTTCTGACTGTATTAATCTTGATCAATAGATTTTCCTTTAAAAGGAATCTATAGAAGCTGCATTTGGATATTTCCTGTCTATAATACCAAAGGCTGCCCCTCCATGCTGTCTGTCCTTGATGTCTCTGTGTGTGCATCTGTATGTATATGAGGCAGAGAGAGAGTCTGGTCCCGTAATTGTGTGTGTGTGTGACGTGTAACCGGAGGAACAGCTGGTGATGTGGAGGTGTTAAACTATTCTGAGGCTCACAAACCAAAAATACAAACTGAAAACAAGGAAGTCAGTGCAAAGATGATGAAACTGCTGTAATATTCTCTCTTTGTTAAACCTCAACAAGCTGGCAGCGTATGAATGTGTCATACATGTGTTACATATCAGCATGGCTGTACAAGTATTGGTAACACATGTTGGTCTGCAAATGAGTTCTATTCTATATTTCACCAACACATAATGTTACAAACTGTAAGCTGTGTGTGTGTCTGTGTGTGTGTGTGTGCGTGTGTGTGTGTGTGTGTGTCTGTGTGTGTGTCTGTGTGTGTGTGTGTGTGTCTGTGTGTGTGTGTGTGCGTGTGTGTGTGTGTCTGTGTGTGTGTCTGTGTGTGTGTGCGTGTGTGTGTGTGTTTGTGTGTCTGTGTGTGTGTCTATGTGTGTGTTTGTGTGTGTGTGTGTGCGCGTGTGTGTGCGTGTGTGTGTGTGTCTGTGTGTGTGTCTATGTGTGTGTTTGTGTGTGTGTGTGTGCGCGTGTGTGTGCGTGTGCGTGCGCGTGCGTGTGTGTGTGCGTGTGTGTGTGTGTGTGTGTGTGTGCTTTATCAGATTGCACTTTCAGGGAGACATACACAAAACCAAAGCATTTTTCATATCCATGCTCTCCTGACCTCACTGAGGAATAGATGATTGTACGTTATCCAGTAATATTCACTATTATATTTAATACCACTAATATTGGCTATTGCTCATTATTTATGCATATAAAGCATGTATACGTGTTGATTACTGAATGTTGACATTGCACTGACATTTGACTTTATTTGATATCATTTGTTTAATTTATTACCTATTTTATTTTATTTATCTTGTGTGCTTTTATCTGTGGTGTTGCCTTTCTGTATTTCTGTACCTTGAGCTACTGCAATTTCTCTCTGGGATTAATAAAGTTATCTATCTATCTATGGTGCTTCTTAAGACTTAAAAAATAAATGAAGATGGTAGATTAATTAATTTGCAGATTATTTACTGACTCATAATGATTCAATAATTCATCATTTAATTTTACAAAATCCAACAGCTTTAAATCTTGGAGCTGTTTTATGTAACACTGCAAGTTTGTGCATGTAATTTGTAACCAGCCAATGTTTGGCATGTTTGCTTGATCATAAGAACAAATAACTAACCTAATAATAACTAACCTAATGATAACTAACATAATAATAACTAACCTAATGATAACTAACGTAATGATAACTAACCTAATGATAACTAACATAATAATAACTAACGTAATGATAACTAACCTAATGATAACTAACGTAATGATAACTAACCTAATGATAACTAACCTAATGATAACTAACATAATGATAACTAACCTAATGACCGACCGAGGGCTGAATGTGGTTTCAGCTGAAGGCTGTGGGTGTAACCAACCTCAGATCTGTTTCCAGAAGACGTTTGAAAGGTCATCATCCAACAGTGTGTAACAGTTTTATCAGAAACTCCAGTTTATTTCACTCTGACATGTTTCCCTTGTGTGTGTGTTGTTGCTCTGTGAGTCCTTGTTAGTGTTCCGTTTAGTTTTTGTGTCAGTCAGGACCTCTAATACAGGCCCTCTATAGTCAAATTCAGATGGTTGTTTCCATCAGCTCTGTGAGCCGCGACTGAGATCTGCTCTCTGTGGGCAATTGTGCTAAGAGAGCTGAACCTGATCGATCTACAGTCCTATTCTCACCTGTGGCAATGAACTGCATGCAGTGACCAAAAGAAGAGAAAACAAGCTTCCCTCCAAAGGGTGTCTCTGTGAACTCGGAGCTCAGTCGTTTGACCCAGACGCTCCTCCACATCAAAAGGAGCCAGGTCAGGTGGCCCTCCTTGGTACCTCCTAGTTGAGGTGACTTGAGCATGTCTAAGTGGTCGGCGACCCTGAGGTGAGCGATTATGTCTCCGCTTGGCATCACTTTGGTGTCTGCAGGGAGGAACTTGAGAAGGTGGCCGAGGAGAAAAGGGTCTGGGCCTCTCTGTTTAACTGCTGCCCCCCTAATGAACCTCCCGACCCCTGCTGAGCAGTAGATAATGGATGGATTTATTATTAGGGTTTATTGCTGCTGGGAGTTAACTGAAAAAGAAAAAAGGTGCTAATAATTCTAGCCAGTACTGCCTTTCCTACCATATCTCTTGAAGGTAACTCTTATGTTGTCATTCTTCAGTCAGATGTCACCAGACACAAGCTGGCATTGTGACTGCAGTGACAAGCATCTAAACAGAGCGTGATTGGCTCTCTGACACTCTGCGACCCTCAAGGGGACAACGCTCTGACACTTCCCTCTGACATCTGACACATCAGCTTCGTGCAGCGCTGACAGTCCTGCCCCGTTTCCCCTCTGACACGAACACACACTCTGTCTGCCTCTGTTCGTCTCTCTGTGCACGCTGGCACTCATACTCGCTCACATTTACTGTATCCATCCACATGTTTGTGAATATGCAGATTTCACACACATGCACGCGTGCACACACCGAGATCTGCAGGCAGTCTCAGATTTATGCAGACAGATAGTCAGAGGCTGTCGAGTGTAAAACGAGGCTCCCTGTCCATCTGCCCCTCTTTGAACTCCCCTCACTGAGGAGTTCTGGTTTAAAGCTCCACAAGCATGAATAATGTGGTCGTCGGTCCACTCGATAAAACCCTAAAGCTCCAACTCTTAATTAACAAAGTTGTCTTCTTGCTCAGTGCATTACTTTACAGGATGGTAATTACCGAAATACTCGCACAAATCACTGGTTCGTGGTTGTGTTTCACAGCACGCTGTTCAAGCATGTCAGAAATTAAAGGTGGTACAAGTTGTTCTAAAGGGCAGAAATCACGGTCATAAAGAGGAGAGAGACTTGGATTACATTAGGATACTATGGCATGTTTTCAAACGGCGCGTTGCATCAGTGGTGGAGAGCCCTCCTTTCTTTTCTCTGCACGGCTGCTCAGTCATGAAGTGACGCTGTAGGTTTGGGGAAACAGTCCTCAGTGATTTAACCTCTCAGCCCATCTGAAATGAGCGTTTCCAAAGATAATAACAAAGAGCTCAGAAATGTGACTGAATTACAGCAGAGTCAGTGTCACGTGTTTGAGCCCCGTCATGGACCCGAGTTTTTCATGTTTACACTTTTAGGTTTTTTACATCTTGAAAAGATCATTTTAAAAAACAAATTGATCTTTGGGTTATTTCATCACTTAATGTGCTTGAGATGCATTTTTGGCTGCATTACGTGCACTAATTTGTGTCCATGTATTGTTTCCACTTTTAAAAGGGAAGAAAGTCCCTGTTAACAGGTTGGAGCGGTTGGAGGTGGAGTATATCATTTCACATGTCAGAGTAATATCATCACAGACGTCACTGTCTCAGCACTGACTCAGGCTCGAGGCTGCCGTGTGTTTAAACTTTGATGTTTCCTGTTCAAATACATGAGTGCCCCCCCCCCCCCCCCCCCCCCAAAAAAAAGATTAGCTTTTTGTGACTGAATCACCTCATAAATATTTATTGTTAGTAAACTAATAAGTAGCTCAACAGGGAGGTTTTTGTATTTTATGTCACTGTTCAGGGCGGCTGATAGGAGCCAAGCTTACAATACTGAACACGACCGTTCCTGTCTGCTGCCATTGCATAAATAAGAGTGAGCAGGAGGCAGCGTGTCCTTCCTCCACAGGAAAACACATTTAAAATGAGACTTTCAAGAAAAACTAGAGTAATTATTGTATTGATTTTATTCTATAAGATTGAGTCGTATCAGTTTTTTGCTGATATTAAATCTGAAAACTCTTATCTTTTACACTGCTGCCATTTTTTTTTTAAACGAGCTCAATCACAAATTATTTAAGGGGCATGAATTTACACAAACTCTGTGATCGTGAGAGTGTTTCAAACACAGACACAGATGAGACTGTGCTGCTATCACGAAGCCAGTAAAAGCTCAGCAGCAGTCCTCTATTTTCCAAACTGCCTCCTTGAAGGATCCATTATCAGCACTAAGAACACAGAACCTGTAACCACACCGATCCACACTCGTATAACAATGGAGGGGGGGGAATAATGGCCTACCTCTTAAGGCATCAATCTCCTGACTGAGGACGGTGCTGCTGGGCTTTCTGTCATTCTTTAAAACAATGACTGGATTTTCTCTGCATTTTAACCTGCATTTGCAGATGTTTTTTAACCGTTTCCTGCCAAAAGATTCACTTTAGACTTAAGGTAAAAGGTGGGCGCCATGATGTCACCCATAGTGCCACAGCATTGGTTGGTGGGCCCTTATTGTAGCATTTAATTATCTTTTTGAGTCCATAACTGAAGTAAGCTTTCATAAACTGTGTGTATGCAACACCCAGACACACCCTCAATAATTGGTGCTACATAACCGGCTCATTAAATATGATAACTTCAGCCACCCAAGCTGGAGCACCAGCCTCTGAGATGGGCTGTACCTCACACTGTTATATATAGTTTGTTGAATAATTTCTTTTAGAGGTAAACCAAAGCTGGCTTCCAGATTCACTGTTTATCGTGGCTCTCTTCTATTTCAGTAACTACTTCACTGCACCCACATTCCCCCTTTTATGGATGACTAAGTAAGGTGACCACGGCTAACGGCGTTTTTCTTGCTGTTGTAGCGACTTCTCTGACATACTTTCCACAACGATCTTGCTAAGTCACACTGAGTCACTCACACAGGTGCAGTTAAGCTGCTGCTACTTGGCTGAGTGAAGCACTCGAGACCGTCGAGGGATTATTTTGAATTTGATTCCTGTTTAGTTGCTCCTCTCCTCTCCTGTTTTCTGACCATCTAAGCAAATGCTAGCTGCAGTGTGCTCTCCGCTGTGACTCTCAGGTGTTTCTCCAAGGCTCCCAGTGTGATTAAGCCAATGCAGCGTGGTGCTCTTAGCTTCAGGATATTTTATGTACAAACCAGTGCTGCATGTTAGAAAGTTAATGATGATTTTGACAGATTCAGTTGAGAGAGCCAGTTATTAAAGGCCTAATAACAGTGACCGTCCACAGATACTCCATCTAAGTCAGGATCCAGATGGATGATTTTTAAAAATCATGTGAAGTTATTATGAAACTATCCAAAGAGCCTAGAACGGCTCATATGTACATGTTGTTCAGTACTGCAGAGTTGGACAGTTTTAAAAGTCTGTGGCCCATTAGAGGAAGTGCGATTTTTGGCACTTCACTTTTTGGCCCCAGTGTAATTAAGGTTATATGAATTATAATATATGAATATTACACAAGTGTCAGTGTGCATGTCTTTTGTCCTGCCTCCCCCCCCCTCAGCAGATGACCCCCCCCTCCCTGAGCCTGGTTCTGCTGCAGGTTTCTTCCTGTTAAAGGGAGTTTTTCCTTCCCACTGTCACCAAGTGCTGCTCATAGGGGGTCGTTTAACTGTTGGGTTTTCTCTGTATTACTGTAGGGTCTTTACCCACAATGTAAAGCTCCTCCAGGCGACTGTTGTGATTTGGTGCTATATAAATAAAATTGAATTGAATCCCAGTTTAAGTTCCTCTTTCTGACTTTATTTAAATGCCTGTCAGACACTCAGGACTCATGTTTAAATATTTTACCTACTTTCAGACTTCAGACTGATACTCTGTTAGAGACTGAGATTCTGTACTTGCATTATTGAATGTAATTTTGTCTTTAAGCTCTCATATACCTACATGTAGTTGTAGACATGGGTGCAGATGCTGTAATACTGAATCCTGAATCACTCGGTTATCCTCCTGCTGTCTGTCAGCCATTCTGTAACTAAGGCGATGAAATCATCTTCAAAATGCATCAAATCAGCCTGAGAAGCTTCAGTGGGCCAGTCATTATGAGAGTTATCAGGAGTTATGGTTTCTACTTAACAACAGTAAATGGTACTTTAATAATTAGATTCTTGCTGCTGCTCGAGCAGTTTGTGCAGTCGTGTGGAGACATTCAGTCATTTTTAGTGAGGATGTGTAAAACTGTACTTGCTCTGGTTGCCTTGGCCTCTATGAATTTGGCCTCTGAGGCACCCATGATGCAATAAATCTCTGTCAGTCCTCAAATTGAAATGAGCCGTGTTAGTGCAGAGTGCCTTTCTCTGAGCAGTCATCGTTGCTACTGACCGGTCTGCTTCAGAGAATAAAAGCAGGAAGAGCAGTGTAACAATTAAACAAATGTCTGTTTTCATGATTAATGGACTCATTGTTTAGTCTTTAAAACGATACAAACTTATGAAAGAAGGCTCTTTCATTTAAAGATGTCTGATCATCACATTTGAGAAGCTGAAACCAGCAAAAACTAATCAAACACAGAGTTTCCTTTCAGCTGATTCATTTAGTAGATATAATAATTCAGTCTATTTGAACTTGAGTATTTTGAGTTATAGAACAAATCATGTCCAGTATGCACAAAAGCCCCTGAAAACAATCCCACTTCCAGCTTTATTCCTTCTTTGCCGTCAAACTTCACGATGCTTTTAAAAGGCTCTGCAGGATACAGTGTTGCACTTGGTGACATGTCAGCTAACAGCTAACTCTAACAAGCTGGGTTAGAGCACAAAGACACCTGCTAATTACTGCAGTAAGAGATTCACCAAACCGGAGGAAGGACTTCTTGGACAGGCTGTTAGTATAATTAAGGTGTGTGAGAGGATTGATGTGCTAAAGGTGCAGAAGGCAACCTGTCAATCAAAGCAGCCACACCCCTAATTACATTAAAAAAAAACAAAAAACATCCACAGCTGTTATGAAGCAGTAATTCATCTCTGGAAACCACCAGGCTGCAGACATGTTGCTTTCTGCCATAATGCTGATGATAGTTTAAGGGGACCGACTGCAGCTGCCTCTCCTGCTTTTTGCTTTACTTTGTAGTCCAACATGTAACTGTGTGATTGGAAACACACCTTTCTGAACACTTTTTAAATGGGTACCTTTTGCCTTTTGTTGTTTTTGGCACGTCTGTGCTCTTTGGCCTGTGGCTGCCTCTGAAAAGTAATAAAAGAAGAGCATTAAACTATTTATTTATTACCTGTTGTTAAATATTTACAGCTAACGTATAAAGAGCACGAGCTTGTCGTCTTTAAAGGGCTCTTACTGTTAAACCAGAGACAAAAACAGCCAAAGGTAATTTAAAGGTTCTGTGACGTGTGGAGTATCCTGGCTATGAGAGCTGGAGTCATGCAGGTGGAGGAGCATTTCTCCCTCTCTTATTTCTCTCCCTCCTCTCTGTTCAGGTGAGGGGCCTCCGGCCGATCGGACGGTGGTGACCAATGAATACAGGTACTTGTCTCAAAAGCTGTTTGCGGCCGTGTCCGTCTTTGCCGGCCTCGGCATCCTGCTCGGCATCGTCTGTCTAACCTTCAACATCTATAACGGGAACGTCCGGTGAGTTGACTCAGCATCCCCGCACGCTGAAATATTCTCCTCTCGTAGTCTTCACTTATTATTTTGCATTCTCTGTGGTTCTGTTTATCTTGCCTTGAGTTTTTTGGAGAGGTCATTGTGAAAGCTGCTTCTCCTGCACGAGCTTTCTGCTTGTTTACTTTGGATTCCAGTATGTGTCAGTAAAAGTGTGTTTGAATATAAATGAGTGTCTTTGTGAACACAGCAGACTGTAAAACCTTTAAAATAATCATATTTTCTTCTCCAAAACTGAGCAGAAAAAAATGAAGCTTCAACAGTTCTGAGACTCAATTAGTGCCGATTTTTACATGAATCTGAAATTTTCAGCTCTCTGGTTCAGTTTATTGGTTGGCTTTAGATTTTTTCCTGTTATTGCCACAGTCTTAGGCTCCTGAACTGAATTGTGTTCAAGTAAAGTGAGGAAAGTTTTCCTTTTAGGACTTAAAGATGAAATGGTCAATTCAAACAGCTGAAACCAATGAGGCCTGTTAGACTGACTGTGTTACACCAAAGTCATCTGTTTGGAAAATCTTCAGAGAACCTGCTGCTCAGGAGGAGCTCATCATGTTTGCCCGCTGAACTCTGAGACCTTCTTGTCTGTGGAGGTTAATGAAGGACCTGCTGTGTCTGAGTTTGCAAACGTAAAGGCTGTTGGGTGTGGCTTTGGTTGCGATCTTGCAGCCAGAGTCACGGCTGAAGCATGGCTCCAGAGCAAATGCAAATAGATTCGCTCATCTTTTGAACTGAGATTCACGAGCTTAATACGTGTCTGTGAAGCCAGCGGCGCACATCTCTGAGGCCTTTTTAACACAGCATTTTCATGTTTGACCTGGGTCAAAGTGATTTAAAGTCCCATAAGTCTATGAGCTTATCAGCAGCTTTACTTATTTATTTATTTATTTTTGGAACGCTGGAGAGGTCTGTTCTTTTGAGGATCTCTGGCTGGCTCGAGTGCCAATCAGGCCCTCCTCCACCTTTGATTATATTTCAAACACAATTTCACCACAGGCTGCTCTCAGCCGCCAAAACAGTGTGAGTCAGATCAAATCAAATATATTCAGTAAACAGGTTTGCACCACCTGCCTTGTTAGGAGACAAAACTCCAAAATCAATCCACTTTAAAACAAAGTCCGAAGCAATCACAGGAGGAGTCCAAGAAAGCGAATCTGACACGTCTGACCTTCCCGTGTCTCAGGTGCAGCTACAATAAAGTTCAGAAAATGTTTGACCTTCAGGTGATTTCACACCTGCAGTTCAGTTAATCAGACAGATGTTTGATCTTCAGCTGCATTCATGGAGCAGGAAAAACTTTAATTTCAATCATCTGAATTTTAGAGCATACAAAGCAACAGCAAACAGGAGCTGCAGTAACAGCATATAAACACCTGGGGGGTGAAAAGATGGGAGACTAGGGCTATAGCAGCATAACTAAGGGAGGGTTCAGGGTCACCTGATCCAGCCCTAACTATAAGCTTGATCATAAAGGAAAGTTTGAAGCCTAATCTTAAAAATAGAGAGGTTGTCTGTCTCCTGAATCCAAGCTGGGAGCTGGTTCCACAGAAGAGGGGCCTGAAAGCTGAAGGCTCTGCCTCCCATTCTACTCTTAAGTATCCTAGGAACCACAAGTAAGCCAGCAGGCTGAGAGTGAAGTGCTCTGTTGGGGTGATATGGGACTATGAGGTCTTTGAGATAAGATGGGGCCTGATTATTCAGCATTGCTTACATGAGGGGAAGGCTTTCAGTTTAACTGTGAGCCAATAAAGAGAAGCTAACAGAGACTTTAGGACAGTCAGGAGTTACTGTCGTCCAGCCTCGACAGATTCACAGCGGTGTAAACAGCATCGATCACGTAGACTTTTCTCCTTTGGAGTGTTTAAAGTCCTTAATCACACACAGGTCTGAGTGTTCTTGCAGTCTGAATCATCGTGAGTGTCTCGTGATGAAAATCTCGTGGAGACACGCTCACATATATGAAGTCATGCTAGTGCACAGCTAACCTCTTGATTCCATCCAAATCTGTTATAAGACAGCCAGAACCATTCAAAGAGCCCACCCCGGACTACAGTGACTCAAATGGAAGTAGCATTTGTCATGCTTTATTTCTGTTGCATCAAGTAAAAGTTCTGAATACGATATTTTAGTTTCCAGGTCTGAAAAGTGAATCCAGGGTAGAAATGCCTTAAACCTGCATTCTCTCTAATGTGTCCTGCTCTGGTTGCAAAAGCTGAAGAGAAAACAGCCAAAGACTGAATAAAACATGGAGTTCATTTAATAAACTTTGGTTAGAGTTTGAAAGGACAATAATCCAGGATGCACTCATTGTGATTGACAGATTGTAAGCCAATGAGGCTGCTGTGTCCTTGGATCACAGTCAGAGCCCCACCCCCTTTGTCTGTTTCTAAATACCAAAACATCATTTTACACTGAAGGGAAATTGTTTTTGTATTTGCTGCAAATACCGAGTTCCTGATTTTCAGTGTTTTCTCGCTGTGAGTGCCACGAGGTTAATGCCATTAATTTCCATTATATTCAGCAGACATCGCTGCCTCAGTATGGGGGAAGCACAGCATTTGATTTGGGGGTTAACGGTTCTGTGAGGGGTTAAAAGTGACCCTTCAGATCCTGAAAGTTTGGAAACCTGTTTTATTAGTGCAGGAGTTTTTTTTCTTTTCTTAAAGAAGACAAAAAGCCATTCAGACTCATTAAATGGGTAATTTTGCATTAGCACGTTATGGAGAGCCCACATTCTGGTGACTGACAGCAGGCTGGTGCAGCACTTTAATGCTTCTGATCTATATATTTATGTTCCCTGGTGTCACATGCATCACATGCTCTTATCGTGTAAGAGCAGTCATGCAGAGATAAAAATCCAGCATAGAAGGGGAAAAAAAATGACAGTTTTTCTTCTAACACTGGCCTCAATCAATCATAATTCAAAGCAGCAGTTCAGCAACTGTGCATAATAAAAGGAGAAAGCAGCACTTCGTGTCAGAAAATAACTCCTGCAGCACATCATACACTGATGGTATGTAACACACTGAAAGGTTATTTCAGATGATTTAGCATTCATGTACCTGTTAATGTGTGTTTGCATGCACATCCACAAGGGCAGGTCAGCGGGGTAACATGCACACTCACTCTGCTGCAGGAGGATCTGTAGCTCCAGCAGAATATATTAAAAACTCTTAAATCTAAACTAAATCTCTTTGTGGGAGCTTCATAATGCTGAGAAGGTCCCCGGAGGCATTTAAACAAACACACTGTCTCGTACAGAAAGAAGTCATCGTGCTTCTTTTTCCTTCCTGATTGTCCATTAAGCTCCTGTCTGTGGTTTAAACGTGATTACTGCAGCAGTGCAGAGACGAAACCTTCATCTGATTTTCAAAGCAGAACGTGGACGATGAAGAGGAGCTGCAGGAAACCAGCGTTAGTCATCCCCACCAATGTGGCCTGCATACTGTGTGTGTGTGTGTGTGTGTGTGTGTGTGTGTGTGCGCTAGCTAAAACACTGATGAGACTGTCCTGCTCTGTCATGTTGCAGGCTGCTGTGTGTCACGTATGTTGTGCAGCCATCATATACAGTCATGGATAAAAAGAAGCAGACTCTAAGGTTTTAAATATCATCCATAATAAAAATCATCTGGTCCTTAGCAGATCTTCAATGAGGCAAATCCGGCCTGGGATGAACCCTGAAACAGCAGTACATCCTTACTGCTTCCATAGGAATTCAGAGGGGAAGGAGCAGCCGGGAGATGATAATCAGATGTACTTGATCATAACTGATCATCAGCACCTGTGACCGCCTCTATAAAAGAATAAGTTTTCGCAGTTTGCAGGTCTGCAGCATTCAGGCGTGTAACATGATGCCAAAGAGGAAAGACATCAGCACTGATCTTAGAGGAGGAATCTGGGAAGGGTTGCCTCTTCACAGCAGCATGGCTTAGCTGTTAGGCCTAGCTAAAACTTCAGGGACGATGTCCTTCAGACAGACGAGACCACCGTGGAGACGTTTGGCTGTAACGCCCAGCACCACCAAACGCAGCATATCAGCACCTCCTATCAACTGCCGAGCACGGAGGTGGAGGGATGGCGATTTGGGCTTGGTGTGCAGCCACGGGCCCGGGCACCTTGCAGTCAAACATCTTCCCTCTCGGCAGAGAGAGCCGAGAGGGAAGATCTCAGTTTTTCAGATGCCTCAGAGTCCCTTCAGATACTGCAGTAGCAATCAAAGTCTTCATGAACGAAAGATTGACAGCGCACCTTTAGTACATTCACAGGTTAAACGCTGTCTAATAGGTTATCACCTCAACTAACTCAGACAGTATCTTACAGATATTTGTGATCCCTCGAAGGTGAATCATTCTCACTTTGGGGATCCTTTGACTGAACACAGCTTTAGTGGAAGATACATCTGCAGAAACCCTGACCTTTTGTGTTTGTGGAGAAACCTCTGCAAAGCAGACTAATGATTTCTGCTGCTCCTGCTTCATCTGTCTAATGCAGGGAACACAGCAAATAACCTTTTTCTTTGTGCCTTGATGGTGAAAAATGTGTTTCACCTGAGTCTGTCCTGTAGCACTGCTCACAGGATGTCGCTTCTGTCGACACTAATTAGACTAATGACTGCCAATCACACATCAAAGGAGGTGCCCGGGGACGAAGAGTGCTTCTATATTTGGACCTTTTTTTCTCAGTATGATGAAAACACAACAGGACTGTCCAAACAAGCAAATCGAGATGATTAAAATGAAACAACAACGATTAAAAACAAAGAAATTACCTTTCTTAGTGCTCACAACAAAACAATCAACGTCTGCATACAAATTCATTACATTTACCTTTAAGCTGAAACGTGTTTTTTCTCCTTACCTGTGTCCCTGTGTGGCTCTCACTGCCGCAGGTACATCCAGAACTCGCAGCCCTACCTGAACAACATGACAGCGGTGGGCTGCATGATGGCGCTCGCCGCAGTGTTCCCGCTTGGCATCGATGGTTACCACGTCGAGGAACCTCAGTTTCCCGTCGTCTGCCAGGTAACACAGAAAAAGAGCCAAAGTTAGAGAGTGAGGTTATTAACTACAAATATACTTTTGGAGCGACGTCACACCAGAAGCTTTTAGCACTTTATTGCTTCTGCAGTCAGAAATGGTTTGATCAGAAGATCAGTCCTCATAGACTCCACAGTTAAAATGTCTAATTTATATCAGAAATATACAAACATGGTCTGTGTATGTGGGTGAGGGGGTGGAGGGGCCTCATTTTTAATTTTCCTTTTATTAAGGCTCAGAGTTGATGGCTGCTTTGACTGACAGGTCAGCTCTTAGACCTGAGTCACAGAGCCAGACCAACAGCATGAAAGCATGGATCCATCCTGTGTTGTGTCAGCAGTTCAGGGTGGGGGTGTAACAGTGTGGGGAACAGTTTCTTGGCTCACTTTGGGCCCCGCGGTACCAACTGAGCATCGTTTAAACACCACAGCCTTCCTGAGTATTCCTGCTGACCGTGTCCGTCCCTTTATGGCCACCGTCCAGTCCGTCCAACAGGGCATCTTTGGGATGTGAGGTTCACATCGTGATGTGATGCTGTCGTGCCAATAAGGACCAGAATTTGTTTCCAGCCGTTTCCTTGCTGAATCTGTGCCATGACGAATTAAGGAAGTCTGACCTGTTACTAGCAAGGTGTAACTAATGAAGTGGCCGAGAGTGCGTTTTCTCTGCCTTTGAGGTATGAGCAGTGCGACGGCTCCGGCCTCGTTAGCATTGGTTGGCGGGCCTGTTTGTGCTTCCTCCTTTTCAGGTCCTAATTAACAGCTTCAGCATTTGATTAAGCTGCCGTGCTGCACACACACACACACACACACACACACACACACACACACACACACACACACACACACACACACACACACACACACACAGATTTAGCCCCATGACCATAAACCAGGACAGCGTTTCTGCAAAGTTCTGCGGCTTTAAATATTTTCTGGCAGCACAACATGAGCTGGAAGTGACTGGTCCAAATTAGCATTGATTATATGCATTTGTTTAATGGGTTTGCTTATGTTTTTGCACTTTTCAGATATAGCTGTCAGTTTTAGTAAAGCTCTGCCCCTGTGTGAAATCGTGTGCCTACTTTCAGCAGACCCACATTTAGGTGTCATTACACACTGACAGCTGTGATGTTCTCCCCCTGCGGCAGGCAGACACCTGCAGACCAGACAGCCGTCACTTCAGGGTTTTGATCGTGCTCATTTAATGCATGAAAGACAACTAAAGCTTAAACACTGTCAAAATTCATTAAGTGTTTGAAATGATTTTGGCATTCGTTGTTGTAGCCGTGGCTTTCCGGGTGCCGGGATAGCGCAGACGATGGGATCTCAGCGCTAATGAGGAGTGGGAGCATGTCTCTGTCACCCAGGTTGAGCCTTTGTGTAATGGAGGCAAGAGGGAGATTTCCATTTCTGTCGCTTCTCTGCTCTTTGTCCCTGTCCAGTTATTCCCTCCATGCTTTGTTCTGCTCTCTCTTGCACTCTGCCTCTGACCTTCTTCTCATTTTTCTGTTCCTGCAATCTCTCCACCTCTCGGGATTCATATTAGCGCTCCCTTACTATTGTCTGCTCTCTGCATCTCACCTTGCCATCTATCTTCCTCTCCCACTCTCCCCTTATATCAGTCTGTCTGTCTACTCCATTCTGCCCTCCTCCTCTTTTCTTCTGTTGCTCTCGCCCTCTCTGCTGCTCTTCTTTTCTTCACTCATCATTCTCCTCTTATTGTGGATGTGTTGGATTTTTTAATGAGTGAAAACACAGAGAGAGACATCTTCTGTCTTAATGGGAAAATGAGGGATTCTTTAGTTTGAAACAAAGGTTTCATGCTTTTTCAGGGAAACTTGGTTTTAGAGTTTCAAAGATCATCTCAGCTTCCAGCCACTGCAGTCCACACCAGAAACAAGAGGAATTCATTAAAATGATATTTTCATTGCTGTGAGCTGAGCATGCATCAGTGAGTGGTGCAGTAAGTACTGTAGACTCAGTTCATGTCCACGTACACAAACATGTACATTATGTTGGTTTTTATGGACTATTTCACATTTCTCCATTTGACTGGGCTTCTTTGATGCTACTAGTTGGTAAATATAATATTGACTGTGATAATTAAGCTGCTTTATACACAGGTGGACACAGATATATATTATAGATAGATACAGATACCTAACCCTACCCTACCCTGCAGTCTGCTTAAAGTTCATCCAAAGGGTGGATGCATGGCTGGTGTTGTAAGCAGGCAAAAACTGTATGGCTGATATGGGAGGAGGAGCAGTGATGTTTACAAGGAGGAGCAGTGATGTTTATGAGGAGGAGCGGTGATGGTGTAGGAGGAGGAGCAGTGATGGTGTAGGAGGAGCAGTGATGGTGTAGGAGGAGGAACAGTGATGGTGTAGGAGGAGGAGCGGTGATGGTGTAGGAGGAGCGGTGATGGTGTAGGAGGAGGAGCAGTGATGGTGTAGGAGGAGCAGTGATGGTGTAGGAGGAGGAGCGGTGATGGTGTAGGAGGAGCGTGATGTGTAGGAGGAGGAGCAGTGATGGTGTAGGAGGAGGAGCGGTGATGGTGTAGGAGGAGCGGTGATGGTGTAGGAGGAGGAGCAGTGATGGTGTAGGAGGAGCAGTGATGGTGTAGGAGGAGGAGCGGTGATGGTGTAGGAGGAGGAGCGGTGATGGTGTAGGAGGAGGAGCAGTGATGGTGTAGGAGGAGCGGTGATGTGTAGGAGGAGGAGCGGTGATGGTGTAGGAGGAGGAGCAGTGATGGTGTAGGAGGAGCGGTGATGTGTAGGAGGAGGAGCAGTGATGGTGTAGGAGGAGCAGTGATGGTGTAGGAGGAGCGGTGATGGTGTAGGAGGAGGAGCAGTGATGGTGTAGGAGGAGGAGCAGTGATGGTGTAGGAGGAGCGGTGATGGTGTAGGAGGAGGAGCAGTGATGGTGTAGGAGGAGCGGTGATGGTGTAGGAGGAGCGGTGATGGTGTAGGAGGAGCAGCAGTGGTGTAGGAGGAGGAGCAGTGATGGTGTAGGAGGAGAAGTGATGGTGTAGGAGGAGCGGTGATGGTGTAGGAGGAGGAGCGGTGATGGTGTAGGAGGAGGAGCGGTGATGGTGTAGGAGGAGGAGAAGTGATGGTGTAGGAGGCGCGGTGATGGTGTAGGAGGAGGAGCGGTGATGGTGTAGGAGGAGAAGTGATGGTGTAGGAGGCGCGGTGATGTGTAGGAGGAGGAGCGGTGATGGTGTAGGAGGAGCGGTGATGGTGTAGGAGGAGCAGCAGTGGTGTAGGAGGAGGAGCGGTGATGGTGTAGGAGGAGCAGTGATGGTGTAGGAGGAGGAGCAGTGATGGTGTAGGAGGAGGAGCGGTGATGGTGTAGGAGGAGCGGTGAAGGTGTAGGAGGAGCGGCAGTGGTGTAGTAGGAGGAGCGGCAGTGGTGTAGGAGGAGGAGCGGTGATGGTGTAGGAGGAACGGTGATGGTGTAGGAGGAGCGGTGATGTGTAGGAGGAGGAGCAGTGAGGGTGTAGGAGGAGCGGTGATGTGTAGGAGGAGGAGCAGTGATGGTGTAGGAGGAGGAGCAGTGATGGTGTAGGAGGAGCGGTGATGGTGTAGGAGGAGCAGTGATGGTGTAGGAGGAGCAGTGATGGTGTAGGAGGAGCAGTGATGGTGTAGGAGGAGCAGTGATGGTGTAGGAGGAGCAGTGATGGTGTAGGAGGAGCGGTGATGGTGTAGGAGGAGCAGTGATGGTGTAGGAGGAGCAGTGATGGTGTAGGAGGAATCAGAATCAGAATCTTTATTGTCATTGTACACAGAAGTTGCACAACGAAATTTAAAATGCATTCCTTTTAGGTGCCTCAGACAATAAATAATAAAATAATAAAAATATGAGTGATAAAAATGATTACTAAAATACAGTACACAATAGTAAATTAAGATGAATCTAGCCCCAATACACACACCAACGCACGCACACAGTCAGCACTACCACCCCACATCACTGTCCAAACCACACAGAGTTCAGTTCAATGATAGCCCTGGCATAAAAGCTGTTCCTCAGTCTGTTTGTTCTGGCCTTCATTGTCCTGAAACGTCTGCCTGATGGCAGTAGCTGAAACAAGGAGTGTCCAGGGTGTGAGGGGTCCTGGAGGATGTTCTGTGCCCTCCTCTGGCAGCGGGCATTGAACAGTTCCTGGAGGGAGGGCAGGGGACAGCCTATGATCTTTTGAGCCGTGTTGATGATTCGCTGGAGTGTTTTCCTGTCTGCTGCTGTGCAGCTGTTGAACCACACGCACAGACAGTAGGTCAGAATGCTCTCTACACAGCAACGGTAGAAGGACACCAGCAGATTCTGGGTCAGATAGTTGCTCCTAAGAACCCTCAGGAAATGCAGTCTCTGTTGGGCCTTCCTGACAATGCTGGTCGTATTGATACTCCAGGTCAAATCATCCTGCAGATGTACTCCCAGGAACCTAAAATCTGAAACCAGCTCTACTTCATCCCCCTCGATGAACAGAGGTTGAATGACATGTGTTGTCCTCCTAAAGTCTACTACCATCTCCTTTGTCTTAGTGGTGTTCAGGATCAAGTTATTCTCACTGCACCACCTTGACAGCCGCTGCACCTCGTCCCGGTATGCTGACTCATCCCCGCCTGATATGAGCCCCACCACAGTGGTGTCATCCGCAAACTTAATGATGCAGTTACTGGCATGTATGGAGGTGCAGTCATGTGTGTAGAGGGTGAAGAGTAGGGGACTCAGCACACAGCCCTGTGGAGAGCCGGTGCTGAGGCTGATGGCTGAAGAGAGGTGGGGACCTACTCTTACCCTCTGGGAACGGTCTGTCAGGAAGTCCTTGATCCAAAGACAGGTGGAGCGTGGTATCCCCAGATCTGACAGTTTAGTCACCAGTCTGCCAGGAAGGATGGTGTTAAACGCCGAGCTGAAGTCCACAAAGAGCAGCCGAGCGTAGTTCCCCCCCTGCTCCAGGTGAGAGAAGGCAGAGTGGAGGGCCGTGGCAATGGCGTCCTCTGTGGACCGGTTGGCTCTGTAGGCAAACTGGTGGGGGTCTAGTCTGGGAGAGAGACTGGAGATGACGTGAGCCCGGACAAGCTTTTCAAAGCACTTCATAACAATTGGTGTTAGTGCTACTGGCCTGTAGTCATTCAAACCTCTGATAGTGTTCTTCTTGGGGATGGGGACGATAATGGAGGACTTCAGGCAGGAAGGGACAGCAGCCTGGCTCAGGGACTGGTTAAAAATGCTGGTAAAAATACCAGCCAGCTGAGCCGCACAGACCTTCAGTATCCGTCCAGAGACACCATCGGGCCCCACAGCTTTCCTGGGGTTCACAGTTTCCAGCATACGCCTCACCTCTTGCTCTTGCAGCCTGAGGATGCTGCTGCTGCCTGCTGAGGGATGTTGGATGGCTGTCTCTGATTGCTGTACCTCAAAGCGTGCAAAGAAGCTGTTCAGCTCCTCTGCCAGATTGATGTTACGCTGATCAACTAACAGGCTGGGTTTGTAGTTCAAAATATGCCGAACCCCTTGCCACACCTGCCTGAAGTCGTGGCTCTGGAAACAGTCCTCATCCTCCTCTTATACACAGCCTTGGCCTCCCTGATGCCCCTCTTCAGGTTGGCTCTGGCAGCGCTGTAAAGCGCCCCATCACCAGCTCTGAAGGCGATGTTCCTTTCTCTGAGTAAGCTCTGCACCTTTCCATTCATCCATGGCTTTCTATTTGGAAAAACCCGGATATTCTTGTCCACAGTTACAGTGTCGGTGCAGAACTTGATGTAGTCCAGAACAGCCGAGGTGTACTGCTCCAGGTCCTGGTGCTTGAATACGTCCCAGTCAGTTGTTTCAAAGCAGTCCTGCAGCTGTTGAGAGGCACCTTCAGGCCAGGTCTGAACAGTCTTAGATGTAGAAAGAGCAGTTTTGCTGAGGGGGGTGTATGCTGGAATCATAAGCAGGGACAGATGGTCTGACTGGCCCAGATGTGGCAGTGGCACAGCCCTGAAACCCCAGCTTGATGTTAGAGTAGACTTTATCCAGTGTGCTGTTCCCTCTTGTAGGGCATTTAACATGCTGATGGAACTTGGGTAGAACAGTCTTTAAATCGACATGGTTAAAGTCTCCTGCAATGATGTGTACAGCCTCAGGATATCTGCTCTGTTGACTGCAAACCGTGTCATGTAAGAGACTAACAGCCGAGTTAGCATTAGCATCAGGGGGAAGATAAACAACAGTGATCAAAACAGCTGTAAACTCACGGGGCAGATAGATGGGCCTGCATTTAACAGTCATGTACTCCAGGTCCGGGGAGCAGTGGCTGTTCACAGTCATACTGTCTGTACACCAGCTGTTGTTTACATACAAGCACACACCCCCTCCTCTGCTCTTACCGGAGGTCCGCATTCTGTCATGCCGGTGCGTTGTCCTGCCGGCTAGCTCGATGGCTGCATCAGGAATGGATGAATGAAGCCAGGTCTCAGTGAAGAGCAAAACGCAGCAGTCCTTCACGGTCCTGTTTGTAGCCACCAGCAGTCTCAACTCATCCATTTTATTCGGGAGTGATCTTACATTGGCGAGGAAAACACTGGGTAACGGAGGTCTGTGAGGCCGTTTACGTAGCCTCTCCAAAACGCCAGCTCTGCCGCCTCTTTTCTGCCTCCTTTCTCTGCGCCGTCTCCGTCTGCGACCCCCCCTCACAGGGATGATGAACCACAAAGAGCCAGGTGGTCTGGCGATGTCCACCGGGATGTTGTGAGAGTGGAGGAAGTCAGCCATAACCGCCTGCTCACTTTGTGCTCCTATATGTAGGAGTTCGTGCCGTCTGTATGTTATAATGTCCGCCCGACATAATGGTGATGTGTTGAGCCACAGTTGAAGCACACATAACAACATACACAATTTCACAGAGCACCGAAAAGGAGAGCACTGAGCCGCTGCGACTATGCGCGCCGCCATCTTGAAAGCGGTGATGGTGTAGGAGGAGGAGCAGTGATGGTGTAGGAGGAGCGGTGATGGTGTAGGAGGAGGAGCAGTGATGGTGTAGGAGGAGCAGTGATGTGTAGGAGGAGGAGCGGGAGATGGTGTAGGAGGAGCGGTGATGGTGTAGGAGGAGGAGCAGCAGTGGTGTAGGTGTAGGAGCGGTGATGGTGTAGAAGGAGAAGTGATGGTGTAGGAGGAGCGGCGGTGATGGTGTAGGAGGAGGAGCGGTGATGGTGTAGGAGGAGGAGCAGTGATGGTGTAGGAGGAGCGGGTGATGGTGTAGGAGGAGGGAGCGGTGATGGTGTAGGAGGAGGAGCAGTGATGGTGTAGGAGGAGTGGTGATGGTGTAGGAGGAGGAGCAGTGATGGTGTAGGAGGAGGAGCGGTGAGGGTGTGATGGTGTAGGAGGGAGTGGTGATGGTGTAGGAGGAGATGTGATGGTGTAGAGGCGCGGGTGATGGTTGTAGGAGGAGGAGCGGTGATGGTGTAGGAGGAGAAGTGATGGGTGTAGGAGGCGCGGTGATGTGTAGGAGGAGGAGCGGTGATGGTGTCAGGAGGAGGAGCGGGGTGATGGTGTAGGAGGAGGAGCGGTGATGGTGTAGGAGGAGCGGTGATGGTGTAGGAGGAGGAGCGGTGATGGTGTAGGAGGAGGAGCAGTGATGGTGTAGGAGGAGGAGAAGTGATGGTGTAGGAGGAGCGGTGATGGTGTAGGAGGAGCGGGTGATGGTGTAGGAGGACGAGCGGTGATGGTGTAGGAGGAGGAGCAGTGATGGTGTAGGAGGAGCGGTGATGGTGTAGGAGGAGGAGCGGTGATGGTGTAGGAGGACGAGCGGTGATGGTGTAGGAGGAGGAGCAGTGATGGTGTAGGAGGAGGAGCAGTGATGGTGTAGGAGGAGGAGCGGTGATGGTGTAGGAGGAGGAGTGGTGATGGTGTAGGAGGAGAAGTGATGGTGTAGGAGGCGCGGTGATGGTGTAGGAGGAGGAGCGGTGATGGTGTAGGAGGAGAAGTGATGGTGTAGGAGGCGCGGTGATGTGTAGGAGGAGGAGCGGTGATGGTGTAGGAGGAGGAGCGGTGATGGTGTAGGAGGAGGAGCGGTGATGGTGTAGGAGGAGCGGTGATGGTGTAGGAGGAGGAGCGGTGATGGTGTAGGAGGAGGAGAAGTGATGGTGTAGGAGGAGGAGCAGTGATGGTGTAGGAGGAGCGGTGATGGTGTAGGAGGAGCGGTGATGGTGTAGGAGGACGAGCGGGTGATGGTGTAGGAGGAGGAGCAGTGATGGTGTAGGAGGAGCGGTGATGGTGTAGGAGGAGGAGCGGTGATGGTGTAGGAGGAGGAGCAGTGATGGTGTAGGTGTAGGAGCGGTGATGGTGTAGGAGGAGGAGCGGTGATGGTGTAGGAGGAGGAGCGGTGATGGTGTAGGAGGAGCAGTGATGGTGTAGGAGGAGCGGTTGATGGTGTAGGAGGAGCGGTGATGGTGTAGGAGGAGGAGCAGTGATGGTGTAGGAGGAGCGGTGATGGTGTAGGAGGAGGAGCGGTGATGGTGTAGGAGGAGGAGCGGTGATGGTGTAGGGGTCAAAGGTTACTCTGATCCAGCATGGCTGGCTGCACTCTGCAGAGGCACGCTGAGGTTTGAGCCTGAGGGACCCACCATTGCTATTAAAGCAGAAAGATGAGCAAAAACAGCTTCAGGCTGAGCTGAAACTTAAAGGTTTGGTACATCTGATCTGACATCAGCTTCATTAACCTTTAACCTTTCAGCTCCTTGGTACAAAGTCTGTATGATGCTCGTTGTGGCTCAGTGTGAGTAATACGCAGCACATCTGAAGCACGGTAAGTAGGACTATTTCCTGCCAATGCTGCATGTGAAAAAGGACTAGTGATAAAAATCGTGACCTGAGCTCCATCATCACAACCTCATCCCAGCTGAGATGCTTCAGGATGAAGCACAGAGTGAAGGACGAACAGCTAACAAGTGGTCACATGTGAACACTTCTGCTGGAAAAGCTTATTAAGCTGCTTAAAAACTGCAAAGATGTCGTGACACTAAAAGTCGCTGCTCCAAAGAATCTGTTTGAAGTTTTCTTTTCTTTTTAAACTTGTGCTGTGGTCCAAATGTTTAATATCTTTTCTTAAAGTGTATAAAATATCAAAGTAATGAATCAGTAAATATGTCCAAACTGCTGTGCCCTCAGATAAAGGTATTTCAGAATGAAAATCCTCTCCTCTGGCCTAATCTTCTCATTTCTCCTCCTCTGCTGCAGTTCCGCCTCTGG